>NW_027271802.1:0-614374 GCF_040938485.1 Diadema antillarum
ATCTCTTTAAGCGTTGGACAGCGTTTTAGCTTGAAATGTTATATACTGTATTCATTGCCTTTTCACATCTTCAGTGTCAAAGAAGTACAGTACAAAGAAATAGGGGATTGCCCCTTCAGCCGTATTTGCAAAATACGACTGTTTTTCCTCAGGGTCCCACATTTACATTACAAAATGATACAATGTATACATAAAACATGGGGAAAATACTCAATGAAAACATGTCGCTTCCCGATTTTAGGGGAAAAAATACATGAATGCCAGTTGGCGATTGTGAATATATCACTCGTGTATGCGTATTGTTTTTATGCTGTTGTTAGTTTTATTTAGTGAAAGGACTTTAACAAGTCACATGCTACCTTGTACCCATCATGTGTGTGTATATATAATTTATGTAGGCTGTGTGTTTGTGAATGTGTGTGTGAGTGTGTGTATGTATGTGTGTGTGCTGTATGACTTGTTAACGGTCATCACAGTGTGAACGCTGTGTGTGAATCTCATTACTGCGTCGTCCGTCTTCGCGCTTGATAACACTGCAAACAAAAAGAGAATACTGTAATCTCGACAGGAAGATAGGAGGAAGGAGAAAGAGGGAGAGAGAGAGAAATAACATTTTCGACTCCAAAGTCTCCAGCCGGGTCGAACTACGGCCACAACGTCAGTCAATTAGAAACACATCCGTGGTATATTGCTATGACGTGGACAGCTAGTTTTCCGCGTCATGACTGTCAGAATATAATCTGATTCACAACCACCTCTCCCTACGACACAACCTCCCCCTCCCCCCCCCCCCCACCTTCCCTCCACCCACCCAACACACTAACACACACCCGCAGGCCAAGACCCCGGCACTCAGGGTCAATGACCGACTATAATACGTAGGGGCAATTCTGGTGCTAAGGTTCATCAGCGTTATTAGCCTTTCTCGTTTACGCGATGTGTCAAGGCTCACGGAGAGAAGAGACGTGGCGGAATGAGAGATCACGTGGGCAAAAAATATATATATACTTCCTTCTCCTCTTCCCTCTCCTCTTTCTTCATCTCCTTCCATTTCGTCTGTCTTTATGTCTTATATTCTCCACCTTCTACTCTTCCTCCTCATCCTTCTTCTCACTTTTTTTTTCATACGGTTGACCTTCCAGTTTTCCAATTAATCTACTGGTATTACCTTCTTCTTCACAACGTGCTGTAATATTATTGTTGGCCGATAGTTCACCATCAGCGGCTAGGGTTAAGTATACAAGTTAATTGTGTAACCTTTACTGCATGTCAGTTACAGTCACTACAGCTATTAAAATCATCACTACTACTTCAACATCTACTGCCGATGTTATTTCTGCCTCTACGTCCTATCAATCTCCTTTGCCCTTCTCTTAAAATTCTCCTTTCACATTTCTTTTTTCTGTACTTCTATATTTTTGATGCGTCATCATGAAAGCCATGTAATCTTGGAAAAATCATGTTTAAGTTGTTGGGGTTTTTTTTTTTGGGGGGGGGCAGGTATGAATATTTCAGATGCTAAGCTTTATGTTGATATGTAATTTACCCTGCTTCATTACACGGAAATATGTTTAAAAAGAACTAAAAGCTAGAAACTGTAAAGGTTATATTGCCTATAAAAGTCCGCTTTACGCTCATCTTAATTCATCTTTTTATGATCTCCGCCTTCATATGGGTAACAATTAATCATTATGACGCACTACATTTATATGACTACAGTGACGATAATACACACTCGTATAAAACAATCTATTGTATAATACAAATAACATTAGTACGTATTACATCCATTATCATAACTATATGAATGTCTATAATACTGACATTTAACGAACTCCTTTCACTCGTTTATACTTTCATTGTAGATGACTAATATATAGAAATGAAACAACAAAATCATTGCCAACGTAATGAAAGGAGTTGGTGGCGGGGCGCGCGGGTAGGGGGAGGGAGGGGAATGGAAGAAAGGGGGGGGGGGATTGGTCACTGTCAAATGAATTACACCTGCCTGAGCCGTCGTTCTCTCACGATGGCCTGCAATTGATACCTTTCAATGTATTGAGACGGAACACCTTGTGTTTGCTTTGCTAAATTGCACACAGGGTACTCGCCATTGACGTGGATCAGTTACAGGACACTACAAAGAAATGGAATCCACCCCAGGGACGGGTCTGGTGTTTCCACCAGACCCGCAGAGTTAGTAGTGTACTCCATGTCAATTTATATTCTGTCATGAACTAGCCCATCCAACATTTTGTATAAGTTTGTCTATTTGTTTGTTTGTTTGTTTGATGGTTGGTTGTTTGTTTGGTTGGCTGGTTAGTTGGTTGGTTGGTTGGTTGGTTGGTTGGTTGGTTGGTTGGTTGGTTGGTTGGTTGGTTGGTTGGTTGGTTGTCTGGTTGGTTGGTTGGTTGGTTGGTTGGTTGGTTGGTTGGTTGGTTGGTTGGTTGGTTAGTTGGTTGATTGGTTGGCTGCTTGGTTGGCTTATTTTTTTCTCAAACTTATCATAACTCGCTACGACTGCGAATTCCAATATGTTTTGGCTGTCGACTTTTGGGAATGACGGCACTCATGCGTTGACACATTATTAAAAACAACAACAACGATGAAATGTACTAAATGGATTATCGCAAAATTACCCAGATGTCATATTGTCAGCCCGTGGCCTCCGATATTTATGGTCATTTCCGCAGATTTGTAGAAACGCACACCAATTGTTTTTTTTCCCGACATATCTAATAATCTAATTGAATGATCGTGATTGATTTCGTCAAGTTGCCACTCTACTCCCACCCCCCCCCCCCCCCCCCCTCCCCCCGGGCCTCCAGCTCCGGTCAAATATGGGACGGCCCCGGGTGGATAACCTTAGTGTCGAATACCTCTCGAAGTAAAAGAACCAAAAGTCAGTGGCATTCAAGTAGATCGGGTTAAAACTACTTCAAATTGTCTTTGGTTGCTGACACAATTAAAACGCATACACATACGCACACACACACACACACACACACAAACCCCTGAGATCTTTTTTTTTTACGTTTTCATGTTCGTGTGTATTCTTTGTTTATTATTAGCTGCTGCTGTTAGGGTTTTGTGTGTGTGTGCTTTTTTTAGTGTGTTTGCTTGTTTGTTTGTTTGTTTGTGTTTTGTTTTGTTTTGCCCTGACACTTTTGGTCTGAAGTGAGGTGCCCCGTGTTTATAAACTATTTAACACTGATATGATATCGCTTTTTCTCCGGTCTACTTGTAATGGCTCGAGTAATAAATTCGGCCATTACGGCGTGGTCATTATGGTCTATGCATGGCCGAATAAGCAACCATTAATAAGTATCAGAATGGTTCTAGGCAGGCATGGTGTCTACTGGCACTTTTATTCTTTTGAAAATTATATAAAGAATGGAAATTCTCTCAAAACAGTCTGTTTCGGTCCATTTGCTGTATTTATAGCCATTCATCATTGGGGGTCGCAGAGTTTGTACACATATTTGTCCAAAACAGTTTCGAACACACAAACACATCCGTATCTACTCAAAACCAAGACAGGCGTTTTACAAACAGATCAAAAGACATACACTTACATACCGTTTGATTGTAAGCCCACCAATTGATATCAAATACGCTTCCATGCACTGGGAGGCCCTAGAATAACTTATGAATATCATTGTATTCCTATTCTACATTACATTTCATACTATACATCAATACCATTATTAAGCAATTAGTCGGTTTAAACGCTATGTCCATCCCTGGCGCCTCTTACCCCTCAATATTTCATACCACTCGGAAATGATGGATTTTATTCTTACTTTGTATGAATTACGGATAAGCTGTTTATCCGCGCTTTGTCTCATTTTAACGTTATTCTCTAATCGTCTTTTGCGTCATATCACGGGACGGTATTCAAAGTTGCTGCGGAGAGAAGTGGTGACTTATTTTGCTTTTGATGTAAAGCACGAAAGACTTGTGGGATGATCCACGCTGTCATCTGATGAATAATCGGTCTCCCTTGACAACGTCAATGCTAAGCTCCGCTTGCCCCTGTTTTCTTAATGCTTGTTGATGAAACAAAGGATTGGAAGAACAAGGACTGGTCAGAGTTTGGAGGGAAAGCGAGGGAAGTGAAAAAGAGAGAGAAAAAAAAACACATCCATACAGACAATGTGAATAAAAGATATAGAAATAAAGAGTGAGGGAGAGAGAGAGAGGGAGAGAGAGACTGCCCAGTGCTGACCATTCCTTGACCCCTTGTAATCACTAACTCTGCCTTCACGACCCCGGAAGTGTTCGAGAATGACATCGTTTGAAGAACAACAAGTCGGCATTTCGCAGTCATCATGGTCATCGCGAGAAACATTTAAAGAAGAAAATGTTCAGAAAAGGCATGTATGTTTTTCTTAGCTCATACCATTTCATGGGTATGAATGAACTGCGGAGTTTTAGAGTGAAAAAAATACAAAAATGGAAAGACGAATGAATGTGTATTTTACGCATAAAAACAGCGATGTTTTAAGTCAATAGAGTAAATAACGGGCATTAGTGACAATCGTACAGTCAATGACAGTGGCCTTACGTTTCCAGAGACTTAGAGTTTGATATGTTTTAGTGATTTTTTCATTAAGAAAAATTGCAGTATATAATATATGATAAGATCGTAGCACATCATGTACAAAAATAATAGTAAGGGAATATCGAGATACGAAATTTTCCAGTCGGTGTAAGCTTTCTACTTTTTTTTTTTAGACAGACGTGTGAATAATTCCAAGTTAACATCGTTAAGCTGGAGGCAATAAGTAACTCCTGGAAATTTAGTAATAGAGTAATCGTACATTGTGTAATAGATATTACGTTAAGTCATATTATATACCTGTATGGGTCTGAATTGGCGAGAAAAGAATTACAATACTTCACGCATGTTTGACAGAATTTTCTTTGTATTTTGTTACAATTGTTGAAGCGCTTTGTGTCTGTTTAGAAAAAGCGCTATATAAATATTGGTTATTATTATTATTATTATTAATTTGTAAAATAATGTCGTAATGTCGAGTGTTTCATCACAATTCGCGCAGCATTGTGTCCCGCACTGTAATTGTTGTAAAGGGGATCTTTCTTGCAGGAAACGAAGACGACGAAGGGACTTTTTTTTAGGAGAGTAAAGATCCTCTTCAATCACATAAAATCTGTGACCACTTTCTCTTCTGCTCCATATTTTCTCTATTCTCCTTGCATCTATTGACTTGAATACAAACTCAATTCTGCATCTTTATTTGTCATCCCGGCAGTATATCCCTGCGCAAGTCGCGGGCCCGGATCGCCATCAAATCATTGCCCATATTGACCTGGTAGAATTTATCGCTACAGAGCGTAGCCATGATAAAAAAAAAAAATGAAAAAAAATGTAGCCCTTGGCAATGCGATAAGGGGAGCACACTAATAAATCAGCAGAGCCTATATCTGTCAGAGCTGTTGCATTGCAAATAGTGATGGTCACTCGAAGTCCAGGTCAGGTAGAGGTCAGAAGCAAAAATATGTCTTCCTCCAGGAGGGAAAAAAAAAATTGGCAAACGTTTCCTCCAGCAAGCTTTCGGGAGACCAGATATTCATCGCCACTAATCATTTTCAGCGGCGTTTGTCGGTTCTGTTTACCATCTTGTTGTGTTGATTTGATGTTTTTAGTGGTAATTACTAACTAGTGATACTGATGATCTCATACAACTGTGATTCCAAAGCTTCAAAAGAGTGGAGGGTTACATTTACACAGACCATTACTTCATGTCTACTTATGATATGAAACAACCGATGTTTTAGCTTTGAAAGACCCGACATTCATCATCACTGATCACTTTCGTGGCACTCGCTAACTAGTGATACAAATTACTGATCTTATACAACTTACCCTGAACTCATCCATCTGAAAAGAGATTTAAGCATACAGTTCGACAACAACTTGCAATGCCGATAAAGAGTGCTAGAAATATGCCTCCCCCTCCCCCGCCTTACTTATTGATAAGACTTACATACAAAAGAAATGCAAAGTAGCTGGGAATAATGGAGGCCTATATGTTTGTGACTTGGAGATCATAGTATTATCATTAAAGTTACGATTCTAATTCTACAAAAGAGCGAAGGGCTACACTTACACCATTTCTACATGTCTACTGATGATGTGAAACAACTGTTTGTTGTTGGGGTTATTTTTTAATCTAATTGGTAATAATGTAGGCCTACGTATGTGTCCTCAGGTTCATATCTTCAAAATTATGATTCTAATACTTCAAAAGAGTGAAGGGTTACATTAACACCATTACTTCATGTCTACTGATGATGTGGAACAACCGCTGATTTTGGATAACTGCACCCATTTCCTACCCAGGCGACAGAATCGAAATCTTTCGTCATCATTGATGATAACTCAGTTGAATTTTAGTTCTATTGAATTTTGCGAGTCGCTGAATATATTTTTTCATCCTCTCCGAAGAAGTGTTTTTTGTTTCACTTACTTTTCCACGTTAATATATTGTGTTTTCTTTTGGTTTTTAACAGGCCTTTTAACATGAACACTCATTGAATGTAGAGTGGTCACCGAGACAGCTCTCGCTTTTGATTCTATAATTAGCTCATGTTTTAATATATTGCTAGTGGGTTTCTTGCAACAATTTATGACACTCACTAGACATTCTCGTAGTTCAATGTCTCTATCGCTTTACCACTCTCACTCTTTCTTTCCCTCTTTTTATTTTTCTCTCTTATTCCTTCTATCTATTAACTGACGAAAGTACGGCAAGGCTACTGATAAATGCTCATCAGTAATTCAACTCTGATTACCAGCAATCTATGAGGTTATAGCGAGGGCGTGTGTGTGGGTGGGTAGGGTGGGGGAGGGGTAGTTGTTAGCCGAGTCCACGTAGAAAGAATTAGCACAAAAACTTCCACGCTGTCGCGTTCCAGAAAGCTGTGTCTTCTTGACCTATACCGGGCAACCCATCGTCTTCGGTTGCGCTCTCCTGCGAATCCGCTCGCCGACGGCCAGGTAAACGATAGTCTAGGCTCAGGGTGGTGGTGAATGCGGGTCTCGACCTTTGTTCGGACAGAACAGATGTTCTGACCGTAGCCGGTCATCTAATCGTGGGAAAGAGAGTTGCGGTGGGGTGGGGCCGGGAGAGGAGGAATTTAAGGATTTGTCCCACTTTAACTATGTCCATGGTGTGAGATGAATTGTTCCTCAGTCTTGTAAGATCAAGTACCTCCTTGGTCAGATGTACTGTTTGTTTTATTTTCTGCGGGGTTTCGAAAAATACATGAAAGCTTTCAAGAGATTTCACGTACAGGTATAGCTAGATTATCAAAATATCAGCCAATTGTCAATAGGTGAACAATGCCTATGCCCGTTGGGAGTGATTTAAGTAGACGGTAGTATAACTCTTGATCATCGGCAATACATTACATGATAAATATCTATATCAGTCAGGAACATTCGAAGTGATTTAAAGATATCTCTCTTTTCTCTCTATTCTATCTCTCCTTCTATATATGATCCAACTCTCCATGTATACGTCTCCGAGAACATTCGTCTCTCTCTATCTCTCCTTCCCTCTCTCCCTCTATTTTTCTCTTTCTTCTATTTCATTTATCTCTGCGTCGTGCTCGTTGCTATGGTTGTCGTGGTAACGAATCGCTTTGTTTAATATATATCTATATATATATATATATATATATATATATATATATATAAAATTTATAAACATTGTCGAGATACTTCCACGATGTGAAGGTGTAGGTCTATGAAGCACGGTGCATTAAAGGTTATCTGCGATAAAAGTAGGATCGTTAAATACAATGCACGTAGGGAATAACGTCATTGCATCGGTTCTTTTAGTTAGTGATGGTGACTCGAATTTGTGTAATTGTTCGTGAGTCACACGGATTCCTGGAAAGTCATAATTGACGGCAGCCTCGTGTAATCTAACGGAGATGGACGGGGAAAAAAAGCAAGGAGAAGAAAAGGAATCCTATCTCAGTTTTCTCGAAAGGATGGGGCAATTGTTTGTCCTAATTAATTGCAAAACCACTCAAAATGCAATTGTTTGACCGAACGTTGGTTTTCCGGAGAAATGCGTGATACACTATATTGATTATTCGCGCGGGGCGCGCGGTCACTGGCATAATCGCTTTAGGTAGAAATGCCATCCGTCATGTTTGACGCAGCGCACGTTGGTTTCATTCGTTTACCACGCACGTCATAAATCGTACTCTCCACCTTACTACTCCCCTCCCTCTCTACACACACACCTGCACACACCCGCACGCACGCACGCACACACACACACACACGCACACATACACACACACACACACACACACACACGCACACAAACACACAATCTTCGCTGCCAGTGCGTCATCATTTTTCAGCGAAAGGCGACAGTAATCGAGTGGAAGAAGAGGTCTGCGCCAGGAGGTGTCGAGGTTACAAAAAAAAAAAAAAAAGTGCGGGACTACGTAATCAAATAAGTGACATCAGCCAAATCCGTCGACATCGAGTTCATCAGTAGGTCAAGTAAATATAGAATTATAATATCACGTTATAAACGCAGCATAGCGAGATAGAGAAAGATTGAGAGTATATATATATATATATATATATATATATATATACAGATATGTAATTATACATGTTTATATAGATAGAGAGAGAGAGAGAGATAGGGAGATAAAGAGATTGAGAGTATATATATATATATATATATATATATATACACATATATATATATACATACATATATGATTATACATGTTAATATAGATAAAGAGAGAGAGAGAGAGAGATAAAGAGATAGATAGATAGATAGATAGATAGATAGATAGATAAACCAATTCAGTATGGATAGCGTAAGCTGTGGCAGCATCCATCAGATGATTATGTTTATGAAACGCAGGAGCATGTTGACTTCGGTGTTATGATTATGCAGCAATTATTGGCCCAGACGTTAATACATTATGATACACGTCTAATTATCATCCGTGATAGATGACGATCTATGAAAATAATTGATATAATGTGTGGTGTGGTGTCCACATGTAGGACGTGATAAGCCCGAAACATAACTCACTTCACCAAGAAATGGTAGGATTGAGTCAGTGAAGTTCGTATAGGTCCAGTGAGGTGATAACTATGACGTTTATGTGACTCACGATTACACGCACACAAAAAAAAAACAATGAAAAATGAATGACAGTATGACAAACCCTTTATCACGAATCGGATCTTATGCGGAAAGAGAGAGAAAGAATCAGCCTCGAGAAATCCTCCTAGTCGTTGAAAATGTATGCCAGTAAAACTTACAAAAATTAAAGGAAAGGTGATCGCATCTCCGGCGTTTTACAGCATTTTGTTTTCGCCACCTGCTACTTGCTCGAAAATCGACATGCTGTTATCCAGTTCAGCTTAGCTTGTGTGCAGAGCTTTCAGCAATTAATAGTCTCCAAATGTTACAAGTCAAACCTATGTTTTCTAAGGTGATCCGAAAATGTTATTCCGAAGGTTCGTATTTCCAGAAACACGCATATTCCTATACCTAGATCTTCCTTAATCCGACAGTGAAACAGAGTTCATTAATCCAACATTTGGCCGTTGTTATTCTGAAGATTCGTTCATCCGAAAATGAAATAAGGTTCGTCATTCAAAAGGTTAGAATTACCCGAAAATTAAATAGGGTTCGTCATTCCAAGGTTCGTTAATCCGAAAACGAAAAGAATAGAGCTTACTGACACACCTCCGAGGAGAGGAGTTATTGTATTTGTTAGGGTCTTCATTTGAGTATCATGAGCATAAGTGAAAAATGAGACGCCATTTTTGTTGTTGTTGTTAGCTAAAATAAGGATTTGTTCTATTATTTGATTTTATGTTTACTTTCTACATCTCCCTTGCGTCAATGTGTCCCGTTTGAACCACGGAAGGAATCTTAATTAAACCGGGGCTCTGGGACCAGAGAATCACACAATAGGGACTGTCGGGAAATCCGCGGTCCGTCCCCGAGGTCTAGCCAAAAAATCCGAACTATCCGCCCCGCCAGTCAGTGCCAGTAGTGTGTATTCCAGTGTGCAAAGGATCACGAATGGATAATAGTGATGTCCTTTAGTTTTTCATTTCTTTTTTTAAACCAGATTTGTTTGCAAAGTCTGATAACAATATTTTGTGGGAGTGTCAAAGCGCACCTTTTCTGATCATTTTTCTAGCACTTTATTTTCTTTTTTGTTTCTTTGTGAGACGGGCATTGGTCTATTTTATAGTGATATAATATTTGCAATATGGAAGACATAAAACTTCTCTCCGTACTGCCACTTGTCAGCCCGATACAGTGTGTAACTATAAACCCTCGATATCCCCGTTAGTTATACCGCTAATCATCTGAAAAGGTCTTTTATGAGTAGAACTCGTCTCATGTGTTGACTAAAAGAGTGAAAAACTAAACCTTTATCAATTCTTTCTTTATTTGTTTGTTCATTCCTTTCTTCCCCTTTCTCCTTCTGCTGTCCTAAGTAGGAGCAGGACATGAAGACAAAGTTAAGCAGGTTTCTTTATAGACCGAAAGCAATGGTGATTACTCTTTCTGTTTTGTCTCACTCCAAAGAGCTACAAGGCACAGTACCTTGGCATTAAAGGTAGTATGTTACATCTCATGGCCGGCGTCACGTTTTCAAAAGTGTGTGTGTGTGTGGGGGGGGGGGGGGGGGGGCACTTCTGGATTTCATGAGCTAACAAGCAAAAAAAAAAAGAAAAAAAAAAGGCCTTCAACGCAACAATCGGGTGCCACTTCCGGGTTTCTACAGCTTACAAGCAAAAAGAAACAAAAAGGTATTCAGCGCAAACGGGATAAAAAAAGTGGGGGCCAAAGTGGTGACATCCTATGTATTTCTATGTACGGGTCAAATAAAAGTGGGTGCCGGAGCCCCCGTGTGAAAGGAAACATCCTATACGAAAGGAAACATTTTGTATGAAAGGAAACGTCTTATGTGAAGGGAAACATCTTATACAAAAGGAAACATGTCATAAGAAAAGGAAACATCTTATATGAATGGAAACGTCTTTTACGAAAGTGAACAGCTTACGCTAAATGAAATATCTTATATGAAAGGAAACATCTTTTTCGAAAGGAAACATAGAATACGAAAGAATACATCTCATACGAAATGATGCATCTCATAGGAAAGGAAACATCCTACACGAAAGGGAACAACTTATATGTTGCGTAAATTACACTTGGATTTTAAGTCAATATCCTCCTCCGCACAAGGTCTTTTCTGATGGTACACATATAGGCACTGCATTGTTTCTTATTTGTCATGGCAAGACTTTAACCTAGATGTTTAGCATTTGAGGAGGCCTTAACATGAAGACAGATCGTTGCACTTACGTCTCCCGTTATCTGAATGCAATATAAGTTGCAAATCAATACGTATCAAACGTTGATCATTCTTGCTTTACACCTGTAATTTCCCAGAGTTGGTAATGTGACTTTAAAATCGAACGTGCGTTCGGTCGTTCTGTTTCTATTTTGCCTCTTCCTCACAATCGCTTTTCTAGTTGTATTGTGCGTGTTTGTTCTTCTTTCCATGCTGGCTACAGGTGAGATGTCCAGAGAAGAGCGACACTCCAAACGACAAGTGTCCATTTGTCTCTCCCGCGACGACGACTTGGAGTGGACATCCTGTTCGTATCATAACCTCTCGCTTGTCACCTTAAACGCGTCGCCATCACCGACACTAAACATCAACCCCGTCAGCATCGATCCTTATCAAATCATCGACGACACCGTTGCCTAAAATTTCAGTCTGGATTTGGATTTTCGGCATCCGTTTATTGATTGATTTTTTTTTTTCTCTCTCTCTCCTTTTCCCGAGATGTCGGGTGCGTGTAGGAATTAACGCTTTCCATCGGGGCGCATGGCTGGCAGTCGACTGGGTGTCAGCTAGAGTTCGCGACCTACTTACCGAAAAAGCACGCGCGAGCCGTCCTTGTTTACCGTCTCGCGTAACAACATGAATTAGAGACGCGAGAAGAACCAACAGACAAGAACAAGTAGGAAATAAACCATGTATTTGGGTCGAAAACTTGAGCCTGAAGAGCGATAGTGGGTCTTTGCGGCCAAAATATTGTCGCGGAACTCGAAATTCGATCCGCCGGGCCATTTAATGTGTCCGACATTTTCCCGCTCAGGTAAAACAAGAATGGTCTATTTTCTCGCTACCCATCACCCCCCCCCCCCCCCCCCCCGCCATACACACGCACGGACACAAGCATACACCTTTACTTCTTTCCCCAATGTCCATCAAGTGCTCGACACTCAAGTCGTTGAATTTTCCTAGGCGAACGCCAATTTACAAATTAGAGAGCGACCGCCGGAGCATTGACCTACAAATCAAGGTATTTTGTCGTCTGTTAAAGTGTGTTAACGTGGGACACAATGACCGCTTTGTCCTAGTTAAACCTCACCAATACTCTCCTTGGCTACGTCGTGTGAAAGCAGTCAAATAAATTGTCATTTACACTTTGTAATAATCGCTGATATTTTTATTTATTAGATTTTTATCATCTTTACTTGATCTCCTTATTGCTTAAATTTTGGGCGATCGGTAAATCCTCGACCCCACATCTGCAATTTTCCCTTGTTGTTTCACTTTCTTCTTAATAAATCATCATCATCATCATAATCATCATCATCATCATCATCATCATCAGTAGTAGCAGCAGCAGCACCACCAACAGCAGCATCGGTATCATCATCATTATTCTGTTCTCTTTTTTCCCCTTCTTTTACTTCTACTACTACTACTTCGTCTTTTTCTTCTACTTAATATTTCTACCACCATCAGTAATAATATTTATTCACTCCCATTACAATTTACAACTACTACTGCTATTTCTGCTACTACTACTACTACTACTAGTAGTAGTAGTAGTAGTAGTAGTAGTAGTAGCAGCAGCAGTAGTAGTAGTAGTAGTAGCAGCAGCAGTATAGTAATAGTAGTAGTAGTAGTAGTAGTAGTAGTAATAGTAGTAGTAGTAGTAGTAGTAGTAGTAGTAGTCAGTACACTGCAAAAAGTCCGGTGTTAAATATGAAACACCGAGCTGGTGTTAAATTTCCGTTGCTCATTCATGGGGTTAGATTAACACCTCCGGGTGTCGTTTCAAAATATAAAATTGATTTTTTGATAGTTTCTTAGTTACTGAATTTCTGGTTAATTCTAAACTTCAACAAGGCGATGAAGAATTTTCCGATAAAGTACTTGATTTTCGAAAAAAATGTGTAAACACATTTACACCACAGTAACACCAGTTGGTGTGGTCTCCTATTTAAGCTGGACGGGTGTTATACCATTGAAATTAACACCACCAATATCAAATCAACACCATGCGGTGTCATTAATGAATTAACTCTAGCGCAGTGTCAAAAATATCACCAGCCACAGTGTCAAATTAACACCCCGAAGTGCCAGGTGAACACATTTTAACACCGTCACAATACATTTTCTACACCTGTGGGTGTGGTCCTCTATTGAAGCTTGATCGGTGTTAGATTTAACACCCATGGTGTTAAATCTAACACCGATGTTTTTACAGTGTAGTAGTAGTAGTAGTAGTAGTAGTAGTAGTAGTAGTAGTAGTAGTAGTTAGTAGTAGTAGTAGCAGTAGTAGTAGTAGTAGCAGCAGCAGTAGTAGTGTTTCGTCTTCTTTTATTCCTTCGTCTTATCCTCTCCTATATAATACGCAGAGATGAGTGTTAACTTTAAGTCCTTCTTGTTCGAGAAAACCGCTACGGGCCTCGATTTGATCTAGGTTAGCCGTCAATGTTCTTTCGAAGACCCTTGACGCTTTCAAAGGGGTATTTACTTTACGTGGATTGGTTGACACTTAAAAACGACAGCACGTGTAGTATGGCACATCATTAAAGCAATGGATCACGGTACCATTATGGGAGAAGATGCGCAGTTGATTATGCACACTGTCAAAGTGTTTGGCTGTATAGTGTATTATTCATTATGAAACAGATGGGGGAGGGGGAGAGAAAGGGGGAAGGGAGAGAAACGCCATAATACATTATCATTTCTATCATCCGCTCCTAGAAACATACCAAACATGATATTCCCGGCATACTTTCGTCAAGTGTCCGTCCTACTATTCTTCGTATGCAATACACATCCCATTAATCTACAGCATTCCTTGAAATGTCAAAGCTGTTGTTTCACCACTATAAGGATATCTTGTCTATCTTTTAAATCACCTCCGGTCTAATTCGGCACAAGAGTTTTTGAGCTCGTGGGGAGTCAGGATTATCTCGAAACTGTTTTGGTACAACTGTACTTCCCGAGTGCGTGAGAGCCTGGCCGATTATTGACGACGCTGCCGTTGCCATGGAAACGCGTCGCCTCAACGCCTGCCCTACAACGCCGTCTTGAAATCGTGTCGGCAACGACCAAACATCTATGTTAGAGTGCGTCCTGTGTATCGCACTTCATATGCATTAAAGACAGCTGTCGCAGACCAGTGGATGAGACATAGGAACCGTCAATCTTGAGGTTCACGATTCGAGTAAACCGGTGGCATCAGTGCCCGTAGGCAAGGTAGTTTAGCTTCACTACCTTGAATCTGAGTTGACTAGAAGCCGTCTGAGTGATACACTGAACATGTCTGCATTTCCAAGGTGGCAAAGAAACATGAATCCAACCTGAATTTCATCTAAAATTTTGCCACAAAGGAATTCGGCTTGTCCTATTATAAAGACCCGGCAGTGCGGCATCGGGACAAGATGGAGCGGGAATCGTGGTCCGACTCTGATGTACAATGTATTTGAGAATCCCCGTAACCCGTGGTAACGAATTGTGTTTACATAGCTTTTATCAGTGATCTCTGTGTACGTAAAACACACACAGTCGAAGAACTTCGACTGGAGTCTACCGGTACCGATGCACATATTCGCTGACCGGTGCTATTCATGGTTTTCGAATGTACTCCCGGTAGTCAGCGAATGAATCTGGCCACCCATGATTGTCCATGCTACATGGTCTTTTTAAGGTTAAATCGCGATGCAAGTTCAAGACTCGGGTCTGTCGCTCATCCGTCAAGTTTGTGTGCTTCCAGCAGCTGCAATGGGTAGACTACTGAGCGTTCGTTTCTTTGTCTGGGACGTAGCCTTTTATCAAGGCCCTCTCGCTGTGAACGTGCCACCGAAGCGAGCCCAGCCGTGCGTGACAGCGCAACCTCACTCGGCTGGCCTCTCTTCACCATACAGCGAGAGGGCCTTGACAAAAGGCTATCTGGGACGAAGTTCTTCGGGACAATGGAAAAGGAGGCGAGGGATCGGCCTCGTTTCTGAGCCAAGGGTTAAAGGAAAGTAGGTCTTCGTCGGTCCCTTGAACACGCGTCCTAAAAATAACAAGAACGCATCGCTCCTCCGTTAAAGAAATAAGAAAAATAAACAAAAAAACATAAAATAACAAGGCAAATGACCGTTTCGCCTCTCCGTCCATGTTATGGTGCAACGGAAATCAAGTGTACGCTTTCTTCTCTACATAGATTCGAATGGCGATACAAGAGAGGGCACTGTCCAAATAAAATAGACGATACCAAAGTGTGATGTCACAGCCGTTCATCACCATAGAAACTGGTTCTAAACAACCTCACCTTGCCCAAATATCTGTAAACACTTTTGTCTCTAACCATGCTCGCACCAGGTTCCAACCCAAGCTCGAACAAAACAACTGTGACATCACTTCTGTGCTCTATAAATCTACCCTAGAACAATTAGATTCAGAAAATAATTTCCGATCATGTCTCCTAACCCCTGTATATGATATTAGAGATGAATTAACAGTAACGTCCTATCCCAAGCGCATTTCAGTGTGTGTTCGCACGTATATTTTTGTATGTAAGCATATCAGTTTGTATGTATGTATGTATGTATGTATGTACTCTCTAAAAAAAGAAGAGTGAAAATGTTCACTCTTGAAGGAGTGAATAGCAGAAAAGAGTGAGTTTGGAGTGAAATTGGAGTGATTTTTTAGTGAAAATGTTCCTTTTCACTCATTTTGGAGTGACCTCAGGGATCACTCCCAAATCTTCGAGTGATGCCTGAGGTCACTCCAAAATTAGTGAAAATGAACATTTTCACTCGAAATTCACTCCAATTTCACTCGAAACTCACTCTTTTCTACTATTCACTCCTTCATGAGTGAACATTTTCACTCTTCTTTTTTTCAGAGAGGATGTGTGTGCATGGATGCGTGTTTGTGTGTGTGATTGAACCAGGTACGCATGCATGACATAAAGTAATTTTATCATTTTATTACCTGACTTCTGACCTTAAACCTTTGACCTCATGACGCAAAACTTCCAAAGAGAATCATTGAAAGATGATTAATGTAGACCAAGTTTCATGAAAATAGTTAAAATAAAAAATATGATGTGCATTCATGTAACACCCCTATCGGTGAATTATGTTGTTGATGTTCTCGGAGGAGCGCCTAAATAATCTACAGATTTCAATATACGATGCATGTACATTCTTATGTTATTCACTTTTACAACGTATCATCATTGATCATCGCTTTTGGTTTTAAATGAAATCATGTCGATTTACCTCAGTCCTAAATATATCCAGCCGTTTGTCACCACTCCGCCCTCCCCCCTTTTTTTAAACATTATCCCTCCTGTTCTGTGAATCTACGCACAATTTACCCACCTTCATATAAAGTGTATGATGCAATAAATCATTTGTTTTTACCATGGCAAGAATCACTATGAAACAAGCTATTCCCCCGTTAAAGTTTTTAATTTCGCTTATGTTGGCTAACTTAGTGTGTCGTGTGTTGCAGAGTCGTGAGAAAAATTCAGTACAATGTAGGCCTATACACATACCTTGCATGCTTACATATTATACATGCACAAACGTACACAAATATTATATAGATGTTGATAAAGCTGATGATCTGCACAAATGGATACTCTTGCGTTTGCTTTGCCTTCTCTCTTGTCGTTATATCAAAAAGTAAAGTGATTAATATGACTTATTACAATTATTACCTGCTGTGTATACTGACTACTCAGTGGCGGATCCAGAGGGGGGCGCAACCGGCGCACGCCCCCCCCCCTTTTATTTTTCGTTAAAAACAAGAGAAATAAAAAGAAAAAATGGAATGAAACCCGGAAGTGGCACCAGAAATATTAGTTGCGCCCCCCCCCCCCCCTTTACAGAATTCCTGGATCCGCCCTTGCTACTCATGCATAGTAATTCTCAAATCACTACATTATCATGAATGCTTTGTTGTGTTCTAGTATATGTCTGTTTTGCGTAAATGTTGAACTTTTTTTCGGATGGGGGATGAAAAATGTGATGAAATCAGTTAAAATTCAGCAAAATACAAATAAAACGTAAAGTTCTCTATATACGGGACTATTTCACATTTTAGATTTCATCAGTAAAACTCCTTTAAGAAGTCGTAACTCACCACGCCATCACGTTTCGTGGAAGTGATAAATTCTGTGGGTAAATTTAGGTATTTATTGCGCTCATAGAATCGAAAGAAAAGGGATGCGAATAAGAACATGGTGTAACAATAGTCCACCTATATTGTTCTCGAACAGCAAGCAACAATCATTAATTCTAAATGACGGTTTCGAAATTTTATTGTTCTCGTTGGGAAACCGCTCATCAATTACGCTAGAACAGAGGAAAACATAAAACAGTGACAAAAAGACCACCTATATTTAGTCTGATGCAGAAATCGTAAAATTTTGTCAATGGACAATGGATAAACTTTTGTACAAAGATTTTACACGGCGCTGCCGGTAGACAGATGGGTCGTGTGGTCGGATAAATTTTGATTATTCATGGCGTTTGGATGTTCCAAAAATAAAACAACGTACAATGTATACAATGGGCAACAAAATGTAGGCCTTTTACCTTTTCTGTTTTTATGCCTCCGCCACGAAGTGGTGCCGGAGGCATTATGTTTTCGGGTTGTCCGTCCGTCCGTACGTACGTCCGTACGTCCGTACGTCCGTACGTCCGTACGTCTGTACGTCCGTCCGTCCGCTTTCGTTTACGCGATAACTTGAGTAATATTTACTGGAATTATACCAAACTTGGTCCAAGTATGAAGTATGATGGGGCAATTATTTGATTAGATTTTGGGTGAAATCGGCTAAAGGTCAAAGGTCAAAGGTCAAGGTCAAATCATGAAATTGTATCCGTTTACGCGATAACTTAAGACTGGATAGAGCAAATTTCACCAAACTTTGTTGGAGGATGATGTATGATGGGACAATTACTTGATTAGTTTTTCAGTGAAATCGGACGGAGGTCAAAGGTCAAAGATCAAGGTCAAATCCTAAAATTTATCTGTTTACGTGATAACTCAAAACTGGATGAAGCAGCTTTCACCAAACTTGGTCGAAGGATGATGTATGATGGGAAAATTACTTGAGTAGATTTTAGTGACATTGGCAAGAGGTCAAAGGTCAAAAAGGTCAAGGTCAAATGCTACAAATGTTGCAATTTCCCCCATATCTATGCAATATGCCCAAAGGTATTTTCTTGAAACTTGGTGTGGACTTGTACTACTGCGTAAAGATTCTTCAGAGAGAGTTTCATGTCATAAGGTCAAAGGTCAAAAGGTCAAAGGTTAGGTGAAAATGTTGCAATATCACTTTTCTCGCAAATGGTTCAATGTATCTTCGTGGAACTTGGTACATACGCATGTACTGACTGGCAGGGATTATCTAGGGAATTTAGGGGTCATGGGTCAATAGTCAAGGGTCAAAGGTCAAGGTCATCTCCTCAAAATTTTACTATTTCCCTCATATACTAATATGCAATGCTTGCATTATTAGTTTCAAAACTTAATACATGCATTACCTAATGGAGATTCTCTGGGAAATTTCCAGACAGAAGGTCAAAGGTTAAGGGTCAAAGGCCAGGTTTCAATGCCCCCCCCCCCAAAAAAAAAAAAAAGAAATCCATTTTGTACCGTCATTACACTCTTTCTTCATACCTTGGAAATTACTCAATGCAAAAACTTATAAAAAGGTCTGTCAGAATTCATACAAGTAAAAATTCTCAATTCCCCAAATATGTGTACCTGCTCTCTTAGAAAATTAAAGCAAACCCAGTTCAAAACATTTCTGACAAACCTGTCATTTCAATATTTTGCCAGTTTTGTGAAGCTGTCATGGATCACACATTGTGAAGACGTTGTACTATACACCTATTGGGAGAATCGTGCATCAGTCGCCATAGCGACATTTCTAGTTAATCAATGAAACAGTTGTTAACTGCTCAGCAAGAACTTGCACAGAGGCTACGAAAACCATTACGTTGAGTGCGGCATGTTCACGCTTACAAAACACAAAATTATGGGAACAAAAATGTAATATTTCAAGACAGACTGCACGCAAAAGTTGAAAATCACTCCTCGTACTTCGAATGTAATATAGTTATCTGGTAGTAAATAGTTTTCAGAATACACCCGTCGCAATCAAATAAGCTTTTCTATTCATATTTTCTCGCATTTAGTCTAAAACCTTAACAAGTGGAACGATTGCGCTAGTTTAAAAATCATTGAAAGATTTGCTTACAGTGAAACCACGTATGCCGTGTTAACAGTCACTTTAGGCAGTTCATACCAAAGCTGAACACTAGCAGTAATAAGTATCATAAATGTAATAATAACGATAATTGCAAAGAAAAGTGAGGATTTTAACAATTAAAATGATCATATTTTGGTAATGATAGTACATGTAATAGAATATGTTACATCTGATACTCTTAATCACAGTAGAAATTGTTATGGCAAAGATGGCGATTATAATGATAATGATAATAGTAATTGGTGGTAAATGATAACAACAAAGTTAGTCACTTCTCGGAAAAGGATTATCTCCATGTGTTGCTCGAACTTCAGCAGTCAACAATAGGAAATTGTCCTCTTGAATGCGAACATTGAACTGACCCCAACAATGACGCAATAGTTGCACAAAATTACCATCCACCCCAAAACCAGCCCAAAATCAAGCAAAAAATTAACAAAAATCCAAACATATTACCATAGTACTTGTATATCATTTTTTACTCCTGCTTCACACATTGGTTTAAGGATATGAAATTGAAGTTGTGTAGGCTACTCTATTGGAATAACCACAATTCGTATGTCTACTGCCCTCGTCATTTTGCTCATACCAACGGCTGAAAATGTTTTGAATTTACCTTAACCACGTCAAAAGAAACCTATGAATAGATTGTACATCTCAGTGTAATGGTGGATACGCGTCTGTGTGTGTGCGTGTGTGTGTTGCGCATGTGCGTGTCTGGTCAATTCAGCTCTGAGTACTGTCATGTCTGCACAGTGATATTAAAGTGTCGAGCAAAGTGATTGCAATTTCGTTGCATTTTCATATCGTTTTAATCATTTCTTGCTGCTTAATAAGGGAAAGAGGAATATAATCATTGTAGCATGCAGCTGAGAGATGAGCGAAGAGCCTATCGTTAATTGCCTATCGACATCTCGACCAAACTGAACCTAGCCGTTGGCATGGCAACCGCGTAAGCCTTTGGTGGCAATACACTGAGTAATCACCGTGTATACCAAAACAGTCTGACAATACACAGCGCAAACGTACACGTGGCCTAACTTGAATCATGTGGGACGAGGATTTCATTGCCCTATTCTATTTTTACCTATGTTGCACAGGCACTTCGGAGTGTTATTGAAACTTTTTGTTCAAGCTTATGTGGTACCCTCAAGTCAGTGGGAAGAGGAAAGGCAAACTTAACATATTTTCTTTTCAGTGCCAGTGCTCAAACAAAGCCACAAATGGATCAAGGGGTTTAATGTGCACTGACTAAAAAGCAATAAAGATTTTAGGATTATTGACTCTACCATAGAAACATATATTTATGAGTGTTGAAGAAGGAGAATGATTATCAAGTTATTTCTTATGGGTGTTTAAAAAAAGGACGAATATAGCAATCATATTTTTTACGGTTAGAATTGCGTAGTTATCTTTCAATCTATATATATCACTATCTAAAGTATTATGGAAGTTCATTTATCTCTCAATATTAGATATGTTGCTAGTGAGTAACGGGGCGACTGACTTGCAATCTGCCTTCAAGAATAATTTGAAAAACGAGGTTTGTAATTTGATTATACTCCATCTCTTTGTTCACGGAAGTGATAATAATTATTCGTACGTTTTTACATGGTGATCTACAATAAATGCATGACATACCATTTCAGTAGGTTTATGCTTTAAATTAATTTTGCTTGACAAAATTAGAGAATATTCATGATTTTATTAATACCTTTTTTATTAATCCGATTTCGTTCAAACTTTCATTGTTGTGCTTGTAAAAATTTCTCTCTTTCTTTTCATGCCAGACCACTTTAAAACTGGTCTGGAATTCCAGTTTTCTGCCGGACAGAACACAGTGTCCCACAGTGTGAAACACAATTTGAAACACATTGTGTGCACATTGTGAACACAGTGTGAAAACTCCTCACTCTGTTGAATTCAAGCGTTTTGATAATGTGAACTCATTTTGAATCATCAATTCACAGTGCGAACAACAACAATATCATACCATGAAATCCACAAAAAAAAGACCACAACAATACTGTGAAATCATCTTCGCACTGTTCAATTCGAGCGCTTTCACAAAGTCGACTATTCAAACACATTGAGAACATACTCTATAAGACACTAGGTTCTTTCCATCAGGATTTAACATGATATACTGACCCTATAAACGTACCGGGTTCTTTTTCTTCCTCAGTTTCATTTATTAAAATGTATATATGGACAACTGTGTGCAGCACACCATACACACAACTTTCGTCTCAGCTCTACCATGGTACCTGTAGCTGAAAGGGAATCCTGCTACTTTTGCTTGCAACTGTTCTTCGCCCAGTCGGCAACACTGTTGACTCAAAAAAGTGAAAGGTATGAATCATTTGAAGTTACTTTCCTAGGCAACCAGTTGTATGTTCTGACCGATATAACTCATTCCACTCAACTTCGACAGAACTCGCAGACCATGTACACATACACACAACATAATAATGCAATTATTTTGTTGATGCTCTGACCAATACTTCTCTTTCCTCTTTTGATGTCCCCCTCTAGTCTTCTTTATTTTTCTTCCCTTTGTGACTGTCTTCTAGTCTTCCCCTTCTCCATCTTCTGTCTTCTACCCCTTTCTCCTGGTGCAGGGAGCTTCCCTCCGCCACCTTCGCAGATTAATTATAATAATAACAATATTAAGGTTTTCTTTATCCAGGGTAGCCTCTTCAGTGTTGCCGCTGCTCTACCAGAGGACCCTGCCACTATTACCCAAGCAGCGTTGCCAGGAACCCATTTATACACCTGGGTCGAGAGGGACGTGGTGGGTAAAAACATCTTGTCCAAGGACGTAAGCACCAGGCGCGGGAATCGAACTCGGGTCCTCTGACTGGAAGTCGACCGGGAGTCTTATCCACTATGCCACAGCACCCCCACTACATGTCAATTCCGGACCACTGTCTGACTGTCATTGGCTGTAGACCACAGTATACCATGTCTATGAGGTTGGGAGTGCCAAGGTCTTGGGAGTACATGGCTCGTGACGCAGACCGAGTGATCAGACTTCAGGAAAAGGTTTATTGGAAGTTGTTTTACAAAGTCGCCCACTAATATCGCAATTAGTTGTTGTTGTTCTTTTTTTTTGTTTGGTAGCGTATGGGTAGCTTCATTTGAGACATATAGCTAAATCTTTTTTGATTGTTCGTTTGTTTTTGGAAGGGAGAAATGTCCATTCCAGACATAGTCATCATCGCTTCATCTTGCATCAATTCTGAATAGCTAGCTGCCTTCTAAGGTGCCAGCTGTAGGAGATACATTGCTATTACCATCGTTGTCTTCCCCTCCCCCTTTCATTTTCTTCAAATTTAACCAAATTGAATGAAAGGAAGATCAGTCACAAAATTCTTATATTTTCATCGTTTTTTTTTTGTTTTTTTTTTTTTTTTTTTTACGTCGGCATCATAAAATTCTAACAGTCTGATGACGTATTGACGTAGGTAGCTCCGGCCATATCAGCTGCTTTACTTGAGCCAGAGCAGCCAAGTATAGACAAAATGTGCGTCGTCCTGGTGGACTAAACTGAAAAATGTAATCGTTGACTGGTGTCGTCGATCCGTATTCCATACCACGCCTTCAACCGGTTAATGTTTAGTGGAGGCATGCCAATTATCACGTAGTCATTAGAAAATGATATCGCAAGTAGACATGACTTCATTACACATGGAATCACAGCACGAGCGGAGCCTGCGCCACCGACCTCCACTACTTGACAGTGTTGAGCTAACATGGCGCGCTCTCTCTCGTTCATGTCACTATGACGTCAACAAACTTATTGTTTAACGAAGTCCATGCACTGGCCGCATACACTGGTATACCGGTTGAAAAAGCAATGCCATTTACAACGCTCCATCAAAGCATAACAATGTATAACAGAAAACATGGCGCGTTCTCTCACAATCCTATATAACCCTTTCTGTGCCATTGGGACAAATTTGCAAAAATGTCATACATATAGCTTTGAACGGGAAATTAAAGTGGCACGCAGAGAGTAAACAATGCAGAAGAGGGAGTGTTTTCCGGCGAGCAAATTAATGCGAGTCATTAAAGTGCATGTGAAGAACAAACAAACTAACACACTGGATGGTCATTACACAGTAACACGAACGCCGGCAACTTCACGGACAACGAAGAGTGCAAGGTTCGATTTGTTGGTAGCTGTTCTTTGGGCTGAAACGCTCACATAGCCCGCGCTTCTTTGAAGGGTCAATTCGGGAATTAAAGGCGAGCGCGAAGCAAAGAATCCGATAAAAACCATCCACGAAGAGTAGCGGAGAATGAATGACGAATCGTCCGTTTCGGCCAGTGGTCAGCGCCAAAATTATCCCGACGGCAAACCGACGTTGGCGGAGAGTAATACCGCGTGCAACTCAATCAACGAATATAACAACAATAGCAAAGACAACAACACGATTCTAGTGACAAAAGGGATATCTACTTTATGTCTACGAGAACTGACCAGCGTTGGACGACCAGAATCGATCGCAAGTGTGGCTGTTCGTTCGGTGGTAATTTTCTGTAACCAAAGCTAGAAGAGGACATTCGAGCAGTCAACGCCTCAAAAACGTGAGGAAAACATGCCAGGGTGAGTGATTAATCGTCCAATTTACGGTTTAACCCCCCCCCCCCTTCTCCTTTTGTAGCACTGTCATGTCGGTGCCCTCCATGTGAGAGCCTGTCCGTTTGGCACGGCTTAGACTTACAAACTCATTTTCATGGGTGAAAAGACAGCTAATGGGATAGGAGGTTATCTATTTTCCTGAGGTTGTCAAGGACAATATATAAGCATTTCCAGTGAAACGCTTTGAATAGAACATGAGGTGGAGAGTCAAGCTTTGTCGAGTCCATTGAACATTACAACGTTCATTGATCATGTTGAATACATAGCACTATGAACTTCCCTATCTGTATCATTGTAATCGTTAATGCGCCAATTTTTCTACTTTGGTTCTGCGTAGATTGTCATTATATCCTTTGCATGACTATAATGCATTTCATCACAACCTTGCACCCCACCCGCACTGAAAAAGAGAAGAAATAAAGCCGCTCATACTCGCCTGATACACAACTTATGTATTATTCTAAACACTTCGCTGGTCTTTATTCACACGTTTTCGGAGACATTGGACCTTGAGTTTTGCGGTTAACGTCATTTCACATGAATATTACCATGCTTTGGTCTTAGTTTTTCATTTGCTCTTTTACATCGATGGCATTGAATCGTGTATAGGGAAAGTTGGGGTACAGTGCCATAGTGGATAGAGCTTTATCCCATTCGAATCCCTCCAAGTCTTTGGACAAGCTGTTTTTACCCACCACGTCCCTCTCGACTCATATGTATAAATGGGTACCTGGCAACTCTGGGATAATAATAATGGCAGGGCCCTCCAATAGAGCAGTGACAACACTGAAGCGGCTATCCTGGAAAAAAAAGACCACCCATATCATTATTACATCACTATCATAATCAAAGTTATGGTGACATTTTACATAGCACAGACAGAATCTGTAATAACTGCATGTGTCAACTGTCTCACACTAACAAAACAAAAACAAAACAAAACAAAACAAGATACCTCGACGAAAGCAGCGAATTAGTACCAAACTATGTTTTTATCCTTGTCTACCACGTTGCAAGCATTGTCGTGTTATTCTTCTGCGATACCTGGTTTATGTCAGCGCGTATTATGTGTATGCAGGAGGATCGAAGCATCCCACCCCCTCGTTAACGAGTGCTCTCAGTTTGTAGAATAAATTACCATTATCATTAGAAGTCGGCTTTGAAAGAAAAAAAGAATAATTCTAAGAATTAGGAAGCGAGGTATGGGATTTGTAGTCTCTTTTACAGTCGAACGGTATCTTTACTACCCATATTACGCCTTTGACATTTAGCTATAAGCTTTCCGAAGCCAATCTTACACCAATACAGTAACTTGTACTGTGGTTACAGTGCTGAGTGCGAAGCGCGTCCTCTACGACAAGCTCGAAGCATTCGCTTTGACGCGAGAAGCCACCGTGTATAGCTGAACTGTTTTGCAGCAGCTATCAACGTATAATCTGCTATATATAAGCTTCTTAGTAGTTATTGGGATGAGGTTTTATAAGCATTCTTTCTATGCGCACACGTGTGTAATTTCCTTTAACTGTAAACTCGGCCTTCAAAATTTCTTAGGTTGAAATTCATCGGATTAAAATGACACTGTTTTATGCTTATGTATGTATTATGCTTGTTTCTATGATTGTTGACTCTTAAAGTTATCATTTAGAACATGTACCATATGATACACTTTATCATACATTTCTAAGAAAAACTCTTTAAACAAGCTTTGTATCCATCTGGAAAAAAATAAATTTGTTACCAAATGCAACCCCATTCCTTTTTTTTTGTCTTCCTTCAAAATCAAACTTCTACTTTACAACCAAACCTTCAGCATGTCATTATAAAGATATTATTAAACTTAGCTTCATTAACCCTAAAATCGTTTTACTGTAAAAAAAAAAAATTTAGTTAAAAAAAACACACATCTTCTTATTGTTATGGTTATATTCATGTTATAGGCATTGTTTACCATTTGCAGATGAAGCAAAAACCCAGCTTTAGTGCTTTAAAATAGTTCTGAAATGTGAGTTAGGGATAGAAACAACCAGTGTAAAAAAGTTAATCAGTATAATCAAAGTTAAGTGTTGTAAAATATACAAAATGTGAACAACAGTTATAATAACAATGTTTCTAGACTAAACCGTCAACAGTTATGGTTTAGTGAGAAAAATAGTGATATCTCTTTATATTTTAGGCTTTATTTCAAAAATTTCATATGGTAGGATATTTTGTGACATAACTGACCTACACATACGCATCAGATGTGATAACTCGAACATCTTTTTTTTTTTTTTAATCACTGCCCCCCAAAATAAAACAGTACCTTGAAAGGGACTGTACAGTACTGGTTGAGGAGGGGGTTCATGTTTTGAACATTCCTTAATGAGATAATGAGAAACCTCTTATGAAATATGAAAGAGCAAGTAATGTTAAGAAGGATTCAACGTTTATTTGATCAAAATAGGTTTTCAAATGGCTGAGATATTTAAAAAAGTGATAATAATAAAAGGCGACAGGCCACGCCTTTTATTAGGATCTCTTTGTTTCACCTTGTTTTTGGATATCGGCCTTTTCAAAACCGATTTTCATCAAATAAACTTTTGATACCCCTTAGAATTGCATGCTCTTTGACATCTCATAGAGTGGTTTCAATATCTCGCAAAACGTCAAAAGCTAAATCCTCACCTCGACCAGAACTGTACACACCCTTTAAATTACTGCTTGGGTATGAACAATCATCACGTACAGTTTTCATATACCTATATACTCACTACTGAATAGGGAGGGCACTTCAGGAATAAAATGCGGATATATTGCAATGTAAATCATTCCATACTTTTGATCTCAAAATACATCCAAACAATCCATTATCCTGGCAAATCGCGTCAACAAGACAAGTTTCTTGGTAAACCCTTTTGATACATAGCAAGCAAATTCCAAATGGATGAAGATGATTTTTGAGCCATTCTGAGAACTACCTTTAACCTTTAAAGGGACACTTCACTGCTTGTCAGAGTTGACTTTGACAGGAAACAAAATACTGTCAACAAAGAAAATCGTAAGATATACATTAAAGTCTTAAAAATATAGTTTACATTGACAATGTTCATATATATTTTGCTTATTTCTTTCTTTGTTCTTTTGTTTTATGATACTATTGTAACGTATAATATTCTATTAATTTTTTTTTTTGGTTTCCACAGCGCCATAAGCATCTTTTTAGGTAGATTGAACGCTTTATAAGAGTGAAGTATCATAATAATGATTATCAAAAAGCCCTTTCATTTAATCTGCTTATTTCAAATGAATTTGGTAAAGAGGAGTTCATAATCTTAGCAACAACATTGTAAAACTGTAGCATTGGTGTCTTTCTAGAGAAAAGAGGGATTGCTCGAGTATCAACAAGCATGATTACTATATTCCTCCGTTTACAAACTGATAAGAAAGTTGTAAATTGTCACCACATCATCTAACTTGCATAATTGTAACCGACATCACTATTTCTTGAAAGCATCAGATACATATCTGTACTTCAAATTCTATGACATTGTATCCAAACTTCTGTCGACGGTAGGGACCTCCACAGCCCGCTCCTCGTGGTATTATCGGTGTGTGAGAGTGCATGAGTGTGTGTATGGGTATTTGTAAGGGTGTGTTTGCGTGCGTGTGTTCGTGTTCGTGTTCGTGTTCGTCTTGGTGTTGACAGTTTGTGTTTGAGTGCTTGCGTGTAACTACAACGGGTAAGAATGAAACTCCTGAAAGAAGAATAAATTTATGCGGCAATGAGTTACATACGCAGCAAAGAGATTTTAGCATGCATAATTCTTTTTTGATGCAAAGGTACAGTCATGCCAAGCCGAAATATTATTAGACCACGCTGCATGATAAGCAGATTTCACCACCTATTTTTTTAAAGCGACAAGAAGATAAAAATAATCACAAAGTTTGACCTCGAGATCACCGTGCAGTAGATACAACTTACAAGCCCCTCTCCGGGTGAATTAGCCCGTAGCAACATTCGTTTCGTCCTTGACTTTGATTCTTCGATGTTTCAGTTTTGGCTACAGGTTTTGGTTTGTTTTATGTTTGCACTTCGTATCAATATGGGACATCGGGGGACGAGGATTTAGGCCAGCTATGAAAGGCGAACATATCAAACAACTTGCTTGGGGATGTGATCTCCACAACGATGAGTAGGGGAAAATTATTTATCGAGGGCACAGGCGGATCGTTTGAAGTCCTTCCATGATCGTAAATCATGCTCCGATCACGAAACATACATATTTCATGATATTTGGGTTATCTGTATATTGAAGGAGATCAGCGCTTCCTTTCCTCCCCCTCGCCTGAAGTCATCAGCAATTCTCGCCCCCCTCCATCTCCCCCCCCCCCCTTTCTCTCTCTCTCTCTCGTTTCAATAGTCACATCGCGAAACCACAACAAAGACTTCTGTGACCATAGTAACGGAGCAGGCGATTGACATGTTCTCACTTTTTGGCCCCTACTCTGCTCCTTTGTAGTAAAGAGAAAAGCCAAAAGTAGAGGGGCGCGTGTGTTGGGGATGGAGGGCATGGGAGAGGGGGGCGTCCACATGGGCGGGGCTGATAGATGGGTGCAATGAATGAGGGCAGCACAAGTGGTGTCGGAAAGAGACGGTGGGAGGGGGTGGGGTAGGGGGACACATAGCCTGCGTACAAGACTTCCGCATTATCTATCCCAACAAAACCTCGGGTAAACAACGGTTCCATGTATGTAAGTACAGCGCTGAAGCATTCACCGCGTTGTTGAAGTTAGCCATCCTTGAGACTTTACAGTCAAACGCTTCTGATTGATAGCCAAATATCACACGCCTTAATGGGAGACTAAGAGCACAGCTAAGGAAACTGAGGGTGTGCCAAGTTTCTAACCGGATTTTCTTCTTGGACTGCGTGTGTTTTTATCTTAACATCGACTCTACAACTGTCAAGAACGTTTGGAGTGTCAAAATAACCAACGCAGTTATAATGTTTTGAAAAGATAAGATCGCTAGCACCTAATGTGCTTGACTAGCAAGCTTGGCAAGAATGACGTTTAGACCCCAGAGATGACATTAATGAACAAAAACAAAAGCTAACAAAAGCAAAACAAAATAAGAATAAAACACAAAACGTGCTGTCGTATAGAGCACGTTGAAATCTATAAACACACGCAGGCATGCCTAATGTGACAGTAAAAATTTCCCCATGGCACATTTGCTTATTGTTGTTGCCGTTTCTACATTTGATTTTAACAAAAAGCGAGACATTGACAGCAGGTTTACAAGAGACGATTTGAATGGTAACAACAGATCCAAAACATACTGAAGACAAGATTATTAATTGCTTAAAACATTACAGTATTGCAAACATAAAACATCCTAAATCAAAGTATAGTTCGTTTGTTTGTTTGTTTGTTTGTTTGTGTTTTTTAGTATGTTAGATATTTCTTATCATTGTCATTAGGGAAGAATAGGTAATAAGATATCCCAAAATGGTTTAAAAAAGCATGACATGAAGGGCTAGTAGTTGACAGCTATGTAATCATATTCTTGTTTCAACCATAATGTATTGATAGTTAAATGCTATCTGCTTTAGGATGACAGACAAACAAACATGAGTGAAAGAGACAGACCTACAAACAGACAGACAGACAAATTTTCAAACCTTGCCCTTGTTCCCTTGTAGTTTCCGATAGCAATCACACGGATTCAATATGATATCCCCGGTAGATGATGAGATTTTGGAAATACATGTTACCAATTGGCATTTCTCTGGAAGGTTGCTGCAGTTTAGTATTTTTGTTACGAGTCTCTACAGAAGAGTGGCGATAATTTGGCTGACTGTCAAATTATTTGATTGATTTGATTTAGGGCCTACACCCTTTCTAATACATGCCTGTATAATAAATGTTGCAAAGAAAGAAAAAAAATATCCATGGGCTTTTGTATTTTGATTTGATGTTCGCTTGAAAGGTATTATAGGGTTGAATGCAATTGACATTAGTGCCATGGTCGTAATCAGGCAAAACGAAGGTGGTTATGCTTGTTGTTTTGTGTGTGTGTGTGTGTGTGTGTGTGTTTTCTTCTTTTTTTTCTTCATTTGTCTGTCAGCATATACTTCTCGAAAAGTAATGAACGGCTTCTGCTGGAATTTTCAGGATAAGTTAGTTGTGCGGAAAGGACAGATGATCTATTTGGTGGTGCATGATGCTGATACGAATCTTGAGTCGCATCCAGGCTATATCTTCTGAAGGATGAGCGTACAGTTCTAATGCCGCCAGTGAATCTATGGCTTTGGAGGTTTGCTCTCTATCCGAGAGCTACCTCTGAGAAGAACAATATTTTTCTTCCCCTTTCCTGTTGCTGACCGAATAAAATTAGGGAGCTTTAGATTTTAGACGCGCGGACGTTCAAAGGGAAAAAAAAAACATGATCTGAGCGTGCGCAGAAGCGTGCGTCAACTTGACCCGCGCTACTGCGCACGCTCAGATCATGTTTTTTCCCCCTTTGAACGTCCGCGCGTCTAAAATCTAAAGCTCCCTAATATCTCATCATCACGCAATGAACATTTAAGTTTAGGAGAGCTGCATTGTCAATTTAAAGCAAAGAATGATTAGCGAAATTTCATCCCTCGAGAAAGAACTCGGAGACAGAGAGAAAGGAGAGGCAAAATCATGGAATTACAGAGAAAAGCATGGATGGCAGTATAAGTTTGAGGCAAATCATAGATCTACACAAGCGAGAACAGACATCAAGAGATGGCGTGACACATCCGCTAAATGCTCTCACGAGCAAGTTTCTATAGGATTGTCACAATTCTTAGTCTTTTCGCATCCCCCCGTCTGCATGGGCTGTCCCCCTTCCGTCGTTCAACAAGTTGATACGTTGAACGTCTACACTCCAATCGATTAGTTGTTTGGCGCACATATTCGATTGCGAGCACTGAAATCGAGTATGAAGTTTCATGTAAGCGCAACAGGTGATTTGCCAACGGGATTCGCACTCTTTTTAGTCTTCGACTTTTCGATTGTCCGTTTGATTAACCCTTTCGAGTCCGTGTCGGTCAGCCTCAGATAGTTTGGGGTTATTATTTGTGTTAACTTTTGTAAAATATCATACTCTTTCTCTCCTCTAAACATCTCAAAAGGAACAGTTTAAAAATACAAGATACCCGTGCACGAGCTGCTTATCACACTTAAAGCAATAGGGAATTCACTAAAAATTATTACCGATGGAAAATTGCCGCGAGAGTGTTTAGGATTCGAAACGTGCGTACTGAAGAGGTTGCAAAGTCTAAAGATTTGAATTACAGGTACTTTGAAACACGCAGTTAGCAGCATGATCATGGGAGCCATGGTTTGTAGCGTGCATCTGGCGCCAGGAAATCACTGCGCTCTGACAACGACTAGGTCAGATGTCAAGTTTGCGGGTCACCTCAAAGGTTACCACTGAGTTTCCACATTATTATGTAAATGAGTGTTTCTGGTTGCCTCCGTTCCAGGCTGTGTCTTCAATTTTTTCCCTGAAAAATACCAAATGTGATTCAAACTCATGTTTCCTCTGAAAAGAAATTAAGATATGACATGAATTTTATGCATAATCCCCGTGCGCCCAAAAATCATATCTATTGTGATCATTAAGAAAAGCTTCTTGAAGCATATGTAATTATATACTACTATACATATACATGTAAATACAAGTGTATCATAATAAAAATAATGCATGATCTTGAACGCACTACGGCTACTAGATTGTAGGCACGAAAGATGCATAATTGGCCAAAGATGCATAATTGGCCAAATTCGGCCGAGATGAAATAGAATTGCACGAAGGCTATTTATGCATTTGGAGTGTATATTGAATAGAAGAGCGCATGAAACAGTATGTACCATTTGCTATAGTAAATAAAGTGCATTTATGTTCATTGACGTATAACACACTATTTGTTTAACACTGGGCTTAAGAATCAAAAACTATAGTTCACGGTAGTAACGGTATCAAAGAATGCCACGTTTATCAAATCGACCCAGCACAAATCTTGTCATGAATACATTATTTGCTATGATCGCAAGCGTGGAATTAAATCTACCGTTTGGAATGATAATCTAGTTTCACCGACTCTACAACAGACGGACGGTCAAGGCGACGTACTGTGCTTCAGGCATTCTTTAGCCTCATTTTCAGACTGCGCAATATTTATTTTTCCCTCTATTATCTTATCAACTCTTGCTGTAGCGCCTGTCAATAACTTTCGCTTGGTGAAAATTAATCCGTCGGTAGTCCTAATTTCAAGTTTCGTGTTGTTTTGCCGGAGACTCCCTGTTATCTGATACTGGACAGTTGGTGTAATGTTTCTTCGATCGATATTGTCTAGGACCGTGATATTGTGTTTGTTTGTTTAGTGCATGGGGCTTTTGTATTATTGTTTTTCTTTCTCCTCTTAAAGAAACCATACACACGCATACGCAGGCCTGATATCATACATGTGATTTTTTTTCCTCCAAGGCACCATATACCCACATCAACGTAATGAATTGGGAGCAACTTGCTTCAAAACCAACATAGTAATGCAATAGTTTGGGTGCAAATTAAAAAAAAAGATGGGCAATAAATAAAGAGCTTGCTTCCAAAAGGCGCTAAATCCATTGAAAAATGATGGATTAAGCGCCTTTTAGAAGCAAGCTCTTCAAATAATCATCATCATCATCATCAGTGTCATCATCATCAATTATAGTTTGTATGTTTACTATGTCCATATCCTCACTAGTAGCGTGCAAACTTGATCTTGTCGTGTTTTCTTGTTGTTGTTTTTCCCCTTTGTCCTGTCCTGTTTGTCTTGTTAGTTTGTCATATATATTATATATATATAGAACAAATGAAGGCTTATTTACTCTTGGATCAACAAATCGGATCATATTTTACTGTTAGGGTAGATATTTCCTGAACCGCATTTTTTTTTTTTTTTTTTTGGTCGTCAAGGCCGTACTGCGGCTTTAAGCATGATATAGGATCTTCTACTTCTCCTCTCTAGTTCGCAAAACTCAAACAGGAAATCGATCTGTCCATCTTCCACTCAATGTCCAGAGGTTTATCTTCGGCCTTTTCGATCTTATTCAACGCATGCGCATCAGCAATCAACTTCATTCCGTCAGTGAGTGCGTTATAGGGATGATCTCACGCATTGTGTTTTCCCGACTATCCTTTGGTTTCCTTATTCGTTGTTGTTAACTCACATGTGATGTTTAGTCATTACTTCGTCTAGATCTATCATAAAGAAGTCCATTGATGTTCATAATGTCGCTTCTGGGGATTCGAAAACTGATACAAATGTATCTGTAGGTTGCACTATCTATGTCTGGACCCAAATCATTAAGAATGATACAGTTGCAACAAGACGTAGAAACGATGAAAACAATATGCCAAGTCATTCAGGGTGCATGAGGTTCTCAAAATACATCGTAATACAATCCCACACGAAAAAAGCTCCGTTGTGACTTGAATGAGTCTGATAGGGAGAGAAGAAAGGGTTAAGTAATTACAGGCAGGACACAAGACCTGGTTACTACGCCTCCATCTCTTTCGATTCTCTCCTTGCTAAACGAACCGTGATGCGTAACTAAGCAACCATACCAATACAATCTCGTTCGAGCATTACCACATACCGGTAATCATTATTCACACGAGGATGTAAGTCAGAAACATACGCAACGCTCCATCGAGCACGTGCAGCAAGAGCGACATACATCATGGTGTGTAAAATAGTCATGAGACCATAATGAATAGCTCTGTCAAGCCTTTATCGGTAGAACAGATTCCGAATCCATCTCAATTCGGGAATTTCGTACTCAATAAAAGTTTTTTTTTTTTTAAAGTCTAAAAGAGACCCTAGTAGGTACGCACATGTTAATGAGCTAGCTGTTGGGACATCATTGTCATTCGCTCATACTCCCTTTATACCCTTTTCTTTTAATTTCGCCTGTCTAAGTAAGGGGTCTTTAAGATGTTTTACGCAGTTGCAATGATCAGGTACATGTGAAATTGCTATCTTGATAGCATGATAATCAAATACGTAGGTTGCTACAGTCTCAAACGAATCCGTTCCTTTTTCTTAGATGTTCCCATCAAGCCCTTCCTCTATCCACAGTAGAAATTAAATGAAAGTTTCTACATCGTCGAAATGACCTTATATTTTGCTCGATGGAAACGACTAAATTGGGAATAGACAATGTGAAGATATACTCGAACAGAATTTGGCAACAAGCGTGTGTCATCTGTTCAGCTGCTGATCTCCATAGAGAATTCAAACGGTCTATAACAACGAAGTGCCGCTCTCTGTTCGAGTTAGTTGCAATTAATGTAGTAAAAATCAAACACAGAGGGAGAGATGATCCATAAGGTTGACTGCAGGGAATATTGTATAATCAAACAAAGACAAGGATAGGCACTAATAGAAGACTCATGGGTTCGCTGCAATGAATATGGTACAATCAAACAAAATGAAACATAATAAAATCTTCACTGAGTAGGTTGATGTCAATGAATGTAGTAGAATGAAACACATTAAAGGAGAGACGATTCAAATCAAGTTGACTGCAATGAATGTGGTAAAATAATACAGAAGGATTAAAATTGATTCATAAAAAAAGAAAAACCACAAGGAAGCCATATTGGTCACAATCAATTATGTAAATGAATTGAGACGATGATGTCACCTTTTGATAACTCTCCCATTGTCCTGCCGCAAATAGTCACTATTTTGCTGAATTTAGATAGATGATATACTAAATTATGGTAGAAATTGAACAACTTTGAAGTGGGCCTGTCTTATAAAGACTTGTGATAGAAATCAATCACAAGTTTCTTGTGAGCTGCAATGCAAGTTGCGATTGATTTGGGGACTTGTGATTTATTTGAAGGCTTTATAAGACGGGGCCCAGGAGAGGTGGTTGTAGTAGCTGAACTATAGACCAAACACTCTAATTATATGAACATATACATATATGTTTGCAATCTTATTTCGTAATACAAAAGGGAGTTTAAGAAAATAACATTATCTCTTTATCTAAGTTGCTTACGTGGTTATAAGCAACATCACAGATTCATGTAAACGGTTGAAACTTTGAAATATCGTTTTCATATTTACGTTGATTTTGATTAATTTTTAAAACAATCTATTCGTCTCGGTTTACTCCATTTAATGCAGTTAATTGAACACGGAGTGCCACTTAACCTTCCAATGTTTCGTAGTCTTCATCCATGGCATAGGCTGAGTGGAATCCATTTCCTCGCCTTTCTTCTCCCCCGTTCCGTAGCGGGGAGTAACATATACGCCGCTGCTGCCCTTTTCAGACACAGCTAGCGAACCATGCCTTCCGTATCAAAATTTCGCGCGGGAGTGCGCGTTACCATCATTTCGTCACCCCTATTGGACGAGACGAGCTGACCGTCTGATGACCCCCCGCTCGGACTCAGCGTGAAGCCGACGTCCGCAGGGAGGTGAGTGCGGCGAGTTCGCGTGCTTCTCGCGTGCCGCCAAGGGGTCAGTTGGGGTCAATTTCAGGGAGGCTGTTTATCTGCTCAGTGCGGAGCAAAGTTCGCGCCCGCGTACATCGCACTCTTGCCATGGTATTGTACCAACGGGCTCAGGCGGGTGAGGGGCCTCCGCCAGACTGCGTGGGGCCCAGTTTTAGGGTGGAACGTCTGAGCTGCAATCGAACGTCTTTTGTTTATGTCACTCGCCGGGTTTCCCCTTTCTTTTCTCCCATTGTCGTGTACGCCAGATTCAAACATTCTTCGATTCGTTGTCTGATTGGGTTCATGGAGAGGTGTCTGAAAAGGGTTGAGGAGGCTTTCACATGCATGAATCAAATGATGAAAAAAGGGGGATACAGAGCAAAATATATCTGTGTATATTAATTGCTGGCCTTTCAAATGCACCTTTGAAACTCAATAGATCCTCTTTTCCTTTGCAGAGTGTTTTGTTTTTCTTAAGTTTTTCGGTTTGTGCTGGTAGAAATGTTATGACCATGGAGTTATGATAGCCTACAACCTTCAATATCCTGTTATGAAAGGAATATGCTGCACATCACCCTCTTATAGCATGTAGTATTTGAAACTATGAATCTTCCCAAAAGTAAAAATCGTTTCAATAATATTCGTTTTGAGTTTCTTGTTTTATATATTCCGTCAAGCGGAAATCAACTCTCACTCAAGTTGTTAACTGACTCATGGGAAAGCATCATTTTTTTTTATACATGGCATGCATCCTAGCAGCCGCTATAGCTAACTGATATAGATTTACACTTTTTTAATATGCTAACACGTGTTGAAGAATTAACAAGTGAAATCTATAGCAATCAGTTAACAAAACAAAAGAGAGAACAAGACTGGGCTGTGTTTCTTTCATATTGCCATAAATCCGGCTGGCAGTTATTTTTTTTTTTCTTTTTTTCCCTCACATTTCTGAAAGGATCTTAGTCACGATAACTCGTATATTTTCGTCTCATATGACATGGAAACAAATCAGTACGATGTTGGAAGTCAAATAAAGTGAATCGAGTGAATTAATTCAAAACAAAAATACATAGGTATTTGCTACAGGTTTTGGTCCCGCTATGTAAAACATCAAATTCCACAAAAGAAAAACACTAACAAAATTCAGCTTTTTTTCAGTTGATAAAGTTCCACTAACTAAATATTCTGCAAGCATTCTTTATCATGATCCAATAACTACGATTGAACAAAAAATAGTCAAGAGATGGTTTGGGTCATCTCACACGTAAAGTAATATTTTACTCCGCTGGCTGCAAAATGTACTTTCATCATTAGGGGATTTCTACATTTCCACATGCCATTTTCCTTACTCTCTTCACGAACAAACAAACGAATAAGAGAGAGAGAGAGAGAGAGAGGGGGGGTGGGAAGAGAGAACCGACGTTCAGGGTTTGGTCAGCGGTATCAGATTTATTTCTGCACTCCTTGAATAGGGAGCCGGGTCCGAAACTGTTTTTGTTCTCCATCTTGTATAGGCTCGAGGTCTCAAAGGACGACAATCCCGAAGCAAAGGTCGCGTCACCTTTCACGCCTCAATAACAAAGCGAGGCCTAGTGTAGTCGCTCACGTGTTGGTTGATATTGGACGACTTTAACAGAGCAAAGGGCGATGTGAGCTTTGGAAAACGCATTTATCTATTACATCAGCCAAGCGCCACATTTGTTTTTTCTTTTGACAGAGATGTAACGTTGTTTTTGTCTTCTTCTTCTTCTTTTTCTTCTTCTTCTTCCGTCAAGTTATTCTCGGAATAGAATGATCTCTGTGACCTACGGTGCTCGTAATACATAATAATGTCAGATATCATGCACACCACCATTTGCTAAGAGGGCAATGGAGGGCGACGCCAGTTATGCTGAATGATTTCGTCACTAAAGGGGAATTTCAGGCCAGTTACAAATTAGTCTGAGAAAAGAGAGTAAAATATTACAAGCAAAACATTGAAATCTGATAAGAAGCGGATTAAAAGTAAGGAAGTTATGAAAGTTTAAGGATTCGCTAAAATTTTTGCAAATTAGTTCTCGAACAGTTGATACGAATATGCAAATGAGTGAGTTGATGATGTCATCAGCTCACAATTCTGTATTGATCGTGTAAAAAGAAAATGAAAATTCAGTTTAAAGTTTCTTTTTTTATGAGAGTATAAAAAATCTATGCCTGGCTGAATAACTTCCAAACAATAACCAGTCAGATACAGTACGATTTGAGACTGTGGCATAATCGCATTTAAAAAAAAAAATGAAATTTCAGCCGATTTCCACCAAATTTTCACTATCGAGCTTGAACAATTTGACTCTTTCTATTCAGACTAAATTTTGACTGGTCTGGAGTTCCACTGTAATGATATCAGAACGAATAGAAGCGGTGGCAGCCATGGGCGTGCCAGTATCTGACGCACATTATGGCTGACGCAAACTGAAGTACTCAAGTATGTGAGAAGTTCGACGAGTTCGGCATTCTCGTCTTCCAATCAGTGATCGCTTTGACGGTGAGATATCACCTCTGAAAAATTATCAAAGCTTAAATTTCCATCCAAGAAAAATTGCAAAAAAAATAATAACCCAAACAGAATAAATATACCTTTCAAGAAGATCAGTAAATATTACGTTAAAATACCTTTTTTTTACGCTAGCATCGAATCATCGTACGTGCCAAGCTAAACTTGATTATTGTAACGTGTATTGTTAATTAATCTTCAGACCCTGAAGGATATTAAACTATACACCATATGGAAGAAGAAGAAGAAGAAGAAGAAGAAGAAGAAGAAGAAGAAGAAGAAGAATGTACAAAGTAACTCACATAATCTAGTTAGCGAAAGTTTTGTTTGTATGTTTGCTTGTTTCATCAGAGGAGCTTAATGTGTGCACTAACTGCAAACGAACTAATAATTATACATTTACGTTCACGCACAGACAAAACTACGGTTACAGTTCGTTATTCCGAAGGTTCGTTATTCTGAAGATTCGTTATTCCGAAGGTTCATTAATCCGAAAATGAAATAAGGTTCGTTATTCCGAAGGTTCGTTAATCCGAAAATGAAACAAAGCTCCTTATTCCGAAGGTTCGTTACGGACCCTATTTCATTTTCGGATCAACGAGCCTTCGGAATAACGAACCCTATTTCATTTTCGGATTAACGAACCTTCGGAATAACGAACCCTATTTCATTGTCGGATAAAGGAGCCTCCGGAATAGCGAACCCTATTTCATTTTCGGATTAACGAACCTTCGGAATAACGAACCTTCGGAATAACGCCACAAATGTTCGGATTAACGAACCTTCGGAATAACGAACCTTCGGAATAACGCCACAAATGTTCGGATTAACGAACCTTCGGAATAACGAACCTTCGGAATAACGCCACAAATGTTCGGATTAACGAACCCTTTTTTATTTTCGGATTAACGAACGTCTAGGTATAGGGAATTTGTGTGTTCCGGAATAACGAATCTTCGGAATAACGAACAGCACCCCAAAAGTACATGGTCCCATTTCATAAAAAGTTGGTACGATCGTTATAGCAGATATTGCTGGAAAGGCAATTGTCATGGTTTAACGACAAGAATCCAGCTTCCTGATTGGCTGTTGCTATTGGAAGTTGGCATTCCAGCAATAGTTACTATCCTAAACATCTTTTGTGAAATGGGGACAAACATGCAACCCAGAAATGACCGATAGACAATACGAGATACATGTTATGCCATAAATTGCCGTAACATTAGTTAACACTGAAGAAAATTTGCTGCTGGGCATATTCAAGAGCATCTTCTCATAATGCCATTTTTATTTATAAATGTTACCACTGTACACGTTTCCAATCCCTTGCTCTGTCTTGCTTTGATTCGTGTTGTGTTTATACGCATCGCAGAGCACTAAATCGTTTGAATACATGTATTTAAATGTAAAACTCCCTACATATCTATCGCATGTACAATCGTATACGTCATTGTCCATGTTGTACATTCTCGTTCCACGAAGTCACTTCACGCACTGGGATTTCTGCCAAAACGCAATGCTTTATTTAGGCATATCAAGTGATACTGCTTTAATAAGGTTGACCACAGAACTACAGAAGGACTTCAGCGCGGCTCGACAAGCGTATTACGATACAATTGACTAATCATAATCATTTAGCATTTCCCGAGAGAATATTGGCAAACTTGATACATTGCCAGTGTTGTACAGATTATGTTAAGTGCACTTAGGTCACTAAACACATTTTCCTGTGCACCAGTGAATTGTTTCTCGTGTATAGCCTGCGCCGAGTGTTCCTGAGATGTTATTTGCGTGACAACTATAGCATTAGTTCACAAAGATTTTTACATGATTTCTTGATTCATGACACTGATAATCATCATCATCATCGTCATCATCATCATCACCACACCAAATGTTGTGGGAAATCTATATCGCGCCAAATCGGTCATGGATTGACACTCCCGACTCCCTATGATATATCAAACTATAATCACATGATTTACAGCTTGATATAAATTTGGTACAGGGGAAATTTTTACTGCATTTGATTCTGATATGCTTACGACATGCACACGCGTGTGAAAGAATGATATGATAATAAGTATAATCAAAGAGCTACTACCCAGCTCTTTGGTATAATTATAGGACCTATACTGATAGATAAATAGACAGACAGACAGATAGGTAGTAGCTCTTTGGTATAATTATAGGACCTATATTGATAGACAGACAGACAGACAGACAGACAGACAGACAGATAGATAGATAGATAGATAGATAGATAGATAGATAGATAGATAGATAGATAGATTGATTGATTGATTGATTGATTGATTGATTGATTGATTGATTGATTGATTGATTGATTGATTGATTGATTGATTGATTGATTGATTGATTGATTGATTGATAGAGAGATAGATAGATAGAGAGATGCTGACATATCATTCATTAAGGTTTTGGGGTCTGATGTACTCAATATTTTTGTCATTGCGATGAATTCGAGCTCATAAAGCTGTTGGCGGTCTGGGCAGGTGCTATACGAGTATGTACCCGAGTAGAGACAAACCAACGATTGCGTACAGTCATTCTACGCTCTGGCTGAGATACTCGCGGGAAATTAGAACATAATCCAGAATGGCTTGCGCAAGTTTACAGCTTGTTCTTAGATTGAGAAAACAACAACAACAACAAAAATCGTCTGTACTTTTGTAGTGTTGCGTGCATCCTTCAACTCGTGGAATGAGTCGCCAGGAAACGCTATTAAGAAAGGGGACAATGACCCGACATACATTGTCTGTTGTTATGTCGACAATATACGTAGTTGGCTGGACGTGGGGGCGTTTCGGGTAAACTTAGAATTGAGGCAGGCTGACTATGTCATACGAGCTTCACAGCGATGCAGTGTACCGTCAACGTGTTGTATATCGACGCAAAGTTTGACCTGAGAACAGTTTTGCGGTAGTAAAGTAGAATATGAAGCAGTCTTGCTGGAGTCGTCTGCTACTGAGAGGTGTTTTGGCGGGCTACACGTGCTCTATCGGGGCCTGAGAAACGAAAAAGCAACAAGCAGGCGGATGAGATGCAGTAAGCGAAATCGTACAGCTGAATTGGATCATTGGTCCAATAGAGGAATTGACGAGCTGCTATCGGTTAGTGGAAGTCAATAAACTCATGAAATGAACCGACACACTTTTCACCGTAGGCGTAAGCTGCCCCCCAATAACGATGACGTCGTGGTCTTCCCCTACCCGGACGCGATGCCAGGTGCCCGCAATAGACGCACGGTAAACTGAGCACGGCAAAAGTGTATACACGGACGCATTCGCGGATCGCCCTCCGTATGGCTAACGCGTTGGTAGGCAGAGAAAGCACTCAGTTAGTGTTTTCCCCCTTCAGTGCTTTTCTCCTCCTCGATCCTCGTAAACCTGATGAATTATTAATCTGCCGTAATGATTTCTGTTCCTATCACTTATTCATAAACATGAAAGGGCACTCGTTTTTTTTGTCGCCCGCAAGATGAGCGTCCTCAGCTTGGCTTCCAGTTAAAAGATCTGCACTCCGAGATGGTCAACACACTAGAGCGTGTGTAGAGGGACGATTTTTACGGCCTTGCGGTCGTAGAGTACTTTTTTTCTGCCACAATCGACTCCTCAGCCCCTCTGCGCATAGTGTACAAATTAAATAACGTTCATTTTGTGGGTCGTTTGTTGGAATGCAATTGGGATTACTGAGAAGAGTGCAAAAGTTCACTTCGTTAATTTTAAACATTTCAATGATAATGTACTTTCGGAGATTGCGTCATTACACAAAAAGCAACCTTCATCTCAGATTGGAAATACTTCTTATGCAGTGAGGGAAAATAAGACCAAGTAAACAAACATATACCCGATCTGGATCATGATACCCTCACATTACATCAACATAGTCATTAAGATCTGTAGTTCTTGAACTTTGTGAGCGTACATGTTTTTCTCTATTTCACTTTACGTTGTTATCTAAAAAAAAACACGACTATCTACTGCTATACACTGAAATATCATCATTCGTATTACGTGCTTTATTCATAATTCAACCTGCTACGGTGAAATGATAACAAGTCAAATAGATGAGAATCCACACGCATACGTTCGTCAAAATTATATTCACAGACAGTGATGGCTTGGGGTATTTCTGGCAACACTGCCTAGCTTACTTCTTCATAATCCACTGTTTTCAACATTATTACACGTTCGATATTATTGCAATAATACAATTACTTCATTCCATCTTTTAATTCCCCCCCTTTTTTTTGGGGGGGGGGGGAGGGGAACAGTCCATGGATATTGTTTGCAACTAGATGTCACAATAACTATTGTAAAACGCACATAATGTCCTTGCAAGTGTACGTGTGTTCCTAGCGATCGTTCCATATACTTTATAACATATCTTTGCTTTGACATAACCTGACAACCGTTCGCACACATAATTCTCTCTCCATCTCCCCTCTCTTCATCTCTTCATCTTTTTCCCTTCCATTATCCCTCTCTTTCTTCTTTCCATCCTTCACACTATCCTTTTTTTTCTTTCATATTATGTATCGCCTGTGCAAATCTACACCTTCTGTCAGATCACTGGCTTCAAAGCAAATCCAAAACATTTGAAAGAGAAACCGACGACGCAGTAGAAAAAAAAAAATCTCTCACTCGTTGGTCGCATCATCCACGAGCTCATATCATACCGCTCTTGGGAGACGGTGCTTGAACTCGATATAGAGGGAATTGCGTCCCCTGTCACAACCAATACCATTTCCGCCTCGTATCGATGACGAATCTGTCGTTTCGGATCAAGCCATAAATCCGATGACGGCTTCGAGTCCATGAGGTACGAGGTCGTGTCTTCTCCCATTAGGCCACACCGCAGTTGACATCGCTTATTGAATGGAACCGAAGTGAATGGAATCTAATATATTATATGATGCTGCGTACATTTGTAACAATGCCTTCTATCACATGGGACGTGCGTTTCCAATGGCGCAATTACTACGCGACCAAACAGCGTGAGCTGGTAATTGCGGCGTTTGCTGAATTATCATGCAGAGTATCAAAATTGATCAAATAAATATCCGTAATAATAATAATAAAGTATTTGACTAACAGACAGACAGCAAAACAGACAGAGACACACAGACAGAGAGGATGACATCTAGGTTTATTCCTCCGTTAACAACCAGAACAGAAATGGATATGGTTCTCATTCTCGTTAAGCATACAGTTGGGGTTTTTTTTGACAGAAAATCGACCATTGAAAATAGTATGATGAATTTTACCTCTGCGCACCAGGAGAGTGTGAGACCACGTATGAATGTGACAAAAGGAAGACGAGATAGAAACAGGGGAAGGTGGAGGTGGAGGTGGAGGGGGAGGGATGGGGGTCAGACAGGACAGGTGTCCGACACATGCAAATTGAGTGACGTGTGAGCTTGACTATCACTCAAGTAGATTGAGGTATGTACCAACAAATTCCCTGTACTCGCTTTTATTGTTTGTGGATCACATTTTCTGAAGTTGTACGCGAGTTATATCACGTGCGAAAGGAGGTGATATTGGATATTCGGATATGGATTAAAAGCCGGGTCCCATCTCGGATTTGTTCCGGTATCAAGGCTCGTTCGAGTGGCGGGGTCGGACGCACGAAAAATAAACACAATGAGGAGAAGAGAATATCAAACTGTTTCGTACCACAATCTGAATCCCGTTTCGACCCTCCATGTGATCCACAAGCTTTACATAGACAACGGTTTAACACTTTGTGCGCTGTGAGCGCCGATTGCCACAGAAAACCCCATAGCCTTGTACACACTGCTTAAAGTCCCTAGAACAGGAAGGGTTAAAGTCAGATGAAAGCCAAGGAATACTGTTTGACTCTTGGAATAGAACTGACACTGTGATCTGATAATAAACAAATACCGCATTAGAGCTTACATTTCGCCAGTGAACAAATTTTGGCCTCTATGATATAGCATGACGGACATCGCTAGTTTTTGGCTCAGATAAAAAGATCAGCTTCCCTATCTTAAACACAACTGGTAATTTCGCACCGACAACCAACAACAGCAACCCTTCAAGCAACGTAATGTGTTTTGTGTCTGGTATTGTCGGCAATGGGGACGCTGTGGCATAGTGGATAAGACTCCCTACTCCCACTCGGAGGGCCCGAGTTCGAATCCCGCCCAGCGCTTATGTCCTTGGACAAGATGTTTTTACCCATAATGTCCCTCTCAACCCAGGTGTATAAATGGGTACCTTGCAACGCTAGGGTGATAATAATAGCTCGGCCCTCTGGTAGAGCAACGGCTACACTGAAGAGGCTACCCTGGATAACTAAGACATCATTATCATCGTCGTCATCGTCGTCGTCGTCATCGTCGTTATCATCATCATAATCATCAATTTAGTCTTGCAAGGAGCGCATAACTACACACAATCTGCTCGTTATACTCTCCGATATCACCATTCATATAATATGCTATTTGGAATATGATTACATCTACCCAATTATTTGTTTTCCAATGGGAGTATTCATCGTCTGCTTAATTTAGAGTCAAAGGCTTAAATTACGGCATATCGTTTTTCTCACCAAGGAGAAATGACATCAAATGATCATCATATTATGAAGCATGTACAGTCGTTGGCGGTATTCCATAGTGGAAAAGTTCATTGAGCTCGTGATCCTGATAATAACAGCCACATGCATGATATCATACTGCTCCTAGCAAAACCAGAAATAGAAAGGGTAACAAATTTCCGCTATTGTTCCTCATGGTCTTCTCCGACATTTTCTTATCTCGCTATACATTTGTCATTCTCAGTTATGAGATTTTCTTTGACAGATCTACACTTTACACTGCATTGATTTTCAAGCTAGTTCCCCTTCCCATGCATAATCCTTGATAATCTACCTAGATTCGCATAAAGAAAGTTCATCTACACTATGCCCATTGTGTCGCCAATAGAATGACGTACAGCGTGGGGTCCTGTATTTTCATTTCATGTTCCGTGGTAGACACACAAACAGCTTAAGCTAAGATGGATTGGTTTGAAACGTGGGATCAAGGATCGGCTCAACAATCGGAGGCTCTTCACAGGGAGCTGAAGCTCCTTGCTCTTTCCATCTCCCAAGCCAGGGAACTGCATCTCGAAAGACGGCCTATGTCTAAAGCGCACGGGTTCAAGGCTACGGCGATCGATGCATGATAGATGTTTCTACCGCCATTCTCCACATCATCAGCATCGGACGATCCAGATCTTCGACTTTATCATGGCTGTTTCATTGTGGGGTGTTGTGTGCGTGGCAAGACAGCGACATGCCATGAGATATTCTGTAGTCGTAAAATTTCTATAGGAAATATCAATTGACCAGAGCACTAGTAGGTCTGTGCATTTGAGTGCGAATGTCGACTAACCATAAAAAAATAAGAAGACGGGGGATGGGAGGGGGAGGGGGGAGGAGAGATATGGAGAGAAGAGAAGGAGAGAGAGGGAGAGATCGCGTGCGATTGTATTATGTAGCTGGCTATTGAGCTAATTATATGTCGGGTCTTTGACCGCTGTCGCAGTGCCGAACAATTCAGCGTACAAAATATCGTCCTCCGACGCCTGACGCTTCGCGCTTCAAGATCGCCTGCCCTGCGGCGAAATTTGCTGCTGGTCACCAAAGAATAGATAGGCCTGCCTACTAATTATGTCCGTGGATGCCCGAGAAGAAATCTTCGCGCCCTGCTGCCTTCCGCTGTTCCCTTCGTCCAGGCGTCCTCCGCATAGTCGATAATGCCACGGAATATAAATGTTCCCGCGGGCAAATTTAATACGCCAATATTGACACGATAGAGGTGACTTCACATCATATCGGTTAACCGAGAATGTTGGAAAGGGGATTGGCGAAGGTTTCATGTGGGGAAAGAAAGCGGCCGAACCCCCTTCATGTACTTCTTTCCAACAAAATCAAAACTACAACAATAACAAGAACAAGAGCCCCTCCCCCTTCCCTGGCGCCATTCTATTCATTATTGACCATTGTTGTTTATAATACGATTTGTCACCAATTAATAATTGTGCAGGTTTGTATCCATGGGTGCCTTGCAGCTGCCATAGTTCCCGAGACAAGAAGAATAGAAGTAAAGCGGGAAAATGATATACCGAGTAAATGGCGACGGAACAATTAATGCTCACAAGCGGCTCAATCTCTAAAAGTTTCTCGAGATCCCACGGCTCAAATGGAAATATGTCGTTAAATTAGTAAGGGTTGTGTGGATCTCAACTGGTTAGACAGTAAGAAATGTCAGGAAGAGAAAAGACGCTTTTCACGCCATTCTTTCGTCCCCATACCCCCTCCCATCATCCCTCCCACCCTGCCCCTCCGGTCCGCAGTCCCATGAATAACTAATAGTAATCTGTGAACTCAGATGTGACTAAGGAGAGGTCAGCAAGCGGACATTTTACCAAGAACGAGACAGTGTCAGATGGTTATGGAAACGACAGGCAAAGCGGGGCCGAAATGGGGAGGCCCGGGTGGGGCGAGTCGGAAGGGGTGAGGATTAATGCCTAGAAATTGGCCATTGTATACAATGGCAGAAGTCACGACACTGTGCGTGTCTCTATGACCGCCTCTCCGGCCTTGAACATGACGTTATCGGATCACCTTATGGCGTCGTGGCTATGTTACAAAGAGGATGAGCTAAGTAGGGATGCAAGAAGACAAGGAACCTAAACCAAGACTATGCCGAGGGAGTTGATAACGACCGATCGCATTAACCACTGTGAAGGTGTGCTCACTGGAAGCAATCGGTGCATGAGGCTTCAGGGGTTGGGATAATGGGATGAACAGCAGATGACGTGATTATTAACACAAACAACGACCGCAGAAACAGGAGGAATGATAGAGTGAAGCCACTTCGTGAAAGTGTGCAATGCCACTGAGACTTTCATGAATTATACACTTTGTTTAATTTCCGTAGTCAACGCCTTCTCCATGACAATTTCCATTGTATAAACTGACGATTGATGTTTGCCTCAGAGGTTATTATTTCATCTTAGCAACCAAACCGTCATCATCGTTAGTTTCATATCATATCATCATCAAAGACAATCTCTCTACTGCCATTAGCTGGCATTACCAACAACAACAACAACAACAACATCATCATCATCATCATCATCATCATCATCATCACCATCGCCACCGCCATAATATCGTCTTAATCAGCAGCGCCGCCACCCTTTGGGTCACGTGCCGCTGTGCCGGCGTAGGTGGCTGAGGTAGTAGGTTTGGGGACCAGAAGAACACCACTAGTAGACCCTTACAAATCACACATTTGTAGACTTTCGAAACAACGAATGACAGAAATGCTAATAAAAAATATCATTACCTTCTTTTTCTTCTTCTCCTCCTTCTTCTTCTTATTATTATTGCTATCATTATTGTTATTATTATTGTTATTATTATTATTATTATTATTATTATTATTATTATTATTATTATTATTATTATTATTATTATCATCATCATCATCATCATCATCATCATCATTACCGTCATCATCAACATCATCATTACAGTAGATATACGTCGGCATCTGGAAGGCAAGCGTCATTTTTTGAAGTGCAATGCGTAGAACAGCAGGCAGTCAGTGAATTTCCTTTGCATGACTTCAGACTGTCAAATGATTATGGCCTTTTTCAATGGCTATGAAGTAGAAACCTTTAAAAGAGTTCCATAGCTTTTAATTTGGAGGGATAGACTTAAATGTTGATTATGACTGACAATGCTTTATCGGCGTTATCCTCCTAAAGCAAACGCATTTCAAGCGGAAAATTTTTCGCATGTTAAAGTGTATTGGGGCACAGTGACAGTATGATGAAGTAAGCCTCATTTGTAATATTACGAAGCAAAGGCCCATTTAAAGCCGCATCGTTATATGTCCCGGGTATATCTTCCTTTCCAATCAATCTCCGCCTCTCTCTCTCTCTCTCTCTCTCTCTCTCTCTCTTTTCATATGCTAATGATGCATCGCCAGTACATTGCTATCATGTGCTGGATGTTTAAGTGCTCTGTAGCAGTGCTCTTAAGTGTACGATATCGCCCCTCATGTCCGAGTCGTTAGTCTATCGTTTACACCAGACAAGCATGACACCTTGAGGTCAGTGAAAGGTCGACACCGCGTTTGGAGAGGAGGAGGAGGAGGAGGAGGAGGAGGAGGAGAAAGGTGACGAAACGATGACAAAGAGGGAAAAGATGAGGAGGAGGAATGATAAGGAAAGGACAAACCAGAAGAAGAAGAAGAAGAAGAAGAAGAAGAAGAAGAAGAAGAAGAAGAAGAAGAAAAAGAAAAAGGAGAAGGAGAAAATAACAAGGAAAAGAAAAGACCAGGGAACATTGATGATCACAACGATGATGATGAAGAAAAAAATGAAGGTAGAAGGACGAAAATACAGAAAATGAAAGATAGAAAGAAAAACAGAAAAGGGGAAGCTGATGATGGTGACGATGATGATGATCATTAAAGGGATGGTACAGTATTGGTGGAGATGAAAATTGGGCTTTTAAGTTTTTGCAGGATACCAGGAAAACACTTATGAAATAGTACAGGGCATACCATTTTAAGAGAAAGTCAAAGTTTATTTGATGAAAATCGGGTTTAGAATGACTGAAACATCCAAAAACACTGTAAAACAAAGCGATCGTAATAAAATGTGGGTCCCACACTTTATTAGAATCGCTCTGTTTTGGGTATCTCAGCCACTTCAAAACCAATTTTCATCAAATAAACGTTGAATGCCTCATGGAATTACATGCTCTTTCACATTTCATAAGAGGTTTATCATTATCTCACCCCCCAAAAAATGTTAGAAACCTGAAATTAGGTCTCAACCAAAACTATACGATTCATAGGGATGGTATACTTTTGGTTGAGATGGGGATTCAGATTTTAAGCTTTTTGCGAGATAATCAGAAACCTTTTGTGGAATATGAAAGAGCACACAATATTCTAAGAGGAATTCAAAGTTTATTTGAAGAAAATCAATTTTGAAATGGCCGAGTTATTAAAGAAAACCAAGGTGGTTCTATTTAAAGGTGGTGGTTCTATTTAAAGGTGGGTTCCACCGTTTATTAGGACCTCTTTGCTTTTGAATATCTGACCCATTCCAAAACCAATTATCATCAAATAAACTTTGAATTTCTGTAAGAATTGTATTTCATATTTAGTAAGATGTTTCTGATTATCTCACAAAAAAAGTTGGAGACCAAAAGATCCATCTCAACCAAAACGGTACCATCCCTTTAAGGAGAAGATGACCTTGCAGACAAAGAAGATCACAGAGACAATCACGATGATGAAGGAAGAAGACAACAAGGAGAAATGATGATGTCGATGATGGCAACGATGATGATGACGACAAAGAGAATGCTGAAAAGAAAGAAGATGAAGTCTCTAAAGGAAAGATGTGGGAGGAAGAAAAGGAGATGGAGTAACAGAGAAAGGCTGTAGAGAGAGGAGGTGGAAGGTTCCTCCGTGATTTTATCGACGGTGATAAACGTCAACGTCGGCTTTGTGTTTAGAGTAAGTATATTGGCTGACCGGCGTGACTTGCGCGTCGAGATAATTGTTCCCAACCACTCTGGCCCGGTCAGTTTTGCTGGAGACATTATACAGCGCTCCCATGATCAAGATATTGCCACCTATCTCCGAACGCATTAGCCAAGACCTTTCAGAGTTTGACACTAAATCTTCGTCTTCCCTCAAGATCGTTGACAACGTAAATGGTCTAAGTGTAACGGCGAGGACAGAGAAGAATGAAGAGTATACGAAGGAAAAAAGGGGAGGGTGTGAATCTCTCACTCTATGTATAAATAGTCTTGCTGTTTTTGCTGTATCGCGTCGTTTCATAAGAGTTGTGTTAACATTTGTAGTAGTAATAGTAGTAGTAGTAGTAGTAGTATAGCAGTAGTAGTAGCAGCAGTAGACCTAGAAGTACATGTAGTGGTAGTAGTAGCAGCAGCAGCAGCAGCAGGCCTAGAAGTAGTAGTAGAAGTAGTAGTCTTAGTAATAGTTGCAGTAGTAGTTGGTAGAAATTTGGCATTTTATTGATGTTGCTGCCGTTTTTGAAGAAACTGCTACGATGTATTGTTTCTCTTGCCATCGTTTTGTCGCGTACTGAAACACTTGGTAGTCGATCTGGTGACCAAAGCGGGTTTACATCTTAGGTGGTGACGGCTGACCGACCGAAAAGTGCCGGGTGTCAACGGAGACACTCGGCGGTGGGCACACCACCTGGTTTCGCACCCTCTCCGAAACTCCTTTTCTCGGACCGACGACGGCGTCTATTTTAGTGACCCATCACTTTTAGTTAATGATATTACATGCAGCTTTCCCCATCCCGGAGATTCGAACAAGGAAATGAAATAGTAAATATATGTTCTCATGAAGGGAAAAGAAGAGGGGGGAAAAGATAGGAAGGAGGGAAGTGGAAAGGGAAGCCAATGATTGAACAGATGTTGAGCCGCCATGATGTGAATGATGAAGGACGTTGCTCAAACGCGGCATGCTGTTATGACGTTATTGCTATGAGTTCCTCAATTCAGGTCATTCAACTCATTCTCTGTTTGATGGCCCAAATGAATACACATTATCATGTTACCCCCCAAAAAGACAATGATAAATAATTGCGCACACATTATAAATGAAACAGTAGAGCCGAAGTGGGAACAGGGGGAAATGAAAGAAGGAAAGAACCAGAGAACAGAGATGCCTGTCTTGTTTCTTTTTTTTTTTCGATATCCTTGTTGTTTTGTTTCTGCTTCTACTATAAGTTTACGTGATTAGATTTTGAAAGCTTTGTGCTAGAACGGAGACAACAAGCTAACTACTAAGCCAGACGGTCAGCCGCTAAATCTAGACCCCCGGATGGCTGGCGGCACGATCGCCCAAGTGTCGGCGAGTTCGCGATGGCCGCCGAGGGGGATGTAAGTGGCCCGTACAAATCGCAACGATAGCTATATAACGGCGGGCTGACCAAACACTTCAAAAATTGATGTCCCTCTGACCGCTGACAATGGAGAGACGCCTGGCCAAACCTTGATCATGTTCTCGCATACAAAGTGCGCCTCAACCATTACTCATTTCCCGGGTCAACAAAGATATGATTATTACACGACCTCTGCCTGTATTTATGCTGTTCTGGTTCACAGTTGTCCATACACAGAAACGCACACGCTCAGACAGCTACACACATACATGCACACAACACGCAGAAGCACTTGACAAGCTCAATGCATGAACGCCCGCAGGTATACGTGCGTGCATACATACATACATTTACATAAAAACATACGTACATATGTACATATATACATACATAAGTACACCCTATCATACATATACACATCCACCATGCATGCATGCATGACGCATACAAAGTATGTACAATAACGCGACCATGCATGCTTTAAATCAATAATATTGGTGACAGTGTAGCCCAACGAAGTCATATTTATGTGCACGTTATGAGACACGGGCACGACAACGCTGTACGACATGAGGCGTACCGTGTATGCAGGAGGTGAGACAAGTCACCTCCCTGCGTGTATGCAGCATTATCAGATTGAACTCATATGGTACTAACTTGCCAGACGAAGACGCTTGCGATGAGCCGGGAGCTCAACCTCTAGTTCCCGCAGAACTTCGGGCGTGGGATCCATGGACGCGATGTCCCGTAGCGTGTGGAAGTTCCCACTCATAAAGTTGCTGAAGTAGTAATCGAGTCCGATTTCCCGTAACCATAGAAACACCTCGCATTCCTCTGACAGCTGATGCGTGTGAGCTGTCACAAATAGGAAAGAAAACGCCGAAAAAAATTGTCAAGATAAAGAGTGATGAACAACAATTTAGTTATGAAGAACATGACGCAGTTCATGTCAAACCGTAAAATACAAACCAACACACGCGACATTTATATGGCGCTTTTTCATCACCAGCTGCAAACGCTCTTCCAACACATCGTACATTCATGTACGAGCGTAGCCTAGGTTCAGTATCAAATACTAGTAACGTAATGCGTAGAAATCCCAAGCCTTTTTACTTAAGGCAAATCTGCTTGAAACTGTTTGAAGCATGTTTTGCATGACCCTAAAATTATGTGGAAATGGATTCTTGAGTTCTGAGAGGCAAAATCTGGAAATGAACGAAAACCAAATGAATTGTGTGCTTGGGAATTACTAGTAGTTGTGATGAGGAGCGAGTTTAATACGAAGAATGTCGACGAGACAGGTCAGATAAGTTTCTTGGTGCTTTGGTGTGAATGTAATTGAATGTTAGTAATCATAATCGACTTCTTAAAAAAAGCAATCATCAATAAGAAGCCAGACCAATTCATATTGTGATGTAATGCCAGTAATGTTCGCGCAATAAATTATTAATGGTTGTGGCTTGAGTGTTTAGCTGTATTCCGCCTCGTAGCTCAAAAGAAGGCACTATAGTATTACTCATTAGCAAGCTCCCATGAGACCGACAATTTAAAGTGTCCTTCGAACGGCCAGGCAATGAAGATGCAGTCCCTTGTCTACTGTATGTAAGGGCAAATCCACTGCTACCATCGGTCTCGAAACAGGGACCTGCACGATTGAGAGTCCGCGGTCTAAACCACTGTGCCACAGCGGCTCGATATCAACCCATCACTTTAACCCATCGAGGACGAGCTGCTTTTGCTACAACATACATTTCCCATAGACACCTGCCCTAGTAAACTCGGGACTAGTCCTCAACGGGTTAATATGCGTAGGTTTTAGAAAAGAAAAATGAAGATGAGAAACGGATAATTGAAAGAGATATATGCAGCAACCGAGTTTTTAAAAAGAAGATATACACACTAAACAAAAGCATAAAGACAAACAAACACAAAATTCATAGGGCATATCTCATGTACAGTTTTTGCCGTCGGTGTGACTTCTTTTGCTTGTATCCATTTTGATTCCACTGACTCATGGACTAATTTATCGATGACATGATCATTAACCCTCTTTGTGTCACGTATTTACAGTCCATAGGTATGTGTGTGTGAAATTTGGGCACATTGGACTCATTGGTATAGCAAGGGTTAAGGAATTGTCCATGGCTCGTGACTGGTGTTTGGTAACCGATCCTTTAGGGTTAACGTTCCACAAAAGAAAACAGGATGAACGCCATTGCTGGAGTGCTCAAGCTTTCGATTGATTCACATTCACCCACGCTGATGTTGTGCCTTTCCCTTCTTCACTTAAAGTATCTTCTCTTTTCGCTTCTCATTTATATATATTTTAAAGATAGCCTATTGATGAGAATCTTACATTCCCATCCATTAGTCATATAATACGCCTGTACAAGTAACTACAATGAATTATCTCGGATATTTAAGAGAAAAAGAGTATTCTTGCAGAACACAATTTCTGAGGCTCGTCACCACAGCCGCAGTGTAGATATGGCTATAGCTCTTCATCGTCAGCCAGCTATACTCATCATACAGTGTACATCGGAGGGTGAGTGCGTACACGCTTGCTGTGTTGCGATTGTCAGATTTCATTTTCAGAGGGAAATGATCGGCTATAATATTAGCACAAGGAAGGAAATATGTCTCTGGCAAGGCTTCCTGGCTGAAGTATAGTCAGAGTGATGTAAATTTGACATGATGGCCTTCTCGATCTTCCCAATCAATCTTAATATTCACATCGGCCGAGCAGCCGCTCGGTCGAATTACTCCAGACCGTCGGCTACAGCATAATAGTTCTTTGATGCATGTACATCATTCACAAACAATTATTATATAAACATACAAGAGTTACGATTTGTAACTATACGCGGCAACACGGACAGTTACAGTGCAATCTTAGACATTCCTTGGCCCGATGAGATGTACCAGTCGAGTGTGTGTGGAACCGGGACAGTTTTGAAGAAAATGCAGATTGTCTCAGCGGTAGACCACATTGTTAAGCATTCACCCTGACCATCACTCTTCAATTCCCCTAAACAGCAACAGCAGCAACAAAAGCTGCAGCATAAGCCACCACTTCTACCACAGCAACAACAACAACAACAAAAGCAACAACAAAAACATCATGGAAAGTGTTCCATTGCATTACATTTCACAGGTGTTGAAAAAAAAACATACAGTGATGACAAGGCAATATTCTAATTCAATCACTGCTTACCAAAAAAAAAAAAAAAAAACCCACTTCCTTAAGCGGTGAAAAGTGTAAAATAATAAAAGTAACTTCAATCATGCCATGTCACATTATTCCACAAGCGGTCACATACCTATATATTCATATCTATGCCGATTATGTGTACATCCCTGAAGCGATTTCAATCAACAACCCAGAGCATAAGTTAATATCTGTTCATCAATAAATTTCTTAATGAGGATGATGATGAAAATGATGATGATGATGATGAAGAAGAAGATGATGATGATGATGACAGTGGTGGATCTAGGCAAGGGTGCAAAGGGCGTGCGCCCCCCCCCCCTTTATTTTTGTTAAAACAAAAGAAATAAAAAGAAACAAATTGGGGGTGGGGTGCGTGCGCCCCCTTCATTTTTTGTTAAAACAAAAGAAATAAAAAGAAACAAATTGGGGGTGGGGTGCGTGCGCCCCCCCCCCCTTTAATTTTGTAAAGGCGCCCCCTCTTTACGGAATTCCTGGATCCGCCCCTGGATGATGATGATGATGATGATGACGAAGAAGAAGAAGAAGAAGAAGATGATGATGATGATGATGATAAATAATAAAGATGATCGATGGTGATGACAGGTGTGTGAGAGTATGCAGTGATGTCCTTATAAAACACTTATTCCTCATTACAATATTCATCGAAGCTCCTCCTGGAAGCTAGGTTTGGAATATGAGCGACCTTCATCTCTAGGTCTTGGAATATCCATTACCAGGAGGAGGAGAAGGAAGAAAAGGATAATGGTTAGATTAGATGCTGATTATAGTCACAGAGAGGAAGTTATCTTAGACAAGATTATTTTAGATGTGTTGTGATGTGATGTGATGTGATGTGATGTGATGTGATGTGATGTGATGTGATGTGAAGTGATGTGATGTGATGTGATGTGATGTGACGTGATTTAATGTGCTGTGATGCAATGTGATGTCATATCATGTGATGTGATGTGATGTGATGTGATGTGATGTGATGTGATGTGATGTGATGTAATGTGATGTCATATCATGTGATGTGATGTGATGTGATGTGATGTGATGTGTGGCGATGTGATGTGATGTGATGTGATGTGATGTGATGTGATGTGATTTAATGTGCTGTGATGCAATGTGATGTCATTTCATGTGATGTGATGTGATGTGTTGTGATGTGATGTGATGTGATGTGATGTGATGTGTTGTGATGTGATGTGATGTGATGTGATGTGATATGATGTGATATGATGTGATGTGACGTGACGTGATGTGATGTGATGGATGTGATATATGTATATACTATATGATCTGATATATGATATGATATGACATGATATGATGATTATGATATGAGATATGATGTACAGTTTGTTATGATTATGAAAGGATAAGATGTGAATTGATATATAACGATACGACATCTCACGTATACAATATCATACGATTATCTTTTCAGATATGTAAGATACCTTCTCATTCCTAGCACGATTTATTCTTAAAGAGTTAACGAATATGATACCCAGATGACTTTCATGTGTTACGAGTGTATTTTCACGTAACTGACCTACACACAGCACTGGTAGTTTGTTACACGCCTGTAAGTCACAGGGGTGACATATTGCCAGGCCAACGGATGCCCAACAGGACACCCTACTTACGTGACGCGCATCTACAGCCATACATTACTGCTCCTCTCTCGCAATTGCCGGTCTGAACTCGGATGAACAAGCGGTTATTGGCCTATGCAATCAATTCACTTGCTTAATGAAGCGACAGCATTGGCAATTAGATGAAGAAAAAAAATATGGATGGAAAAGATGAAGAGATGGTGACAGGGGAGGAAGAGAGAGAAGGAGAGAAAAGAGAGAAAAACAAACATGAAGAGAGTCGGGCGTGAGGACAATAGAACGAGATGTGGTTGACGTAATGCGGGAAGATGAGGAGTCGCGGACATGAAAGATGCTGTATTTATGGAGACCGAGTGGGAGAGAAAATACGTAGAGACTGAGAGGGAGAAAAATATCAGAAGTAAAGGAGGACCTGCTGTGGAGTGTAATCGTTCTGTAGGTGTCAACGATAAGGACCTTTGAAAAGCAACAAAGGAGCTTCGCAGTGCTCGAACTTATAGGAATCGAGCGCGGAGCGCGAGATATTCCAGCTGAGGAGGAAAAGGATTTTTAAAAATGATAATAATCTACGGCTTCCACGATTCCCTCTTATTATGCCACTGCATTATCGCGAGTTTGTTGTTGTGTACATCTACTCCTTCACCGTATTTTGTTAGAATCTCGAAGAATAGCGCAAACCGACCTTCGGCGATATGTGGACGCCAAATCAGTCGGGGGTATACCCTGTTGATAATACTGTCCGATATAATCGCTATATAGCGCGAATGCGGTTTTTCTTTCCAAGCGCTCTATACTCATTCTATTATCTCTGCCTACAGCCGATGTCTTGGCGAGATGTTGGGGGTTACTATAGGCCTTCTCCTCTGTGAATCTTTTTTCCCCATCTTCCCTCTTCGTTCTCGCCTTCCTGTTTTGTCGTCGATCACTGGGTTCGTTATTTCTGCAGTCCGGGCGATATCCACGTGGTCTGATGAATTTATGTCGTCAGGCATGCGAAAATGCAACAGAAGTTCTGAAAGAAGCACGCTTGACAATTCAAAAAGGAAAGTTTATCCTGGTCCTTATATTCTTGCTTCCCTGCCTTATAAACTTTTCAAAGTTACAGAGCGCAGAGTGACATGCGTTAGTACCTCATAACAAGCCCCAATATACTAAATAATTCCAGCGATTATTTTAACGAGAGGTTATATGCAATAGCCCCGGCAGACCTTGACGACTATTCTATTATAGAAGGAAGAACAAAATACTGCTCTTCCGTCCACTAGTCCCTGCGGATATGTTTGTCCGAGCGATAAATTCAGAGCTTACTGTCCAGGGAACACTGCCCTGTTAATTGCTCAGGGAGAAATAGTCCTGAAGTACATCTCCATATGCAATTTCTCCTGAGGGTAACAGTCAGGATCCGGATCGTTGTTGCTGCTGTTGTTGTTGCTGTTTTGCCAAACTAGTATAATTCACATGGCGATTTTTTTTTCTTTCATTTCGACATATCATACACCATATACCTGCAAAAAGCCGTCTTTCCCGAGGGCAACGGAAGGTCAATGGGACACTTTTTATGCAGTGCACCATCCCTAGACGGAAGTCGACGGAATTCCATGTCTTTTTACTTATCAAAATGCCAATGACGCAATGTGTTGTCAGATTAATAAATGGGTAATGTGGATACAATGACAAATGATTTTATACATCGATGGTTTCAGTAACGGCTATACCCCTGTCAACGAAATATGATTATTCTTTAATTTTCTAAATGTGCTCGTGTTCATGGAGAAGAATATTTCTGTCGTACACTGTCATTAACGCTTTGCAAGTACATCGCAATCTTTCCAAGGAAAATGACGTTGACATCCGAAAACTGATATCGATTGTATTTTACGAGCGGCAATTCGGCTATTTTCAAACAGTAACTCCGCAGTGCATAGGCCCCTAGTTGTTGCACGTGTTCAGACGTTCATGGCTAAAGGGTACTTTAAACGCGGTATTAACAGGAGATGGCCTACTATACAAGGTGTACTTATGACACATTTGTTTTTTATATTGTCCACCTCCTAAGCCTTTGTACGAGCCCAAAATGTGTTTCATATCTTTATCCATAGCTTGCATGTAATTTGCCATTATGCCTTTGTGTTAGTGTGTGTTTAAAAGAGTTATGGTAAAGCGCATAGGGAGCATTGCTTTATTATGCGCCATAGAAGCACAACTGTTATCATTATTAGCTTGTGTTTATTGTTGAAATTTATTATGTAGAATTTGTGTCAAGTCTATTCACACATGAGTGGTTCTTGTACCAGACCGCACTGTCTCTTGCCGCTGACAACAATGAGCAAACATACAGCACAATCAAGGAGCAAGACGGTGCAAGCAGCACATTATTTTGATTTCGTTCCATATATTTTCCATTTCCAACAAAATAATACACACAACGTGATTGTCTGAATACAAAGAATTTCATGTTCATTTCATGTTTTTTTTTTTTTTTTTTTTTTTTTTTGTCGTCAACGAGCGACTGAGGGAATTGGAGGGAAGAGGAGAAGAGCTGCAACCGACCAGTCGGTTTCAATTAAACTCCATTTTCCTCATATCGATGCTCAAAAACATTTTTTCGCTCTCCATCTCTAGTGCATTTTCCGTTTGTGAAGCATTTGATGCGAGGAGCGTTCGTAACTAACGATGACAACATTTTGTTGAGCATCTCGCGAAAATGAAAGAGGGCGGTATAACGTTTTTAGCTCGGCTCGCTGCCAATTTCACTCGCCAGAGCGAACGCCAGCTGCAGACAGCAGACAAATGATGCATACATATGCGAAGCCCCCACATGAGTGAATCCCCAGAACACCGATGACGGTGAAATGTTTGCAAAAAAAAGTATCTCTGGCAAGATCCATGTCGGTGCCAAAATTAATATACAGGTGACCCTCGCTGAGCATTCAAAACATTCGTCACCCACCATGCTCGCCAAAAAAACACTCACACGCGCAGTTGTTGAATGGACGCCCCTATTGGCAAAATCTTGTGTTTCGAAATAGGCCATCTACTCTTCGTGTTCTTTGGCAAAGGGACGTTGCCTGCCTTGCTACACCAGCAATTGAGCACCTTGTCTGAGGCTGCCCTAACTGTTATGCCCTTAACTGTCATGCCGACTCACAGAACATAAATCTTTCAACTTGTCAATGAGAAAAGAAAATAGTCGCAAAATTCTTTTTATCTTCAGAATTTGAATGAAAGTGCGAAATGTTTTACGATTGAGTGGACCTCACATCGCTTCTAAAAGGGGTGACTTTAAAATGAAATCTCAGTGAACTCCATGAACATTAATCTCTGTATAATGGGGTTTACAATATCATTGTATAACAAAATGGTATATTCAGTGAAAAGCACGTTAAAAAAAAACATATCCTAATACGCCTTCAGCGGCGACACCAGTGACGTAATTCCCTTGTTCGAAGTTATTTGTATGACTTTGAAAAGATTATGCAGCATACTGCGAACAGTAACAGAAGAAAGAAAAAAAATAACAGCAATGAACCAAATGGACTTGTTGGTGACGAGGGAACGGACAGCTCAGATCCAAGCGAGATCCCAGCAAGTCGTATCCACGTCCGTCGATTCAAAGGAAACCGTGAAACAGTGATCAAGTTTGAGGTCCGTTACGTTGACAAAAAGACTCATTCATTTCTTCAAGCTATATAGCAAGCAGTTAATCATTCTCCTACCAGAATCTTGTTCCTAGGTTTTCGGGGATCTCAGCGTCTTAAAGCGGACGGGTTAAGGGATTACAGGGAGAATCGAAACTGTACTGATTAGAGGAAGAATTCAAGACAATGGAGTAACAATCAAGATCTGAATTATACAACAAATAATGCCCCTATGACACAACTCGTGATATCGGGAATAAAATAAGAAATTGTGGGACTCGTTATTGATCGTAGATACAAACCAGCAACATTAATGCTATCCCATGTTATAATCTGTTTAAGCCCAACTCTCTACGATGCCCTCTACAATCATATTAGTTTGTTTAACAAAACCACACCTTTCTCCTGAGTCAACCTAATCTACGTAATGCTAATCTACGTAACGTACTTTGGCTCGTCGAAAACTCACGCCCCTTTGATTTACCGTCAAATACTTTCTTTATAAAGTGTTTGCGACGTAAATGAACACCTGAAAGAAATACATAATTTCTGCCTCTGCAAAGATGATTACAGATTTTTGATATAATTACATCATGTTATGTTAATGAACTTGTGGTAGTGATGACGCCACTCATTGTAACCATGGTAACGATGACAAAAATGATGATGATGCTGACAATTTTGAAGTATGATGACAGATGATGATGATATCCTAGAGTATGACTGATAATAAGAAGAAGTAATAAACTAAACATCGTGTTTGCGACGTGAATGAACACCTGAATAAAAAGACATATAGGCTTCCCAATTTCTATCTCTTCTAGGATAGCCAAAGAGCTCAGAAAGCATCTTGAAATTATATGATGAAAGGCAAAAAAAGATTATCTTTTTAGTTAGAATGAGCGCTTTATACGAGTCTCTCATTCAGAATAATAAGAGTATTACTGATAATAAGAAGAAATAATATACTACTACTAGCAGGAGAAGAGGAAGAGGAGAAAGATGAAGAAAAGAAGAAGAAGAAGGAAAGGGGAAGACGTAGGGTGAGGAGGAGGAGGAGGAAGAGGAGGAGAAAGACGATGATGATCATACCACAAAAACATCCACGCTTGGGTCAAGTCGAGTTCATATGAAAGGAATTCCGATCAGTGCACTTCCTCCTCAGTCTGTTATACCTTTCTGGCAGGGAATGCCTACCATCTCTTTGGCAGACGGAAACCGTCAGATGACAAGAAAACACGTGTATGCAGGGGGGAAATTCCCCTTCAGAAATCTGAGAAAGCGAGAGTTGGAGAAACGACGGAGAGAGAGCGAGCGAGAGGATGGGGGGGGGGGGGGGGGGGGGGAGAGGAGAGGAATGAGTGGGAAAAGAAATTACGTCGGGACAATGACGCATGCTCGCGTTTGCATTGTGCAATGTCTGAGTTTCCTCGCGTGATCAAATCAATCACTTCATTTATTTTTTTCATTGCCATGGCAACCGCATCTCGTTTATAACTTTATCTTTTTATCTATTTTTCTGCTGTCTCTCTCAATAGCTGGCTCTGTCAGCTTCTCGCCACATCTCACCTTCTTGCTATCTTGTCGAAAATTCTTTCAAGTTCAAGTTGATTTATTTCATTTCCAACAAAACAAACAATTAGGAATACTATGCAATGTTCGTATATACAGTTGTCAGCATATCAGTACAACAATGCAATGAACATAATATCATGTAATAAAGACACATTGGCCCTGTTGATTACATGGTAAACACAAAGACACACACATATCGACAGAGATATAAATAAATGTAATATCATTATGGTAAGGGCAGAAATAAAATTGCTGAAAATGGAGGGGACTGCTAAAAAGCAGAGCTTGTAGTATGCAGTCCCCTCATTAAAAAAATGAAAAAATCATACTGCAAAAAAAACAACAACAAAGACACTTTGCCTAAGAGAAAGAAATAAAAAGACAGAGTAATACACACATACATGCACACACACACGGACGCACATTAACAAACACAAGGCGGCTATCTTGTAAAGGAAGAAATCAGATAAATAATCAGAATATAATCAGAATCAGATAAAAAACAAATTAGTGTCATCCGCTCATTAACGTTGACCACGTGACTGCAAACATGTAGGGTCATTATTTCAATAGGGCCTATCTCTGATTTTTCCAAACGCGGCTCCCCATTACGAAAGAAAGACACGGGTTTTGTTCACGATGAATCCCCGAAAACCGTCAACAAATCAAATATGCTGTTACCCAAATGTCTTAAACTGTGACATATACATTACTTTACGCCAGCGTACATCGCAACAAAACGTAAGATTTTATAGGGCGCTAAAACCTGCAGTAACTAGTAACGATTTTAAGCGCTTTCAACAACATACCGTATATAACATGGCAAATCAATTTACATCTCAACATAATACTTAAAATACGGTCAATCAATTACAAAGTAAAAGCAAGATGTATCCATAAATTCAAACATGTGTCCCGAGCACTCTCGTAAAAGTGTACACTTCTGATGATAAACACATTAATGATGCTAAGAGTGGGAGGTGGGGGAGGGGATGGTTGCGAAAGTGAAGGTCTTCGTAGAATTCATCTAAAATTTTCATATTTTCCTCTTTACTTCTGATTCTATCCACACCCGTTTCGTCATTCTTTTCGATGTTTACATTTGTTGAATAATGTTATTGCGATTTATTTTGAGTTTCGGTGTTACAAAACAAACTCGAATGGAAACTATTTCTTCAAGGAAACATCCGCCTTTTTTGTAGCATTAAACTGACGCATGTTCGACACAGATATGACCGAATATAAAGTAAAGTGACTAAAAGTAGTACAGGCCCTATCCAGAACAGATCAATGAGTAAACGGATAACTCAATAAACACATCAATGAATAAGTTTCAGATTAACAATATCATACATTGGAACAAATCTTCAAGAATCATGCCGATTTTGACGGCCAAAACGAAAGCATGACACAATATTCTTTGCTGTTGTCTGGCTAGTCATTATCAGTGACGTCATACAATGAGACATTTTATGTTTTTAGATTGGGCACAGTCTAGTTCAATAACTCGTTAGTATTCAGTAATGTGAATCACGTTATGCAAAATCATCATAAAAAGTCCAAATCATTACATTTGCCTTGTATCAAATTTGATCAGAGCTGATCGACCTAATTGAAGAGAAGGGGAAAAAAAACCAGGAAACAAAGCATAGAAACCAATACATCGCATCTATAGATAATGTCCAGTGTGGCTTATGATTGTGCCGCTATTGTTCTGCGCTATCTTTCGTGAAAATCGCGGTTGCACCATGATTTCACATGATGCGTATGCTCAGTGGAGCGTGATATATGAAACTTTACGTCACTTTCCGGCGGCGAGATGAATCGCGAATTTACGCGCATGATTAGTGGAGGAAAGCCGTCCAACGCGCATTAAAGTCCGGATGTTGAGACGATATATGCGGCATGTTCGCTGCAATGTTATGAGGCAATCGTTATAAGATTGTAAGATTATACAGAATACTCTGTACACGGACTCGGTATCATTTTGCCATTTCCATAGCATATACACACACAAACACACACACACACACACACACACACACACACACACACACACACACACACACACACAACACACAACGCAACACACGAGTACGCATCCATACGCTCATGGATATATTGCTCGAGTACTCCACAAATGGCAGAATATATATTTATGCACGTTTACGCTGTGAAGTATGGCGATATTGAGATATTTTTGAAATATTCGAATGTTTTTAAAGAGGTCTGAATAGCGAGCCGTCATTTTGTACTCCTACTCTCGGTTTTGCATTTATTCAGAAAAATTCCCCTATTCTTTTTGCGGGGAGTTTCACTCATTCATAAGAAGTGGTCACAACAATAAGTATACATGTACTCGGGACCGAGTCATTTCGAGCAGTATCGAGTATAGTTTTAATATAGCAGCAGGATAGTGACTTATATCTGTTTCGATACTGAAATACTGATCATTAGTCATTTTCAGTTCCGTACGATGGTGTGTGTATGTGTTTTGTTTCCTTTCATGTTTGCACCAAAGGTCATTATCATCATATATTCACAATGTTACTCTCTTCTTATACTGGTACGATATTCTCGTGCTTTCAGTCCGCTTAGTCAACATAGAAATGACTCTGGGCAAACCTGTGCATCGCTTCTTCTGGATTTGAATGAATTATTGCAGATTGTTTCTCCTACATCAGCCGTCCTTTGCATTCATGCAGTCACATTGGCCAAAAAAAAAATCATCTCAACGTATGACACACCAACAGTGGGAGGGCTTACAACATGAAAATAATGCGTTTGTCGTCCGATACAATGTTGAATAAAGGTGGTAGAAAAAGGGATTTTTGGCAGAGCGTGTATATGCTAGACCACAATACGTTCATCGCCCAGCGCAGAGCATAATTTTTCTATGTAAAGTTAGTGTCACTTTATATGAAGTGTGGTGTTTAGAGACGGATGGTAATTAAGTACGAGAAAAGAAAACACAAAGATATACTAAACCTCAACAGTCCTCACGAAACCTTGGCCCTGTCGATTACATGGTAAACAAAAGATACAGAAAAAACAAGATTTAACCAAAAAAGAAAAACGAAAAAGAAACCCTATTGATCTTGCGGTCGCAACCTGTAATTTTCGATCACCTTTCCGCTCCAAGAGAGATTTTTAGTTTGCTTATTGCCATCTGACAGTATTGTTTTGTTTGCCTTGTTTCGGTTTCGCTTAGTTTGATACCGATTGGGATATTATCAGTTTACATTGGCAATACGCTGCGCATTTTTTCCCTTCCTTCACTCTCTCCCCCCCCCCCCCCCCCCCTTCTTGCAAAACAAATGCTCTGATTAGCTTCCTGAACTGTGCATGTCGAGCAGTCGGTTAACTACTTCTGAAATTCACGATTTTTTCGCCAGTATGGCAACGAAAGTCATAGAATACATGCACATACTTGAGAATATTGTTACTATTCCTCAATGTCATACAGCATGTGTTTATGTATGGTATGTAGCTCATTATTCGATGTTCATTTATACTACACTAACCCAAAGCTAACTCTTTAATTACAGATAATAACGAGAGCAATGAAAAGTATCTTCGTCAGCATGTATGTTTAACAGATGTAACTTTTTCAGTCTTGCTTGCTAGCTCTGTTTCAAATCAAGGGGGGGGGGGTATACGTATACGTAAATAGTTTTCCGTGCTGCTATGTTACATTCCCTAGCAATCTCCAGCTGAAGATGTACACTTTGATTATCACTCTATCGAGAAGACACAGCCGACAATGGTATTCTCGAAAAAAATTATAAATCATTCAAACTCTCACAATGGTTTCCTAAAAGCGGTTAAACCTTTTATATTTCTGTTTTCATAGTTCAGTCGAAGGTATATATGGGCAAATAGATATAATTCTTGTCTTACTATTCTATGGCCAAGTTATTTTCTCTTTTTAATAATCTCAGAAGTCAAACAAGACGATCAAAAGTGTATGCGTCTTTCCCTAAAGAATATACGATGAAGAAGGGATACGACAAAGACAAATTCTCTGCAACATTTTCATAAAGGAATGACTTTGTGTTTGTTTGTGTTTGTGTGTTTTCTATTTGTTAGTAATATATTTCTATAGTATTGTATACTGAGCTGGTACTGAATATTAATGAACATGTGCACGAGTAAACACGAAGCTGCAGCGAAATCGTAGACGGTAAAAAACTCCGAAGAAGTATTAGCTTTCAATCATTCTATAGAAGTAAATTTCTTTATATTGATGATATATATTCTGTACATGCAGAAGATGAAGCGTATATTATGCAGGCACAACAATCATAAAAACAAAACTTGTCTGACATCAGTCAAGTTTTGAAAAAAACGCACGCAACATTTTTTTATTTTTCAGTGGAGGATCATTGCATTTTTACATTTCTTATGTTGTATACATATATCTCTTGTTTTGATGTACTGCACGTGATTTGTTTTATTCGTTTGTATTTTGTAGATTGTTATGAATTCTATGCACGGACCCATTGAAAAACAGCGTATGCGGAATAGGTCTCTCCGTGTTAAAATGAATGAATGAATGAATGAATGAATGAATGAATGAATGAATATATGAATGAATGAATGAATGTATGAAAGAAAGAATGAATGAATGAATGAATGACTAAATAAATGAATAAATGAATGGTCTACAGACCAAACGCATAATTCTGTGATATACTACAATGTCTAATACATAAAATGTAAGAAAATACATTTTGTCATTATACTTTCATATTCATCCAACCATGTATGCACCCTTTATAGATGCATTGTCTTTCGAGTATTTCATCCTAGCCCGATGTATTGCGGGTCATGCCTGTGAATGCCATTGGATATATAAGTCATTTTTGATAGACAGTACCAAGTGTTGAAGCCAGACTCCAAGTAAGCAATCATGCCATTGCAATTACCCAACAGATGTGCCAACGCCCCGCTCTTGTTCTGCTCATTGCGTAATTAATGACACTTGATGTGTATAGCTATAAATGAAGTAGGTCAGTCTCATTGGGGTTGATGTTTCGATTAAGGACCCAGTCATGAATTTGTTTTACAGAAACATGTTCCCACACTCTTGCTCTTTTTCCGTCAATCTCTTCTTCTATCACTCCCCTTCTTCTCAATCTCTATATATGTCTATCATATATGATTAGTCGATATATTTATGTCTATATGATTATCTGTCTGTCTATTCATCTGTGTATGTGGGTTGGTATATATTGTGTAGGCATATGTTCCTCATTGTTCAAGATCATTCAGTTTTCAGTGGGAAGGCGTTTTGAATAAAGCCCAATCGAGACTGTGCGTCGACGGATGCGGCGGTCTTCAAACGAGGTATGGAAATACCACCGGCAAACGCAACCATGCGAGGGAAAGTGATATTAGATGCCCTAAATAAGGATGACTTTAAATATAGAAATGAGATGAGAGTTTTCGGTTTCTATCATTCATGCACGGCACGTGTATTTTCAAAACTGAACATTAATCTATAAAGCGGCTATTGAGGTTATTTGTAGCGTCACTCCGACAGGGCGAATAATGGGTTGACACGTACCGGGTGCGAAGAGGAGTGGGAATTCCAGACAACGTAACATGATTATACAAAGAGATCCCACGGAAAACGACCAATATTGTTTACATGGTGCATATAATCCGAACGTTTAACATTAGACATGCCGTTGTTAAATATGGAATATAATCCTCTTGTAAGATTCGCTCCTCTCTATGTGCATATTAACACGCACACTACAATAATGCACGTACATAAATAAGCTACTGAAATAAATCAACGATATCAACGCAAAACTCCATTCTGTTTTCAAGTAACTGATGTTAGAGATAGAGTAAATGCCATTAGACAGTGCTTGAGAAGATTCAGTTGAATTGCTTAATGTATCTATACTATTATGTATTAATTTTAGTTTGATGGATGGAAATAAAGTATTATTGAATTGAATTGAATTGAATTGAATTGAATTGAATTGAATTGAATTGAATTGAATTGTTAAAACCGAAAGGGAGGTGTACAAGTTTTGGAAATGTAACATTTCATGCTTGGAGGCATAACGTGATGATAGTCGCAGTTGCGTAATTGGCCAGCAGATGAGCTGATGATGCCCTTTAATCTCTACCATCTCCCATTGGCCACGCTCCTTTCGTGTCTTTCATGATGAAATGAATAGAATAAAGTCTACAAACTCCGTAATAAACTTTCAAACTACACGGAATGAACTTTGTCTTTTAATCCAAATGATCGTTGCTTTGCAATAGCATATGACTAACAAGGGTTGGGGTATTGTTGTTAAGCTATCAATTGTACAAACCTATCACAGAATTATAAGCAGTGATATCATGATGGAATATTATGACATATAACGGCGTATGAGATAATTGATGATTATGCCTTAGATAATTGAAATGTGATTATCGTCACAATGACATGTAACTTCAGGCTAATTGTAATTATGAGTCATACTCTGCAACTTCGCTTGTTATTTCATATTTCATTTTTGCCGTTACGTATATCTATCCGATTTTTTTAGCTTGCATCATCAATGATTGAGCTGTGGATTGTGAAACAACATTGTTTTTCTTTAGACTCCAGTATATTTCTTGCTTCATTTCGATCTTCCTCCAACATCATCCTGTCATTGATCATTTGCATGCAATGTCCAATACATCCCTTCAATGATTTTTGGATTTTCGTCATTTTCGTTACAATCTCATTAGAGAAATGCATGACATAATATTATACATGAAATGACATGACATGACATGATATGATATGAAACAAGACTCAAAATGTGTTTGTCACACATCACGAAAACAAACGGTATATATCACACTTCTTCTTTTTTTTTTTACCGCACCACTCATTTTGGTGGATTTTTCCACCATTGGTTCCTTTCCATTGGTCGACCTTCGGACTTTCATGAAGCTGTATTAGTGAGTTTGATCATCTTTCTCCGTTCCTGTGCTTCTGCCATCCCTTTTCTTGATATTTTCTCCTTCTATCGTCTTCTTTTTCTTTTTTTTTCTTCCATCTCTAATTGGCTTCTTGGTTCTTTCTATCTTTTCTACCCCATTTCTCAAGCTGTTATCATTTTTATCTATAACTCTGCTGATACGTACGTGTAATCGTGTATAGATCCTTTTGTTCAACAAAGATACGTTTTGGGATATGTTACTTGCATGTTCTTTACTGAGTGATCGTCTTTTGTTCAATGGAAATAAGGTAATTAAATAGAATATAAATGAATTGAATTGTAGATCTCAATCACGACATACACATAGAGGTGACCGATCTGTAGATCTCGCTGTGTCACACTCTGTCGATCTATCAATAGCTCTTCTCAACATGGGCCATCGAAACTATGAGTACAGAAAAGCGATATATATATGCAAGTAGGATAAGACCTGCGCTCCGACTGACCTACGCACGCAGTTATCGTCTCCACACGGCTGCCCCTCGGTTGACCCGCTACTCTTCCGCGACGCCCCGAGTCGTCAGCTGACATCGTAACTCTCGATCGGGGCTAGTGGCTGCGGCTACCGGTGATTAATAGCGAGAAATTGGGGCGACGCGTGCGGACGAAAGAAGCAGCGCGGGCATTGGATTCTCTCGGACAATTGCCAGAGGATATATAACCCTACACCGCGGAAGTGTTGACCCTCGTCTCTATTTACGTCCACTCAAAGGGGACAGGGTCATTAAAATATGCATGGGCGCAATGATATTCCAAGAAATTCTCCCCTCCCTCCCCCCTTGTTTGATTCTGTGAAGAAGTATGGCAAAATATATATTTGATTTGTGAGTCACGGAAGGGCATGCGTTAAAAGTAACTCGAGCTTCCGCCATTTGCTCACTTAATCCATGAATCATCATCTCGTAAGAATGATTGGATGAAAGAGGCTGTACAAGTTTGCTACATTTTTATCTCAAAAACCACCCGTGGCAATAGTTCTCGCAAGAATGTGTGTGTGACGCCCTTCATGTACTGATTCAAATGAACAAATACTTGACTTTTGTCTGTCGACGAGATCAACGTTTAGCCAGAGAGACAAATTGGAGGTGAGAAGAATCATGACTATGGCAAAAACCCGGTTGATCGAGGAGCACGTCATAAGATGCTGTATTTAACATGCTAAAATACTGCTGTTACCAGGCACGACAGCCACCACGCAGTAAAAAGGCTGGAAAACGAGAGTGAACCCAGGCAAAGTTAGTGATGCATCAAATAAATTTGGCTCGAGCCATTTTGAACTCTCCGTGACACGTTTCGGATATCAACACCCCTGGCTTTTTGCCTGGTGGCAGACTCGACGCCCTTCTCAGATTTATGGCGCGCGAATGCCCACTTTTTCCCCTCTTTCTCTCTCTCTCTTTCTCTCTCTTGTCTTTCTCTCTTTTTTCGGCCCCTGTATTTTTAAACACCAGTCGCCGCTGCTGGTCACTGCGTATCAAAGTGGTCGTCGGTTGCTAGCATATAGCATTCCATTCCATTCGCATTTCTACGTGCATCTCAAATGATGTCGTTGATTAATGGGCGCACCGACGGCGCACGCGCGAGGGGTCGCGGTGGAGGCTATTGACCTTGGCCGAGGTAACGATGCGCCACGGCTACGAAAGGTCGAGCTACGTATAATTCGCCCAACCCCCTCCAGGAGCGGATTGTTAGAGCGTAGTCTGCGCGTGCAGCCGGCCGGTGTGCACGGAGAACTTGTGAACCAACGGCATATTCCACTTGAAAGACTTCTACTCTTGATGTAAAGTTCTTGTCATCGTCTTTTCTTCTTTTGCTGTGTAAGTCAAAAGTACTGTTTGCAATGGCAAACATCATCATCGGATTCTGCGAAATCTGCGAATCAGGGGCGCCTTGTTGTCGGAAATGCACGAATAATGGCGAGCACCTTCGCAACATCGGCAAATTCGTCAAAAATTCCATGGCGAGTTGAATTGAGTAAAAACATATAACACAACCTTGACGTTGATAAGTTTGTATGGCGAGTTGAATTGAGTAAAAACAACACAACCTTGGTGTTGATAAGTGTGTTCAATAAGGGATGCTGTAGATTTGGTCGAGGTGGGGGTTTGGATTCAGATTGTAACTTTTGGCGAGATAATTGTAAACCTCTTATGAAATATTAAAGAGCATACAGTTCTAAGAGGAATATAAAGTTTATTTGATGAAAATTGATTTTGAAATGGCTGAGATATCCAAAAAACAAATTAGAATAAAGTGATACTGATAAAAGGTGGGTCTCACCTTTTATTAGGACCTCTTTGTTTGTTTTTTTGTTTTTTCTTATATCTCAGCCATTTCAAAACCAATTGTCATCAAACAAACTTTGAATTCCTCTTAGACGTGCATGCTCTTTCATATTTCATAAGAGTTTCTCCTTATCTTATAAAAAGTTGGAAACTTAACCCTCATCTCAACCAAAACTATAACCATACCTTTCAAGACAATGTACATACTAGGGGCCTAATTGTACAATACTACACAGTATGTTATGACGAGTCAGATCCTTTCGTGCTCCATTTACACAAAGTGTCTTTACATGTCAAGGATAAACTGTGCGTCGACATGATGAAAATGATGGGAAGAAGAAACGGTGCCGAGGCTGGCAATAGATTGAAACAGTCTGACGTCATTCCCAAACATATTTCGTCTGACGTCCTGAAATATTCCAGGGGATATATTGCATTTTATGGCTAGAGAACCATACTTGGAAATAGCGTCATTGTTATTGTTGTAAAAAAAAAAAAAAAGCTGAGGGTTGAGGCATAATTCAAATTTATCAATCAGTTTTCTCTACCATAAAAGAAGGCCAACACGAGGAGGAGCAGTCTGCCCCGGAAATCTTTTTTTTTCACGCCGGTGACAAAGTATATATGCTTATCCCATAAAGTTCTGAAAGAAATTTCCGGCAGAAATCATCATCTTGCGATCATTCAGTTGGCAACTCTGAATTTCACTGCATATCTTATATTGGAAGAAGATTATTATGGAACCGTTTAAATCCATATAATCTCAACAACTGTCTGTGAAAAAAAAATGACTACAATACGCGAATTTGAGACAAACGGAACCTTGAACTTCTAACCTGTCTCGTAAATTTCATAATCAATTATAAATGCAGGAATTATAAATCATTTTAAAGCCTATCGTACGCCCTTCCTACATCCGATATAAATGTCTACTAATCATAAATGCTGGGATCCTGTGAATATTCTGTAACATAGACAAACAAAATGAAATGCACATAAACGACGAAGGTATCCAGTAAAAGATGTCTGCTTTTTCCTCTACGTTATAAAAGACACACACACACACACACACACACACACGAAAACGACGATGCGTAAAATTCATGATCAATATAATACAACGCCGAAAAACAGAAAGTTGTTTTAGGGAATTGATGGGTTAAAGGGATAGTATAGTTGTGGTTAATATTGAGCTTCAAGTTCAACTTTTTGTAGATTGTGAAAAACTTCTTACGAAATATGAAAGACCATACTGTTGTAAGAGGAATTCGAAGCTTATTTGATGAAAATTAGCTCTAAAATGGCTGAGATATCCAAAAGCAAATAGGTCGTAATAAAAGATGGGACCACCCTTTATTAGGGCCACTTTGTCTTACTTTGTACATGTTGTATTTGGATACCTCAGCAATTTCGACACCGATTTTCATCAAATAAAATTTTGAATATCTCTTAGAATTGTATGCTCTTTATCATCTCGCAAAAAGATAAAATCTGAATCCCTCACCTCAACCAAAACTATGCCATCCCTTTAAAACCAGATATTCTCTGAGATAGACGGTGATGAGGATGGCAACCTTGAAGCCTGCATCCCAAGGCTGGTATAGACAGAGTGACGACGATAACAGGCCTGCATGCGCTTACCCTCGGCTGACCCGATGGACTCGGTTATCAACAATGCAGTCCCTGCATCATCCGGTATTTTGAAGTTGAAGCACCTTCTCCTCCTCCTCCTCCTCCTTCTCCTCCTCCTCTTCCTCCTCTTCCTCCTCCTCCTCCTTCTCCTCTTCTCCCTTTTTCTATCCCTCGTCCTATCTCTCATTCAACTCTTCCCCCTCCTCTTCCTCCTCAGCCTATTCCTCCTTCTCATATTTCGATCTCCTCCTCCTTTTCCTCCAGTGTTCCTCATTATCTACCTCCTTCTCCTCCTTTTCCTCCTCCTCCTCCTCCTCCTAACCATCTCCCTGTTATTTCTGCTATATTACTCTTCCTCTTCATCCTCCTCCTCTTCCCCCTTCCTCTCCCTCTTCCCATCCCTCTTTTTATTTCTCATTCAACTCCCCCTCCCTCTCCTCCGCCTATTTATCCTTGTCATTTCCCTCTCCTCCTCCTCGCTCCTCCTCCTCCTAACCATCCTCCCGCTCTTTCTGCTATACACTGTACTATTCCTCTTCCTCCTCCTCTTTCTCTTCTTATTCCCTTTTCTTCTGTTTTCTCCTCCTCCTCTTCCTCTTCCTCTTCTTCGTTCTAAAACTCATTACATATTTCACTTAGTTCATTCCCGTGTGATATAGCATATCGCACGCCTCTTCTGCCGATTCAAACACTCTCCATAAGATAAAATGAAGACGTTACTTTAAAAAAAAAAATATTACACACTGTCTGTGAGTACCTTGATTTTTATGGAAAACTATTGGTTATGCAACTTGTATTCATCTTCATTCTTCTTATGATTCCAGAGGTTCTTCAATTTCATATTTTGTTATTCCAATTCCTTGCACTCACGTAATGTGACGTCAATATAGTGATTTTGATTATGTATGAACTTTTCCCATCACTTTGGAAACAGGTGATTTCTAAGTCATGTGACTGCGCGTCAATCGCAAGAGGAGTGAGATATGGAAATTGCCGAGGTATTGGAGTACATTCGCCACCATTCTAAACTCACCTGGAAACATCCAAATTTGATTAAATACACAAGTCATAACTATACATGCATGTACATTGAACGCATTGCACAAGGTGTATTGAGTTATATACCGAACGTTTGTATGTACGTCGATACAACTTACTGTTTATCCTCGGGACTGCATTTAACAATTGGATATTTACCGCGTACATGGCGTAGTTAACCAACAAGAAAAATACTGGTATTGAGACCAGCGGACAACAGTGTACTGGGAAACCAGAGACATTCGCTCCACGAAACTTTTGCGAATTAAAGAGGACGGACTTTTTTTGCCGCATGAAGCTTTCCCAAATTGTCGACCATGAAAAATTTACGAGCATAATTCATTGTACATTCTGTAGATAAAAACTTTCTCGTGCATTTTACTTTTGCGCATCTTGGCTCCTCGCGAAAGTTTCACGCACGCGAAAATATCTGGTTTTACATTAGTGTCCCTGTGCAAGTTGCCTTGAAGTGCATTTCGACACCATTTCTAATTTGGCCTCAATACATCAAACAAGTATAGAATGGTATGTAGGTTTCATCAAAATCGATAGATAAACAAACTTATTATGATATTTCAAGTATATACGGAAATGCTGGAAATGGGAAGGAATGCTACAAAAGCAGTGCTTGTAGGGTGCATTCCCCCACACGTAATACATCCAACTGATACGGACCATACTGTTTGTCTCATGTCGCGTGACTTTATTCACTATACCGTATAATACATTTGAATATGACGAAGACTCGCACTTGCAGATCTACGAGATGCCTTAAAAAAATCATTATTTTTGGCGGTGGTTTCTGACAACCCAGTGATGTAGCGGAAATAGAAACCCGTAGGTACTCATCACCATGACAACTGAGAACTACCTATTAATAAGTACTACAAAAAAACTCTCTCTCTCTCTCTCTCTCTCTCTCTCTCTCGCTCTTTCTCTATCTATAATGTCTATCTATCCACGCTTGCATAGAAATCTCTCAGTCATTCCTTCAATCAAATTATCGTTCCACACTTGTCCATTTTGCCACCAATTTGGCAATCGTAGGGGTTAACGTGCTTAGCAGACGGTCTGCACTCATTGGCTTTCTTAGCGAATCATTCTTAATGCTGTCATGTGATCACGTGACAAATATACCCCTTCCCTCCCCCTTCCCCCTCCCCCCGAATGTAGAATATTTTTCTTTTAACTTTTTTTTTTTGGTACGGCTTTATAATTCCCGCGCAGTTGAGAATCTGAATGCCGAGATCCTACTCAACTGCATCTGCATGTTCATCGGCCCAAAGAAGCTATAGTGCATGATGTATACGAGACCAACAACAAATCATTATGTCGTGATTACTTTGAGGAAATCACTGAGCTTTTAATATCTAAGCACCTAATGTAAAAAGTCAAAATCAAAGAGAAGGAACATCTTCTATCCTGCATAGCTACTCACATTAATTTGATAATGCTAATGTGACGTCGAAATATCAACTGAACACCAGTTTGATGCCAACAATATGAAATGTGGCGGGCGTTTTCAAGACCCGTGAGTATACCTCAGAAGCAAGCCATTTTTGTAGCTGCACCTCGACGACTTATGCAGTACGATTTACAACATTAGAATACAACAACACACGATAAAGAATGAACTGATGGCAGGGATACACTATATAGTACAACAATTCATAGTTTCCTCTTTGATATTTTATTCTAATTTCGCTTCCCATATTGTAACTGTAATCAGTGCGACGCCCGTATGGAAAACAAGCGTGTGTGGCAAACAAGCAGACAAACTAAAAGGTAAAGTCAGGTAAGAAATCTACATCTTATGGTCAGAGATGTTGTCATCTTGCTCCTAAGAAGATCCATGCTTCCCATGTGCATTCGGCAAACTTTTGGGGCGTTGGTGGGTGAATTTTCTTTTTAAACTTCACAGTTTTCACCTCTCTTTGAATGTCTCGTGACGAATTTCACTTTCATTTTCTTCCCGCATGTGTCCCGGGTGACGAATGAGTCAGCCGACGGTTGCGTAGGAAAATCCAAGAGTTGTATTTCTCTCTAGTGCACAACATTTCTTGATATTTTTGTATTTTATTTTCAGTTTTGAGGGGGTGGGGAAATGAGAGAGAAAGATCAGGGGTTTAGCACAGCTTTGTTTGCTTTATCAAGAAGGGGGTAATTTGTCAAATGAGAAGATAACTATTTCGCAATATCGATAGCGATCGTAATAATTATTCTGAACAACCCTATAGTTGATACAGAATATTTCTCTATTATGTTTACATTTGTTATCAGGAACCCTGTGTAACGCCTTCTTTTTTTTAAGTCTGTGAGGTACATGTACAAAGGGCGTTATTATGTACTTTGTACTTTTCGCACTGTGTTTAGGGAATCATTGTATGGAGGAAAAAGAGTTAACGGAGGTGCGCCGAAAGGCACAAAAGTTTCGGCGTTTTGGAGTTTCAGATTGGCTCGAATGGCATATTATAGCGTCACAGCCGACATGGCCGAGAAAATTAAAAATGGCAGGCTACTACGACGATCTGTGAGCTCCGTGTATGAAACTTGAAGAAAACAAAAAACTGTTACGGAAACATTCCTTTTCGATCATGAAAATCTTTGTGGTCACATATCAGTCTTTCATTCAAGAACAACCCTTTCACTTTCGTGTTGTGAATCACCCGTCTGGCATTCTTCCCCTCACGTGCGCCGTGACCACCCGATCTCGCCTCGAGTCTTTGAACAGCTTATGGCCCGGATCAACCTGATTCCAAATTGGCACGTCAACTGACTCTAGCCTCTATTATTCAAAGGATATTGAGGTTGACCGCAAATGAAATGGTTTCATTGTTCAGAACACATTTATAAGGTCAGCGCTTGGCATGTGTGAGACTCAACGCCAATCATCACAGGGTATGTATGCTTAAAAAGGTACCTCGTACTGAGATTTGCCAAAACGTGATAATATGCAAAAACAGAATTAACTTTGGTCTCAATGGCACATCTCAACCTTTTAGAGAGCGAGAGAGAGAGAGATAAAGAGAGAGAGAGATAAAGAGAGAGAGAGATAAAGAGAGAGAGAGAGAGAAGCAGACAGACAGACAGTAGTGGACATGAGTACAGATCATTCACCAAATCCCAAACTATTTACGACTGTATTTTGACGAACATGTTAGTTCGTCACCTAATTTGGTAGCAGACATTTCACACTCTCAAGTTTATACCAATCAAGATTGCATGATGCATTACCAAGATAACGCCATTGATTCAAGATTAACAGAGTGTGGAATACAGTTGTATACTTCACATAACGTTGATAAGGGTCCGCACTTGACAATGAAACAAAGAAGAAGAAGATGAAGAGTGTGAAGAGAAAGAAGAAAGAGCAGGAGAAGGACATGACTTGAGGGCGATGAAGAAAAGAACTGAAGTTACGCCAAAATAAATCTCCGTCGTAGATTAGACAAGAAAAATGACACTGAAATTGAATTAAACGGAGATAAACGGAAGGGAACCGAGCTAAATCGAAACTGACCCTATCCATAATGTGTTAAAGCAAAACAGTGTATCTACTAACAGACACTTGAACCATGAACTCCAAAATTGACGACAACGCTAGTGCGACACGTGTTAACATCTCGATCCAAAGTACGTTTGGGTTACAGATCGCAGACGAACCAGGAACAAACGCCGCCGTCATAACGCATGTAGTTTGGACCTTCGAAATAAACCAGGGTCATAAATGGCTTATTCGTTTATTGTATGAACATTATATGAACGCCCGAACTCGAGAAGACACAAAAAACAATCAGAAGGGTGTTACGTCATCGTTACCCGATGAAATGCCATACAAATTGTGATTAAGCAAAGTTAAGAAGATATATTTGTGTAAAAGACAAATTTTTGAGAGAGATATATACAAGTATGTTTATCATATACCAACAGATTGTTTGATTGAACAAAAAGACAGAAATATAATAGCATGACAACATGTATGTTGCATATTATCATTGCTTCACTATATTCCAAAAATATAAACATTACTCTCTGTCTCTTTTTTTGTCAGAGATGTCGGGGGAAAAAAACCCTCTGAGGAATTATATCGGAAACGTCTAATTCGACTAACTGTTTAATTTTAGGAGCGTATTGATCTGTGTGTGTTCGGATAATTCATTAACGTTTTCAAAATCAGCATTTTTCATCATACACCAGTACAACATTACTTCCGAAAATTGCTAAAAAATCGTAACTTTTGCGGAGAACAACAGCTATAATGAATGAATCAACCAACCAATGATGGTAAACAGTTTATGGCGAAGTCACAATAAAATGTTTTCTAAATGTGACCCATGTAAAGAAAAGGACCTAACGGCCATACACCTCGGAGTTGTTAAATTTTTGTTAAGATGTGATAACTGATTAGAAGTAATTAACTTAAATACAAGTATTAGTGAAGCAATATGCATCGGTGCACTTGAATACCATTTGTTTAGCATGGTTTGTAAAAAAAATGGGAGGAACGTGCTAGATAGATAGACAGATAGGTAGGTGAGTATGCAGGTAGAAGCATAGATAGATAAATATCATATTATAGATAGATAGATGGATGGGTGGTTAGATAAAAAGATAGACAGATAGATAAATATATTGATAAATATAGATAGATAGATAGATAGATAGGTAGGTAGATAGATAGAAAGATAGGTACACGCGAAGTTAGATAATCGATAGATAGATAGATAGATAGATAGATAGATAGATAGATAGACAGATGCACAGGCCTACATACATACAACATACAAACATGTATACGTAATATACATACACACATAACATTTCATACATGCATACCCACACACATACTACATACAAACACAGATAATGTACATGTATACATATATACAAAACTATACCCACCCACCTCTTCCTATGCTCCCCAAGTGTTGCAAGTGATAGAACTTACACTTTGAACAAATGTACCATCTATCGACTGATATGAATTGTTGAATTTAATCATTAATCAGATTAAAGTTGACCTGATGATACACATAACCATGTATGGGAATATTTTCTGATATTTATGGCTCCATTAAGGACTCATGAATTGTCATTTTGTTTGATGAACATTCGTCATTAACAAATGTTTGGATAATTGCTCAATCGCGACTTTCATATCTCCCGTAAAAATTCCCATCTTTTCCCTGGCAATCAAAAAAGACGTTTATGTCAAGGGGTGACAGTTTATCTCATTGCTTAGTTCAGTTCCTATCATAGCCTGCATAAGCAAGCACGCTATTATATGCGCCATTTCGCACAATGAAACTACCATCCCGGCACCCAGCATCTGTCTAAAAATATCGCCGGGACATACCCGCATGTTGGCCACGGACTTTGATTGAAAAACAAACCATATTGAATTTCACGTGATGTCGAGTATGTAGGAGTAGGAGTGCGTGTGTGTGTGCGAGATGTATGACCGGCAAGCTATACACGTTCAAAGTCCTTTTCTCTCTCTCTCTCTCTCTCTCGTTTTTTCCCTTTTCTTTGTAATGGAAACCTTATCTATCGGAGTCGGGCTCGACACGGGCGATGCGTGACGCAAACGATATGTGATAAGACACTAGTTTTTAACTTGACACGTGTCGCGATAAAACACTTTTATATGGCAATAACCGAGGTATTTGGACTCATTAACTTATGTTAAAACCTTACATTACGGGCTAAGTCTTGGCCTCACCGTACATACCACAGTTATGACGTGACTGTACTCTCACATGAACTCAAGAGAAAGAAAACTGAGAATAATTTCTTCCTTGTTTACAGTGGGGGTGTGCGAGATATGAACATCATATTGATTGATATTATATTTGCAGTTTTAAGTGCGTACAAACAATGCGTAACATGAGCTCAACGTTTAACGATCTACATGGTACATATTATATCATCGTACTGTTGGTGTACACTCTTTATGAACTCTTTCAAACTAAATGCTAGAAGTTGGTATACGTACGGTCAAGAGGTAACATGCAGCAAGTGTTCTCCTGATTATTGGTCTCATTTGATAAGTTAAAGAATCAAGAATCAAGACTTTTTATTGTCTGATAAGATACCTTATAAAGTTCCTCATAAGATTTGAAAGCACCAGCTCTCTCTTCCCCCGCTGTCTATCTCTCCGTCTGTCTGTCTGTCTGTCTGTCTATCTGTCTCCCTAACTCTCTGTCAATCTATCTTCCTCTCCCCTCCCCCCCCCCCCCCCTCTCTCTCTCTCTTTCTGTATGTTTGTCTCTCTCTCTCTCTCTCTCTCTCTTTCTCTTTCTCTCTGAGAGTACATGACCTGTCCAAAAAGGGTATCGAGCTTCAGTGAAAACGCCAAGACATCTGCGTGGAAAAAGTACCTGGAGCCCCCAGGTGTGTTACCAGGTGTATTGGGGAACCCGCTAAGAGGAGGGCGCCCTAACCTTCCACCGTACCGGCGCGCCCGGTGGCAAGGATAAACATGAGGACATGGCAAAGACCGGTGTCGATTGCAATGCGAATAGCTAACCACTGTTGTCATGGTGATTCTGGAGGCACAGTGATCGCAAAAATCGACAACTGAGGAAATACTTTGCTTCGATTGCAATAGATGTTATATAGGGAAGTCCCCCTCCCCATCCCCCCCCCCAAAGTCACGTGCTGTGTTTGTTACAGAAGCAATGAGGAAGCGCGTCCAGTTTTGAATTATTTTATCAATTTCACAAGCATGTAATCAATCCTCGAAAGACAGTTTTGCGACTTTTAACAGAGTTGCATCCTCAGTTCGTCTACCGGGCAAGGACCATCACCAATGCCAAGTTGAATGGAGGTATAGTGGAACTTCTGTCGTTTAGACGGCTTGGAGTAAGTACATTCAAATCCAGTTTTAACATACCTTTTGATAATTGACAGTCCTTTTCATATTAAGCTACATGGTCCAGATAAACGCAACGAGTCAAAGAAATCTGGTAGTGTAAAATGGACATCAGAATGCCATGAGGAGGCCATTAAGAGAAAAAGAGTACAGACTCAGAGTTAAAATGTTTTGGGAGTGTTTTCCATTCATTGCAGGACACAAAACGCAGTCAACAAATGCTTTGCAGCCAAACTATAGATTTTGGTCTAAACGTAGTAGGAATCATAAATTGTTCGACTTCGCTTTCATTTTCACACCCATGACGGACAGCAGCATACAACGCAGTATGTGGAGTTTGGACTCGAATAAACTGCCATGACCAAGTGTGCACATTTGAATTACCGATATAAACATGCATACAGTACTTCCACAAGACTTACAGTTATGACCACGTGTATGTATCTTGCGAAATATTCTTCAAAGTCTGTCGAAAATTGTTCACTTTCTGTCTCAGTTGCAGGTCACTGGGTAAACGCTAATATGTATCTTCTTTTTTTTTCTACTCAAATTGCTGGAAAGTTACAGTGTGGGCTTTGTTGTCAGCAACACGATGGAAATTCTATACAGTAAATGGTGGTCGTTTACTAATGCAGTGTTACATGGCGCGCGTAATTCTGGCCCCTTAACCCGCTCTGTACCAGACGCAACTATACACACAGGATACAATACGAATGGGATTTGAAAGGTCTTGAAAGGATTAATCCGCGCTAACACCCCATCTCTTCCTGTTATGTCTGTTGCCCATGTCGTCTCGTCGACCTCTCAAAATCGAAGAATGAATAGGTGGTTCAACCAACCCTCCTATCACACACCAAGCCATTTCGGTTAATTCCACCCACCAAATTCACTCATTCGACGAGTAATGTGATTGCGTGTCTTTTTATTAACATTCTCACAGACGAGATTATTGAACTTGTCGTGTACTGGTATTATATAATCATTCGTTCAACCTACAGAGTTGAGTAAATATACTGCTCGAAGTCGTTCTTACATCACTCACTCACTCAACCAATCAATTAATTTTGTTCTGATCTATTCATCAAGTTTTCTGTCAGTCTGTCAATCCATCTATCTCGCCTTCTGTCGATAAGATTTAATCTCTACACGTCCCCAATTTAATGCGCAACCTATAGCTCTCACCCTTCCTATAACCCACTTCAACGTTCACAGCCGAGGAGTATATCAATTTGGCAGTTCATTCAGCCACAGCACTTGGGGTCGACATTACGAGCCAGATTATGTGGATGTGTATGTGCTCTCTAAAGCATGGATATCATCCCACACTGGTCTCTATCTTCGTGAAAGAGCATAATTACAAGGACACAGCGGACGACGGTCCTTATGGCATCGCGATTTCCTGGAAACCCTTTCATCCGAAACTCACGGTTAAAAATGTTCTCTCGTTCTGATGTTACGAGATCTCGTGCTCCCATGCCGCTGACGTCACATTCATACATTATACCGCGGACACGGCAACGGGCTGCTTTCACTTTTTTGATGTATCAAACGTTGAACATTCTCTTTAACTCGTTGCATCAAAAACATGGTATTTTTTTTTTTTGGTCATAAATCTAATACTTATGACACGTTAAATTAGGCAAGGAGTTAATTTGTGTTTGCTTGCGCGTGTGTCTTCTTTTTATATGATGTTTGGGTACAGCATTTAATGTTCGTATGCCAAAACGTGCTATCTGCACAGAATCAAATCAAATATCATGACACTTACTTTCACAGTGCGTCGTGGGGTAGACACACAGTGTATCAACCATAGCTTACCGGATTCGGAAAAAAAAAAAAGCACAACTGAGGTTAACACGGACTACAGAATACAGACATTTTCTTCCGAAAATAGCTGGTCAGAAATAGAGAAAGAATGAAGTCAGTATTGTCCGAGTTTAGAAACCGCGAAGGGACGCAGAAATTACTCTTCTGCTCAGTTCTTTTCACGAAAATATAAATGTCCATAGAATAATCTTCAAAGCTACAATAATGGTTTCCATGTCACCTCTATTCCTCCCTCTCTCTCTCTCTCTACCCCTTCTCTCTTTCTATCTATCTATCTATCTATCTATCTATCTATTTATCACACACACGCACACACACGCGCACACACACACAAAGAAAAGAGGAAAATATTGACAAGACTGATTCAGGACGGAGAGGGGGAGGGGGGGGGTGGGTGAGCTGAAGGAGTTTGGAGGGTATTCGACTGAGCGGACGGATGGGAGCATGTGCGGACGTTCAACGCCAACTCAATTCCAACACAGACACCGACACACACATACACACACACACACACACACATTACATAAAGACGCGATTGCCCGTACGCACACATATTCATATACCCGTGCACACATAACATGAATGTCGGTTTGACGATGGATCGATAGCGAAAGATGCCGGCGTTGAGAGCGCCGAACACGGAGCACGGCAGAGCGACGCGCGAACAAAATTACCTTCCTGTTATCTCACGAATTTCACTGCCGCAATCTAGCTCTGACGGTAAATTCGCTGTTGTAAGACCCCAAAGTAGATTAACTGCCGTGATCATGCAAAGTCACTGGAAACGAAGAAACAAATGTATTCTGGAAATTGTTTCAGCCATCCGATGGAAAAATTGTCAAAAATCATCATGCTGCCGTTTTCTCTGAACAATACAAAATGCGAACCACAAGATTAATTCAGACGGCACGAATAGGCATTTGTGCTGTTTGCGTGATCGCGGCGAAGTCGATGAGGAATGTTGGGTTTAGAGGAAAGCGGAAAAGAGGGCACAGTTCAAATGACTGAAGTCTCTCAAAAAATGATAAAGCTGGGATCATTTGAAGCAGAATCGCCCCAAGAAACGTCGTCCTGTCACTCCCAAATGCATTGTGATAAAACAAAGAAAAGAAACAAAACTGCCACACATAATGCATCCACGCACATTCTATTTATGTATTTTTTGGCTTTCACAGCTGAAACTGAAAACAGAAAAGGAGAAGAACAACAGCCAATGCAAAACCTCAAAGTATAAAAATAGGAAAATTTCACTCAAGGAATCATCAGCTGAGTAATTGGTGTCAAAATACTCGGAAGTTGAACATGGCACGGAGCCATTTTGGCAATGTGTACAAACGTGTCGGCTACGGCAGAGATAGAGTTAAATCAACAGACAATTCGGAACATGAATGGATGTGCAAATACTGCCATGGTTAATACATAACCCTGAGAAGGAACGGCTCATGGCCCTGCATACATGCATATCATAGCGGGAGAGCAGTGAGAGGTGAAGATGGCTGTAATGACATGCCCATCTTGGCGGGGAATTTATCATGCAGTGAAAATGATGCGGTAAAAGGTGATCATGGGCGTACAGAATTAAACCAAGTATAATATATTGCTAATCAAGATCACTCCGTTCCAAGAGGATGATTTTGCGTAGGTGCTATGTTACTTATACGCGAATGATATAAGAATGGTGTATGTGTGTGTGCTATCACCCGAGACAAAATCAGCAACAAAATTTAAGCACGGGAGAAAATGATCGAGGTTATATCATCAAATCACAATATGGACTGACACGGTGCAATATTGTCGTCTGTCGAAAATTGTCATCGGCCAAAACTTGGTTACCATGTCGGGGGCATTCACGATGCCTGGGATGACACGATGAACTCTTTTGACGCGAAGCTGACAGCGTCGAAAGAGACCAGACAGTGGTGTTGGTAATCAGATAACGAAGATGACGCATTTGGACGCATGGTAGGGAAAGAAAGAAAGAAAGAAAAGAAGACCCCTCCATTGATGTATTGTGGCTATAAACAGCAAAATCCCTGGTGGGAACGTTCGTTTACATCTTGTAAAGAGAACGGAGTGGAAAGCAGCAGGGGAAGACGCAAATATTTTCAGTGACGAGTGACTGAGCTACCTTTTAGGAATCATTGCGTTGTGTTTCTGCGTTTGGTTCTTGTTTTGATGAGGAAGACGTGAATGTTTACGTCAAAAAGAAGTTATTGAGGGTTTGTTGAAGTCGCACGCAAAATCATGTCTCAACTACATGCTTTAAAATAAATCACGTGTAGAAGACAATGACCAAGCAGCCATCACCGCTGGGTAAATGTCAATTTATTCCCGTCTGGGAACATGAATTAAAAATGAGTGCCAAGTTCGGCAGTCATAAAACGGTGAACACAACGAGCAACAGAGGGCTATCGAAGAACGCATGCAACACTTTACAACACCACCATCACCACCACCAACTACAAAGATACCTTGCATAGAATTTGCCAGAAATTCTATCGCGTCGACAGAAATTCGTCCTGACGGTCTTACCCAAAAAAGAACCACATCTAAGCAAACAACGCCAGCACTTCGAAATCATCTGAACTGCGTCACTATCGAAAGAATAAGCAGATATAATTCCGAAGTCGGATACCGGCGATCTTACAATAGATTAGAATCTGACAGAGACAGAGTATGAAACTTATAAGGAAAACATTTTATGACACGTTCAAAATGCAACAAGCTAGAGAATTTTCTATTTTAAGCTCAATCTGACAAGCAAGGAGCATTTCACGACCACATTGAAGACAATCACCCATCTGATATGACATTCCTATGGCGTTTCCCAACATAGTATTCTTGGTCACGTGACTGCGATGTCACCTGAGTAACACTCTACATTTTGAGAAGGGCTAGAAGGACGTTATTCTTTTTTATTTCTCGAAATAAAAAAAGAACCCGATTTGATGCACCAATGATGTGACACGTGAGAAACGTTGTAAGAACACAGAAACATTGATTAATGCAGACAAAGCGCGGACGAGTGCTCCACGTTTTCGTGCTATGAGGACAAAATAAGGAATTCCTACCAAAGCGGTGCCGTGGCTAGTATGTCCTAGACAGCTTTCAGAGGTCGCCCTAGGCCGCCACGCCGGGTGACTCATTGACTCTTGAGTTGACATTGACATTGATCTGACATTCAGCTCTCCCCAAATCCCTGTCTCTCTCTCCCTTTACCGTAATCTCTTCCAAGCTTTACTTTTGATTTCATATCTTTCATCTTCCATCAATGACAAATTTCGCTTGGATGTAACTCAGAGAGAAGTTCAAACCTACAGAATTGGAAAAAGGCCAGATCTGTTGCAAGTTCGACAAGGCAAGGAAAATACACTTGTATTCATTTTCCTTTTTTTTTCTATACACCGCTATATTTTCTTTTCAAGATCTTTGTCATAGAGGCAGGGCATTGATGGAGATTTCCTGGAAACCCATTTATAGCTTGAGAATGAGATGGCTGCATCATCGTCTGCTGCTGGTGATAAACAGAAAAATATACTCGGTTGGTTGTGGCGGACAAACACTCTTCCTTTCACCCCATCGACATCCATCTCCGAATAAGGAGAGGTAGGAGGAACGCGTGAGGCGCAAATGTCGTGTTTCTCGATTCTCCGAATTCTGCGGTTTTTCTGGATTTCTATAAGACTTAATACGTCATCGACAACACACGGAGGATGGCAAGACGGCTCTCAATCTGAGCTACATTTCTGTTCTATTTCATTGGAAGCTGACCAAAGAGTGAATGTCTCCGTGAAGATGCTTATTTTTTTTTCGTCATGAACCTTGGATGGAAAGCAAACATTTCGTCGCATATTATATGGAATGAATGTGTTTGCACATCTGCATAGCAAACAAGATCGGGCTCTAGCGTGGTCAGCTTACGGTGGGAGGAGGGCTGAAAACCACTATACCAGCAGCTGCCAATTTTGATATCTTCCCGACAAAACGAAAATTCGCACATGCATCTTTGTCGAAGGAGAAGCGACAGAAATCGTCAGGAATGTGCACGCTGAACATTTCAATTTCCACTTGTTTCACCCTCTCCATGTCTTTGTATATATTCTCTCTCTCCTCCTCTCTTCCCTTTCTCTTTCTTTCTCTCTCTCTCTCTCTCTCTCTGCCTAATTATAATGCCAAGATACTTGGAGCTACCTAAATGAGTCATCTGCTCGTTGCGGTTTTGCAGACGACGCAGAGGCAAGGATGTATTCGCTGGACATCTGACAAGAAACATATCAATATTGAAACCATGGTGTTTCACGAAATCCCGCGGACTAAATTTGAAGGGAAGGGGATTGATGAACACTTTAGGCATTCTATTTTGCTTGAGTAAATGAGCTTCAATATTAGCCCGACAATGATGATGGTTGCCTAAGATCATACTAAAATGTCGTGATTTTTTTTCCCTTCACGACGTATCTAGCACTCTGGTGGTGTTTTCTCAAATTCGTGAACGCTGTCGTTGCTGCGGAAGAAAATGCAACTTTTTGTGTTTGACGGAGTGATCTATCCTCATGTTTCAGGAGTATTAAATGGATTAGGAACACGTGTTAATTGACATTTCTCTCTGTTAAATAAGAACAACTTTCTTGCAGCTAATTGGTGCCGATTTAGGGATGGTACTCGAACAAAATGATTGTAGGATTTACGGCTGAAATAGAAGCTCGCTTAGTATATAAGAATGAATACTTTGAAAGTTTTGTCAGCGACGAAAACATATCTGCTTCAATTGTGTTGTGTTTGTAAAGGGGGGGGGGGGTATATGCCCAACAGAGGTGCGTGGTAGAGGCGAAGGGTTTCGAAACTTCCAAGTTTTGCAACATCAAAACTACAGTCACCTAAAGCCATGCTGGAATTTCATTCGGGGAAAACCAGGATAAGGAAGTTGCCAGCGGAATCGTGAAACTTAGCGGCATTATTCTCGAACAGCGCAATAACCCAAGGAAGCGCGTGAAAGAGTAACCGAGTAGTGTCGATGTGAGTTTACAGTCGGACCGGACATCCATATTCAAACGACCAGATCTAGCTACTTGTTGATATGGCTGCCATCGGAGAAGTGCGATTTTTTTATCTCTCAAGCTTTCCAGAACTTTGCCTCCAAGAGAGAAAACTGCATTACAAGATGTGTTAGTGAATGATTATGCTTTAGTATGGAAACAGAATGTATGCTTTAACCCATTGTGTCTACGCACAGTTTGGCCCAACATTGCCATTCCATGAACCCACCAAAAACAAGTGGTAAGGCTGCACTTGACTCTGTCTCGATGCTGGCAGGGGAAGAGTTATACTGAGCTGAGAAACCAGCAGCTAGGTTTGAAGGGAACCTCACGATACAATGTGGATGCCGTGCTTGTCCAGCTCAATGCAGCGTTTGTACAAAGTTTTAGAGGCCATTGGAGCCCAAGAGCTGCATGTCGCTGGCCGTCCGACGAGCAGCCCTTCTCAGGCGGTGTCCGGCGGCAGAACGAGATGCTTAATGCGGGAGTAAGTGCAGAAAAAGAGGAGAGAAACCCGGGAACGCACGGGTCTACCGAATAGGAAACGCGTATCACTTCTCCTACCTTATTTCTCATCATCTTTCCACGCTGATTGACAAGGACCAGTCCCAAACAGAGGCAGAAATTTCGGTTGAACTTTTGACCCCTGATCGGCACAATCATACGGCGTGCGCATAATAGGGAAAACCGGCGATTTTAACCCAAATTTTAGACCGAAACAGAGGGGTGACGAATTGACTATACAATCGGCAAAATATTCAGCCATTTCGAGCTGATTTTTGTTCACCAAGTCTTAAGAATTAGCCATCTAAATATGCTAATAGGAGGCAAATCGGCCCGTCCGTCATATGGGCAGATAGAGAAGTTTCTAAGCTTTTGTATGATATAAAGATTGTTGACAAATAATGCTTAACCTAGAAAAATTCGTTAACTTTCCTAAGACATATCTCTGATACCTTTGCCTTCAAAAACTGGGTGCCGAACATTGCACATTGTATCGTCAACAGGGGTATAAAGTCGGACGGGTCCGGACAAGTTCGGCCAAAAATCACCCACGCGTTACGTTTGAGATGTCAACACGCGGAGTACATGTCTATCTATCCAGTGCACGCGAAAAAATTGGAAATATCCTTGGTTTTTCGAAGATATTCATTAAAAAGTGAGAGTGTTATATTCTACAACATAATAGCCGCAATCGTACAAGTAGCTGCCGATAGAACACGCGCCTCAAATGCGCGCTATAGTGCACGTGAGTGTCTCTCGCTCCAGCCCGGCATTTGATTCAATACAATATACGTTGCTAAGGCCATGCATTCGTTGATTTCCTGCATTACATGCAAGTCAATATTCACAACACAGAGACACACGACAGACACAGACGAAATATGAAGTCAGTCGAGAGAGAAAAACATTGCAGACTCATGTGTGATCTATTAACTTATCTGACACACTTTTAGCTCTTCCTTGGTCATATATTTTTCAACATGGCTGCCATTAGACTATGCTGATGACGTTTAAGGAAATTCGTAGCAGCTGAAGATGCTACGATCACCGCTTCCTTCGGAAATCTACTGCTAAGCGCAGCCCAGTGCTGCATAGGTCCCCAGTACACACAACATCGGCAGGCACGAAAAAGATGTTGCGTTCAATTTTTGCCGCCTAGAACTAGCTCCAGTTTGAAGGCCATGGTTGATGACAGTGAGCAAAAGGAATTCCCCCCACGCCCCCCGAATGTAAGCATGCTGTTGATGAAAAGCTGGGGGATGAAATCACCACGTACCTGCGTGTAAGATGAGCTGCCGATGCTCTATGTCCTCGATACCCATTTCAGTCAGATCTTCCTCGTCGATGTTGCATATATCTGTTTCCACGTCAAATCCTTTAATCTTGAATATTTCAGCATATTGTATCAATCCAAGAGGTTCAAGAAATTTCCCTATTCCAAACTCGTTCATGATTGCAGCCGTTCCCTTGCTCGGGTCCCTCTAGATCCACTGCTGTATTGCAAATGATAATCTATGCTTGGTTGCTGGCTGCGAAAATTTGTTCAATCTAGTTTATTCCTGTCTTCCTCTAGTCGTGTTTGCCACCAAAACGCCGTGAATGAAATGTTTTTGTATCGTTGCTCCACCCCTTTATGATCCTCTGGAAGCAGCCGGTTGGTTGGGGTGCCGACAGGGCCTTTTCTCTGGGCTAGGATACACCATGACGTAATAGCCAGGTACGCTACCGACTCTGACCTGCCTCGACACGTCCATTTTTAATAGTATGGTGATATTATGGTAATATAGCAATGTATGCCGTGACGTCATAAACAAGGCGCGCGAGCCGCGCGCAAACATGAATATTCATTCAATAGTAGGTCGCACGTGTACGTGTGTATTGTGTGCGAGTATTTGTGTGTACGCTCGCGCTTCACACTCACCAATGCAACTTGTTCAACACACACCCCGCAGAGTAGGGGTGCGCTGTACCAAGGTAGGGCCATACCACGGCACGCATACACACCGGGCACACACACATACACACACAGGGGTTCAAATACGTGGACTCCCAATATATTCACATACTGCTAGTCAACGCTTCGGCTCGCTTCCTACTCTACAACGTGTGGGCAGTTGTTGCGTACGTTTGGATCGGAGAGACGAAGTGAAACCCAGCTGTGTTTTGATCGCTACACTGTAAACTCTCGTATCAATAATGGCTGAAAATGGGTCGCATCACAACGGTGGGGACCGAAAGGTTGCTCTCATCACAGGGATTACGGGGCAGGTATGTTTTCTGCAGGTTCAAGACATTTAGTATATTGCTGAGACTGTTATGTGTCTCAGGATGTAGTTCATGGATTCGTCCACGACGCCTCAGCTCCGACGCCGGGATACACCGGCCTACATGCTCGGGTCTTGACCGATGAATTTACGCAAACACCGGAAAACCTTCGCTCCCATACAGACCTGTGTGTTATTTCGTTCGTTCGGTCTTCGACCTGAGATGCGTGCAGCATGTGCAATTTGTCTTGTTGAAAATATGCGTGATTTTGGTTGTGAATTACTCGTAGACACATTGTTTTTGAATGCTATATGTTTAAGTCAAAGCTTCAAGTGGTCTAGCGGTGCTTCTCGATCTAGTTCGGTGTTGTACAACCCTGCCGTTTGTTTTACTAGAAATTTAGCCCTCACATCCCCACACCTTCATTTTTGTGTTGGTTGGTCTTATTTATGACACACAAAATGCATGCAATGTGCAGCCCTTGGAAGCTCCTTAACTCATCCACATTAGCCACGTTCTATTTCCTTTTTGGTCTACCCCTTTTTTTTAAATTAGATCTAGAAGTACAGAACTTACTTTCTTGAAAATAAGCTGGCCTGTGACATCAATTTGGATTGACTCAAGAGATTTCTACATAAAGACAGAATATAACTTAAATTTAATGCTTTTGATAATGTGTGTTTTGTGCCAATCACAGTTAGAAGGTACCCCAGGTACAGGGCAAGGGCTTTGTTTGTTTTTTATATGTGATAGATAGATCTCTATACCACTTCTTAACGTATATCACATCAAGGTCTATATTTATCAAAAGAACACGCTCTGTAATGGTATTGTATATCACTCAATGCAGTTAACATAACATCAGAAAGATATATCGCTAGGCCCTTCTGTGCACCCAGTCACACCCACTACATGGTACATGCGTGATGATACAGCTGGTCATCCATACCTACTGTAGGTGCAAGGGGGGGGGGGGGGGGGGGGGGCAATGCTTTGATATTATCGATACAATGGACCCGGTGATTTAGAACTGTTAATAGAAGCAATAAATGTTGAAAGAATGCTGAAGTCATTAAAATGCATAAAACAAGGAGGAGTTGCACACTGAATATGTAAGTCATATAAATCTTTGATGATACGTCTTAACAGAAATCATAGCAGTGCTACAGATATTTGGTATACTTTTAAAGTAAAAACAAAAAAGCAAGCCCCCCCCCCCCCCTCGCCCCCAATAATGCAATCATTTTAAACACCATCCGAAATTCAACCACTGGCTACATGTAGTAATAGTAGTAATGATAATAATATTAATAGTAATAATATCTAGAAAAGCACTCTGAGGGTGCAGACCTCCACCAGGCGGGTTTTTCCACTGCTGATATTGTTCTTCCACGGAGATCAGTGATTTCCACTCATTAAATGCATGCTGAAAATAGCCCACTCTCCCAATATAGAAGCCTTGTGTTTTATATCATCAACTTTCAGCTGTGCGGCACCTCGCCCTCACCCTAGCAGAAACCAGAGCACGCACTTTAGTGCGCACATGCAAACCTCATGTGTGCCAGCTTGAACTCCCAAGTTCATTGACCCTACCTGCCAAAATATAAAAAATCTTTCATAAATTCCATAAAAATTCCTGAATCACTACTAGAATGTAATCATCTGTTCCTTGTGTCATTCTCAACCTTTCCTGTAAGTTTCATCCAAATCCATTCACAACTTTTTGAACTATTTTGCACATGGACAAACAAACAAATAAACAAACCAACCAACAAACCAACACCGAAGAAAACATAACCTCCTCCCTTGGCTGAGGTAATGATAACAATAATAATAATAATAATAATGGAGTCTTTGTATGCGCCGTGTTTGTCACACAGTGACACTCCTGGTGCAGAAAGATAAAACCTACAAAATATATGCTTTTGCATGTGGCAGAATTTTGGCATGGGAGGTCAAGCCTTGTGCAATTTTTTTCGAGGCAAAAATCTTTCAAAGCCTGGAGGTCCCATTAAGAATTGATAATAGCACCAATTAATTGCAATATGAAGTATACATGTCTGAAGAAATAAATTCTATACATGACTATCTTGAGACTGGAGGTGCATTTAGTCATGACTAAACCCTTGTGTATGTGGTGAACAGAGTGATAAGTAGATATCATGAGTGGTCATTTATACAACATAGTGAGGATTGTGTAATGATAGAATATTGGCCCTTCCAAATAAAAGTATGGTATCGCTAAAAGAAAGAAGCTACAAGTATATGACCCCCAAGTCCTTCATCTTACACCTCCACTTTACACTGTAATGGAAGTATTGAAAAGGGTTCCATTACATTTACCAACAAACAAATGAGAACCAATTAAAAAAAAAAATGAAAAAGAGGTTTATTCCATTTGCCAGAAATAATCATGGCATGAAAAGATACACATTATATGTAGCCTATAAAAGAAGTATTATTTCATAAAACATGTTCACCTGAAAGTAAACTGCCAAATATTATTTCTTTTCCACAATGATTTCGAGGCTTTTCAGTAGACACATAAAGCTGCCTACTGTGTCTCAGAGCTGCACCTCTTTTCTAAGGGAATCTTTTTGAAATATGGATGCTTTACACTCCATGCAGTAAAGCAGCTGTTAAAATTATATCATCTTGTAGTGTTCATGCTCAAAGCTATTTTCATAGAACTAAGTGTTTTGTGTGAGATGGAAAGGGTGTCCATTTTTTCCACTTAATATCATGTGGCAGAATCAGAAATTCAAGGGATTAGCTCTATCTGATAGAGCTAGAGCCAATCTCTTGAACTCCCTTAAGAGAAAGCTAGAGGTAATTCCTTGAACCCTTTGACTTGGATCTCACTCTTTAAGACCCAGTTCCATGTCAAGCTGCTGAAAGATTGGCTCTTAAATGAAACAAACACTGTACTTACTGCAAATTGCAATCACTTCAAAATAACACAAAAATTGATGCTGTCTGTGCAACTGTAGCTCAAAGCCCATTTCAGGTACTAGTGTGGTATGCGAATGTACCGGTTTATTGAAAAATTCTGGCCATGAACCACAGACAGCACTTTCTTCAGAGCAGACTGCTGGGAGAGAGAGAGAAAAAAAAAATGTTGGCACAGGAGTCTTTATGCGATCGCCCAGCTCAAAACCCACAAAGAAGTTGCAGATTACAATTCTCTCTATAATGGACCGAAATGTGTCATTTGGATTGACTGACTCCATTTCTTTAAAGGGATTTTATAGTTTTGGTTGAGACCTAATTTCAGGTTTCTAACATTTTTTGGTGAGATAATGAGAAACCACTTATGAAATATTTCATAAGAGGTTCCATGAGGAATTCAACCTTTATTTGATGAAAATTGGTTTTGAAATGGCTGAGATATCCAAAACAGAGCGATTCTAATAAAGTGTGGGACCCACCTTTTATAACGATTTCTTTGTTTTGCTTTGTTTTACTTTGTTTTTTGATGTCTCAGTCATTCCAAACCCAATTTTCATCAAATAAACTTTAAATTCTTCCTAAAATTGTATGGTCTGTACTATTTCATAAGTGTTTTTCTTGGTATCTCGCAAAAAGTTATAAGCCCAATTCTTCTCTCCACCGATACTGTACCATCCCTTTTAAGTTTGTCTTATCTGGGAGAGTAATCTCTTCTCTGTCTACTGTCAAAATTTGGTGGCTTAAAACAAAACTGAAATCTAAATATTACCAGTTTTTCTGGACCTTAGATTTTTGGACAGACACTGCTTTCACTTGGAGATAGAGTATACCATTTCATTGATAGATGACTGACTACACAGCATGCTTGATTGACCCTAATCTCTAAATCCTCTTTCCTCTCTTTTTGTATGAAACTGCACCTCCTATGTCTGGTTTAGTTCAGTCACTGTTTGAATAGGTTATAATAGCCTGATTTTAACAAGTTAATTGTCATTTTAAAAGCTTAGAGCTTACTCCTTCTAACTATGTAGAAAAGTTGAAATCCATCTTAGCCTAGTTTTGGTGGGTTTTGAGCTGAGCAGTCACACATCAAACTTCAAATCCATCAGGTCTGGCTGTACCTGTGTTACATAATTTTTTTTTTTTTCTGTGTTGTGCTATAGACATCTTGATGAATTATAAACTATACCCTCCCTGTTTGTAGTGGGTAGTGGTAGATATTTGAAGCACGATTCCACACCAACACCATATTCCAGTTACACAAGTAGCTTACACAATGTAAATAGATTTTTTAGAGGCCCCCCCCCCCAAAAAAAAAAAAAACAACAACAACAAAAAAACAAAAAAAAAAACAACAACAACAACAACAAACAAACAACATAGAGGAACAGAAGGGCATAGGTTTCATTAAAATCTGACCTAAAACAATAGTTATGGAAAGTTGAAATATCACATGTTTTCACAAGCACATATTCAAATTGGTGGACATATTGATGTTATTGCCTCAGAAGTCTTCCATTGATCTATCCATGCAAAAATTTTAGTAGAATTTTCTTAAATTGTGACATACATGTACATGTAAAATCAGAAAGATTAAGTTGTATAAATGTATCCGTTGCACAAAGTCATCATCTTCAAGCACTATGATCATGCTCAGCATATGATACCTAGCCATTCTCTGCAAGGTCACATGACTTAATTTTCCTGAGGTTGAAATAGTTAGTATAGATCAAAGTAGTATCATTCTTCAGGTTTTTCCTCAGAAGGCCCTTTATTCTTTTTTCTTTTTTTTTTCTTTTGCTTTAAGACTGATATCCAAAAATGTGTGATTACATAACATTAATCGGATTACTGTCAAACCATTTTTGATGATAAAACCTACTAGCCTATTGAGCCACTTGCCCATAGATAGCAGAGAGCAGGGTGTTGACCAAGTGAAGTGATCTACTCACCTACTAGACTATACCAACTTACAACAGAAAATAAGCAAAAGATACCAACCACTTGAGGTTTGTCCCAGTTGACTAGCACTACAAAGTAAGTTGGGAAATGATATCAACCAGACATATTGTGCCATGTGGAGAAGAAGAAGATTTGCGTAAGGAGAGTTTTATCAATGTTTTTTGTGTTCTTATTTTAACTATCTGTTTGTATTGAATATTCTAGTGATTATGCAATAATCCCTTAATATGACCTAAAGGAATGGGGGTAGAAGAAAGGAATAATCACTACCGGTATTCTCTTTCCTATTGCATGGGCGCATAACAGTATGACAAAGGACAGACGTCCAGTTTAACTAAATCCATTGGAAATTAAAACCCTGGCCTTTCCAAGCGCTCTGTGCATTGGCACATATTTCTTCTTCTGGCATACTCGATTGTTACATCACAGACATGCATGTACGATTTGTGGCAGTGCAAGCTGTGTTCACAGCTTTGGGCAGTTTGTGCAATTCACACATGCCTATTTTGCATAAATTGAGAATGTTTGTCGTTTATGACAGCAGCACTAGTGCATGCCAAATGAAGTACAACAGGTATAATGTAGAGCAGAATACCAATAAAGGGTGTTGGAACCTTGTGCTATTGTGCAACTTTTGTCGATATATGTTTGTATTTTCATTAAATACTTATATCATCTTTGTTGTCTTAAATCATTTTTACATACTTCTAACCAGAGAATAAAGTCCCTTATTTTCAATCACCCTTTTCTTTTCCTTTTTTTTTTTTTTTTTTGGGGGGGGGGGGTGGGGAGTGAAGGTGTTTGCCCTGTATATCATGTAATTCCATGGTCCAGCTTTATGTTGCCTCAAATGGTCACCTCGAAAGTTTGTCCTTTCAGTTCTGCCGACTGACCAATCATACGGTCAGTGTCCACTAGACTACCGGCCAGTGCTAGTTGTTGAGATCGCGCTAGTGCAAACTCTGTCCGAGTGCTTCATAAATGTATTGTCCTTGGTTTGCAGTTTGTAGATCCGAACATTTGTGCGATGCCAACGCCCGTGGCTAGGAGGTTTCCCAAGCTTGCACCCTGAATTGGCGATATTCTGACACATAATTTCTGTATTAGTGAAGGTCATTGACCGTCCTCAAGCTGGCTTCGTCCAAAAAAAAACAGCTTGGCAATGGCACTTCTGTACCCCTGTCTGGTACAACATGTATCATCTTGAAGGTTTGTCCTTTTGGTTCTGCTGACTGACCACTGGTACCAGTGTTCACTCGGACAGTGCTTACAGTGTACTTACCGTTGAGATCTGCAAATGCAAATCACTATTTATACTTTGTCTCACAAAAAAACAACCAGATACCTGGACTTAAATTACTGTAAAACGAGGAATGTTCACGTGCATTTTAATTTCGCGAGAGCCAAGATTCGCAAAATTAAAATGCACACGAAAGTTCTTGTCTACACTATACGAACTGAATGTTAGAGGCAACTCGCGAAAAATTTCATGCCGCGAAAAAGGCCGTGGGCTCCAGTTCGCGAAAATTTCATGCCGTGAAAATATTGTGTTTTACAGTAACCAATTATCAGTTTTCCTGCGTACACTGTAGGGATAGAGAGAGAGAGAGCTACAGTAGCAATCACACTTTGTCAATGACTGCAAGACACTAGCTTTGCAGTGGTAGTCCAGTCTTTTCTGATCACACCTCTACAATGGGCTGCACAATAGGAGTCACCAAACCAGCAGTCAGTGCCAACCAAGACTAGTGTGCAAGTTCAGCGCAAATTTTGCATTAAATGGGCCTTATAAACTCAATAACTCACCGTGCATCCTGTCCCCGTACGTGTGTTTTCAGGGAATGAGCTGTGTGTTCTGACGTATGTGTATATCCCATACAATATATTGTATACTGTAGCTGTCGTTCCCATATGAACTTAAGAATCAAGGTACCTGCTCAAAAGTCCACTCTGTAACTCTGTATTAGGTACAGGAAGTGATTCTGTGTGTTAAATCCAACACCATATACCAGGATGTCATATATGCCGTGTCCACTGCACGTAAAGTAGAAATTAACCCCCAAATATGGATTTAGTGAATGCCAAAATATTGGCTATGATGATTATAATATGGACTGTTTGCCCAGGTTAGACTCTTCAGTGTTTAATTTTAATACCACTCTACCTGAAGACCCTGCTCTTATCATCACCCCAATGTTGCAAGGTATCTATTTTTTATGCACCTTGGTCAAGAGGAACATTGTAGTTAAAATGCCTTGTCCAAGAATGAATGCACTGGGCAGGATTGGAACCCCAAACAAAAACAAGAACAACAACAAACCTGTAGCACATCCACATTTTATTTTACATTGTTTTATTTTATTTTATGGGGATGGGGTAGGAACACTACCAGTATTAGATTCAAGTAGACAAGAAAAGAGAGAAACTACACTATAGACCATACAGAGTCAGTGATCAAAACTTTTTTTTTTTTTTGCATTGGCCATGTTTTCTTGTCGTTGTCTAAACTTCAGTCTTGTATATCACTAAATGGTTGTGTCAAGGATTTCAGAGCACCTTGTCAAGTAGCTTTGAGGTATATGATATTATATCTGATATATGATATATATTCATATGTGATATACAATATATGGGGGAGGGGAATTCTGCCCAAAGAATGCTAATAAGTCAATGTAGCACCCTGTTGGGACCTCACTGAAGAGTCATATTGACCACAGCTAATGTACAAATTGTCATTTGTTTTGCACATTAAAAACCCCTATAATATGATACATTTTTTTACTTCTTGAATTTCTTCCAAATATCATCTAAATGCAAAATAATAGATGAAATGAGATTTTCCTTCAAAAGATGTAATTAGTAGTGTGAGATATTTTATGCACTAGAAAATAAGTGCACTAGTGGAGGACTTTGCATTACTTAAGACTGATGAAGATTAGGTGCCTATTTAATGTCATCCTTCTAAATTTCCTACCAACAACTGAGTCAATTATTATGACTCTTGTATTTTTCACTGCTAGGCCAACCTTACCCTCATAATCTCTGATCTGTTGTTTTTGGATTGCTGAGTTCTCAGAATTCAAACATTTCTTCTTCTCAAGGCAAAATTTGAAAAAAAGAATGGATAATATTGAGATGCTCCGTTTCACATGCATCATATCTATCCAGTAAATATCCATTAGAAAAGAAACAACAAACCATAATCACGCCAACAAGTAGACAAACAGAACAATGAAGAGCTCATTTAAAAGCCCTGCCTACCATACAGTACTTTCCTTCAAGGGCGACGAGATTTAGTATTATGGGAAACAAAAAATGATTTGAACATCTGAGCACAGCTGTTGCCGGCACCATCAAACCACTCGCAATTAATTCGCTCCTAATAAAACAATGTTGCACACTTTTGCAAGGCTTTGATTATGATTTCATCTGCCAGTGTCATATTCTTGGCAGGTGTGCAATTGAATGTGCACACTATTTTGTATAGTTTTCAAGGTTTGTGTCCATTGAAAAATTACTCATTTTATCTGATTGAATAATTGGCAGCTGTTATATAATCTGACAAAAGTTCAGAGCTTTTTGACAGTGATGTTATGTTTATGAATTGGCCAATTAAGGATTTTGAGGTCAGTTAGTTTGGATACTGTGGGTAATTGTGATACATTTGGAAGAGAAGAATGTGCATCTTGTGTTGTGATGTGACATGGTGGCCAAGTTTTCACATCCATTGGAAAATATGACAAAAGTCAGTGGAAGTTTATCAAGCATTGAAAACCATAACCATTTTTCATGTTTTATTAGAGGGGGGGGGGGGGGCGGGATGAGTTGGTGGTAGGAAGAAAAAAAAAGAAGGAGAAATTATTAAAAGTGGGTTAATGTAGAATCATGTAGCAAAAAGAAGAAGAAGAAAATAATGGCAAATATGTGGTTTTGGCATTTTTCATATTATGTATTCAATGTCTGTCTCAGAAACGTGACTCTCCCGTCATAGAGTGGATGGGGTACAATCAGAGGAAGGCGTACTACACTCCAACGTTGGGACCGTCGTGGTATCTGACTGAAAAACAATACATTCTACTTGAAATCACGTAATGGCATGATGGTGCTCATTGCAAATTAAAAATTCTATCTTGTCAGAGATGTATTATTATTTGCTGCATTCCGGAAAACTACATTGAGTAAAAAAAAATACAGGGGAAAATTTCTGTGTTTGAATGCCAGACAGAGCAATGGTTATCAGCCATTGGACTCGTAGATTGAGCATAAATTTTATAGCACATTCTTTTTCCATTGACGAGGGCGCAGGTGAGAGTTGTCAAAATGTGACAGCTACATCAAAATTAGAAGCAATTATTTAGGGGTACAGTGGAGGTTGTTTGGGATAGATATCTTTTCCTTTCACACCCCTCTTCTCCCTTTCAAGCCAGAGAAGTAAAATGTGTATTACTGTAAAATGTGGTGGATATACAGCTGTACAGCCATGCATGTGGAGTTCCAGTGCATTTTTTGTGTGTTTGTATAATGTGTCAGAATGCTTGTATACATATGTTTGATTGATAATGCAGTATGTGTCATCTTTAGCATCATAGTTTTAGCGACATTTGGTACCCTTGTCGTATAGTCATACCATCTTTTTTGAGTGTGTGATCGGTCTCATTTATATATTATCAAGTATGTGGGGCTTCCTTGACGTGCGCGCTTAGTTGACCCGACCTCTGCTTTATCACAAGACTGTGGCATGGCTGTGTGGATGTGCACATTTCTTTCACATAGTCCCCACTGCATGAGAGCTGGACTGGTAAACATCAATTCACTTCCGTTGCTCCTTGGTTTTCATGTTACAAATACAGCACGCAGTCTGAATGCTACCTTTGTCATCGCTACGTCGCAGGGTAGCATATATCGTTGTGCGCATGGCAGATTGTCGTTAAGCGCTTCCCTGCGCCTGGCAGAGTGTTGTTAGTGCACTTCCCTGCGCATGGCAGAATGTTGTTAACCCTATGCACACTCCCACGCCCTAACGACAATCTACCATGCGCAGGGGAGCACTGTAACAAGAATCTGCCATGCGCACGACGACATGTCTAAGTAATACTCCCGTATGTGTTGCAACATACATCCATGTTGATGCAGCATTGTTACAAGTGATACGTTGTAGATAATGCTGTGTCTCTCGGAAGTCGCTAGCAACCCTGCCAAAGAGGACTGCCTCGGCTGGAGAATTCCTGAACCCCAGTCCTGCTGTCCAGTCCTCTTCAGCCAGCCCTTTATCAATACCAGGCCCTCAATCGGTGGGAGATTGACTGAGAACACAAAAGGACCGGCAAACATTGCTGCCCTTTCCGAAAATCACCCCGAGACTGGACCAATATTTGCAGGATAGCTTCACCTTAATTACCCTCCGTTTGCTTCAATAAGTCTTGTGTGCTTATCACTCTCTTGTGTTATTTATGTTGTGTCCCAGTGCTCTGTGCACCCCCTCCCAGCTCCCTTTGAACATTTGGGTCTGATGTGTGCACAGGAATTTAAGGTGGGTTCTAATATGCTTACAAGCCTCATGAGAACTTTAAGCTGAATCAAGTATGACTTTTGCAATAGGTAAATACTGTATGCCAAACACTTGTTCGCATAATGATGTAGGCAAAGTTTGAGGGTGAAAGACATGCAATTTTTTTTTTTTATTATAATGGTAATCATGGTGCACATTAAACAGTAATTATTTTATGACAATCAGACGAAGTGATGAGAAAGTTAAAGACTTAAAGGGGATGGCTAGCAACTGATCAGTGGGAATCAGTGGGAATGCTGGGGGATGATTGTTCCAATCCTTGTGGGATTCATTTGAGAGTACATTATATATCTATTGTTGTGTGAAAATTATTTGCTTCAGAATGGTCTCATATTCAAGTAATGTGCAGTTTACCGGTAACGATCGCCCCGTCACTCTACAGGCATGCTAACCTGGAAACATTAAACTGCACATTACTTGAATATGAGACCATTTTGAAGCAAATAATTTTCACACAACAATAGATATATAATGTACTCTCAAATGAATCCCACAAGGATTGGAACAATCATCCCCCAGCATTCCCACTGATTCCCACTGATCAGTTACTAGCCATTCCCTTTAAAGTTTTACAAAATTTTGCCCAACATAGATGTATTGGAAATTACCAGGTACATGGGCAGTATTTAGATTAGCAAGTCAATGTACAATATGTACATTATACAATGTGCATCACAGGTCATCTTGCCTGTTGTTCATGACACAGTCTTTGGCAGTGTATAAAATTAAGCACATCACCTGTACATTACTACTAAATGGACACTGATAATCATTCAACAATTCATGAAAATGAATGTCTAAAATATTTGAAAGATTTCTTAAGAGGGAAAATACTGCATAGTAAAGGATCAATCAATTTCCATTCAAGCTTTCCTCATACGTAACATAGATATAAACTTTAAAAGAATGATTGACTAATGTATAGCAACACATCGAAATCTGTCACTGTCAGTGTCTCTGAGTGACATAAACTTGGAAAGTGTTCTACACTGTACATTACACTGTATGTATTTTTGGAAAAATCAATACAGCCAGAATTAATTATGATGAGAAACCTTGCCAAGAAAATGCCATTGAGCTGCCAAAACACACCGCACTATGCACAATACAATGTAGCTTTCACGTTCTCAGTACAGGCTAACCTTGAACAAACATTTTGAATAGCTTTAAAGGGCTTTAACCTTGCCATTGTCTTTGTAGTGAATTGTTTTTGTACAGCATCAATTGCCGTTTTGAAATAATGAGTCAGGAAAGGTTAAAGGATGAGTTGAGCCAATTGTATGTGTGGATTTGAGTGAATGTACAGCAGTATTCGTAAAACACATCAGTGAAAGTTTGAGGAGAACCGGACAATCTGTTCAAAAGTTATGAATATTTATTAAGTTTCGAGGCCGCCATCGCTGGATGAGAAGACTACAAAAATTTGTGATGTCACCGCAGGACAGTGATGTAAAGAAGATATAAACAAAATTCAGCACATTTTTGTATTTCTAGCAAAATGAAAGAGCACTTTCTTGGCTTCTTTCAGAAAGCAGAGGGAATGATATTACCCTAATATGAAAAATATACATTCCATTGACTTGTTACTGAGGGAATGTGTATTTCTTTTATATCAAATGAATATTTGTGGAATTCTCCTAATATATTTTCTTCGTATATTTGTACATATGAGACATCACAACTGTAATCCTTCATTTAGTGATGACTGCTCAAAAGTTTTTAAAAGTTTCTAACTTTTGAACGAATTGTCCAATTTTCCTCGAACTTTCAGGAATGTGTTCTGCTATTAAATATTGACTGCACTTACTCACGCCACATATATATTTGTGTGAACTTGTCCTTTAAATGCTAAATACTATGTAATTTGAGTTGTGTCTGCCGTAAATACTAATCTGTGCTCAAAAAGCTGATTATTGAAGGGTTATCATTCTCTTAAAGTGTGTAGGACCTTGTTTGATGCCAACCAATGCATTTTTGTGTGTCTAAAAGCAACCATCAATCATACAATCTGTGATTCTGTTTAGAAAGTAATGTGTGACTGAATGCAGTCCCGAGGCATCATCCATTCGAGTTTTGAGCCATTTTCGGGTGATCTTAGTTGTCCAAACAGGTTGACCTCTCAAACAAGTTTTAGGATATACATAACAAAAATGATATATTAATGAAAATCATTATATTGTAGCACATAATGATTATTAATTAATTCCCTATGCGCCTACATGTATGTCTGATTTGTGTATGTAGGTCATAGTGTCAGATGCATGCATTAAAAGAAAACTGACTGTTTGATCGACAGCTCGTGACATTTCTGTTACAGAGTATGTTGTTTTGTGGTTTGTGGTCGTTGAGGAGATTCATTCAGCGTGTGAACAGCCCGCAATCCAAAACCCGAATAGAAGCACGTTGCGCAAACACGGGATTATAAATGAGATCTATATTTGTTGCCGCCGAAAACGGATCTAGTGGTTCGCGGTGGCAGCCATGTCTTCAGCGGTCAAGACTGAAACTTTCCATTGATAAAGAAACAAGCTACTTTACATGCGTGATCTTGACCGTTCAATCAAGTGCAATTATCTATCCTATTGTGCTTTCGTAAGCCTCCTTTGCTCTTGGCAGTAGCTGGAATTTTGCTGGATCGTAACCAAACCGCAACATAATAAAACATAGAGAGCGCATACGAGGAACATTGGATGGTAGAATGACAGGCCGCGGTGACATCAGGACTAAACGTCATTGCGGGTGCCCACAATCCAACACCCAGTGCCAATTATATCGCTATGCGAGTTTCCATTCATCTTACGAAATCCCCTTTTTTCTATTTCTGATGGGAAGTTGCAGACACTGCGTAAGAAGCGTGAATGCTGTCATCCAATGGCTACTAGAATTTGCAGCACTGTATCTATGTAGCATTGTTTGTTTGAGGTTTTTTTTTTTTTTGCTTTTGTGCTTGTTTGTTTGTTTGTTGTGTTTCCATCATTGTTCTGAGAGAGCAGGGCTGCCTGTTGTAGATGACTTGCAATCACTGGCTTTTGTTGTGTCTAACTTGGACAGTAGAGGGAGCTTTTGGCAGCGCTTATGTAAAGTGCAATCCACACCATGTCCACATTGACCTTGAAGAATTCTGCAAAAGAGGAAATTTTTGCATGAGTGACTTTTTTGCGCTCCATCACAGGAGGTCACTCCTGTGATGGTGGCTTATGGCTTCGGCAGTACATATTATGTTAAAAGGAAACTGGATCACATTATGACAGACATCAAATTCACTCACACCACAGGACTAACAAACATGAAAAAAAACGACCACCTACTATTAACATAAGAGTTCTGCCCCGACAGTACACTTATCTTGAGATCAAAAATATAAATTGATATATTACATATCATAAGAAGCAAAAAAAAAAAAAAAAAATTGCAAGTTACAATGTAGTTTCATGTCATACGAAATACACATTTCCATTCTTTCATCAGACTACAACCAGACAAACAAAATGGTAGGGGTTTCATTAAAATTTAACATGAAATTCTAAAAAAAAAGGTGAAATTCAAGTCCCACATGTTTTCACTGAATAGTAATATAAGTCACAACCGCATGTATTGAGATTGGAAGGGAATGAAGCTACAGCCTCTTAAATCTCCCATTGGTTTGTGTATACCAATACGATTAAATTATGTTTTGGTTGATTTAAAGTGAATACTACAACATCTCTCACACCCAAGCAAAAAAAATAACCCTTTGCTACATTATTATGAGACTGCAATAATATGCTGCACAAGCTATAATATATTCTAATTGATATCATGTTTAAAAACAAAACAAGGAAATGAAGCGGATATCTCAAATACTCTGTCAGAACTTTCTAAGGTTATGATATCATCTCTCCTCCCCCGGTGTGGGTGTGCACTTATGGCTAATATTACTACTTTATGAAAACATCTGAAACTTAAGAATTCAGTAACTTTCTAACACCATAAAAAGAGGTAATTTTTATGTGAGTAATTTTTCAGGCTAAGGTGGGTGAAGTGATTTTTGTGTGTTTGTAATGCAACAGAATCGAAGTACATCGAGTTTTAGAGGTATAACAAATAAAAGTACTTGTGAACTTTTATTTTTGTTGTAGTTTCACATTGCCCACAATGAGCAAAAATTTCTACTCCGTGTGCTGGTGTGCGATGCATGCAGTGATTCACAAGCCAATGACAATGCAGCCACAGTATTAGAGTTTATGCACCAAAGTACTTTCAGGGCAGAGCTTAAAAATTACACCATCAAATTAGTGGGCTTCTTCTAGAAGCCTGCTGCTACTTCAGCCAATGTTCGTGTGTATTATTTTATTCATAACCTGCCTGCTCAGTGTGGGACATTCAAGCACAATAAAGTTGGGAACAATTGGGTAATTTGCATGCGATGCCATTCATTGTTCAATTCAGAGAATTCTCCTGCTCAGAGTTCAGTTCAGTTCAATTGAGATTTATTTCCATTTCCATTCATTCACAAAAAAGTATACATTATACAATCATTGTTTTATCATTTTCTAGAAAATACATCATGAAATGATCTTAAAATGTAATAGACTATACATACAATTCTATGAGAACTTTTTCATCAAAACATACAATGTCATTAAAAGTGACTTTGATATCAGATCTCCCTACACTTCTACAGATATACGACTAATTCTTAACACTGTTACAGTTGCACTTTTTGAGATGTATTTATATCACTCCCTGGTATCTCATTGCACATAACATGAATTACAGTTGAAAAGGAGTGTTCTTCCACAACATGATCCATTCAATTCACCGCCGCCCCCCACCCACCCACACACACATGCACAGTAAACACTGTCTAGATATCTATTTTGTCTAGGATTACAATGTACACGCTTGTGCTCTTAATTGTTACCCCATTAGTATTGCCATCCCATGAAGTTAAAAACCTACTCAATGAAGTGTAAATGTCAATCCTGTGTGTACCTACCAGTATTTGACCCCTCGCCCCACTCCACCCAGTAAATTTGGGTGTATGATCTGCTGGTAGTCCGTGTTTCTACCTGCCACGCTGGCACTCTTGGTGTACTGCACCACCCTCACAGACTTTTTATAAACCTACTTGATTTATATTTGATTCATATGTTAATTATTGCACAATCAACTCTCTCTTTTTCTTTTGGAGGGGGAGGGGGGGGGGGTAGAATGGGATTGGGTTACTTACAAAAGAAGAAATAAGTGTTCATATTTATTTATCTATCCCACCAACTATTCATCACCTAGGAGCTGATTTTGTTCGTGTTTTTCAAGGCTTGTTTTCATACCATAGTATTGTAAATCTGTGGAGCAGTGCCAACAAATAAAATATCTTCTTCTTTTTTCTTTTGGTGATATATGTATGAAATGTCTCTGTGCTGTGATAAAACATGTATAAACTAGGTTTTCTTGTACTCGTCTCTCAGCTTAAGGCTACTGCAGTCACGCATTCTTATCAAGGACCTTGTATAATTCAACTGAATCAATATATTGTCCCAGTGCTCAGAGTTGTTGTTATCGAAGTTTCATTTTTGTTGTTCAGAGCTACAACAGTGTTTGTACTCAAATTGATCAGTCTGAAGTGGAAATGGATGGTGTAACAAGCATTTTGTTATATAACATATTCTAAAGAAACATAATGCTATTTCATACTTTCTTCTTCTCTTCCACTGTTTTCTCTTTAATGCTAATCATTATTTTTCTTTAATATGATTATGGTGATGATGATGATGTTGGTGATGGTGATTATCTTTAATATCTTTCTATTATCAAAATTATTTTATTATCATTATTAGTCCTGTTATTGCCATCATTGTTACTATTATCATCATCAGTTGTAGTAGTAGTAGTAGTAGTAGTAGTAGTAGTAGTAGTAGTAGTAGTAGTAGTAGTAGTAGTAGTAGTAGTACGTGTAGTAGCAGTAGTAGAAGTAGTACTGTTTGTCACAGTTATAATCAAGTGGCTTTTGGTAATTATTATGATAGGTTCCTTTTCTATGTTGACTGTGATATTTAGTGTGCAGTCACACATACCGTATAAACTGCCAATGATTATGATGGCTATGTGAATAATAGTTCAATAAGTCAATTAAAAGAAGAGGGGGCTGAATCACCTTGGGGAATTCTACCACAGAAATTGACACTTTTGTGATCATCAAATTGGCATCCCTGAATTTTTGCTGCATTATAAACTTATGTTAGTGGGAGATTATTACAAATGATCTTGTTAAATTTCATCATATTGGCACTAAAAAGCTAAAAACAAATACAGAAACAAACAAACACATATACAGCAATATGTCAGTTTCAGAGAAAAAACCTGGAACTGTGATCGTCTAAAATGCATTGCCAATTTGAGTGTCAGTATTAAAGGGAAGGTATAGTTTTGGGTGAGATAGGGCTTCAGGTTTCCAACTTTTTTTTGTGACTTTTTTGTGAGATAATTAGAAATCACTGATCAAATATTAAAAAAGCATACAATTCCATGAGGAATTCAAAGTTTATGTGATTTAAAAAAAAAAATTGGTTTTGAAATGGCTGAGATATCCAAAAACAAAGAGGTTCTAATAAAAGGTGGGACCCTACCCTACCCTACTCGACCATTTCAAAACCAATTATCATCAATTTGTATTTGAATTCCTCTTTGAATTGTGTGCTCTTCAATATTTCACAAGTGATTTCTAATTACCTTGCAAGAAGTTAAAATCTGAATCCCCAATCTCAACCAAAACAAATACCATCCCTTCAAATTGGCAATTTGCAGGCTTCCAAAATTTTTGCAGCTGAACAAACTCTGATATATGAGCAACATGGGGTCATTAAAAAAAAAAGAAAAAGGAAAAGGGAAAGGAAAATTTTCCCTATGAGACACTAACAAAGAAAAATAAGAATTATAACAAAAAGATATGACAGTGAAAGAGAGAAAAGACAGAATTGAATGTATAAAGAGGAAAATAAAAGAGAGTGATGGGGATATATATGGAAGGAGGTAGAGGAAGAGAGAGATATACATGTAGATAGATAGATAGATACATAGATACATAGATACATAGATAGATACATAGATACATGTAGATAGATAGATAGATACATACATACATACATAGATACATAGATAGATACATAGATACATGTAGATAGATAGATAGATAGATAGATAGATAGATACATACATACATACATACATGTAGATAGAGATAGATTTAGAGAGAGAAAGAGAGAGAGAGATAAAGAGAGAGAGAGGGATAGAGAGACTAGACAGAGATTCAGAAAGAGACAGACCAAAAAGGAATATATTGCTATAATTATGTTTAGACAGAGTGAGAGCGAAAGAGAATGCAGAGTTTTGGTATAGCCAGTAATTTAATCGCGAAGCTCATTCTGGAATATATTGACCAAAAATACCAGCATATTTTTTAGTTCTGTACCTATTTGTACCATTAGTTCTGTACTTGACAGGCACAGTAGTACATGTGTCTTGTAATGTTGTATTAAATCCTGTCCCTGATTGGTCTACTTACCCTCCTTTTTTATTTTCCCTGAGATATAATGTGAAAGAACTTTGACTTGAACCTTTAAAACTGGGGACGTTGGATGCATTTTTAATTTGTTTGATGATGTATGCATTGTTCCAGCTGTGTGACATAAATTTGCAGTTTCAGCCCAGAGATTAACAAAGCCAGCCAGGCTGAAAGCTCCCAGGTTGCTATGCCTGCTACATAGACAGATGGCCGCTCGACAGCCAACCACGCTCTCGGCCCATCAACAATACTGAACCTCGGAGAGCCCGCAGAGCACTCCCGCTGAATATTCATGACCACCAGTGGCCGTATTAGCATAATTCATCCAGCCGCCCCAGCTAATGCGCCTAGATTATGCAGACCGGCATGAATGGGCACTCAGAGCCACGCCCCCCTTCAGCAGCATGCTCCCATTCAGGACTGGAGTGGCCACGTTGTGTTGGTGCATACTGCACGCGCCTTCATCGTCCCTACACACTGGCTTCTTAGCTGTCTTTCGCTACTACTACTCACTGCTAGCAATCTATCACCGTCTGCTATTTTTCCTCGCTATTTCCCTCTTTTCCCCCTGCAAAATTTCCCTCCCTCAATGCAGGGGGAAAGTCCACCATGATTTCAGATCTTCCTCACCCCATTCATGAAGATGATATTTTCACCCCGTTGCTGCAATCCTCATTTTTTTTTTCTTTTTGTCTTTCATTCAAGTGGCTGAGGACGGCATGAATCATTTCTTGGTGTTCTTCCTTTCTCAGAAAATATATTTTTTCTCTCTCTCGCGCTCCCTCTCTCTCTCTCCCTCTCCCTAGACCATGTGTCTATCAATCTTTGCCCATTACTACCACAGCCAGGCCTCGGCCGTGGCCATACATGGATCTTGCGAGCTGCTGATTGTAGCTGGAGACCTCTTCTCTTGGCAATAATCATGTTAAAGGGAGTCATCTGTCGTCCGATGCGTCCCTTGAAATGCACCATGTTGCCCTGCGCAGTGGATTGCAGTGTGTGTGGGTGTTGCACATGGCACGTGGTGTATGCTGCTCCACGTGGAAACGGCGAGCAGCACATTATTTTCTGCTCCTAAATTTAGCAACCAGTGTCATTCCATTGTGCCCGTCGAATCTGCAGGGAGTTTCCCATGGATTCCTGGCTTGCAGTGTATTTGCACAAGAGGTATAGATATTTTATCTATCTATGATGAGGTATACTTTGAACTTTTAGTAGGAGCCTCCTCCCATTTGGAATCAAGAACAAAATAGCATAGCTACAGCAGAAGTTGAGCTCAAGTTTGAGTCACGAGCGTGGGAAACTCTGAATATCTGTTGAGCTTTGGCTAGGATCTTTTTTTTTTGTGCCTACAAGTACTCGAGTTTGTTTTATGTCAGACAGTCCGTAGCCAAAGTCGGGATTGTCATGAAAAAGTCCCTGATAGATAAGTATGCATTAGCATTTAATCAAATCACACATTTGGGTCTTTTCGGAAGAGAATGGTGCTAGCTTACTTGCATTATCTACTCATTCCCATGAGAAAGCAAGCAGATCTAGGCATTTTCTATCACAGTGAACTAGATGAACACGAAATCAGGCCTCCTTTAGATATCGAGTTGGTAAATATTACCGTCATGGGAAACTTTTGCGCACAACTGAAGGCTGTAGGTTGTTGAATATGGAAATTTGCAATGATGGAATACAATGCAAGATTGTAGCCTACACAAGTACATACACTACTATATGTACTTGTGTGCACTACAATCTAACTCTGCTGGTGGCCCTAATATAGTTAGTAATTACTTCAAAGTTACTGAGCTATCCATCTACCTATATAATTTAATTGCAGTTTCTGCAGTGATAAGTTATGGCATATAACTTGTATGTTTCAAGATATGTTTCAAGACACCATAATCTCTTTATCCTGCTGCAGAGATGGCAAACGATTTGATAAATCTTTTGTGTTTGTTGTTTTAATCCTTATGGAAAACTGCTGTTATAACCAACAAGAGCACACAAATAGTGAAAATGAATTGAAGCATTAAAACTTGAGTTAACCTGGGCAATTTTGCCACTATTGGATATTTCCATAAAACCCTGAGCAGTCATTACAATACAAATACAATCAACAGTTATGCAGACTGACCAAAGGGGTGGCACAAAGAGATGGCCTTTACATCCAGGTGGTCATTGTAAACAGGTTGATAACCAGTTTGATTTTAAACCATGATTGTTGGGGAAAGGCATTCATGGAGCTCAGCATGATCCTTCATATAATGTGAAGGTACAAATTGTAGGAGGCATCGAAATAATAACTGGCTGTCAATTCTCAGAAATATATGAGTGCAGAAACAAATGTGTTTCGCTTTCGTTTTCTTTCAGATATCAGTTACCATTACGGTCGTTGAAATGAAATATTGTTCTGAGAAATTTTGGTAGGGGGGGGGGGGGGGAACCTTGCAGAGAAGGGCTCGACCATGAGTCCCAGGGCTGCCAACACTGGAAACTAGTTGAGAGTGAGACTCCCATAGGCCAATGCTATAATTTAGGAGTCAAAATGAGTGAGATCAATAGAAATGCATGCAAATGAAATAAAGTTTTAGAGTGAGAAAGGACCAAAATGCATGCGTCTCACGCTCAATGCGTGAGAGTTGGCAGCCCTGGAGTCCCTTACTGTGTTGCAGCATAAAGTATTGACTGTGGGTAAAAAGGAAATATGTGACTGTACATTATGTGGGCTATGCTAGACACAGTACTGCTTTATACATTATCTTTAACCCTGCCACGGCCAGTAATAGCAACTATGCTGTGTGTAAAATGTAGGGTTTAACAGACCAGTAGTCATGAAGGAGTTAACAAGTTCTCTGCAGGATGAGTGTGCTGCGACCACACAGCACAGGTGGTGGCTAAGATTTGGCTTGACACCAACGTCCCTGTAAAAATGTCAATTGCCTCGCGAACAAACTGTATACTGTAAGTATGTCGGAATGCAGGAAGTGTTATCAGAAGTTTGTCTCATCTTTTCACAAATTTTTGAAATTGTCATCAGCGCAAATGGCTGAATCTATTGCTACTCAATCACAATATCAGAGACTCCAACCCAAAGCACCTTCTGATCTGGAGATTCTCCCGCCTGAAACCCCTAGCAAACGGGAGACTCCAAGTTGATGTGTGCGAAGCGCGAAGTTCCTAGGGTTCTAAATGCTCTCTGGTGCTATCGAAGGCTTATTTGTTCAACATACAATAGCAATAAGTAAGAAATCCTTTCCAACGGGAGACACAGAGCCAGGGCGGGAGAAATTAAATCTCAAGCGGGAGAACGGGAGATTTTGCAAAAATGGGTTTTCGGCGGGAGGTCTCCCGTCGAAAACGGGAGAGTTGGAGTCTCTGCAATATGCATAAAGTATACAAAAGCATACAAGTATTTGATAGTTTCTTCACTGACGTTATCATCATATGAAGCTACTCCGTTCTGCCTATCTGTGGCTGCATGAGTAACTTATTAGCAAACATACACACGCACACACACACACATACCCTCACAGACACAAAATGTGTATAGGGCCTATGTGTACAGTATGTGTGTGTGTGTGCATGTGTGTGTGTGTGTGTTTTACATTGCACTTCTCTGCATTGGCTCCTCATTGGCAGGGCATCAGGGCATTGACCCGAAAAGCTGATGCGATGTCACCTCCTCGACAAAAGAGGGCAGCCTACTCTTAATTCCCCCCCCCCCTCCCCAGGGTAAGAGGTTCAACTAAATAATTGGTTGAGGGAGGGGAGGGGAGGGGAGAGGGGGATGGGGACTCGAGTAGCTAGAAGACTCCTCTGACGCATCATAATATTATCTCTGGTCAGCTGACGCATCATCTCTCGCCTTCCAGAGCTCTATCACTGGGGGACGTAAATGGAGTGGCTGTGATTTCGTTGAGGAGCGTGTCTCCTTGTGCGCACACTTACTTGGAAAAGCACGCTACGCGGGAGATTCGTCCTTGTGTCGGTGCCGACGCTGCACAGCAGTGGGAACGCGCTTCGTGTGATTAGTGTGTGCCTTTATTACTAGGGCAAGTCCTAAATTTCCTATGCAGCAACCTCTGGAATAACCACTACCACCATACTCTAATCCTACCCTGAAAAGAAAATAATAATAGTGATAATACTTATATACATTATGAAATGAAAAATGCGAGCATTAATCTTCATAACCAGTATGTGTTGTGGTTATTGTAGCAAACAAGAATGGCAGGCACTACCAATGTTTGCTGTGTTTTCAACTGTCAAATGCACATGGCATTGGTTGTACATTGAACAGCATCTGTGTAAACCTAAATAACAGTTGCCATTCAGCTACACCCACAGCCCCTCCAATAACAAAAAAAAGAAGATAAATAAGTAAAATAATAATGATAATAATAATATGATCCCGCAATACCTTGAGCTAATTTCTATAAAGTATTCACACACCATTATGTTAGGAGCAGGCAGTTGTGTGCAGTTCTATGTTTTTTAGTTTAGTTTTTTTTTTGCGGGTGGGGAGGGTTTTTTTTTTTTTTAGGATGCTTCAATATAATGTATCTTTCAATAGATAACTTTATCCAAACAAAGAGCTAATTTATTATATATCAGGACAGATAAAAAAAAACAAGAATATGTGCTGATAACTTTACCAGTTCTCTGTTTTAGACTGCAGAATCAGACACAATTAATGATGCAAGATGTAAAAAGTAAGGAGAGAAAATGTTAGTGTTGTGAAGGCAGATATCAATCACCGAGCGTTTCTATGTTGTCTGTGTTGACATTACACTTGCATTTATTTTGTTTGTTTGTTTGTTTCTACTTCTGGGAAAGAAGATGGAGGAGGGAAGGGGGGGGGGGTTAGGCATTGGATGAGGTATCATTGCGCTGCCATTGTATCCATAACCAACTTTGATTTCATGAGTCAGCCCTCGTGATCATTCATCATAAACGGTTGGCATCAATTAATTATGCATCTGCGAAAGAGAGCGAGGGAGATGGAGAAGGGGGGAGGATCGCTGGCGAAAAAACGGCGGATGATGAACCGCCACTCTGGACCATCTGCCCCCCAAACAGAGCATGGATGGTTTTTGTGGTTAACCCCCACCCCCACCTCCAGATCATTCGGTAGTTCCATTACCATTACCCTCCAGACGCTTGCCCCCTTCCCCTCCCCCTCCCCCTCCCCCCTTCCCTCCCAGATGTTATTGTGGATGAGAAGTAAGGAATTTGAACTGTCAGCCCCTGTTGTGGATATGTGTCTGTGCGGTTGGAGTTGGAGTGGGAGAGGGGACAAGATTGCTTGCAGACATGACATATGAGGCCAATTTTCTTGATTTACCCTAAATTTGGGGGATAAACAAATTGTCATGACAAATTGGATGGAGTAGGCATATAATGGTTAAAGAGAAGCAGTGGCAAAATTGTTGGCTAGGGTGCCTGCTCAGGCAGGCTTTAAAATGACCACAAGGGATTTCAGACTTGCAGATGAACTGGTAAATTGATTTCTGGCACAAGTTCCTTGACGTGTTAATAGAGTCATGAAATATTCGGACACTGGGATGAGTTTCCATGACAACCCCTCCCAAACCTGCTAAGACATCCCATACCGACACAAACTCCTTGACCGGTCAATCCAACGCGCAAATCTTGATATGCTCGTGTCTTTGAGAGTATGTACGTGCAGTCTACAGGTGTACATGTGTGCATGCATGTACTCTGATGGAAGTGACATAAATGCATAATTATTCTCACCTCCACTATTTCATTCTTGATTTAGAGGTCATATTTGTCATTTTTCAGACTGCAAATGCTTTTTGCCAAAATTAATCAGGACTCAATTGTAGATATGTCTGGACTATGATTGGTCAGTTGTAGTTCAAGAACAAGGTTGGGAGAAACATGAATCTAGTTTGCGTTCAGACTCGCATTAGAGAACTTCATTGGCAAAAAATATATAACGCATCTAATGGTAAGTAGCTCGTGTGGATCCAGTGTAATGGTTATAGTGTGTGTTGTAATGTGTGTTTTTGCTATGATCTTGACGTCCTCCATAACTCCTATGTTGACCATCATAATAAATACCAAATCATAATTATCTGATCTTCTGCAGGATGGGTCTTACCTGGCTGAGTTTCTCATTGAAAAGGGATACATGGTGAGTATGCCAGAGCGGTATAGTATATCAAACAACTTTCACTGATCACAAGTTTCTTCTTTTTTTTCAATCCATTGACAGCATCACTGTGCTGGCTTGCAAATTCAATCAAACATTTTGTATAATCTTTCCACAACTCCTTTTAACTAGTACATCCTTGTTTTTTGGTGTTTTGTGTGTTTTTTTTTTAATATGAGATCATGCAAGAAATATCTAATTGGCTGTGAAAGAAGCCACAGTTTTATTTATCATTTAAGATGAAAAATAGTGAAAGAAACAAGAAAAAGAAAGAAAGCCGTTGATTAGGCAATGATCGTGTATGAATGACCATTTAGGCAAATGGGAAGTTCAGATATCTAATTTGAAAGTTCAAAAAGGAATACTATACACTGTATATATAGTATACAGTTTATACATGTACATTGTATGATATATAAGAGTGTGCTGTATGATCACACAGTTTGTACAATGTAGCACATGTTTGCATATAATAGGATGTGTTTAGTGGTGCAATGCAGGTATTTTAACAAAAAGAGGCTGCCACAAAGTCTGTTCATTCTCTACATGTTGAAATGTCTTCTCATTTTTCTTCTGTTTTCTGCCTCCAGTGACGAGAATTCATGCAATGCAATGACTCGCTATCTCTCCAGAAAGTCTAGTGCCTCGTATCAGCCAACGGGGAAAAAAAAAAGCAAAGAAAAGAAAAGGAAAAGAAACACCCAGTGAAACCATAAAGCAGATGAATGTTGGCTGGCCTTCATGTCAGTTTTTTGACCACATTCCTGGATCTGATATGATAAATTGCATCCTGTCCTTGCTTTATTGCAAAATGTGAATGATATTCTTTCCCATAAAAGAATAGTTTGGATGTTGTTTTGTTTTGTTTTGCCTTTATATTTTTCTCTCTCTATCCGATAGTGTGGCTCCCATTAACAAAGATAGGTCACCTCGTCGAGAGAAGCTGTAGTTTTGTCAAAGATGCCATTAAAGCTGTGCAAGAAATCTCACCATGGAACTTTCATTCATCGAAGCTGATTTTTGCTTGAGAAGATGAATATTTGTATTGTCCATATGAAGATGTAGAATTGAAGAAATTCCTAGAGCGCTTTTACTTCTTACTAGAAAACAATTCTTCAAAATGCTCCTGCACTTCACAAAAAAAAAGGGGGGGAAAAAAGGGAGAAATTTGTTTCTAGTGGAAATGTTTGTAGTAATAAGGTAATGAGAACATGCAACTTCTAGCTTCAGCAATCTGAGTGATTACAGTTTTGAGGTAACTTTCCCTCTCTCTTTCTGTAATGTTTGGGAGCATCGTGCAGGAATTACATGTACTGCCATGGTGGTTGTGAAAATCTTTAAACATTCCTCACCCAGATTTTTTTTTGAATGTCTGTCGAGTGGCAGCTGTAGAATTTGTGCGCGCTGCTAGCTTTTACATATGTTGGGGAAGACCCAAAGATGTAAAAGAGGTTAAAAAAAAACCAGCCAAAAAAAAGAGGAAACTGGGTATTCAATCATCTCAGTTTAAGGAGCTCAAATAATCTTAGACGTATATATGCGAATGTCTACTGTTTAAAGTGGAAATTTTGCATGCTTGGCAGGGTAAGAGTGAAATTTGCATATAATTTTTTTAGTATCGCTGATGGTCATGAGCAAGCACTTCAAACCAACACACCACTGCCACGGCTGTTAATGGCTTTAACAGCACATACATGTAGGTACTACTGACAAAGGTAACTGGTCCACATTACGACAAATTTTGTTCACGCTACAGGGGCTAGCCAATGTGAAAAAAACTACACATACCCCCCCCCCCCTAAAAAGGCAAAAATTGTATGCTTTTTAATGTTCACTCTAAATACATTTTGCACATAATGCATGAACATTTCCTCTCTTGCAGTATACACTGTATATTATATCTCTCTTTAAGATATTTTCTTTTATTTATTTTCGCTTAAAGAGTCACTCTCTCAAATTTAAAAAAGAAAGAAAGAAAAGAGAATGAAAAGACATATAATGCAGAACTTCTGGGTGAAACATCTTACAGGGCTGGTTTTCTCAGAGCCACATGCTAATTTCTTTCCTTATTTTGTATAACATGCCCACCGCAGATGGGTCACAGTCTTTGTAAAGTGATTTTCTATCCAGCAAATTGGCTCTCCGTATGTGATAAGTTGCACTGCTCAATCAGTTATGGAGCTTCCTGAAACACTGTTTGTTGTATGTGGTTCAACTTCAAGCACAGTTTTTCAAAGTCTTTGACCTATTTTCTAGATTAAATTCTTGAAATTTCTTTCCTGATCATTTACAGTATAAATGCAGGCATTGATTGTGCACACATGAATTTTTGACCAGGAGTAAGTCTGGCTTTGTGAAAACTTTTGATTATCACATTGTGGACATACAGTATGTTTGGTCGTTATTTTGGACGTAATTTGCAATTTTCATATTTCACTTGCACTGTTTCTCCTTCACATCCCCTTTAAAAGTTTGTGATTCAGGAATTTGAGGAGGTAGACATCTCAAACAGAAGAGCTAATATCACTTGAAGTGATCAGATTTACACTTTGTTATGTATATGCTTGAACTGTATGTTCATCTCTTATCTGTTGCTAGTGCTGCGATGTCAAATTATCCGTTAAAACGTGTGAGAGGTAAGAAACAAAATGGCTTACCTGGGTGGAAGTTCAGCCGGTGGAAGGTGATGGAGGCGCCCAGATTTGTCCCCGGAGAGAGAGAGCGTTTTTCTCTCAAGTGTTGAAATTCACATTAAGAACCTGCTCATTTCGCACCAGAATTGCCTTCTGGAATAGCCCCAATTATATCCCGAGGTAATAAAGGCGCAAGGTCGCTTACGGATCATGAAAAGGTTTCCTTGGCTAAAATGAGGCCTGTCCAGATATCTACAGCCATGTCCTTTTTAGTTTCATATTGTTTTGGATCCTTTTGTGGCCATTAATATTCCTACTGAATTTACAGATTGTAACTAAACATATTTTTCACATCATTGTTGTTATTGCCTTGGTTTATATGGACTATTACTACTTAGTGAATATGCTTTTCTGAGCCACTCTATAGTGTTTAACATTGACTCTTATTTATAGGGCTCTTTAGATAACTTTGCTGAAGTATTATCTTTCAGCAGCCGTTATCTTTCGTTTGCTCAGTCCCATTTTGAAAAAAAGGGGGTGGGGGGTAAAGCAGATTTGGATGAGATGTTTTTATCCCCTTTTACCCTTTTTTTTTTTTACATTAATGTTTGAGTGTGGTGAGTGTGATGTCCATCGTTGCAATCCAAAGTAGCTCTGAAGTGATGCTCTGTCTGATATGTTTGTTTGTCACTCAGGTCCATGGCATCATGCGGAGATCGAGCTCGTTCAACACCGGCCGAATTCAGCACCTGTACAATGGACCCAAAGTCTCACCAACAAGGAGGTCTGTTCCCCCCCCACCCGCCCTCCATACCCCCCCCACCCCACCTTATCCACCCCCCCCCCCTCCCCCCCAAGTCAAAGGGCAGAAGGACCTTTTCGTCTTCATTCATTGTTACTGTTTATGAATATTTTCGACAGTGACCGCAACAACAAACAAATATATTCAAGAAAACAAAAAGAAAATATCAGAACAGAATATCAACAGTGGCAAAGCCTCTTTAGCCCTATCGATCCCCACTTCTGCAGAGTTAAGGGCCAGTATAGTCCCTGTGAATTGCGTGACTCCCCTCTTACTGAGGAGTACAGTGGAATCAAATTAAGACCCTCTGTGACTGATGGGGGTTTAAGTAGTGCTTTTTACTCAGTGTCTCTGCAATGAAGGATTTGAAGAAAGAGCATCTATAGCCTAATATCTCTATGAAATGCCAAAGCATTAGGAGACAGAAGAAGCAAAACCTTTATACCAGATTCTCTTTTTTTTTGTAATCAGACAGGATAAAGTTACCGAACTTATGATAATTAAAAATGAAAGATCAATGCTTTCAGTAACAATCACATATTGCATATAAGCTGATATAATGGTGCCTTCCTACATTGTACTCTTCCTTCGGTAAAAATACGCACATAAAAATTGAAATGCACAGGAACATCCCTCATTTTACAGTATGTATATTTCAATAGATGTATATTTGTACAGCAACTGTAAGCACATTCCCTTTAAATAAAACCAACATGCCTAAAGAACTACAACTTGAAATTTAGAGGTTGACTTGATATGTTATACAGGGCGCTATTTTCCCTTTTGCATTTCTTCACATCAATATTATGCTAAATTAAGGTAATTTGATAGTAAAAATATGAGTGGGAGATTTGCGTGGTATTGAGATCATCTTCTCAACTAATTTGTGTACATGATTGTGACAAATTTTTCCTGTTTATAAAAGCATGAAAAACATGTAATTTCTGTACTTTTTTATGTTTTGTCTAGCTTTCATGAGAGTTTGAACAGTACTTTCCGTATATTATGATTTGCGACACCTCTTTATAATAGAAATTTGACACAGAGTGAAATTTCACCCTGACTTCCGAAATCCTGTTTCTGCGGAGTAAAATGACAGATGCGTGTGTACATACAAGCCCACACGTACCACAACCGCATGATTGAATACATCCGCCTTTTCCGCAAAAAACTGCAGATTACTGGGAAACATAATATTTCAGCTATGCTATCGGATCTCCAGTTACAATTGGTTGAGAAAACCAAACACAAAAACAAAGCGAAACGTCTTGTCACTTTGCTTGACACTTCGAAGTGAAACAACAATTAGCGCCCACTTCTAGACGCTTTGCGCAAACTTATTTGATATTTAGTGTTTGTTTAGATGCTCGCATGGGAAAACAGAATGACACTCAGTTTTCATATCCTGGTACTATGAAGCAAAATAAGATTTTTATATGTATGCATGTATATATGTGTATATGTGTATATATGTATATAATGATATACATATCTGTTTATTTGTGTTGGTGTGTATATATTTTTGCATCTTCTCTTTGGCACACAAGTGGAAAGTTTAAAGTGAAGTAAAACAGCATAGAGAACGAAACGTAGGTACAGTAAAAAGTAAACTTAAACCCAATTCTCACCTGTTAATGTGGAATATAATTAAACTATTTTAGCTCTCATGAATGAGCAGAAAGTAGAAAATACAATAACAAAATGATATCTTTTCGTCCCGTCATCATGCACTGCAATAAGATGATTATCAGCATCCTCTTTTCTGGCAAATAACAAGAGGATAAAATGTCTCTGCTCTTCATATCCTCCATAATAAAACAGAATGCTACTCACTTTCTCATTTATGGGTTTTAAGGAAAATCCCTTCACAGCCAAAATGTTGTTGAAATTCTGAGATTTTTTTTTTCCTGCTAATGAGTGCTTAGACATATTGATTGATGCGAAGTGGTGAGTTGCGCATTGTGCCTGTTGTGCCATAAAAGTGCTACGGCTGACTTTTCCACGAACGTTGAAAATCAAATGAGCAGTTAATGTAAAGAGGCGTTACGTGATACCAATTTTGTCATGCAAAATCCAGCAATGATCATGCACTGTAATAAGATGATTATCAACATCCTCGTCTTTTATGGCAAATAATAAGAAGATAAAATGTCCCTTCTCTTCATACCCTCCATAATAAAACAGAATTCTACTCATTTTCTCATTTATGGGTTTTAAAGAAAATCCTTTCACAGCCTAAATGTTAAACTTTTGAGATTTTTTTTTTCTGGAAATGAGTGCTTTAATAGACATATTGATTGATGCGAAGTCGTAACTTGCGCATTGTGCCTGTTGTGCCATAAAAGTGCTAAGGCTGGCTTTTCCCCGAACGTTGAAAATTAAATGAGCAGTTACTGAGGGAGGCATTACTTGATGCTAATTTTGTCATGCTAAAACCAGCGATGATCTGTAAAATCACTTTGCAAGAAAACAGATGGTAAAGCATAATTTGTGTGGTAGATGACGATAAAATGGTGAAGATGTTTATTTGAAAGCCCAAGATGATTTCTTAGTCTTTTTCCTTTCTTATCTCTTTGTCATCTTGTTAACCCTTCTGTTTCTATTCTCTCCACCTTGTTTTTGTTCCTTCATCTCTCTCTCTCTCTCCTTCTCTCACTTCTATCACGTGACATTCAGTTAAAAGTTCCATCGCACGCTATGGCAGTCGGCAGTCACCAATTTCCATTGACTCCCTTTGTTTAACTCACGATTGACTCGCAGTTTTTGTTCCATTGCTTGGCTCTGATGTCACAATAAACAAACACTCAATAATTACAGGTGCGCTTACAAGCGCATATTTTGTCATTCAGTTTTGTAGGTAAAACAACTTTAACCAATCAATTCTGTGTACGTATATACACACTAGGTGTACATGGTTGATTGTGACTGTGCTTCTCAGTCACCTTTTTAAGGAAAAATGGTTGCCTTTTCTGTGTTAAATTCAAGGATATGTGTGGACAATCATCTGTTGACGTTCCAGGTGTTGCATAAAACAAATAGTGTATGGTCTTTACTCGTGCAGTGGAACAGGATATCGCACTCTGTGAAAGATGAGGCACACTATTCAACTCGGCTTCGCCTTGGTGATTAGAGCACCTCTGTCTTTCACCTCGTTCGAAATCTTGTACCATCGCACCTCGTGACCATTCACTATTTGTACATGTATACTGTCTCTTTCATCTTCTTTCTTTTTTAATCTCCATTTTATAGTGAGAAGATAGTTCTTATGTGGCTTACAGAACTGTTGATTTTTGCTTTAAGATCATTCACAAATGCATAAGAAAACATGTGAAATGATCCTGTAATAACACAATTTCACTTGGGGAACAAGGAAATGTTAGCCAAGAAGCTTCACCAGTAGTACTACATGTCGTACAGTCCCAGAGCTAACCTATTTCGTGTTTGGTACTTTGTGATTTTCATGTTTGATTACATCGATTACAATAAAGCGGGCCACAGTGGTATCCATTGCACACAAGAGTGAATTGCCAACTGCTTACTTTTGCGTGGGATTCAATACTACTGTTTGGACATGATTCAATTATCACGCATTAGCAGCGTTTCTGCATACCCACTCCTGAGCAGGAAGGGGGGCTTCCAGAATGATATTTTATATTATATCATTTCACACTATTGACCTCAAAATACTATGAGAAATACCTCATTATCCAGGCAAATCGCGTCAGCTTGACAAGTTTCTTAGGGAAGTTTTCCGATATATTGCTATTAAATGTAACTCGGTGAAAGAGAAATTTGAGCCCTTTTGAGTACTATGTTTAGCTTTAATCCTTTCTTCATCTTGCCCGCCCTTTCCAGCCATGGTGTTGCACTACGGAGACCTGACGGACAGCACGTGTCTGGTGAAGATCATCAGTCGTGTGAGACCGACGGAGATCTACAACCTTGGAGCCCAGAGTCACGTTAAGGTACAACAGTGAGGGCGTGGTCGCAGCTTACCCCCACCACCACCACCGCTACCACCACCACCTCCAGCCCTAGCCATCATTAGCCCCTTCTGCTTAAAAAGTTCCTCGCCCTTGGTTTTTCTGTTTGTGAATGCATGCTATTTGTGATAAAAGAATGCATAATGGCATGGTATTCGTTGGAGGACATGCCCATTCTCCAAACTACTGTAAACGTGGAAATTTTTGCGGTACATTAATTTTCGCGGATTTCGCGCTACGTTCGGCTAGCGTGAATTCAAAAACGTGCGAATATATCTTCGCAATTTTTTATGCACATTTTGAACGGCCTGAATTGCGTGCGCTTTGTCGATGATACTGCTACGTAGTACAGACATGTTTACGCATATAGCAGTATCATCGCACGCACCGCACGCACCGAGCCCATGACCGATTGGTGTGCTACATCTCCGCGACTACAGTACTAGTACTACAGTACATGTATCGAGTAAAATACGTGTACAGTGTACTACGTATTTGAGCGCTTGTACTCACACTCGCGCCGCTCGCTACGTCGCTTTCATACGCTGGCATCGCTGGATGAAAACAGCGACTGTGTATTAACCCGCTGTGGAGCGCAAATTTAAGAACCCGCGAATATGTTTTCGAGCCGCTCAGCGCGAAAAATTAATCGCGCGAAAATATTGACGTTTACAGTATTTGTAACCCGTTGGGGGTGTGATCCAGAACGTTAAATGGTTATTGCCTGTATAACTGTTCTTTTTGTTTTCAGTATATTCAAGTGCGTATTGCAAGCTGGTCGTGCATGCCTGAATGATGTTTTGTCAGCAAGGATGTATTGTGTATATTGCTATAATCAAAGAGATGATTTTCATTTTGCCTATTGCAATCAAAACAGCATAATTCGGCAGACAAGGAGAAGTTTTGTAATCTACATCGGAGAAGTATGTAGATTACATTATCAGAGTTAATCGACATTGTACAAATGCATAACTGATATTGATAACAATTACCACACACGTCAAATGATAAGCAGAGCGAAAGGTGAAAACTTGGATTTTTTAAGCCCCTCGACAGACTCCCACCCACCCCCCTTACAAATGGATGGATACTTGCTTTGCTTCAATTCCGTTCTACTCTGCAAGTGTGCCATTGGGATGAGATTTCCTTCCTCTGCATTTATGCTAAACTGTTTTAAATTCTGTTCGTGGTAAGGTGTTAAATAAAAAGAGAAATATATAATATGATGCACATGTATACAGTCAAACCTGTCTGAAGCAACCACCGTCTATAGCAGCCACCTGCCGTATGCGACCACTAAACACAATTCCCCCAAGAGAAAAGTTATGTTAACGACCCTGAATATAGCAGCCACCTGTCTACAGTGGCCACTTTTTTTCATCTCCCTTGCGGTGGCTGCTATTGACAGGTTTGACTCTATACATTAATTGTAATATTTTGCACAGAAATCTGCTCATCAGCATGGCTACAGTGCAAGAGAAAATGGCTGCTTTGCTTGTGGCTTGCTTATGAGGTCCACTGATATTGAATATTTTATCATCTTATTAATTTACTCCAGATAGGTATCCTGTCGCTAACCCCCCCCCCCACCATGACACATCCCTCCCCCCCCCCCCCCCACATTCAGTGTTACATTTATGGATACGGATATACACTCATACATGTTAAAATCCTATAAATGACAAACTGCGCATGTGAGTACATGTTGTTGCTTTTTATCAAGCTTTTGCATATATTGTATATCAGTGCATTGCAGTGAAGTACAAAGTGCCGGGTAAACCGCATTCTGTGGAGCACGTGACGATGTAAGCAATACACGTTGTCCCTAACTGTCGTGCAAGTGTGTACATGTGCAATTACAGTATGTGCGTGTGTTTGCGTGTGTGCGTGCGCGCGCGCGTGCGTGTGTGTATGTGTTTGTGACTATTCGTGTGTTGATTAACTTAACCGTGTGTTAACACTGACACAGGGGATGGTAACTCTAATCTAAAGGCCCTCAATGCAACTCTGAATCATTCACCTCTCCTAATGACACAGACCCAATTTCTTAATGGCGGTGTAGATAAAGCATTTATATAACCGTGGATTATAAATTCAATAAAGATGCTAGTATTCGTTACGGTGTATTCAAGTAGTAGAAATATGCACCGGAAAGTCAAAGGAAATGACACTGCAGTGAGTGCAAATGTTATTCGGTCAGGACTGATATGTGAACTGCGGCAAGAGCATACAAATCGAACAAAATTAATACGTGATTGTGACACACGGTTTTTATAATCTGTGGTTAAAGCGTATACATTATCTAAATCTCCAGGCAGAATATGGGTCATAATAATTCTGATGTGATTTGTTTGGGTCCTCTGAGGGACATCTAATCCCCTTCCTCTGAAGTATTGCACCTTTCCTCTGGAATATCACACCCTTCTTCAGGAGTGTTGTACCCTGCACACTGACGGTATTTCTTGCCCTTGTGGCATGGTCGTACAGGAAGTGCAGTGGATGACGTCATCAATTTTTGTTGTGGCGTCACAATAGGCAAATTCTTGTGTCTTCGCAATAGGCAAATTCTCGTGCCTCTATGAACTTCGATATATCCGCACTGAGACGTTGTCTGAATTTTGACTGACTTGCAGTTCTGGTGCCAAGTTGTTGAAATCGTATGAACGCTCAGGATGAGACAGTTTGTGGTGAGAGGATGAGGCTTTGGAGCGCTATAATGGGGCAAGATAGCATTTGTATAGCAAACAAATATTGATTACAAATTTCCCCTCTTCATTACAAAAGAGAGAGAGAGAAAAAAAAAAAGGGCCCCCCAGTACAGAAACAGCACTGAGGTGTGTTAGAAGCACACAAGCTAACATTGCCTGTAATTGAAGAGCAAATGCTCGAGCACATCATCCTCAAAGAGATTTTAAAAAAAAGAAAGAAATGCCTCTATTTCAAAAATGTGAAAGTTATTGACAGTTGTTCTGGTCTTGTAAATGAAATAGCAATTATCTGTTTGGGCTCCTTGGTACAAAATGAAATGCAATGATAGCATTCTCACCGGCTGTACTGTACGATGTATTGTCCAAATTTACTCAAAATTTGCAATGTTGTCACACAAAGTGTCGGTCCTGTTTTTATTTTCATTTGTTATTTTTTAAAGTTAACTTCTTCTCAGATTAACTTGCCCAGTTGTGGCAGTTCTTACAAGGAAACATCTATATATTCCATAGTATATAATTCATTTTTAATGCTCTTGTTTCTTGCACAAGCATTAACACACACAGCAATGAATTGGTGTGTGCACATTTTAATTTTTTCAGTTAACATCTAAATATAATATATTATACCAAGTAATTGATGTAACCATTTTAACATTTAACAGTGATATATGTTAATGACACTAATTAGACTTACATTGTACCAGACTACTGAATTATTAGACCAAATAGACATTTAAACCAATAACCATAGAGACTAATTGAACTTTGTGAAAAATCAGAAAGCACAAATTACAAGCATTAAGAGATGATATATCATGATATTCATCAAAATTGATTCTTCTGTCCCCTTGATATACACGATTATGTCTCTTTTGATTTAGCCCTTGTGACCGTTTGCAGGGAATGATCATGACATTGTGTAGAGTATGGAGGGGGAAAAAGTGTGTGTTGCAGGTGATAACAAAAATCAGAGAGCACATAAGCATGTACAGTGTACATCTTGCATACAAGTAATGTACATTTGTGCATTTGAAGTTACAACCCTTCTGAACCAGATCATGTGAGGAAAAGGTTTCTGTCTGTGGTCGGGCAAAATGCAACCATGCTGTACATCCACCACCATCTCGTATGGTGCGTGAATATCGATTTCTTGGAATTGGGTTTTTGAAAGTTCAAAGGTTTCGCCTGTCCTGTGCATGTGATACATCATGGTGGTGTTGCTGTTGTTGTTTTCAATTGCTTATTTTCCCATCTCGTCAGCTCTGTAGTCTCTATTGGCTTCCTGTTTGCATAGTGAACAGTAATCAATGACTTTCTCTCTTTTTTTTGTATGTTGCTCCCCAGAGGGTTTACTGAGGCTCTTCCAGTCTATTTTTTGCCTCAAATCAACTTCAAAATATTTCATGACACAATATATTCCCAACCAGCTGCTACATATTTAGTGCTTTCTGCATTTACTGCATGTGTACTCCTCTATCGGAGAGTCTTCATATGAATATATTTATATATTTGTCTCTTCTTTTTTTTTTGTAAGAAGAAGAAAAGCACCAGTGTTTGGTAATGGTATCATCATTATTGATTTGACGGAGTGCAGTCTTGAGGGTGGCAAGATGGCTCATGCGGTAGCGTATCAATCATACGTCAATCATATATCAATCATACGGCTTGGGTTTGGGCACGGATTCCAACCCAAGTGAGTATTACTGAGCAATGTTGTGTGTTATTGTGTGATCCCCTATAGTAGAGGCAAATGGTCTGTCCCGTGGATAGGACATAAAATGGAGGTCCCGTGTGTGAGACGGTCACAACTCCTGCACGTACACGGTGCAAGAGCCTGCTTCATTCATTCATGGCATAGAGCAGGATGCATAACCTGGTGAAGTGGTCTGTCCCAAGTACTCACAACTGGACCCCATGGAAGACCAGCTACACAATGCTGCTGAATATGAGCTATCTGGCCATCTTGTCATATGGAAAAAATGAGAGCAACTTTCTTTCAAGTTCTACTGGTGTACCTCTCACGATTATCACACAGAGTGTTACCAACCCATTGAGGGCGGGCTAATTTTGCTACAACTTGCATTTCCCATAGACCCCTGCCCGAGTATACTCGGCGCTCGTCCTCTACAGATTAAGCAGGCTGTTCATATTTCTTCAAATGTTGCTTTCTGCGTCCTGAAGCTGCAAAATAATTTGCCAATTGTTCTGTCTCCGAGACTCCATGACCTATTAAATATCATGAATTTGATCTGCGGTTAGGGTTTTTCCATCCAGGGATATGCGTGTTTGTCTTGTTTACTACAATTTGAAATCTTGCCAGTTCTCCTCCCAAGAGTGGTTTCGCTGCCATTCAATGTTGTCAAGTTCATGTGCCAACACGTCCCACCATTAAGCTGACTCATCAGGTTTTACTTTTGCTCCTCATCACTTTGTGCCAATTTTCGTCACAATTGGTTTCTTGCCCACCTGGATGGCACTCCAGTTTCATCAAGTGAAATGTCGGTTCCAAACTTTACCTGGTATGCAAACTAATGAGAGGTTCTGTGGTATGGCGGGTAGTGCGCCGACTCTTCAGTCAGTAGGTGCAAGTTTCAAGCTGTACCATGGCATGGTGCGTATCTTTGAGCAAGACCCTAGGCTATTGAGCCACATTCCTCTCGACCCATGTGTATCAAATGGATACTGGACAGGATGCTGAGTGTTCATGTGGTTTTGGAGCACACGCGTGCTGTAAAAATCTTCTCCATGCCAGGGACTTTGGATGGTGTACAAATGGCATGAGGTTTTCTGGGCATTTGAAGCACAGAAAGAGTGAAAATGGTGGTCTGGCTGGAATGCTCCCCAGGGAATGGTGTAGGCCCTAAGTGCACAGCAAGTGTGGATTTTATTCCAGTGTCTATAGCAATTTGGGAATGGTATATGAAAAGATTTTTAAAAAGTCAACTATAATCATCATTAATTCTGTTCTCTCAGTTTGTTGCAAAATTACAAACACTCACAGCAAAATTTCTTCTCCGAGTCTTGCTGAGCAATGCTGTGGGTGTCACTTTCAGACATCCTACAGGATGAACGTACCACCTAAGACCCAATCTGAATCTGAATCTTCCACACTACATGATTACACAATTGTAGATATGGTTGCTCAATGGTTGAGTACAATGATTGCATGGCATAGCATTCTGTAGCACCCCTTTGGCTCACGGGATTCGAGGACTCCAGTGCCATGATGTCATTGCAATTTGTGTTTCATCCGTCATCTGTCAATCATCATCATCCTCTCGTAGACTTTTTACCTGTTCCATTTTCATTCTGTGAAGCCCATGAACTGAGTTTAATTTATCAAACTTAGCAGACACTAATCTTAGGGACAGGGGAAACAGAATCGCTTAAATGTAATGTGTACCAATGGCCTGCAAACAGGGTGACATTGTCAAATGTCTTATTTTCTTGTAGAGCTTTAAAGGCATTATTTACCATTTGCAGATGAAACAAAAAAAAAAAAAAACAACGCTTTAATGCTTCAAAATGGCTCCAAAATGTGAGTGAGGGATGGAAATAACCAATGTAAAAATTTGAATTTGGTAAAATTGATGTTAAGTATTGTTAAATATACAAAATGTGAACAATGGTTTTACTGTAATCTTTTTAGAATAAACTATCAGCAGTCATGGTTTATTGAGCAAAATAGTAATATATTCTTATACTTTAGGCTTTATTGCAAAATTTTCATATGGTAGAATGTTTTGTGGTACTGTGAACCTTGTGGACTGTGAACCTTGAAGAAGTAATCCCTGTTGCAGCTTTTCGTAGGAAGCTATACTGGGATGGTACATACACATACATATATGTATCAAATGTGATAACTCAAGCATTTTTTTTAAAATCACTGCTCCCAGTGGTAAACACTACATTTAAATACTCTTGGGAGGTGGGAGTAGGGTTTTTTTTTTATGACAATGGTAGCCTCGTTGCCAAATCAGGCCTTCGAGAGGGAAGCATGCTGGATGGATTTGAATCGTTAAAGTCAGAAGCACTGTTGTCTCCTTTTAAAGAACTGCATTCAGGATGAGATTTTATCAATGCTCGGCAGAAATCATACGAACACGAGAGGAATGATACAAAGATATTTTTTTGTTTGTTTTGCTGTTTTTGAACAGTACATTATTTGTATCTCATACGGCGGCCCAGAAGCAGCGCCCCAAAGGGCCAGTACAGCGATTTCAGAAATGCCCCTCTTTTCCAGATATGGAAGCAGCATGCCGTAGTAGTGTTGCGTGTCTAGATATACCCCATGTATGATGTTGAGGATAGATGAAAATTGGTCATGGCAGTTTTCAGGGGTGGTCCCTGTTCTGTTTGTAGGGTTATGATCACATTTGACAGGAATCATTCACTGAGGTTGATGATGCCGAGTTATTCACTTAGTATGGCCGGTCCCCATGGGATCCTTTCAGGCGGTGTGTGAATGAGGGCCCCAGTAGGCTGACTGTAGATTTCAAGCATCGTCTTTTCCTATATTCAAAAGTGGAGGACTTTATGTTCTGTGCAGTGTGTATTGTAAAACCAGAAGTTGGTTGAAACTTTCATGAATTTCGTGAGAAGCCAGGATCCGTGAAAGAAAGTTGCACAAGAAAGATTTTGTCTACACAATGCAGTCAATGCCAGAACAATACTGTACACTTTTGAAGTCAACTTCTAGTGTGCATACCAACAGTTCATTTATTTTTGTGGTCTTTTAACTACACATATTGATTAGTGCACTGTGTGTGTTAAATTTAAATGTTCAAGCTGCTTCAGGACATCACAAAAAGAAAGAAAAGTAGAAACAAAATTACAAAAGAATGATAATTACAGGGTTTAAACATAAGAATGTCAGTCATTCTGTACGGGTACAATGTATGTCTCAGGTATATTCTACAAATATAGCAAACATACGATTCAGGGTATTGGTACACTTTCAGGACAATCTAAAGACTTACCTACAGTTATAGTGTATCTGTGTTATTAAAGTTATTAAAAAGATACACTATACATGTACTTGTAGGTAAGTCTTGAGATTGTCCTTATAGTAAGTTTAAAGTGTGCCAATACCCTGAGTGGTATGTTCGCTATATTTGTAGAATATATTTGAAACATACCCTCTTTAAACATAAACTGTAAAGAGTATACTAAAACAAAAACGACTTGAAATAGACTAGTTGATCACCCTATTCTTTCCATCCTATGATTGTGCTATCAATATTTTTTTTCCAATTCATGCATCTTGAACCATAGTGATATGCAAAGTGTGTGCGATCAGCTACGGACTGGTCAACATTGAATCTCGATATTATTTGTAAAAAAACGTACATGCATACATTGTAGCTAGAACCTTTATTATGCGTACATTAGTACCGGCGCTTACGGAGCAGAACTTAAACATGCAGAGCACAAGTGCCAAATTGTTATAGAGATATGATCTGATTTATTGAAATATCTGTACTTTCAAGAGCTATCACAGGTAAATTATGGTTGTTGTTGTTTTGTGTATGTATCTTAGCTGTACACAAATTTTATTTCAAGGGTATTGTACACTTTAAGAGCTTTGGTTCTTCATACACTGAGGAAGTGAGTTCCACATTTACTGTTAGTGTAGCTGCTAAATGACGGTGATTGTTCATAGGAGCTCTAAAGAGAATACTGAAAGAGGCTGTTACAATTAAGTTAATGACATGCCCTTCAGTTTCACCATGGAGTAGTTACATCAAGGCCAAATTTATCGTGTGGCTCGGGTGAGTGTAAAGCCATCTCCCCCCCCCCCCCCCATCTATATTTTGATGGCCTCATTTCCCGGGAAACCAGGAGATAATGCCCTCATTTTCAACTCCTGCACTATTTTCTCATATTCCATCCAATGTCGTGAAATGTGATGTAAACTAAATGTAGTGGATATGAGTGACAACAAACTTTCCCCCTTGTTGCATGAAACATAACACAGATATTTCCGGGTCACTTATCTTGATGTGTTGTGCTGTTGAACAATTCTTGGTAAAACTAATTTCTTCTTGCTTGTTTTTTTTTTTTTTTCTGTCACTCTCTCTAATGATATTATGCATGCCGAGAATAATTATATTTTCTAATGAAATACTGTCCAATATCAAACTGAATTTATAATTCAATTTAGAAAGTTTTAAAAATCCTTCATTCAAATGCCTATAAGATATGAATGGAAGTAACTAGATATATGATGAAATGATCAACATATTAGTGCCATTTGTCTCTTTGAACATCATACAATTTGTCAGTGAAGAAAAAAATGAAATAAATAGTGAAATATGGAAATACGTAGTAATGGAATACACTGCATAATTACCATGCACTATATCATACTGAGAAAAGCAAAAAGGATAAATGTCACTCTAGCATAAAAATCGTGGTAGTTAAACAGATGTGTTTCCAGGCAAAAAAGGGTAAAACAGTCATATTACATCAAAGAGTGTAAAATGAGTGGAAGAGGGATGTAAAAATCTGAATGTGTTCAAATCTTTTTTGTTTTACCATCGATTGCCTTTCCTCCGTGGCTGTGCCCACACCTAGGTGTCCTTCGAGATGGGCGAGTACACGGCCAACGTGGATGGAGTCGGGACCCTGCGGCTCCTGGACGCCATCCGGACATGCGGGCTGGACTCCAGCGTGCGCTTCTACCAGGCGTCCACCAGCGAGATGTACGGCAAGGTGCAGGAGATCCCCCAGAAGGAGACGACGCCCTTCTACCCGCGATCTCCGTACGGTAATGACGACCGATCTGCCTCATTTCTACCGTTTGTGTTGCTTGATGTTAGGGTTATTACTCCAAATGGTACCACACTTGTAGCTACTCTTTAAAAAAAAATCTTACACAAGCACGAAAGATACGCCATCGTTTGATAGTTTGCAGTTAATGCAGCATGCTGGTATTAAGGTCTGGTGGTCAGGAGGCCCTATGGAGTTCACTCCTGATATGAAGTAGAGAGTTTGTACCCAGCAGGGGCGCTAAAGTTCCTCCATTGAGACACTATTATCCACTTGATCATATGCACTCCTTTCTAACCAGGTGTACACTATAGCAATGGGAGGCCCATTCAGGAGCTGGTCATTTCAGTGGTAGATTTTGAGCATGCATGTGGCAGAAAGTTTAAATTAGACCAGTCTGCTTTTAATCCAGCGAGTGGAGTGAGTACACAGCATGTTCAGATTCGATCCCTGCGATAGGTGCGCTGTAAAAGCCGGGATTTTCACCTAATCATTAATTCATATGTAATTCATCTATTCAATTTATGTGTTTGTGTGTTTGTTCAGCTGAGGAAAATTAATTACCAGAGATATATAGATTTGTTAGACCGTTTTAGGCAAGCAGTTAATTCCAGTGTTTGATTTGAAAAGAGAGAAAGAGAGAGAGAGAAAAACCAAAACAAAAACCAGGAAAAGCGCAATATATATATATAAAGATGTAATGAGCATACATGAATATGTCAGGACCAGATGATGCAGAGGCAGAATTGTAGAGAGAAGATTATAGAAAAAAAAATATGTTGCATATGCATCGTGACCAGATGTTGTGGCGCCAGATAATGTAAATATACAAACGTACTAGCCTCATGTACAGTCATTTCATCGCTCACTCACCATACAGTAGGTCGGTGTATATCTTAATCAATGTGCAAAAAGGTGAAAAAAAACAAACAAAATATTCATGCATGCATTATTTCTGCTCCAGTTACAAATGTACATGTCATTAGAATGCAGGAGGTTTTCAGGCCAAGTACATCACTATGTACTACACATACACTGTACTTGCAGAAAAAAGCAGTGTATCATGACTCTCCTCAAAATAGGGTCAGCACTGGCTTGCATCGATCCAATCCTAGGTGACAGGGAGTGCATTGCTGCAAAGAGATGGTATCTATGCATTGTGATATCAAAGTCAATTCGTTATCATTTTTTCATTATCCTTAACTCTCAAGTGTAATCCATACATGACCCTGGCACACAATCTGTATGCATTCGTGTCGGTCATCGGTGGCTTAAAGCACCAATCTCTTTGCATTTTTTAAATTTTGCTTTATATTTCCTCTCATTGTAGGCTTGGTACTGAGATACCAAGTGAAGATTTGTCTGATAATCAATTAGGCCAGTAATTCTAAACTCCCAAGTACTGAGGATCGGGTTTTAGTAGATAGAACCCTTGAGGTAGTACAATTGTCACGAACTGCCACTGGCATTCAGTGCACCGTAGTGTAATCAGGAACGTTCACGTGCATTTTGTTTTTGCGAATCTTGGTTCCTTACAAAGATTTCATGCTCGTGAAAATTTGTGGTTTTACAGTAAGGATTTTGTTTTTTCTACAATGTACATTTGATGCTCACTTTAAAGTTGGTTGGCAGTCCCTGCATTTCTAGCCACCCACCCCCGTCTTCCCACCCCCTCAACTCCTGTTGTGCAAAGGTCAAAAGCCCAGACATATGCCAGACAATGGTGTGTTCTGTTGAGAACATGTTAAAGGGGGAAATGGCCTATTATCAGGTCTTGTCTCATTGTTTGTGGGAATCTGAGACTCCATATCTTGGCCCACATAAAGCTCATTGTGTGTAGAACAATCCATTGGTGAATCATACATGCACCCCGTATGGTTCACTATTTTCTTATTTGAAAAAAAAAAAAAATAGGCATTGTAGAATATATCCTCATGCGCCTTCAGCTTAAAACCTATTCTTTGAATGAAAAGTTCTTTTTTTTTCCCCCTTTTTTTTTGAAGGAGCTGTAGATGAATTCATAGATACACAAAGTCTGATGATTTGATTAAGGACAGTTGTCTGTAATATAATCTTAATTGTACATAGGAAATATGATACAGGTAATATGGTGCACACTCCACAAGCATTTCTAAGTGCTTCTGCATAGAAAGCACAATACAAGAGAGTAATTATGTAAAATAAACTGTGTGGTTGTCTTGTCATAGCAAATACATGGAAATGAAGTCCCACTGATAATACAATGTAAACATGTCTCCGGTGTTTGTACATCATCAAAAGTCTCGACGTACAAACGTAATATAAATATTACAATGTGGGACTTGTTTATATTTTGCTGGTCTTTGATGTTATCGTGACTGCTTTCCATCAATCTTAATCATGCTGTGCCCACTGATGTACGATGTGCATTGAATGGTGGCGATTTCCCCCGAGTCATTTGTTGTTTCTTTTTTTGTTTCAAGTTCTTGTAGCATACATGTGGCACAAAATTTGATGTGGGCATATTTTGTGTCCACGTACAATGTTGTCATAATTATATCTAAATATGTTTACATATGTGTTGGCATGCACTGAATGCACACTCAGATGAAAACACATTGTACCAGCTCGTAGGCTTCTGTTCAGTCCTGTTGTATGGTAAAATTGCTACTGGAATACGGGCCAGTTTATGGTGCAATGTGCACACTGTATGTGCATAGTTTGTATGCGTTACAAAGGGAACAATCTCCATTTCAAAAATCAAACAAAACATAGGTTATAAATGGCTGAGCGACCAGGCTGTCGGGGACCTACAATATCCTGACCACGCGCATGTAATATTTACTGTGCCAGTGTGGACAATAGCTGCCATCGCCATGGTTACAGCTCTCCGGAGCAAGCCTCCAGGGAAGATGATGTTGCCTGGGGGCACAGCCAGGAGTCGAGTGCAACATAGCAAATGAACAATACTGATGGTGCAGCTCATTAGGCCCAATCACGCAAGCCTCCCCCAGTTGGCATTATCTTGCCTCAAGAGGGGGTGAATATGGAAGACCCGACCGCCGTCTTTGACTTCGAAGTGAAGTCCGCACGGCAATAATCTGTTCCATGCAGATAGTACCTGTAGAGTGTACAACTGTACAATGTATGTGTTACCTTGAACATTCAGTGCGGTGTGATGCCATGTCACTTCCAAATAGATCAATAAACCGTCAGAATGTGCACATACGTCGTCGATGTACACATGTCATCCAGATACAAAGGAATGTCAGATCAGGGCAAAGGTCAGGGGGTGATAGTTGACATTTTCGGTACTCTGTACACAACTCTGTGTGCAGCACATGATTGACAGACTGTGCGATGACGTGGGACATTTAATGGAGTCTTTTGACTGTGCACTGCTAATACGAGAAAGAAACTGATAGAAACATGAATAAATACAGAGATGTATTAAAAGCTACGCTGTAGGCCTACAATGTGCATTGAATGGTGGCAAATAAATCCCAAATACATGATTTCATGATTTTTCCAAGACAAAACTTATGTTGCTCAAGCTAGCGTAGGGAAAAAAAACCAAGCATATGATTTTCATAATTTTCCAAGATAAAATTTATGTTGATAGTCTATGGACTTAATTTTGACCTTTAACATATTGAAGCATGAAGACTTCATATGGGAATTTCTCATGATATCAATTATTTTGTATTATAACAAGAGAAAATAACATTAACCCTCTGTGTGTCACATTCATTTCATGTCCATAGGTTTGTGTATAAAATTTGTGCATATTTGACTCACTGACACAGAAAGGATCAAAGAAATCATTTCTTCTAATCAGCAACCAAAGTACACTGGATTTCAGCAAAGGCAGTTGACTTGATTAGCCATGTATTCATGTTTTCCTCTTATTCCTCTCTCTTACCACCACCACAGGAGTGGCGAAGCTCTATGCCTACTGGATCACCATCAACTTTCGGGAGGCCTACAACATGTTCGCCTGCAACGGAATCCTCTTCAACCATGAGAGTCCACGCAGAGGTACAGAGAGATCTCCCATGTATAATTGGTCTTCAACATTACAAAGAAGAAGACAGTGAGATAGATGCAAATTAACATGTTGATATTGTTAGATAGATAGATAGATAGATAGATAGATAGATTGTTAGATAGATAGATAGATAGATAGATAGATAGATAGATAGATTGTTAGATAGATAGATAGATAGATAGATAGATAGATAGATAGATAAATAGATATACCTTGTAGATATAGGTAAGCATCTCCCCTATATAATTTCTTTAGGGATAAGATCTTCAACATTTAAACACACAAGAAGACAGTGAGATAGATACATGTTGATATTGTTAAACAGATAGATAGATAGTTGGGTAGATGAATGTATACACATGTAGATAGATAGAGATATCTCCCCCATATAATCGCAGATAGAAAGATAGATAGAGAGAGAGAGATCTCCCTCGTATAATCATTATGGGTTAAGGTCCTTAACATTCGAACAAACAAGAAGACAGTGAGATAGATACATGCTGATAAAGATACATAGATAGATAGATAGAAAGATACATACATACAGTTTTATATACATACATACATACATACATACATACATACATACATGTAGGTTGGTAGATGTCCATTGTAGATACAACTGTAAATATGTAGATAAGTAGACAGACAGATAACTCTACTAGATACATGTAAATAGATAGAGGGATAAATGGATGGATAGATAGATAGATACAATGTACAATTGTAGATAAATTGATAGATAGATAGATAGATAGATAGATAGATAGATACATGTGTAGATAGGTTGGTAGATGTAGATACACTGTAGATAGAAGTAGGTGGACATAATTGTAGATAGATGAATAGATGGTTAGAGAGATGGATGGCTAAATGGATAGATAGATTGATAGATGAATAGATAGGTAGATGGATGGCTAGACCAACCATCCAATTTCATCCATTCATTGTTATTCTAAGGAATGTAAATGGGGATAAGATCAAGATTCTTTTGTGTTTTTCCTTCTGATTCTTGAACACGATGGATGTAGACTTTCAATTATCAGGAAGTAGGTCAAATCTGAACCAAGTTTGCGTTAGTTTGTGTATGTTAGGATTTGTTTGTTAGCTTGCATGCTTGTTTGATCAACATGCACGTCATGAACAACCAGATGATACTCGGCATTGATGCAGTTAACCACATTGTGACCATTCATTCCCCCCTCGGGGAAAAAAAAAAGACACCAAAAACAAATCAAATCTCATTGCTCATTGTAGCTAGGAGGTAGCATGCACACCAGACACAGAAGACTTAAAACAATGATCAATAAGCCTACATTTGTATCCATTAGAAACTGCCACTCTGCATGATTATGAAAAAACAAAATAAGTTGTAATTTTTCCGTAATGTGATATTGATGGGCATCACAACAGAATGGGTGTAAAACAACCTTGGGACCATTACGAGCCATGAGTGCAGTGACTTGAATATCTGATAAAGATTTATGAGCCATGAACGCTCGGAATTTAAGCCCGTCTGCAATACAGTTTTGCATATATGAATTAATGTGCATGAGCTAGCTTTTTTTATGCATGTTTGATGCATGTATGGCAATCATCCGTGTGAGTGCACAAGTGAGGAGAATTTAATTTATCCTAATTTTATGGTTTTGCCTCGAATGGCAGTGGGAACTCCACCCATTCTTGCTCCTCCAAGTGAAGCACAATGGGAGAATGGTGATTGTCAGAATCATTTTTGGAAGCCATTCTCATGAACATGGGGTGTTTTTTGCCTTCCCCCCCCCCCCCCCCTTGCCCAACTGAGCATTCAGCGACCGCATGTGTGCACAGAACGTGATGAGGTGATGCACGAATGATCTGTGCGTAACGAGAAACGTGCACACAAAATGTGCAGCGGCACTGCACATACAATCCATGTGTGTCGCAAAATAAGGGATGCTCAGAGCCTTGAATATACAGTGTAGTAGCACAAATGTTACAGGGGCAAGCAATTAATATTGACAGTTTAGAAAAGAAAAAAAAAGGCCACACACACATAAAATATGAATAGACTGCGGTGGAAATGGTTAAAATCAGTTGTGTTATTTTAAAGTTGCAAGTAACGAATTGGTAGGCATGACCGACGATGGGGGAGGGGGGGGGGGCGGAGATGAAAGGGGAGAGGAGGGGAGAGGAAGGGGGACTGCTAGTAACACTGGCAGCTTTTTTTGTGTGTGGTGTTGAATGATTTATGGCAAGCTAAAGTGCCAGTGATAACCAATGGGGCTATAAAGTAATTGTAGTGGTTTTTGTGGATAGAGCATCAATAGCATGATGGATATACATTATATGCATGAGTTTTAGCTGGTGCACATTTTATTTCAGTACCATTTCAATTGGGTGACAATTTGGCCAAGATCTAGAGAAAATTCAGTAAATGCTAGTCAGATGATTAGGGAACTAAGTATTCAGTGCAGTATTAAGCTTTATGTAAAGTGCTGTTCACCCACCTTAGATACTATCAAAGTGGAAATTTACATGTGGGTAATTTTTCTCGATCAGGCGGGTAAAAAATGAATTTGGCATGCTTTCATTTCTGCAGAATTGAGATGAAATAATTGTTTTTACATATCAGAGCGAAAATATTTGAGCGGTTTTATTTTTGCAGTGGTTTCATATCTCACGAAATGCGTAAAAAAATTTCTGCACGGTGAAAGTTTCCACTTTTACAGTAGATGTGCAGACAGGCGCAACGCATGTTCAAATGTGATAAAATATGTTTAAGAAATACATCATAGCCATCTCTGCCCAACTACAGATAATCTACTGCCAACAACTCTCAAGGGAATGTTTCCGAAAGTCTCGTATTTTAATGAATTCTAATACTGATTAACATTTTATGTGCCTAGACTACATGTATTAGCTTTCACTTGCCAAGCTTTTTTTTTTTTTTTTAACCAGCATTCAGTAATCCATTGAAACTCAGCCCAGTTATAAATTTAGCAAGCCAACTCAGGTGTAGCAATGTGCCTCAGTCCAACAGGAAGGCCACATGATGACACAATAGGGATTAGGGGGGATTAGGGGGATTAGGTAATCTGTATTCATTGACAGTGAGTGTCCTGACATCCACACCAATCAGTGAAAAAAGCACTCCAGCTTGAGTGCCAATTGCCACACAAAGCATACAATAAGAAGAGTCAAATGCCTCCCCCCCCCCCCCCCCCCAAGGTGGGACTTTAGGCACAAATGCAAGTACAATAGAGTATGTTTTTCCTTTTCTTTTGTAATACCCTTAAGCAGGCACTTACAACTTTAATGTGTAGTAATCCAGGCTTCCTTGCCTCTCATTCATAATGAATGAGAGATTTAGGCAGAGTTAGCAGGCCTGGCTAGTGCTGGAGTTACGGACTGTGTCATTTACTGATCTTCCTCAGGGAAAGTGTTCTACAAGTGTGTACCTCTCAGAGTAAATCTGTTTTTACATGGAGTTTTTGAACTGTATGGCCATAAATTTCATCAACTAAATGTGGTTATGAAAGGTTTTTTTTTTTAATATATAGTTTAGTTATTCACCAGTCAGCCATTGGATAAACATAATCATGCAATAGGGAATCATTTAGGATATTCTCCCATAGGCAGATAATACTTAAATATTTGTAGATGTTCTCCCACAACAGAATATGTTTGTGTAAGCATATAAAGGAAATAGCAAACAAGGGAAAGCAGTGCATCATACAATGAGGTTATGCAGTTTTGGGCATCCGCGGCCTGCATAATTCAACTGTGGGCTTTGGGCTCGTTGGTGATGCAGTGAAAATTGCGATCAAGGAAAATTCAAATGAAGTTAACCCATTAGTAACTGAACCGCCCGAAACCGCCCATCAGATTACTCCCTAGATTGTCCAAAACTGCCCGTCCACTTTTTTTTTTAATACAAATTTGATGCTTTACTATTTTTATTGTTTTCTTATAGAATATATAATTACGTAATTTGAAAGTGGTCAAAGGTCAACTAAAGTATGTCAGAATTATTTCTGTGACACATAAGTCTCTTGGTAAAGTCTTAGCAGGCTTTCAAATAAACATAACTTATAATAGACAAAAATAAGCATGCAGTGATCTAGTTTGCATTGAGAGTAATATTGTTATACCTTCCAGGGAATAATAGGCCATTATGTACAGAATCTTCTTTTGATAAAGGGCTATAGGCATCTGTCACTCTCAAAGTAATTCAACTAAACCTATGCACAATTAAGTAGAACAGATGATGAATTTTGTTTTAGGGCACATACTGCATGTAATATTCTATCCTTTTTTGGTAAGAACATCATGCATATCAGAGATGCTATACATTGTAAAGTCTGTCTCAGTGCTTATATCCTCCTGCATCAATAGCATTGCAATTTCCCAACCCTTTGGATCAGCCATTCTTTATGTTCTTTCCCATACCAGTCATCATTTATCATTATATGTTTGTTTGTTTGTTTGTTTTGATGGTTGTAAAGCGCTTTGAAACATATTGTATTAATCACTAAATAAATATTTCATATTATCATATTATTATTATTATTTATATGTACACATTCAATTCCCCCATACATAATTATCAGTTGAAACGAATTTCCATCAAAACTTTTCTGTTTGGGGAGCAATGAAAAGCAAGTCACAACTATGGTACAACTTTTTTTTTTTTTCCTGTGGCATACCATTCACATAAATTGTATGGTGCCCATAGAATTAAAGTCTGCAGCCAGACGATTTCTGCACAGCAAGTAATGGATTATATGGAAAGAAAAAAAAAAGACACATAACAAATATATACTCAGATGTGTGAGAGTTAGAGGAACTCAGTATATTGGTAAGTGGGCAAGGCTCTTCAGCGTGAAAGCCTGTGCTCAATTCGGTGTCTCTAATGAGCACAGTGTACCTGGGAGTGCAAGGGTAATGATGACAGGGGCACGTGGATGAATATTGTTCTCACTGAAGAGGCCACCCTAGGTAAAAATGAGACCATATTGGTTTTAATGTTCCGCCAATGCAGATGTTTTATATTGTCATATACTTCATGGTTTTGATTTTCTGTCTTTCACTACAGACTAGCTGTCCAGTCCCCTTGATTTTTCAGGAGGCTCCAATTAAAGGCCCGGTACTGCAGAGATTCATGGGTGGCCTAATTCATTCACTGCCCACCGGGGTACATTAAAAAACCACAAATACAACGTAGTACTAGTCAGCTAATTACATGTACAGTGCCTCGAAGCGTAGCTCATCAGTTAATGGTCATCTCCAGCTGCATGTGTACTTCATAGAGATCAGGGATAAAGTTAGTACAGATAATTTGTTATGGGATTCTTGAATGTATTCACATCGGGCCAGCCTTGCCACTTCATGGTATCCTGAAGCTACTCGGTCGTTAAACTTAAAGATACATGTGTCTCTTCACTTCCTGACAGAAGAATGTAATAGTCTCCTGGATTGGGAAATTACTTTTGCCTGCTGAGATGCAGGAAACACAAATAAATCTCCCCGTCTGTGCTTAAGAATCTCCCTGATCGTGATGTACAGGTGAAATGTTGATCATCTTGTTACCAGTGTCCTTTTAAAATTTTTCTTTTTCTTTCTTTTTGTGTGTGTGCATTTTTGTGTTCTCTGTGTCTTTTTAGGAGAGACGTTCGTTACGAGGAAAATCACGCGAGCCGTGGCAAAGATCTCGTTGGGTCAGCAGGAGGAGCTGCAGCTGGGTAACCTGGACGCGCAGAGAGACTGGGGCCACGCCCGCGACTACGTGGAGGTGAGAGGGACACGCCTAGCAACGCGGGAATGGGGCGGAGATGTTGTCTCCAAAATCCCATCTCTGTTTTTTGGTGACATTACAGTAACACAAAAGCAGAAAACACTGAAGGGAGGGTAGAGTAAATCATGCTAGAATGTTTAATAGGGAGAAAGGTATCACATGATACAATGTATGTCATAAGATGATGAAGCAGATTCTAATCAAATGATTGGTTGCATACATGTGATCGGGCATTTGTTTTGATTACCACTTAATTTTGCACTTGACCGGTCATTAGTAGAGTATAATGACCGGTCAATTGCACTCCCACGTTATGATGATGATTGGATGAGATGTCATCATCTTATTTACTCACGATGAGGGCGCTCTATCAAATGACAGTGATCTGCTTCATCATTTTATAAAGCAAATATTACCCATCATTTTGTTGGTACATTAGGATAAATTTCCCACACTCAGTACCTTGGAAATAGTCCAAACACCCTCGGCTGTCGCCTCAGGCATGTTAGACTATTGCAAAGGTACATTTTACTTTATGCAGGTTATTTTTACTAATGTCTTCACTGATGCACATTATTTGTATATCATTTCTCCCACCCCACCCCCACCCCCCACCCCAACTCCTTGGAGTCAAATAGGAGATGAAGACTTTGGATGTTTTGTCGGCATCAAACATACACGCTGTTGTGTGATACCCATTTTGAAAAATTGCAAAGAGAAAGGCATCTAACACGAGACAGAGCAAGTTCATCTTCAACTTTGCATGAAATGAAGAGAGGTGTACAATAAAAGAGTACCAGTCCTTCTCTGGAAGCAGGATAGGACATGAAGAAGGCTTATAACTGGACCAGGATATAGGCCTATCATTATTATTATGTATTCAAGTTTTCCAAAGAAGTGGCTAGGAGGAAAGGATTACATTTTCTAGCATTTTAAGCCCCTTGAGGACTAGTCCCAAGACAATTAACTTTAGGGTTTGGGTAAAGGGGTTGTGATAGGGTTTTAGCTTTAGTCTGATGTGAGGATTAGGATTAGGGTTATGTTTGTGGGTAGAATTTATGTTTGGCATACAATTGTAGGTGTAATGAGCAGATAGTTCATGGGAGCAATTGTCACAGCAGCAAAAGTCATGGAGCCCCCCCAAGTACGATGTATACTTGGGCAGGTGTCTATGGGAAATGTGTGTTACCAGTATACCAAAATCAGCTTGTCCTCAATGGGTTAAGTTACCTGTAGCTGCTGTACATGCCTAGTGATGATGTGTCAAAGAATATAGAAAGAGGGCGATATCTTTGGTGATTATTCACTAAGCATCATTGGTTTATACTGTTGAATTCAGTCAGTCAGTGCATGATGTCAATGCTCCAGAGACAGCTCGGCAGAGTGAATCAGGCACCAACAGCAACCCTGAAAGGTAACAGCGCTCATTATGGGGTTCGGGGGGGGGGGGGGGGGGGGGGGGGGGGGGGAGGAAGGAGGGGAATGAGGAAATGTGGGGATTTCTGGTTAGAGATGAGTTTATAGAGGCATAGAAACATTACATAATCACACCGAGACTGTTGGTGTGATGAACTTTATCAATAACAACACCCTGTTATAGAGCATCATTATTTGCAGTATCTACTTGAGACACCTATGGAGAAAATCTACTAAATGCACGCACTTCACCACAGATAAGGTATTCAATCTCAGACAGCTCTCCCCTCATTTCATCTAGTGATTTGGTTGGTGTAATGACTATCACACCAGCGTCTCGCCCTTTTGATCACAGACGAACGTACACTGTACCTCTCAACGGGAAACCGAGAGCTAGAAATTGCCATCGTGACGTAATCATTATAGCGCCCCCACATGCAATAGCGCCGAATCTAGTGGCAAACCACCGCATAGATAGGGGAATATTAAAAGGAAACGCGAAGCCCGTCGGTGGTCAGCTGTGCTTCATGACACCAGTGAATGTAGTGTGATCCAACGTTACGCACATGCTATTCAGAAAAGCTAGTGGGAAATTACAGAATGACGATTGCAAACAAGGACTACGGAGGTCGAGGGAATGTGTTTACTGCAAGTTCAAGGAGGAACTGATTGGTGAAGTATCTGTTTCTTCATTCTTTTTCCTTCTTATTCTGGAGGCAGTCATTCCAGGTTTGACCGGTATCCTTTGATGAGGAAGTGATTAACTCAACATGTATGATCCTGCATGTTTGTCCTTTCTGTGCCAGAAAATAATTTGAGGCTTAGTATTATTTCGGCATAATTTTTGTTGTTGTAAGTGTAAGGTTGCACAAATTGTATTCTGTTGAACTAGTGACCTTGTGTGTTTTGGGAAGGGGAACAAATTGACATCTTATTTTGTTGCAATACTTATCCTTAGAAATGAGAGGAATTACATTGGGATAGACAACCCTGTCTACAGATAGAAAGTGAACCATTGAAGTCATTACTATGCATTTGGCAAGCAGTGCTACTTTGTAGATGGGCAAAAGGACCAATATCCAGTCCGACCTGTGACCCAGAAAATGTGAGACACGCCTGTCGCAGAGATGTCGTAAGAATGACAGTTGGGGAGACATTGCGAAATTCAGATGCCAGTGACTCGTGCGAAACCGAGAGATTGTGACTTGTTTTGAAAGTTATCGTGGATGAAGTTTAAATTTAGGATGCCATTGAGAGGATCTCGTGTTTCGATGCATTCCCACTCTTTCATAACTGCAGTTATTTTGAGCCATTCTCCTTGAGGACTCGGTTTACAGACTAATAGATTGTGACGCGCTCCCACGTGGAGTTATTTTGGGATACATAACTGTTGTTTGTGTACTTCTCCTTCTCTCCACATTGCAGTGCTATTTTTACGTCATTCAAGAATTTCCCTCTTTAAAAGAGAAAGAATGCTTGCATCATGCGCGACAACTTCTTGTTTCAGTTTTGACAACGTTTGTCAATTACACATTTTGCATTGTATTACAAGTGCATATGACTAGAAGTATCATCGAAAGATATTGTCATGTGACTTTATCTGCCCGCCTCTTCCGATTTTGAAGTTGCTAGACTCGACCCGAGTCCCACTAAGTGCAATTTGATTTCATCACGGGTGAATTATATAGAGTACCACTGGTGTACAAAAAATAGTGTATGGTCATAAAGGCAAAATTTTGTTCTGGTGCACGTTAATGAAGACCATTCACTATTTGTTCAATACAAGCACCTCTCGTGTCCACAGGCATTGTCCGAGCCAATGCCCGAATGTGATGACAGCCACTGCTTGGGTCAAGGCAAATGGGAAACTTGGAGTCAGAGGAAGAGCATTGTCGATGGGAGTTAATGTACACGGATATTGACGTCATCTTGAGCGATTCCGAAACTGCTTGACGGCATTTGTATGCTTGGCAGCGAAGCACGCAGCGGTACTTGTCGTGTATGTGCTATAGCGAAAGAGCAGGTCAACCAATGGGGTGGCACAAACGTTTTTAGGTGTTTTATCATTTAGGAGAGCTTGTTACGGCTCAAGCACTATGTGTGATAGTGAATGCAGTCTATTTGTGATATTGTTTCCATATAGACATACATTTGTAGTAGGATCGTTTCATGGAGAATGTGTTCGAGTGTAAATGCCATAGCCTTGTAACTGAAGGTTAGGGGTTCAAACCCTGGGCTGGCTCTAGTTTTTCTTTCTCTCTGTCTTTGACTATCAATATTGAATACAAATCAAATGAAGGTTCTTTTTTATGAACAGCCTCAGCAACAAAACAAAACAGAGCAAAACAAAATATTCTCCCTCCCTTTTAGATTATTTTGAATTAATCCCCCCCCCCCCCCCCGCAAAATACTGGTTAGTGATAAGGTCAGAGTAAAGATTAAAGATTAGGGTTAGGGTTAGGTTTAGAGTTGGTGTTCGGGTTAGGGTTGGGATTAGGTTCAAGATTAGGGTTAGGGTCAGGGGAAGGGTCTGGGGTAATTGCTTGGGGGTAATTGCCTTAGACCCCTCATACCACTTCCAGGCAGACAACTACTGGTTATGGCATACACTGTAATTTTGAGATTGGCATGCCCCTGTAATTGGCAGGACATCCACGTAAGATGTCACAACAAATTCCAGTCCCTTTCTCTTACATGTGCAGCAATACCTTGATATTATGCAAGCAGATATTTGGGGACATTGAGTGGACAAAATACACATATCACAGTGATACTGCGAGTGCATGCGCCTGTGATGTACGTTGTTTCTAATATGACTTCAACTGAGGTGGTGATACGAAATGTTTTACAGAAATTCATCTCTCCCATGATGTCTTTTTTGTCAAAGATATTTTATTGCAAATGCTGTGCCCCTTAATCATGTCAGGTGTACACACACACACACACACACGCATGCACACACACACATACACACACTCAATTGTACAACTTTTCTGACTTTAGGCAACTAGAGTGAGTTGAGGCAGAAAATCTGCTTCATAATCATTTGTCGATGCATGCCATGCATTGTTTTTCATTAACAGCTTATATTTCATTCTATATGCCTCATTTAATGAATTAATCGATTCTGATTGGTCCAAAGTGTAGTAAATTTTGCAATACTGCCTAGCAGTTATCTGTTAGTTTTTCAAGATGTGCATACATGATGTGTAAGTTGATCTTGTAACAATCGCAAACAGGAGAAAACTGACCAGAAATGAATATGATTTATCAAGTGAAAAAAATGAGCAAATAGCTTCTGACCATCTGAGCATTGAGAATTTAGGGTTTCTGGGACAAACACTGAACTAGGGCTTTCTATAGTTCAGTCGGTAGAGCACCGGGCTAGCATCCGGAGGTCTCGGGATCGAATCCAGATGGAATCCCATTTTCTTTGCTCATTTTTTGACTTAATAAGTTTATCTTGCACACGTACACATGTATCTACACGCTGTATACATGTACAACGTATATGTGCATTCTGAAATGATACTTATTAATGTCATTATGTTTTCTGTAAAATTCAGTGGGATGTGGTACATTGTATCTAAAGCAAATATTGACTGCTTTCTTTTGGGTCATGGTTAAAACTATTTGCCCTCTGTGATTTCTCAATAGTGCTATAAATGCCCTTCAACTTCATTTCGGAGCATATCACTGTTGAGAAATCGCCTCCGGGCAAATAGTTTTAACCATGTCCCTCGAAGCAGTCAATATTTGTACCTGGTTGCACTCGGGGATGTTTCAATATAATGTAGGCTTTACATTCATTTCTCCATTTTGTCTTTTTCTCCTTCCGCATTGCTCCCTCGATGCCGACTTGAAGGCTATGTGGTTGATGCTCCAGCAACCAGAACCGGAGGACTTCGTCATAGCAACCAACGCCGTCCACTCCGTGAGGGAGTTTGTGGTATCTGCATTCAGGAACATTGGAGTTGACATTGTGTGAGTAATGATGGCGAAGAGGGAGGGGAGGGGGAAAAAGGGAAGAGGAGGAGAACAGGCAGGAGGAGAAGAGGGAGGAGAAAGGGGTGGGGGGGGGGAATGAGAAGCAAGAGGGGAGGTGGAGGAAGAAGAGGAAAATGAGGTGGGTGGAGGAGGAGGGAAGAGAGATTGGAAGAGAGGGTAGAAGAAGAGCAGGAGGGAAAATATAGGAAGAAGAAACAAAGAAAATCCAATTAATATGTGTGTTAACCCATTGAGGACAGACTGATTTTGCTACAACACGCATTTCCCATAGACACCTGCCCAAGTAAACTTGGGACTCATCCTCAACGGGTTAAATATAAACAAAAAATTAGCATACAGTAGACACATACCATCACTCCCTGAATGGTAGTATTATTTGTACACATACATATAGTAATTCTCTGCTTGTTTAAAGGAGACCTCCAGATGATTTGCATGCGAGTTTGCATGTGAGCGTCTGTGAATAGGTTGTTCTGGGTGTGGGTTTCAGAATTTATAGGACTTGGAATGAGGAGTAAAGAATGTTGTCAAAATTCTTAACAAATCACAGTGAACAAGGATGATGACATAAGGGTGCATCTCAAGGGAGGAAACTTTGCCACGACTGCAGCGGCTGGTCAGTCGCTGCAACTTGTGCAACTTTAGAGACAAAAACTGGCTTGCAATCTCACCAAGGAGACTCTGGGGTAACAGTCCTCAGAGATGCCTCCAAGTAAAATAATAATTTTGAATGCTGAATCCAAATCTCGTTGATGCAACTCTTGCATCATTGAGATTTTTGAGATATTCAAGACGTCTGTCAAAATGGACATAAAAAATCTTTAATATCTCAAAATCATCAAGATTCAAGAGTTACATCGTCCAGATTCGGATTCTGCGCCCCCAAATTAGGGTAAAACCATTAAAAAAAATCATCAGGCGGATGTTAAAACAAGGTTAGGCCCACAATCTGACTTTGGCACCCAGACATTGTAGTATCGGTTTATCTGCTTTAATAAGGACCTCAATAAATTCCACAAATCCTTACATGGTGCTATCAATTTATGTACAAAATAGTACTACAGCTATGCATGATGTAAAATGCTATACAAATTGTCGGGAATGTCCTTTTCAGAGTTCTAGATCAACCTAGGATTTGACACTGTGCTCCTCAAGACTTTTTTTTTTCAGTTCTTCCTTATCATTCCTGTATTATGCAATACACACAGAGTGCTTTCTCCCATGCTGTTATGCAATATTTACCCCAGAGCACTGTGGCATCACTAATCTCTTAAGCCTTCCTGGCCTATCAGGGAGACTGAATGTGAGGATTAGTAGACAGAAGTAATGACTATGTCTGGCCTGGGCTGGAGTTGGGTATTGTCCCTTTCTACTCCATTCAAACATGGCACTTAAGCCCTTTTTACACTTGTGTTTCTTAACCCCAGACTTTCTCTGACCCAGGACTCTCGTTAGTCCCATACCAATTTTTTCAGCTTTTTACACTGGCCAATTAGTCCCGTACTATCTCTTGTCCGGGGCTAAGGAGAAAACTGACCTTTTTACACTCGTATTTCTTAGCCCCGGACTTTCCAAACCACATGAATATTCATGATTACGCTGTGCACTGTACACGTACATGCACGCACTGGCAGCACTTGATTACCTCGTTTCTGATTGGTCAGTGGGGGTCAGACTTCGTCTCCGTCGCTTAGCCACGGATTATTTTTTCGTTCTGTTTACACTCACTTGCTTGGCACCGCAATTGCGGTGCTAACCCTGCTATTTTGCAGGGCCAGATAGTACCGGACTATCGGTGGGGCTAGCCCACTTTGGCAAAAACGAGTGTAAACAGAAAGTGGGCTAAGGATAATCCCGTACATTGTACCAACGGTGGGGCTAAGGCCCCCCCTTAGCCCCACTGTTGGTATGGGACTAAGCAAAAATTTACAAGTGTAAAAAGCCCGTATGAAAAGGAATCTGATCTTACCCACAGACTTTTTTATTTTCCCTGTGATGCCTATCGACGAGATGAGGCAGTGAAGTGGCATGGTCAGTAGTATATCTGCCTTGCCAATCAAATGGCTCAGGTTCGAAGCCCAGTGAGTCTTGCTGAGCAATGTTGAGTGTTATCATGCCTTCCCCTCCAGTAAGAGGCAAAACACTCTCTCCCTCGGATGGGAGGACATTAGATGTAACCCTGCATCACAAAACCAGCAAAAAGCCGCCAGACATTGATTTCTACTTGAGGGCAGATTTTGAAAGAGCAGACTCTAAGCTTTAAAATGATGTGTGACTCAATACAAATGGACTCTGGTAACCTACAATACCTAGATATTGGAAAGAAAGCTCACGCTCTGGAAAAGTGTGAACTGTGAAAAGAGGCTCGGAAGTACAGTCTATTCAAGTGCTTAATCCTTACCAAACCAGGGTGCTACCTGCATGACCTGTGCAATGAATGGGTCAAAAACAGGATATAGACACCCGCAGCAACAACAATGAAGGGATTATCAGATTAAACTGAAATTGAGCAGGCTCTATAAACACATTCTGCCCATGATTAGTCCCAACTTTCAAAGCAGTAGCAATTATCCTTTCAAAAGTTATTAGAATTGAAAGTGAAGAGTATGCATAGGATTTTCAAGAAATGAAAAGGGGCCTCTAAGACATACCTGATCTCACTACTTGACAAAAAAGGGTTGTAGAAAAACTGCTGAAAACACACTTTCCCATTCATTTTACAATCCCAAACTTAGGAATGATGTAGAAGGATGGCTCTTTCAGAAAATATGAAAAACTCAAGATTGATTCGGTTGACCTGTTTCACCTTTTCTTGAGTCCTCACGTAAAATTAAGGGGTGCGACTTTTTTGTTGGTGTTGTAATGCACGGTCACAAATGGAGGTCCCATGTGTTACAGAGTAACAACCCACAAACGTTAACGATCTTATTTCATTCATTCATCATAAAGAGCAGGGTGCATATCCAGTGAAGTGGTCCACCCCCAAACACACACAGTACACACAACTCGTCCCCGTAGAAGACCAGCAGCACAATAGCAGTGCACCCAAATATTGGTTAACCCGTTGAGGACGGTTTGATTTTGCTACAACACGCATTTCCCATAGACGCTTGCCCGAGTATACTCGGAACTGGTCCTCAACGGGTTAACCAGCCAGCTTGTTTTGTCTGTATGTGCCAATTTATCCCAGTAGTACAGATTTGACAAACCTGTATGCTGAAAATGATGTTTTAATGTCTCTCCAAGGGAATGTTAAGATGTTGTTTTGGTTTGTATTGTTTGTTTGTTTTTTTAATCCTTTGAGTGCAGATTGGCACATAAAACCCCATAGCATTGTACACACTGTCCAAAGTCCCCGGCACAAAAAAGGTTAAGTGAGTATGATTTAAGGAAGCCAGTAAATCTTAAATCACCTCCTTGTGGACCAAGTTTGTATTTTGGATCACAAATATACTAAGATTTTAATTTGAGGTTCAATTTGTTTTACTTGGCTACTGGAGAAGCAGTGAATACTTGCAAGGAAACAGCTATGGGAAGTCCCTTCTGAAGGACTAGGTGATGAGGATAAAGTGCCATACCTGGGGGAACCACTGCTGCTGCCAGGGGACTTGAACCAGGGACCTTGTGATTAATAGTCCATGGTCTTGTCCAATGAGCCACTATAGCACTTGCACCTGCTGTCTTTTAACCCTGTTCTAACTGGGCTATTTGAGACCAAGTTTTTACTGGGGGGTTTCCCCCCCCCCCCCCCCCCTCTAGATCTCGGCCACCGATGAGACAATCGCTGCAAAATTTTGCGCGAACATAGAGGCGGATGTCAACTACAAGATTATATGGTCATACAGTATACAGTAGAAAATGTTGATTTTCTATCTTACGTAGATTAATTGTACAGATGTAAGCATGAAATCATATTTTCACCTGTAACTTCGTTAAAAAGACTGAAGGATTGCTAAATTTTTGTGTAAAAATTCCTCAAGACACATCAAACAATTTTCGTGTGAAACGATAGCACAATAAGAATTAATTTCTTTTTGTTTTTTATTGTTTTGTTAATTTCTGATATACATTATTTTGCTTTTTCAACTTTTTGTTTGCTATTGTGTTTTGCCAAAATTATCATTAGAATTCTATTCTATCTACATTAGAATTTCAATGATTAAAGTTAAAATAATCTATTTTACATGTATATCAATTTAACAAAAAACACAATTTGCATTGGATTTGCACACAATATCACAAATTTGAGCTGTTTTTGGGTTGACATGCATATGCAAAGCATTACCTAATTTCAAAACGGTATACCCGGACGTCGCAAATTTGTCCTAAAAATATGCAGCAGACTTCAATGAAAAAATCATGAAATGGCACAGCAAAATCTTTGCACGTTGCGGAATCATGGCGGGAAATGTCGGGGGAGGGGGTCATTTTGACCCCCCCCCCCCCCCCCCAGTTAAGATAGGGTTAAAAGACATACTGAAGAAGAAAAAAAATGGAAATGAAAATCTAAACATGACTTCATACCAAATTCATATCTGTTTTACATCTATGATAGGGAACAAGATTATTTGGGAGATATGAGTTTTCATCACTTTATCTCTTTCTGTACAAATGCAAATTTGTAAGATTGCAACTGCTGATCAAAATTTTTAACAAACATGTCAGATATAGAAAGGAACCATCCGACATGTTTGTTAAAAATGAAGATCAGCAGTTGCGATCTTACAAAATTTCAATTTGAAGAGGACTCATACTCCCTATATCTTCACTCCTCTGTTTAACCCACTGAAGACAAGTCGAAACTACTTGGGTAGGTGTCTATGGGAAATGCATGTTATAGCAAAATCAGTCCGTCCTCAACGGGTTAATAATCTCTTGCTTTCAACAAGATGATTAATTGTTTCACTGCCGAATTTCCTTATCACACCAGTAGCCCCCAGTTGTCACGAACAGAACTGATCGAGAAGGAGTTCACTAGCCACAAATATTGACGCTTAAAGGCATAATAATAAATCAATCAAATAAATCAAATCAAATCAAATCAAATAATTTACCATTTGCAGATGAAACAAAAACCCAGCAGTAGTGCTTCAAAATAGTTTTGAAATGTGAGTTAGGGATAGAAACAACCAATGCAAAAATTCGAAGCAGTATAATCGATGTTAAGTATTGTTAAATATACAAAATGTGAACAATAGTTATAATGATAATATTTCCAGATTAAACCGTCTACAGTTATGGTTTATTGAGAAAAATAGTGATATCTCCTTATATTTTAGGCTTTATTGCGAACATTTCATATGGTAGGATGTTTTGTGATACAACTGACCTGCACATATGCATCAAATGTGATATCTTGAACATTTTTAAAAGCACTGCTCCCAAAGGTTAACTGGACCTTTAATAAGAAAGTCAGACTGGGTACATACAGCGTAATGCCTGCTTTAGCCAGGTTGAGGGGTAAAGCTATCCCTGTTGACACCACTGAATCCTATGCTGACTGCACGCCAAGTCATCACTAGCTATATTACCTATGTGTTGGGTGTTACTAGCAAGATTGTTGCACTTGCGATCGCGAGTTTATTATGTCGCGCGAGCACACAGGATAACTAGATGATGGTTTCTCAAGTGTGCAAGTTCTCAGGTGGACATTGGAGAGTTATGCTGTTATTAAAAACAACATCCTCATTCTGTCCACAACACGGTACATGAGACCACGACCGTTTTCACACGAGGGGAGAACATGTCAATTGAATGACGATTCCAGTGTTGCATCTCTGGAATCGTGATTCTAATGATGCGTTTGGGCCGTGTGTTCGCAAACTGAATTCATGGAGGGTAATTTGAATCGCACAATTCAAATGACAGTCCGGAGGTGTTTTACAGTGACAATTCTCCCAAATGATGGAACAAAACAGTCGTGTGCATAGATTGATCTCCAAGTCTTGTTTTGGGGGGCGAAGCTTACGGTGACCTTTCAACCACCTCCGCTGAAAGAACTGTGCCGTATCGTGAGTGGTGGCCAAGCCTGATTTTTGGTATCATTCAATTTAAATGCAGTCTGTATGAATGTTGAATTTGTGCATGGAAGTCTTTTAACCTACCTCTTCATGAAAGAAAGGATGAAAACCCGAAGAAACACTGCCATCATTAAAGTCAGAGTCTACACGTGTGCACTGCTACTTCTTGTTCGTGAGTCCTGCCAAACAGTAAAGAGAGAAATTCAAAGTGCATGGTATTTACCGCTCGTATGGCTTCAAGAGCTCTGTTCAAAAGTGATTGATTGGTACCCAGAAAGAAGCCACGCCACCTCCTCTCCTTTGCTCTGAAATACAAAACCACAAAATCTGCAAAGCCTTCCTCTTTTGTGTGTACAGATGATACTTCTAATAGCGTAATTGTAATTCAGCATTGCAGATAAGTTTCTCCGCACGTGTGAAAATGGCCCAGGATTGAAGGATTTGCCGTAAACTGACAGCCTGATGTTTGTCGTTTGTGGTTGCAAGGAACTCAATGAAAACCAATAACAAAAGATCCCATTACACATGAGACCACACAGCCTGCCCTATAGGTGTGACATGAAGGGTACATTCACCTCAGTCCCCAGAAAGTGCAATATTCTTCCATAATCGTAGGACCACAGCAATTTTTGGAGTCATTAAGTGGTTTAGAGTTTTGCGGAGAGTAGGATATAATTCAGGTAGACATTGAGCTACGAGCCACTGTTTTCATTATCTTTTTCATCCTAAAGCGCTGCGACTAAAATTTAAAAGAGGAGAGTTTATTTTGCTAGAAACTGTCAGAAAATGTGTTCTCTGTGACGAACAAGTCTGTAAATAGAACCCCTTACATTTAGGGTGATTCAGGTAGAAACTGAGATGTAAGCGTGTGTTTTTAGACAGTGAAGTGGGGATGAGCTGCCTGTGTTTCATCTTTAATGTTTTCCTTTTTGATTCTTCCTAAAGCAGCACCACTTCAGTTAGAAAAAAAAGAGAGTTTATTTTGGTAGAAACTGTTGAAGAATTTGTTCTCTATGATGACAAGTCTGGAAATAGAGCTCCTTACATTTTGATGTTTAGGATATATGAACAAGCAGTAGTAGGTAGAATTAAAGTAGAAAACTTTGTTGAAGACCCATTTACTGTGCAAGGCACAGACACAAACATGGTCAAGTGGGGCTATATATTTTGATTGAAAAATGAGATTATGCTGTACTTGAAAGATATATTTTGGGACGTATCTGGTTACCAAAAAAAAAAAAAAAAAAAGGAAGAAATGTATTCTCAGAGTGGTTTTGTCCAAATCTTCTCTCTAGTATACATTATATATGGCATTTTGATATTTTTGCTGGGTAAGTTACAAGTAAAAGGCATGCTGAATATTTTCAAAGGATTTGTTTGTTTGTTTGTTTTTTACCAGTGTCAAGTTAGGGTGCTCACATCCATCTAGAAGCTTCACACGATAGGGTTAATCAACTTGTGTGCTTGTTCACGAGGCAAAGATTGTTTATCAGATTTGAGCGAAATCAGCTGGGTCAAAGGTCACATGACCTTAACTAGAAATCTTTACTTCATCCAAGAAAGTGCAATGGTATTAAGAGTTGGGAGGAGGGATCATAATGAATAGACAATTGTATCTATAGGTGAATTGATAGAGAATGAGGGTCAAAGGTCGCGATCAAATATCACCAAGTTTTGACTAAGGATGTCACTGGCAGCCGTTACATTAGCGAGAAATGTCCTCTGATGATGCAGTATGGTTAGGAAGAAAGAAACGTACAAACTGTATGCTCAATTATGTAAATGGGGTCAAAGGGCAATCTTTAAATTTAAAGGCCTAGATCAGTGAACATCATGTGAGGGTTGGCAGTAGTCTTGATGGAATGCAGCACGTACGTGAGAAGGTAGAGGCATCCCAAGTTGACTTGCTGTAGTGTTTTCCTCTAGTTTCCTTTTTTCCCCATTTTTTCTGTTTTAATCTAGTTTTATTTTTGTGTCTCCGTCACAAAATTGAAAGTGGCGTGGATTATTTCAGACATGTACACGGAGAGGGCGATACCTGATTCTTTCTATTTGTTTGGTCAGAAAGCACTCTGGACTGAAGAGCTCTTTTCCTGGTGTCGCGTATCGTGCACCCCTCTTTGTTTAGATAGGTATTGGCCGCCATCGATGGATCTGTCTGTGTAAACAAAGAGAGAGGATCGTAAGAACAAGCTAATGAAATTCAATATGAATGATATTGCCGATATATGAGCTTGAATACACTGAAGCTGGCTCTCCCACAAGGTAACTTTGGCGTAAGCGATTGGAGCGTGTAGCACACTGGCGTGAGCCGTCGCAGGATGGGTCACGTGGGGTGTAAAAAGACGCAAAAACCTGGATATCGTTTCTGTTTGCATTCGTGAACGTCAAAGTGGCGTGACAGTAAATCATGTAGCAAGAGCACAAAGCAATATACAGTGAAAAGGGTCACCAAAAGAGAGCATTCATGTGGACTTCCAGTGAATACATCTCCCCCTGCTGAATGGTTCCTTGTGAGGTTGTTTTTGTTTATGTTTTTGGAAGCATCACATTCACTCTAAGCAGTTTGAGCTGAAACTGAGTGTTTGTGCGAATGATTATGAATATCATTATTCAACACCTTAATGCACCATTCATATCATGACCTGTTCTGATGTTAACCCGTTGAGGACGAGTCCCGAGTACACTCGGGCAGGTGTCTATAGGAAATGCGTGTTGTAGCAAAATCAGTCCGTCCTCAACGGGTTAAGAGTACATGTAAATGTAAACATCCTCTCTGAAGAGGCTACCCTGGGGAAGTGAGACAATATTACTATAATTCTTGCAGGCACATACCCTGAAATAAGACTATCAAACTAATAAGAGGTACACTTGTATATATGCCTCTTTCATATGCACAACTGTAGTCTGTTTGGAACAGAACATACATTGTAGGAGTGGTACATACAACTCTTCTGGAAATTAAATAATGCACCGTCTCATTTCAATCTGGCATTGTGTGGCATGGTGTGGTTTGGTTTGGTTTTGTTCAGTTTGCTTTTGAGCATTCGAATTCGGCCATAGCTGCCAAATCTGCCTAGTTCTGCTGGAAGCTGCGGGAGAACTTGAATTATCTTGTCATCTCCTGGCAAGAGACTGCATAGACTCCCCTCATTTATGAATGATACATTTGCCCGATGAGAGGCAGGGACCGCACACGAATCTCACAAAGTGTTCTATAGAGCCTCCCAAACTTTTGAGTGTGAATGTTGGCAGCCTTCCAGTGGCTGCATGCTATACAACACCTGAAAAGAATGTACAATGTAGCTATCCGATTGGTCGATTGCCCATCACGTGACACGCAGTTAACCCGTTGAGGACGAGTACCGAGTGTACATTGTACTCGGGCAGTTGTCTATGGGAAATGCGTGTTGTAACAAAATCAGTCCCTCCTCAAAGGGTTATAAGTACATGTACCATCGCACACTATGGCTATCAGCTGTGCAATTTTGTTTGAGCAAAAATTGATAGCACATGGCTGACGTCACCAATTTCCGTCGACTCCCGTGTTAAACTCACGATTGACTCAAAGTTTTTGTTCTATTGCACGGCTCTGATGTCACAATAAACAAACATTTGCCGCGTGCACCCAACAATTATAAGCGTGCTTACAAGCATGTTCTTTTGTCACTCAATTCTGTAAACAACTTCAACCGGTCGGTTTCCCCTACATACGTACATGGCTGACTGTGACTGTGCAGCCACTCATTCACCTTTCACAGAAAATGGTTGCCATTTCTGTGCTAACTTCAAGAATCTGTGTGGACCACATCTGTTGACGTTCGAGGTGTTGTATAAAACAAATAGTGCATGGTCTTTACTCATGCACTGGAACAAGATTTCGCACTCGGTGAAAGATGAGGTGCACTATTCAACTCGGTTTCACCTCGTTGAATAGAGTGCCTGCTATCTTTCACTTCATGTGAAATCTTGCACCGTCGCACTCGTGACCATTCACTATAAATGCAGTGTACATTGTATGTAGCTCTCCCTTCTCACGAGAGCATTTAAACTCCTTCCATGCACACTCAACCATTTGCGCTTTATGAACACGAAGGAGTGTGATTAAAAACCCACCCCTGAGATGTGCTAAGACCGATGCAGCCACATTGATTATCATGGTGGTCATATTCTTCTTCAGAGTTTGCAACTCAGCAGGATATATACAGGTATGTTAACTCAAAGTGTTGAAGGTGGATTGAGAGCCTTTGAATCTACTGTTATCTCTCTTTTTTATTTGTAAGAAAGTGACTAATGAGTGTCATGTTTTACAGCATAATTGTCCAGACATATCATATGCAGTGATGAAAAATTTAATGAATTTGTCACAAATGAGGATTTTGATTGATTGCTCTCATTGATATCCAGATGGGAAGGCAAGGGGACGGATGAAGTCGGAAAAGACTCCAAGAGCGGCGCAGTCCGGGTGCGTGTGAACCCCAAGTACTACAGGCCGACGGAAGTGGTAAGTGACAGCGAGCTGTAACTCGACACTGCTCCATACACATAAACATTGCAAAAAACGTGTTAATCTGTCTATGCACTTCTACTTTTCAACAGCTGGATGAGTGGACCAATAGGTATGCACTGTTTCTGCACAAAACACCCATTTTCTTGTTTCCTGTTTCAATATCCGTTCACCTGTGCATTTCTTTTTCGACTCACTATTTGCAGACATGGTTAGATTCCATCACACTTTGGTAGATACCTAAGGTTCAAAAGTCACACAGACTTCCTGTAAATGATAGGAGGGCAATTGAGTGAAAGCAGAAATGCTTGCCCATGATTTTTTTTTCTCTTCCTGTAATATGTAAGGTTCTTCCTTGTGAGGACATTCTGTTCATTTCATTGTGTTCTGTTCCATCCCCGTGCATAAATATCACAGCAGAAAGATGCAATAAATACTTTGGTAGATTTATTACTCACAGGTTATCATTTTCAACTTCTGTTAGCCTCCATATATTTCTTCACTTGACCTAGAACTGGATGAGAGATAATCCGAAGGAGAACACAAACCTCTTAATAAAATGTGAGAGTTCAGATTTTGTTAGACACACATGTGAGGGAATCTAATATAAATGTTGTCTGTGCAGGAGAAGTTATTTCATGGAAAGAGCAAGTGTGACTTGGGAAGGGAATCATGACTTGGGATCATCTGAACTCAGACTACGACAACGCAGAGGTTGGGCTTCAAGCACGCATGAAGCTTTGGTGATCTGATGGAATTTGGGGAAAAATTACCTTCATACTTCATTAGAATCATTGGTATAACATTTCTTACAATGTATGCATTCAAAATAGTATGATGTTCTCTGATTTTTTTTTTTTGCTTTCTTTTTTTTAATAACTCCTTATGTACCACGCTCACACGCCTGACTCAGTCGACGGCGTGTCAACTTCACATATTCTGCTCAAATGCACATACCCGCCCAAACCGATCGATAATTCACCAAATGTTACATACAGCATACACGTATACATGTACTTGCCAACTCTACCGCATTTGACGGTAGACTACCGCATTTGAAAGATTTCATTAGCATTCAAGCTAGCGCTGCTCGCATAGGCATCCTGGATTCTACCGCTTTCTCACATGAAAATGTTGGCAAGTATGCATACAGTACAGTGAAAGCGTTTCTTGTTATTCCATTCCTGTCACATGTAGCTTACATTTCATGTGGTGATTGACTATCAAGCAGTGTTCCCTACTGGATTTGCGAGTAAATTCTATGAAGTTTCTGTCACTGTTTTGTGTGCAAAAGTCATGCCTCTACAATAATATACATTGTAGCTACTGGTCATTTGAAAGCAAAACAATTATGATAGATTTGTCATACAATCTACATCAAATCAAAGCTTTGTATTTCTCTACAACTTTGCTCATTACACTTCCAGGGTAACAAAAATCTATAAAAGTTATATACATGTAGATCTGAAAAACAGAATGTTTCTCCAAGGCATGATTACGTTGCTGTCTCAGAATAATGTGGCACAGAGGGGGGTTTACACCAAGGTTCATAAAGAGATAAACACCATAAGGAGTTATCCACAAGAACACCATACACATTACATATTGTAGGTTATAAACTACCTTCTGCTATGTCAGATGCTGGAACACTCACTATGGTTTTAAAGCTATTCTTTATCAAACCTCACTCTTTTGATGTGTATGTCATTGAAGGCATGGAAGAAAAAACATACGTGTGTTTTGTGATGGCCTGCTGTCTATCAAACCTGTCCAAAATAGTGAAACCGTTCTTTTTCTCACAATCAGTGCACTACACGTATGTTCACTTAATATTACTCCTCACGACTTTTGCAGCAGTCCATTTGAGTTCATTTCACCTCACCTTGTCCAGGTAGAAGTTCTTGATGAGATACATCACTGCAAGGCCTGTCATGATGAAAATTAAAAGTGTTTCCATTTTTAGTCTTATGTATCAGTGGTCATGCACTCTGCTTCCTCTTAACCTGTTGAGGATGGGCTGATTTTACTGCAACACGCGTTTCCCATAGACACCTGCCCGAGTATACTTGGACTCGTCCTCAGTGGGTTAATTTGATATCTTGTCTATCACCTTGCTATCACTACACAGACCCAATAGAGTTAAACTTTAGGGACGATATGCTGTCAGGATATGTTTTTGCCAAGAATCAGGAATCGGAAGTTAATGTTCTTTCTCTCTTTTTTTCTATCTTTTACTTGAACGCTGGAGGTTGTGTGTAGTCCGCTTTACTTTTACGTCATTGTGCCATATCATTTTGACCAATCACAGCATAAATGCTTACATTGTTTCCATTCCTGTTTGCCTCACAGTTTGACATTGCATGGGACATACATTGTACATGTTAAGATATTGCATGCCTAAACGTTTCTGATTATTTTCTTCAAAACCTATCATTCATTTAATTGTTCGTTATTATTAAGCACATCAGAAGCTTTTGCAACGCAGAAGAATATACAAGTACATTGTATGTCTATAGGTTTTGCGCTTTATAAATTGACATATTATTATTATTATCATTATTCACAGAATGGTACAACCTTCTCCCCACCCCACCCCCATCCCCATTGCTAAAAATGCAGGATGACCCAGTCATTTGCATAGATGCATGCTTAATAAGGGAAAACAGAATAATATACAATGTAGATGATGAATGGAGTGGTCTTACCTGTTCTCCCAGTCAAAACTTTCATGGGGAATAACAGGTTGCCAGTAGAATGGCTTGGCAAGCTCGTGTTAAGTGCAAGGACACACACACAGGGTTGAACACTTGTTGAACATAAGGTGCGTTCACACTGATGGTGAAATATTGTGGTATTTCATGCAGTATTTTGTAAATATGAACATAAATACACCATGAAATACCTACATGTAGCAAAATGCCGAGGTATTTAGAATGGTGATTTAAGCTTCACACAAAATATGCATTCAAGATGTGAATGTGAATCATGTGTATTCATGTCGCAAAATACCATTAGTCATACAGCAGTATGTTTCTCAGGTTACCTGACACACTTTATGTCTTGACCCATTGGAAATACATACATGTATGTTAAATGCTAACCAGAAATACTGCAGGTGGTGTTTCATGCATGAGAACGGTATCAAGTGAATTACCACAGTATCTATTACAGTCATGTGGCATTTCGACAATGAGAACAGTGGTAACAAATTGCTGCGGTATTAAATACCACTGTCAGTAATTCCAGTATGAATGCACCTATTCACTCCAACCTCCAATGACCTCCAGTGAATAGTGGGATGTTATTAACCCTTAATGCGCCCAGGGCATGTAGCTGTGGCTTGCTGGCCTTTTCAACGTTTATTTCGTTTATCCCTCCAAACCCTATTCAGTGCTATTGTAAGTAAAGCCCCCGTTCCACTATGCCGTTCTCGCTACGATTTGACAATTTTCTCAGGTCGGGAAGGATCGGGTAAAACCTGACCCAATCTGGACACAGTACGATGTTAGAACGCTCTAAGTACGCTGCAGTTACGACTACCAAGTGCTTGCTACGCTCTTACTACGATGATCGGGAATTAGACATTGCGATCTCTGCCGCTGCCGGTACGCTTTAGAACGATGTAGCTACGCTGTTAGTGCGATGTTGCCGATGTTATCCGATCAATGCACGCTGTATCTACGCTCTGAACGATCTATATGAGCTTATCACGCTGATACCCCATTCAGAGAGCTGAAAAGTGCCCGATGTGCCCCGATGTACCCCGATTCGACTGTGGGTCAGCAGTCAGTCAACTTATTAGCATGCAGAACCGAAGAAATATACTGTGGACCTCGAAGATTCATTCTTCTTTTTTTACTTTTGATTTTCAAAGTTGTTGTTGCTTCGTTATTCTCACTACTCTTTCTTCATCAGCGAGCCCGTGCTTCTGTGCCTCCAGTGCCCTGGTTATGACCCACCATTTCCCTCTCCTCTCCCCTCCTCCCTCCCCCCCCCCCCCCCCCCCCCCCCCCCTTGTCCATCTCGGACTTACTACCTTCTTCACTACTATATCTTTCTATCCTCTCATCAATTGTTTCCTTACAAGAGAGCCGCCATGTGTTTGTTAATGTGCGTCCGTATGTGTGCATGTATGTGTGTATTACTCTGTCTGTCTTTTTTTTTTTTTTTTGCTACCGCTTAGGGAAATTTGTTGTTGTTTTTTGCAATTATATATTTTTCTCTATGAGGGGACTGCATTCTAATACTACAAGCTCTGCTTTTTAGCAGTCCCCTCCATTTCCAGCAATATTTTGTATGCATTTACCACAGTGACGTAACTGTTATTTGTATCTCTGTTGATAATTTGCCTGTATCTCTTTTACAATGTTGTTCTGTTCATCGCATTGTGGTACTGATTTCATGACGTCTGTGTATATGAGCGTTTCTTTGTATATTTTATTATTTGTTTGTTGGAAGTGAAATAAATCAACTTGAAGAGCCTCCTCAACTCACGGTTCTTTTGCAGCAATGCACTGTATAAACAAAGACGTGCTGATTTTTCAAAGGATTTTTCTTGATGTCCTTGCTTTTATATTCCGTCTTCCTCCAGTTGTAGATGATTTCATATTCTTCAAAATTCTGCTATGTCCTTTTCCTCCTCTTTCAGCATCACGTGCAGTCTCTCTTTCTTCGCCTTTTGGGTAGCTGCTTCACTGCTTTCTTCTCTTCTTTTTCTTCATCTCTTCTTCTTCTTCGAAAATTACAGCTAAAATTACTTCCCGTTCTTGTGCCGATGTTACTACGCTCAGAAAGACCTTGTTACGCTCATCCCGCTGCGTTTGCGCCGTCATTACGCTTTCCCCGCTGCGTTTACGCTGTCACTACGCTCTCCCCGCTTGCCGTACGATTAAAAATATGTCAATTTTGGTCGGGGAGATCGGGAAGAAATTTTGAACCGGTTCAAAATTTCCTCCCGATCTGAAAAACTGCCCGCTCCAACCCCGACTTCCACACGCTACTGCTACGATGCTTCCGATCCCCGTACGCTTTTGCCGCTCTCTCCCGATCTGCTAGATCGGGACAGATCGGGGTCCAAATCGTGATAGTGGAACGGGGGCTTTAGCCAGCCCACTGAGATATACTTTAGCAGTGTGCCCCAGTCTGACAGGAAAGCCACGGTGAAACAACAGGGAGTAAAAGTATTCTTGGTGAAAAATTAGAATTAAAGGTATTATTAATCTTTATTCATCTGGCAGTTAGTTTCCAGACATCTGTACCAATTGATGAACTCCAGGTTTGTGCTCAAGGTTAGGGCTTGCTGCTTGTTCTTCCCCCACACCCCTTCACTGGTGCTGTTGCTGTTTTACTCTTTTCCTATTCTTTATCCCTTTGTTGTTCCTTATGTTGTTTGATGTTGCCTCCCTATTCATCTTTATCCTTCACAGGTTGCCCCCTATGATCCTTGGGATCATCACTACTAACCCACCTCTACCTTTTGTCTGTCCACCCTCCTGCTTTAATCCCCTCCCTTTACTTGTTGGGCTCCTTGCCCATGACTTCCAACCAATCCCTTTTGTTTTCTTTGTTCTGTGTCCCTAAGCCCTCCCCTGACTGTTCTTGTTTTGTGTAGTCCTTATATGTCATTGCTTTCCCTGCCTGTTTGTCATTTTGCCTCTGACGAAGATTCTGCTCGGATCAAAAGCTCAGGCCCCTTTTGACTCCAACCGGTGAATAAATCACTCCCGTGATGTGCCAAACAAACATACAGATAGCACAATGTAGATTTCTCATTGGATTTCATTAGGGTGCTTTAGCCCTTTCTGTACATCTTTGTGCACTATTATGTTACTTGCCAAACCTTCTTACAGGCATTTACAGGGATGGTAGTTTTTGTTGAATTGGGGTATTCAGATTTTAACTTTTAGCAAGAGAATTAGAAACCACTTAAGAAATATGAAAGAGCATATATGTACAATTCTAAGAGGAATGCAAAGTTTATTTATTGAAAATTGGTTTTGAAAAAAAAAAAAACAAGGAGGTCCTAATGAAAGGTGGGACCCACCTTTCATTAGGACCACTTTGCTTTACTTTGTTTTGTGATATACATTGTATCAGCCATTTCAAAACCGATTTTCATCAAATAAATGTTGAATTCGTTGTAGAATGTATGCTGTACCGTATGTCCCAAAAAAAATTACAACGGGACCCTCCGCAATGATATCTTTAAACATAGTGAATCAATCCAAATACAAATTCAGGGTATGAAACTATATCTCATTGCGCACATCTTACAGAAAACCCCATTCGATTGGCTTCAGTGGTCGAAGAGAAATGAGGAATTTTGTAGAGGATGTCAAGAATCTCTTCCCTCCAAGTTCTGTCTATTGTATTCACACACAAAAGCATTGAAGTGCTAAACTTGGAAGAATCAGACTCATGACATGCTTTACAACTTTTCACATTTCTCTGTGACCGCTTAACCAAATTGAATGGGGTTTTCTGCGATATAGAGCTAAGATGTTATTTTTTAAGACCCTGAAGTAGCATTTAGACAGTTTAATCATATTGGGTGTTATCAATGCGAAAATTTGATTGTAATTTTTTGGGGGGACATACACTGTACTGTAGCTTCCATAACCTTCTAATTATGAAGTGTCATTTTTTTTTTCAATGCGTCTGCCCCTCCAAATGAAATTTGTAAGTTTGTAACTGCTGATGTATAATTTAACAAACATGTTGGAAATGACGACAGGTTTGAGGCCGTGATTCCTTTTTTCTGACATGTTTGTTAAATCATAGATCAGTAATTGTCATCTTACCAATTTCATTTGTAGAGGGAGACAAAATGAATGAAAATGAATGAAAAAATTCACACCTCAACCTTCACCCCGTTGCTTAATATTCTCTTGTTTTCAGGTTTCTAATTATCTTGCAAAAAGTTGGAAACCTGAAGCCCCATCTCAAGCAAAACTATACCATCCCTTTAATGAGAGATGTATGCCCCCCCCCCCCCCACACACACACACACATGCTCAAACCCAAACACAAACTTGACTGTTCTGAGTCAAACAGCCCACTGACATTATGTATGATGCAATACTCTCATTGTGACTGCGTGGAATAAGAGGCTTTACATAACCACAAATAGCTGACATTTAGAATCAGGTCTTTCAGAGCTCAGCCCTTAACCTAGCTAGGCCTGAGTGTACTCGGGCAGGTATCTATGGAAGATGCATGTTATAGTGAAATCTGTCAGTGGATGTAGGTTGCCTAATCCTTTAATCCCTATTGTCACATCATAGCCTTCCTGTTGTAGGGGAGGCACATTATCACACCTGAGTGGGCTGGCTTTAAACTTGGGATTACAATAGCTCAAGTTTGGAGGCATCTATGACTGAATGCTGATGATAATGGACAGGAAGTTGCAGCTTAGTGCCTGGGAACTTAACCTGTTGCAGACATGCTGATTTTTTCTGTAACATGCATTTCCCAAAGACACCTGCCTGAGTATACTTGGGGACTAGTCTTCAGCAGGTTAAAGGGTTAATAGTCAGTGAAGCATACAATGTCTACCAGAGGGGAAGTGCCTTTTAGCTAGCAAAGTTGAGGAAGAGTGAACAAAAGGGTTTGTAATTGAAAGGTCTATTATGAGGTCTAGTCTAGGCCTACATGTATATTATGAGATCCTGTCTAGGCCCTGCTACTGACAGATGCAGGTACCAGAATGGTCATCTTACACTGTCCCATACAGGGCCCAGACCTGTGTAAGTTTCCAGGCTTATACATTGTAGATGCAAATAACCATGGGGACACAGGAACAATTTGTATTTGTACCTATTTACATATCTATTGCAAATCTTTATCCAGAGTGGCCTGATCAGCATAAAATGTATAAACAGCATGAAATGGACAAATAAATTTCAAAACGATATACATGTAAAGTAGACACACAGATCAAGTATTTAAATAAGATAATATCATACAATCATACAGATTTAAAATAGACTAGCTGCCGGTCTTCCTCATGGCTCTGTTTTCGTTAAAAGCCATGGAACATGAACAACAACATTAACTGTAGAAGCTTACTTTGCAAGATCACCCTCCCATTTATACAGTCATTCAATTAAAAGATTGCTGTGTGATCAGAGTCATATCAACTTAGTGTAGATCTGACCATGGAAAGCACTTTTAGTTCATAAAAATGATGGGTTTCATCAATTATTAGCAAGTGTACACATGTTGCACGTCAATGAAATGAACTTTCATATGACGTGCAGTTGTCTGTACCAATTTCTATGCCTTGAGATTGTTCTTGAAATAGTCTCATCATTTTTATTCTGATGGAAAGACCTATTGATGATTAAATACTTTTCTCCTGATAAAGTTATACATTGTAAGCAGTATTATGGAAGTGTATTTGGAAATGTAAAACTTTCCGTGAATTTTTTACATGTGGGAATCAGACATTTCTGTAACGCCGGGGGGGGGGGGGGGGGGGGGGGGGGGGGGGGGGGGGGGCTGTTTCTCTATAAGAAAGCTCTGAAATAAATCTTAAGTTACATTTACTGGCAAATGATCTTGGGGCAATTTTGGGATCAAGCAGTAGCCAGAGAAGTTAGTAACTGTTTCACTAAACCATTTGGGACCAATATTTTGCACCCACCTTGCCATGTACTAGAACCACGCTTCTCAACCTTTTTTTTTTTTTTTTTTTACCCCGAGGCCCACTTCAGCTCCTGTAGATTCATGTATTTCCGAGGCCCAGGTAGATCAAATACAAATCTTTTTTATTCAATTTTTGGCCAATATCGTGGCTCTCCTAACAGAGCTTTGCAGCCTACCAGTGGGCCGCTGCCCACCAGTTGAGAAGCATGGTTCTAGAACACATCTTGAATTTCTATGTATCCTGTAAACTAGATATGATCTGATCTGTCCCAACTTCAGGCCCGTTGTTTGGCTCAATTTAGTTCCCGTGTTAGTACAACAGAGCCCAGATGGTTATTACACTATGATGGCAATATTGGTCACAAAAGGCATGTTATCATTTTGAATTACAGTGAAACAGTGTTTGTGCTTGTAGGAATTGTACAGTACAATTGTAAATCTCAGTTTTCTGTAAAACAAAAAACAAGAAAGAAAGAAAGAAAGAAAGAAAGAAAGAAAAAAGTACTCTGCCTGTAGTGGAGTTCTTGAGTTTGATCAAATCACTGCCATATTCAATAACAGCCCATACAAGCCTCTTGAGACTACATGTATCAGCTCAATTTAATGTCACTGACACGCAAGCAGATTGTCGATAGTAGTGAGGAATTGTAATGGTATAAAAACTGTGAAGCCAAAACAAAACAACAAACAATATGTGACCGTGCACCTCAAAACAAACAAAAAGTCGCCAGACATGAATTTTTAGTTAAGACCATATTCTGAAAGAGCAGACTTTTAGCTTTAAAATGATGTATAACTCAAATCAAATGGACTCTCCTAACCTATCTAAATATTGGAAAGAAAGCACAAACTCAGGAAAAGTGTGAACTGAGAAAAGAGGCTCTGAAGTACAGTGTCTATTCAAATGCTTAATCTTTACCAAACCATGCTGGCTGTGCGATGAATGGGACAAAAAACAGGAAGTAAACCACCAGAGTAATAACAATGAAGAGATTATTAGATCAAACTGAAATTAAGCATGCCTCATTAACACATTCTGTCCATAATTAATGCCAACTTTCAAAGCAGTAGCCCTATCCTTTCAAAAGTTATTAGAGTTGAAAGTGAAGAGTGTGGACAAGGTTTTTCAGAAATGAAAAAGGGATTCTAAAGACACACCTAATCACACTATTCTACCAGAAATGTTGGAGATAAACTGCTAAAAAAAAAACACTTTCTCGCCCGTTTTATGATACCAAATTTTAGCATAATGTAAAAGAAGACCCGCTCTTTCAGAAAATATGAAAAAGTCAACTTCGGCTAGGTTGACCCATTTCACTTATTTCCAGTCCTCACGCAAAATCAGTGTGTGCAACTTTATGTTCGTTTTGAGGTGCACGGTCACATATGAAAACAAAATGGGAAAAAGATCAGCCTCATATGAAGTGGTGTGTCAGTTTCTTGTTAGACACATTGATACTACACAGCTGAGTGTGTAAAATACCCATTCTGTGTCACAGGCAAATCTGGAGAAGTCAACTTCAGCCGTGGTGCAGTAAGTGCAATGCTGCCCTCTCTTGACGAGTACAAGTACAGGGTTGGAAAACATCACAGTTCCATTCAGCTTGCTGTAAATTGATCCTTCTTTCCACAAGGAAAATAAGATGAAAAATAATAGCAAATACATAAAAAGGGGGGCAAGAGGAAAACAAATATTGAATAGTATGAAAATATAAGATTCATTGAGGGTTTCATGAAAATTTAATTTTTCTGCATTGTAAATCATAATACAAAACTGTATATATGTTTTACTCTGTTCCTAAAGTAGTCAAAGGAGGTGTTTTGCACAGGTTCCGCATAGGGCAACAAAATTTGCACTTCATTTATGTACATAAAGAATGCCCATATAATATTAGCACTAATGCAAAGCAGGGTTTCCAGTGTCTGGATGGTGTGAATTCTGTTGAAAGTTCTAATACTCTCCCTCACATGTCCTACAGACATCAGCTTTGCCATGCAAAACATTCACTTCTGTTGTGCACCTGCTCTGAAACAGTCCTGCTGCACCTTTTAAATGGGGCATGTCCCGCCTCCTGATAGAGTGAATTTTATAAAGAAAAATACTGATATACCCTCATCAGTAAGAATAACTAGATAATCTCAAGCTAGCATGATTGTTTTTCTTCCCTTTTTTCTGTGAGTGATCCGAGTATCTTTGGTACGGCGAGGTGATAGAGTCCCCTGCAAAAGGACCAATCTATCAGCAGTTTTTAGACCTTGAGTTGGCCCTAGCAATAAATGTAGTCTACCGCCATCTGTTGGCCATCTATGGGCCAGTTGCTTACAATCAGAGCCACAATACTGACAGTCAAATATGCATAAAGTGGATCTGATAGGACTCGTCAAGAAGCTTTAGCACATCCAATATCTGATGGTTTGGGTTTTTTTTTTATACAAATGTACAACGTTGTAATTAAATCAGCTCACACTTTCATTCTTTCAACTGACAATGTAAGCAGAAACTCACCCTTCTTTGACTTATGCACAGTTGTGTGTGCAACAAACAACATTATACTGCACACAGTTTAATGCGTGCCCAATGCCAGTGATTTTTGTGTGGGTGTTATTCTAATATCTTCCTTTCATCTTTTTTTTTTTTTTGCATTTCCATGTTTTCTGTGATTTGATCATTTTTTTTTTCCAGTGACTGCTCTCAAGTACAATGTAAGTCCTTGTGTATTTCATACTAGCCTTTTACCCTTCTTTGGCAACACCAATATTCTGTTTGCATATTTTCAAGTCAGTATTTTTCTTTTCAAACAGTTTACTATATAGTCATACTGTAAAAGTGGATATTTTTGCGCGACTAATTTTTTGCGCTTGGCCAGATAAGAAGAGTTTCGCGTGTTTTTAATTCCGCGGAATCAAGACATCCCGCACAGGAACATATGGCAAGCAAAAACATTTGCGTGCTTTTATTTTCGCGCTAGTTTCTGGTTGCGCGAAATGCACAAAAATTTCCACACCGTGAAAATTTCCACTTTTACAGTATCCTCCCCTTCTAAGGTATATTTCATCTTTGCTTATTACAAATATAGTATTTTGCACCATTTTTTCTGTGTTATTATTATTATCTGAATCTCTTTCTATAGTCTCTTCCAACGCCTTCAAACATTCAAACCGTAGAATGAGATGATCTTGCGAATGAGACATGGCATAAGAAATGATAAAGGTTATTAGTAATGACTGAAAAGGCTTTAACTGTCATTGTTGTTGTTGATGTTGTGACGGTGGTGTTATATATAACACAAGTCAATAAACTCTGAAAGCATTCTTCGAAGAGATTAAGATCTTGATTGGCAGGTTTTCTGCACCGCAGCCATGGATGATAATTTTTTTCCCCTTTTTTGCGGCTTTGAAATGTTGCGTGAATGCAGTGATCGATGCTCCAATCTTGAGGGTGTGAATATCTTCTCAGCCAAGGAAGAATTATGACAAGTCAACAAGACTCCTTGTTCCGTCCATGTTTGTAAATTACGGGCCCGCATTGTCGGGGGAAGTCAGGGGCGCGTTTTTTTATGGGGGGAACTTGGTGACAATAGTTTGTGCCCCCTTTGGGTCTTCCTCGCTTCTTTTGTTCCCCAAGTGTTTTGGTGGCTCTGGATTTGAATGGCCGACACAATGCAATACAAGTTGGATCAAATCAGGCAGAAATGTTTATAAAATGGTGCTACCACAGCGGAACAGAAGGTTTGATTGGGGCAATTTTCCTGACGTGTTTCTTCGCTTCCAGTATTGCTCTCACATTTTTCCCTCTCCCCTCTCTCTCTCTTTTTCTGGACGTTCCTTTTCCCCTCTGAGAAGAGTGTTGAAAGCAGTGGTCAGGGGGTGAGAATAGTTTCGGGAATCACAGCGTGGAGAGGGTTTCTTTTTTTTGAATGGTTCCTCAAAGATTGGGTGGTTTACGGTTTTTACTGTCAGGAAGTTCCATGTGATGCCGGGGAAAGAGGTTTGGCGTGCACAATAGCGAGGTGCCAGCGCCGAGAGTTCGCCTACCTCGCGCGCAAACGCCGATGTCGACAGTATAATGGCATACTGTGATGTGGTTCAGGCGTACACGTAGGGAGCCCTCAAGGTCGGATTATCAATATTGGTTAATCTGGAAAAGCACTAATGTGCCAATTCAATAATTTCGTCTTCTCCCCCCATTTTTTTTCCTTTCCCCCTTTTGCCTTACAGGCCATTATTTCTCTGCCATTCTACCCATGTCAAAAGCACGTTGATTGACACCTAGATTCGTCCGTTCTTTCACCTCAAATTCACGCTGAAATGAATCTTGCCTTCTCCGGGCACTCCCTAATTGGATTAAGTCACAATAAAGAGGAAGTTTTTCTTTCCTTTTCTGCAACTCAGCCGAAAGCAGCCATTGCCATTTTTTCCCCCTCTCTCTTTTACCCCTTTACCTCTCCTACATGTACGATCCAGGCAACCCATGTTCACCAAATTCGTCTCCTCACTTCCCCCCCCCCCACCCCAAAAAAAAAAAAAATGCCCCGCCATACCACACACTTCCAATTTGTAAGATAATGTTTTACACGAATGTGTCCTGTTTTGGTGCGCCATGTCGGCTGGGGAAGGCAGATGGTTAACACTTAAAACATGTTTTCGGGCAGTGTGTATGTCAAAGGACCAAACTGGGCACTTGGCAAAACGAACACCAACACTCCTCGTTGGCGGCTCCTCTCGCAGCCCCGCCCTTATGGTTAATTCATGGCCGGGGCCATTCGATACCCCGGACTCGCACTCTCGCGGGATCCGGCATCATGGGTGCAGTGTCTGTCCCCCCCTTACGCCCATGACAACTCTTTAAGAGTCTCAAATGCTGCCATCAAGTTCATTGATGTATCATTCTACCCTTCAGCCCTGTGTCTTTCTTGCCTAAATCCCCTCAAAATGAGTTCTCAAATTTCCCTTGTGTGTGTGTGTGTGTCTGTCTGTCTGTCTGAGCATTACCTGGTTCTCTTTTTACAATGTTTTGACATCCCATCCAGAGATCTCTTGTAATTGTCATCAAGTTTCAGTAAAGTAGATGCATTTCAAGTTCATTCTTAGATACAAAGAAGGGACGTGTCTTTATTTCTCACCTCTTATTGCAAAGAACTGAGTTTTATGACACATTAGCAGCAAAATTTATCAAATGCATACAACCTGCATTCTTATAAGGTGTTCTTAATCTAAATCTTTGTACACTAAGAAGCACAGTATTTGGATGTTTTGTTAGGATTCAAACTAGGGTCCAAACCTGGACGTTGATAGCCATTCTTTGGGGTAGGTGGAGTTAGCGAGTTATTATCTGGTCGAGCGTAATAGTTTGTGTAACTGCTCTCGTCTTCTCCGGAGAGTAAGGAAGAGGCAAGGTGAAGATGAGATGGAAGGTAACTTCCCCAGGTGAGAAGAAATAAAAAATGGCCACGGATCCACCAAGAGGAAGCAGGCAGGAGGCGGTAATGATTGAAGGGTGCATCTAATCGTCCGGTGGGTAGCGTTTTTGGCCAAAGCCGGGATGATCCTCCGCCCTGATCTCCGAAAACATGGCTCCAATTTTTTTTCTTGAGGAGCACACCTGCACAGCCCCCTGGCTTAAGTGGCCGATGATGGACACAGGAGGGGAAAGGGTTTTACAGACGTGTATCTTATTTCTCCCACCTCCGGTGGCAAGCCCCGAGATTAGCCGACCCCTAGAGATACTTGCCGGATCAGGGGGGTTTGAAGTGAAGGGGGGGCGGTCCACGCCCACCCTGGAAATCCAGCCCGTTAGATGAAATGACATCTTTCTCGCAGAGCACTGACGTGCTACTACCGCACGTATACGATTCAATCCCATCTTTGTAACAATTTCCTTTGATTTGATCTGTTGTTACTGTCGGACAACCATTTTTGTCACCTTCGTTGAATCCGCGATGCCTTTTCTCAATGGCAGTGAATCGTATTTAACAAGATCGCAACATCAATCATTAAGGTTCACACCTTCTGATGTAGTGAAACTAATGTATTGAAGAATGTGGAGATGTCATTTTAAACTTTTCAACTCTTTCAGACTGAAAAGGTCAACTTCTAAGGTGCCTTTTGCAATGTACAAAAAGTTATTTTCCAAATGTCTGCATTTTATGACTCCTCTCCATGCAAACAAAATGAAGACAGTTTCCCATTTTAACAGATATTCTTAGTGTCATTTATCTATTGCTCATAAGTACTCTACCATTTAATAAGTATGTTTTTCGAGAACTATTGTGAATAAAAAGAAATGGCACTGGACTTAAAATGATGAGTTTCTGAGCTTGAAACCTTCTTTATACATGGTGGATCCCTTGATGAGATGTGGTACCCATACCACCCTCCTTCAAGCGTGGTGTAAAAACTATTGCAGTTACCAGTAATTGCAATGGCTGCATCATCCATACATGTCTAGGCTACTCTATTGTCTTGTTATTGCCATGGTAGCAGCATTCAGCTACACTTGTCCATCAATAAAAGGGCTTTATTATGCCAGGAGTGGAGGGAGAAGGAGGGGAGCAGATGGAAGATACTGAAATGATAAAGAAGCCAAATTACTCCTGAAGGAAGATGTTGTCAAGGAAACCTGCATCCCTGACCATTCTTGTCGTGGGCATCACGTAGTGTCCTTTGATAGCGGTGATTTCCAGTTGCTTGACCGAGTGATTCTGAGATTTGGGGAGAACGGAGAAAATGAAGTGATTAAGGTTATTTGAGATGCAAGTTGGAAATCAAGGCAGCATGCACGTGGCTGACAGAGCATTCATGTCCGTAAGCATGGAGATCATATTACAGTTACTTGCATTTGATTATTCAGTGTGGTCATCATTATTATTATTATTTTTTTTTTGATTTTGGATGATCATTTTCTGAAGCTTGCCAAGAAGTAGCAGTCGGTGAGACATTTTTACAGTCTATGCAGCATCTAAGAAAAATTCAGGTGACAATTTTATGACAGGAACATACTGTAGCAGTTGTCATCAGACACAATTTCCTTTTTTTTTTCATGCTGTAACCATGCACTAGAAAGTTCTTTCTTTCTTTCTTTCTTTCTTTTTGTTGATCATTTAGCCTGAGACCCATTCATGTCACTGTGTTGTTGTTGTTGTTGTTGTTGTTTTTTTTTTTTTTTTTTTTTTTTTTGGGGGGGGGGGGGGGGTGAGGGGTTAAGTGTCATTCTCAAATGTTAGTGTGGTGTCATGAATTGACACTCATGACCAGAGTTTGCGAGCTAAATAATTTTTTTTACAAGATGACATTAATTTGATTAAACTGACAACTTAAGCTGGAAGCAACTGCTTGAAGTTTGGCTAAGAAGTCAAGTGGTCCACAAAAAAAGAAGAAACTGCTAGTAATGCAAAAAAAAAAAAAACTTTCAGTGTTCACTAAGCCATTCATATTCCAAGCCATACTGACTTTCATATACAATGTACTGTATACGCCATATATTTAGCGAGTCTAAATTTTCCCGAATCGGTACTTCCCGCTGTTTTTGCGAGTGGTTAAATTTGCGATCATGGAGGACTGAACTGAACGGAGAATGTATACGTGTACATCACATTTATATCGAGATCAGAGTTAATTTTTTTGGTATGTCTTTAATTTCACGAATAACACCTGACTCGCGAAATTCGTGAAAATGAAAACCTCGTGAAATATTCGGCGTATACAGTATCTTACGTCCCAGTCTCTAAAGTCTACAAGAAGAATCCCCTGACATTGGGGAGACCTGCAATGGAAGGATCCTACCTTTAAGCTCTCACAGCATGTCATTGCAAAATCATGCTTGACAAAGGCTCATACCTCCCTCTCACCGATCAAAGTTAGAAACTGGGCCCCTCACCCCTTCTCCGTGCATTGCAGTCAATGTGTGTGTATGGTTGGGCACAGTCCTAAAGCATGTTCGCTGCATTCTGGGGTTATAAACCCCGTACCCGGACCAGTACTCGCATATATTATTTTTCAATTTCTTAAGCCACTTTTGCCCATGGGCTCCATCAAAATACACAAGGCAGAACTCCCTCCGCCCCCTTTGGGCCGGTTGGGACTAATTGGTGGGCAGCTGAAGTTATTAATTCTTGTCGTTCTAGAAGAAAATTTCATGTCATAGCATTTTGATGTAATTTTTTTTTGTTCAAAAAGAAAATGAAAGGGAAAGGATTATTTTTTCCTAAAACTTCTTTTTCTCCGAACTTTTTTTTTCCTAATCAGAAATTTGTTGTCACTACAGATTGAAATGGGGTGTTATGCTTGTGTCTACATTTTGACAAATATAATCTTTGCATATTGCATGCAAAAATAATGGAAAATAACTGTGATGTTGAAGTTTACAGGTTATGAGATATGCACCTGTATGCATGGTGTTGTACAGACTGTGACATGCATATGTTCGATGTTTACTGGCAGAAGGGTAATGAGCACCAAACTCTAAAGAACTCACACGCAAAACTGACATCTGGCTAAGACTTGTCTGCTCCGAATAATTAGACCAGGTTGTGAAAGGGATTTTCAGGCCCTGCCATTTAGAGGCTTACTGTGCAGATCACCTGAGAACAGTAATCAGCAAGTGTTCAAGAAGGAGGATTATTCTTACACGAAATCATCATTAGTATTGTGTGTGGTGTCTATCATTCGTCATGTTTTGTACTAGCACAACCAGGGTGCAGTGTTTGTGTTTAGGGTTGGAGGCTTAGGAATTGAGCAAAATTTTGGAAAAGAGAGACCCATGAAAAATAGGCCCATATTATACCTCTTTATAAACATAGGTTTTGTTCTCTATTCTATTAGCTTTGAAGTGGAGCACATACTGAGTACAAACTGAAATGATTTGATTGAAATGTAATTTAAGATTCAGGAGACATTTCATGCCGATGTTGAGTGCAGATAATGTCTGTGTATAACTTTGATGACAACACAACTGCTGTTCATGCTATGGCGCCATCTAGTGACAGGGTTGAGTCATGATCAGGTAGGGCTCAGTCCCTTTTCATATTGTTCACATTATATACAACACGTTGGAATTTGTTTCATTTATCAGGGAAGCGAAGTTCTTGTGTTGGAGCATCACTGAAACAGGCTTTACATAATCACTGAATCATCATGATGCTTACAGAATATCCCCAATAAAAGAGAATCATACCGTCACATCGCTTCCATCAAGATACATGACAGATTTCTGTCGGGCTGCCAAGGAGCTGGGCTTGTAGACATATCACAGCATGACAAAATCCAATGGAAAATATTGACATTTTCTCACCTTTTGTCACCATCAAATAATCTATTTCCTCCTTTTTTGTTTGTATAGGTTTCTCTCTATCTGGTGTTCCTTTTCTCAATTTTATGACATCTCTTGTTTGGTGTGTGCAACCCGCTGAAAGCCCCTTTCAGGTTTTCTCCCCGCACACACTCCGGGGCGAACTGGAGCGTTAAAGTTCAGTTTGGGCCACCCCGTGGAGGGGTCTCCTCTTCTCTCGGTGGTTCCTCTCGCGTGGGGGAGCTCATTGTAACCTTCTTCCCTGCTCCACCTCCCCATTCAGGGCTAATCCTAATTGACCGATGCTCATCAAAAATTGCGCTTTCTGTTCGTTCGTTCATTCATTCGTCATCGCCATCCGAAATATTCTCTCATTCTTTCCCTCCTTCCTCTTTCCATCTCTCGTTCTGTCATTCCTCCATCCCTCTAGTCTCTGTCCGTCTCATTCTATCTCTTTCTCTCTTTCATCTCCTCTATACCAATTTGTATCTTCCACTGAGTGTAGTCTAAATTAACATGGGAAGATGCCATTGACATGGTTATTAATGAGGGAGGGAGAGAAATAAGCTTGGACAGACAGTCGAATACCCAGATGCAGTGCATACCATTATAAGAGGGTCATTTTCTTTTTTCAGCATCGTATAACTTCCCCATGGTGCTTTAATTGATCTTTTGTGAGTGATGTTCTGTACCATCCCATTTGACCCAGGCAGTGAACAAAAAAAAAGAAAAGTAATGTCACATATTAACTCTCTGCTTACTGCAACCAGATGTGCTATGTATGAAATCCATGGTTGATTCCATGGTTGATTTCTTTCTTCTGCTTCTTTTTTCAGTCGGGGGGAGGGGGGGGGGGGGGGGAGGGAGGCTTTTCTTCTTATAGATTCTACCTCATGTCAAATTGTTTGGGTGAAAGGATGGCAGTGCCTTCCACTGCCAGTAATGGGCAGCGTCTCAAGGTATGCCATTGTGCAGCAGGCAAATTAACCCATTTAGCAATAACTGCTTTCACGCTGCCTCATTATTCATTAAATTTACCACTCACACACACCCAAAAATACATCAATTTCTGTGTGCTGTCATATCTTAGTCCAATGCTATAGTTGTATATTTTTCTCTTTTTTTTCTATAGATAGACAGTTTCTGTCAATATTTTGTGCATTAGCATGTTACCTGTAAAAAAATTGAATATGACCTCATTACATCTGTCAGGGAAGTAATCAAATTCTAAAATTTTCATTCCATTTTTGTTTATATTTCAAATAATATGTTTTTTTGTGTGTCATTGGATATCAGCTAGCTAGAAATGTATTCACATTGTGATTGCTACATCCATATTATTTTGACTAGGATATCAATGCTTCATGGGAATCTTTAAAGGTGGGCCATATTTCAATGCTCACAAAATTAGGATAACTAGTGCTGTGGCAATTGTGCGCTCTCAACAAAGATTATCCAGCAAACCCAGCAGCGGTGGCCCTTCTAATCTGAGTCTTGAGAATATGCAGACCAGTGATAACGCACTCACAAGCAATAAAAGTTAGCACATTAAATGCCGTTGCACTCAACTTAGATTGTTTGCCTTGCTTTCATTTAGAAAGCTTTGGTGTTAATATTTGCTACTTGCTTGTTACTGTTCATGTGTTCACATGATGTTTTTGACACCCTGGGGTATCAAATAGAAATCTGCCATTTTCTTGATTTTCTCTTCTTCTTTTTTCGCTGTACCCTGGGTGACCAAAAATTGGGTGAAAAGTAATTTTTTGTGCTTTAGAGAAGACAATTTTCTTGCATCAATGAGTTCAGCGGTGCAGCGACATCATAACATCGGCGCTCATAACACACACTACACCAGTGATATCAGTGTCACATACAGACAGCTACACTACTCTTTGCATTACCAGTCCATGGAAGGCATAAAATAAGTAATCATAGGACAAGATAGTGGAACAAAGTGATCTAATTATGATTTACATTTCAAAATTGCCATAACATATTTTGAACACATAAAAGTTATCTCAATTGTTATTATCAAATATTTGTTATTACTAAAAAAAAAAAAACCTCCGTAACAAGGTTGAAGTGGTTGGTTTTGGCATCATTATCGCCGGCTGCTATATTTTGGCTGCTGTGATTGCAGTGTGTAAAGCAACTTCCGAACACAAGATGGCGCCATACAATGCGGTACCCCCGGACACTGTGTGGTGCATTGTATGAAGTCTATTTCACACTCAATGTTCTATATATACTATTTTTCCGTCAATATGTAGTACAGCTAATATCCATTCTCTCCCTCTCTCTCTCTCTATCTCCCTTAATCTCTGTAGATTTGTTTGGTTTTTTTTATTATATTTTCTTTCAGTATATTATGTTGATCTCTATTTTGTTTGGGTGTTTCTCTGTCTTTCTCTGTTTTCCCCTGCCTTGCACATAAAAGCAGACACAGTTTATATATACTTTTTATCTATCTCTCCCCCTCTTTCCTTATATTTCTCCCTCTCTGTCATTTTCACTGTTTCATTTATCATGTTTTCAGTCTATATACGATGTATGTTTAAAGTGTACCAGTACCTTGGAAGTCAAATTTGTGTAGAGCCAGAATACACAGAAAACAGCCATAATTCACCTGTGATACCCCCTGAAATTATCTATATTTTGATACAGTGTAAATCAGATCATATCTCTAAAACAATTTGGTACTTGTGGTTCGCGCGTTTCAGTTCTGATTGCGCACATGCATTGCATATCACTATCGTTCAAGGCATGTTTGGAAAAAAATTATCAATAGCATGATCGTTCAATTGAAAGAATCTGATAATCAATGAGTCTATTTCAAGTCTTTTTTTTTTGTATACTTCTTAAGATTTACATTTAAACCCCAATAGATAAAAATCGGAGTGACATAAATATTCTTAGATTTCGCAGAGGGCATGTCTCATGTATATTCTACAAATATAGCAAACATAATACTCAGGGTATTGGTACACTTAAAATCTGTTTTACTTGGTATGTTTTTCAATCTTTCCCTGATACTCTCTGTTAATCTATCTCTCTCTCATCCTCTTAAAACTTCTTTTCAGTAGCCCACGTGCTTCACAGGCAAAAAAAAGAGGCTAAAAAGAGAAGTGCCATTTGGTGCAGGAGAGCTGAATGGGGGGAGTGGCACTGGAAAAATCCTCTGACAACTGATCAATAGGGTGACCTGACTTGCCCCCGTCAGTGATCTTTCAGACCCCCAAATTAGCGCAAAATTGTCAAGCAAGCGATTGAAGCCACAGCGAGAGAGTGTGAGAGTTGGGTTGGGGGGAAATTATCCCCATTTTTCTCGCCACATTGGTTTGCACCGCAAAAAGTTAGCAAGGAAGATATTGGTTCTATTCATAGACCCCTCTTCTCCACTGCCCGGGGCATGTTAGAGTATGAATCGTTCCCAAACCGCACTAGCTCAGAGATTCTTCAGTTTGGTATAGGGCAGCTCTAGGGCTCCAGATGTGATTTTCAGTAGATTATTGGGCAAGTCAATTCATAGCCACCAGCCACACATCCTTTAGCATTAATTCTTCTTCCTTCAGTGTATCTTATCCCTTTTGTATCTTTATATTTTTAAAGGAGAAGTTCACCTTATATAGATGTGGATTGAGTAGATGCAGCAATATTAGTAGAGCGTGCCAGTAAAAGTTTCAGGAAAATTGGTCAATCCTTTCAAAAGCTATGAATTTTTAAAGTTTCTGTGCAGTCACTGCTGGATGAGAAGACTACTACAGTTCATGATGTCACATGCATAGAACAACATGAGGAAAATATAAAGAGAATTCCACAAAATTTCATTTTTCAAAGAAGTACACATTCCCTCATCTGATTACTGGCGTTTATTAAGGGAAATATTATTCCTCCTTCCTTCTGAAAAAGGCAAGTCAAGTGGTCTTATATTATGCCAGGAAAGTGAAATTATGTTGAATTTTCTTTATGTCATCTTTTATTGTTCCATGCTTATGACATCACAAGCTGTAGTATTCTTCTAATCCAGCCTTGGTGGCACAGAAACTTTAAAGATGCATAACTTTTGAACGGATTGTCCGATTTTCCTCAACCTTTCACTGATGTGTTCTATTAATATTGCTGCATTCACTCAATCAACATTTATTTAAAGGTGAACCTGTCCTTTAATTGTCAATGATGAAACTGTGTACATGTATAATGTATGTACAAGAGAAGCAAATTTACTACCTTTGATGTTTCTGTTTCTTTTTGTCCAGTCTTTCCTCAATGAAGTATGTTTCACGCCAATCCTCCTTTCCTCAAAATGTGGCAGTCTTAAAGTAAAAGAAAATGGCTGCTTTGAAAAATGTAGCTGTTACACAAAGTCTAAAGAACATTAAGGAACAACGACAAAAAAGCACCAGCATTATGTACTTTCAAATATGTCCATAACAATCGATCTATCCCAGGAATGCACTGTGTGTAATCATACAAAACATACAGCTGCACAGATTTGGACTCCGCATACTATCCTCACATGCTTGTGATCAGCGCCCTCTGTTGGCCCAACTCAGGTGGCTGGTCTGAACATAGGTTTACCCAGCAATTTCTTGCAACAGGAAGTATTCATATGTGACCCGATACAACAAAATGGTCCTAAAGTCGCGCACGGTCGAAGCCATGAAAATCGAGTTTGAAGTCAGAGCATCAAAATTGGTCAAAACTTATGATTTTCTGAATTTGACATATCATTAGAGTCTGACATGTCTTCTATCATCTATCGAAATTTTGAAGCAAAATGATGAAAGGAAAGACCAAAAAATAGCGTTTTTCTGGGCCATGTTTTTTGGCGTTTCAACGAAGCAGAAACTGGTTCGAACATTTGGATTGAGCGCCACACAAAGGCTCCGCCCCTAACAACGACCAGCGTGATCTCATTGGTCAGTTTGCCGCTTGCCGCTAACCGAAGCGTGAAGCTCACACACTGCCCAGTCGACTGGTGCGTGCTGGCGGGGTGCGGTATGCCCAGCCGGCCCAGCCGCTTCTCCTGGCATCCTGGTCACTGATTGGTCGGTGAGGAGACCGCCGACGCTGTGTTTGAATGAGCATTTCGAGCGTTGCTAGGGTTTACCTTCTATTGTCCGGAGGTGAATACTGACTGCGTGTCCCGTGATCGTGATTGCGTCGCAAGGAGAACTTTTAGGGCGCTTTTCTCGAAACTGCGATTTCCCAGACGTCTTGACATGCTCTCTTTTAAACATCGATATCTCCGCAGCCGATTATTTTTATATGATGTGTTATATATCAATTTAAAGCAGAAAGATTAGGGAATTGTGTCATGCAATTTTCAAATAATCGACCTCGCCCGACTTTAGGATCATTTTGTTGTAGCGGGTCACATATTATGTCTTGTGATTCTCTTGGTCCAGTGGTCATATCTCCTTGGGGACTGAAACTTATCTTGTGTGTACTCTTGAAGTTGTAGATGCCATTATCCAATCACAGAGTGGCCATTGTGTCTCACTCATACATGTATGTACGTAGATCTACTGTCTAACATCAGGAGTAACAGAAGTTTTGTTCCAGTTTGAACATGTATGAGTCTATCAGTTTTGTTTTCGCATAATGTCACAACTCAAGTTTCCAGTATGCAGGGGAGAATATTGCAGCCAATCACATGTAGTCATCATTTATCAATTTGAAGCTAAGAAATTGAAGTGCTGACATCCCAATCTTAAAGGGTTAATTTGTCTTTTCATACTGTATATCCGTAAAGGTGACACGACATTTGCTCCTGCGACAATTGCTCTGGTCTTATTTTCTCCAAGGACTTAGGGGTAGGATTAGGGTTGTGATAGGGTTTTAGGTCTAGTTTGATGTGAAGATTAGGATTAGGGTCAGGGTTATGTTTGTGGGTAGGTTGTATATTTTGCCTTGCGTGCAGATATTTTATGGGAGCAATTGTCATGGAACCATCCCTGGACCATGAAGATTAAGGAACTTTAAATCACGAGGGAGTTGTCATAAATGCAATGAACACATTTCAGCACACAGTGACATGGATTTTCTTCTTTAAGTTTTGCTATACAGTACCATTAAAAAAAAAAATGAGATGGAAACACTGCCTGTTGAGTGAAAAAAAATTCTTGTCTTCATGATGGGAAAATCTGTGCTTCTTGGCTGGATTCCAGAAACCTGTTCCCTTTCATGTCATATTTCGTTTTACTTGTGCGTGGATGGTTCTTCAGTGCCTGAGGCCTGTCAATCAGAACAGTGGGCATGCCAGCTTCAAAAAAAAAAGTGATGAATTCTTGCCAGCGAGAAATTGTTTGTAAATACTTTTGTGCAAGTCTGTGCAAATATTTAAGCAAGTGCATTATATAACGACATTTGGAGCAAATCTCTTTACTGTGGAACAGTTGGTCATGAATGCGTGACGTACATTGTAGTGTGGAGTTGTCTGTCACCCATGCTGAGCTCGTGTTACATTCCTTTTTAATACTTCTCTGAATTGTCTGTCCTGACAGATATCTTGAATCTCCTACTGACAATTCTTCCATCCTATCATCCTCCTTTTGTTGTTCTTCTTCTTTCCTTCTCTGCTCCTTCTTCTTTTCTTCTGCCTCATTCATTTTCTTCTCCTTTAACCAACCCTCATGATTATTGCTTGGATTATTGCTCTTATTCTCTTTATTATCCTTTGCTGCTGCTATGACTACTGTACTACTACTTCTTTTACTAGTGCTACTACTACTACTACTACTGCTACTACTAATACCTCTACTACTAAGTGTATTTTCATCATAATGAATAGTACTTAAATCATCGTGAGATCACTTGGCTCTACATCAGGCAACATCCACACACCTCTCCCTTTAATGAAATTAGAAGCGATGTTCAATGTCACTGTTTTTCCTGTGCTCTGAAAGAACTCTGAAGCAAGAAGTATTCTGATTGTATTCTGATTAGTCTGGTAATATTTTTGTTAAATTACCACACATGTTTTTTTTTTCGTTAGCCCCCCAAAATTAGTGTTGCAGAAGACGCTGAAGGAAAGCAAAAAGGCATGTTTTTACTTCACTGTAAACCAATATATTGGGCTACGCCTGCCTACAGGGACATGTAGTTGATTCCTTCCCCAGCAGATATCAGAGGAAAGACACATGGTCCAAATGCAATAGCTCCCTCTATTGTGAATAAGTGGAAAGTCTTTCTGTGAATTGTCATTACATGTATTACCATATTGTGTCAAACTTCTCAAATATGACAACCAAGGAAAATTTTCACTGCTCTGGTCTAACTTCTGCTGTGGGCCATACTCAGCATTGATGATGGGGGTGGGGGTCTAGTTGATGTTAGGCATAAGATTGCATCTCATAAAAGTCTATGTAAATTTATATCAAAGTAAAGTTAAAATTAACACTATAGTATGAGTTGAAAACATCACCATACCTTGACACCATATACAAGTTTGTAAACTTGGATGTTTCCATGCAAAGTACTTGGTATTATATGCAATATGAATGAAGGCAATCTGTGTTTGCGGTATTTTAGGGAGATTTGTTTATCAAGTCATTTGTTGCTCGTGAAAAACAGGAAACAAAAGTCAAAAGAAGAACAAGAAGAAGAGGTAGATGTTGTACCCATGACAATCTCATGTCCAGTCAACAAAGATGCCTACCACTACAACATCATCATCTGTTACCTCATCCTCTCGAAATACCAGAGAGACAGTTCCCATTCAGGGGGGTTCCTGTCTACACCCTCTTCAGGATCCGAAGAGGGCTTCTCGTATTATTCTCCTGTAAAAACACAGGATTCACTAACAATTGGGACCACCTGCGACACGAGTGGCAATCAAAGTAGCCAGGGCAACGAGAAGCCGCATCCTCGTAATGAATCTTGTGTTTGCACCCTTCATCTGTAGAGATCGTTTTCTTTTATTAACCCTCTTGAAGCCCCCCTTTTGTCTCGATCCATTGTCATGCAGAGGAATATCTTCCAGGCATAGTGATCAACGACCTAAGCAAATCTACACCATCTACATGCCGTGCCACATATTTGCATATGATTAATCAGTCCATATAGAGCCATGACAAATTTAGCGTGTGTTATTTTGAGGGCGCAAAAAAGGAAGGGGCAACATCCATTAATTAATAGATGTCATGCAGTATATGGCTGGAGGGCCTATTAGTCTACTGACAACATTTGAATGAAAAAGCAAAGAGGTTGCATGTGTGGTTGAGTGACTTTCTTTGAGTTTATATTCTTGATTTCATTTTCTTTATGTGTGTGCGCATACTAATGTGACTACCAATCAGTTCCTTAGGGGTACATTCCCCCCCCCTTTTTTTTTTCTTAAGAACAAGTTTGAGAAGTGAATTATGACAGACAAATACTCCAAATCTGATCCGCGTGTTTGTGGACTTCTTTTGCCGAGGTGTTGGACCCCCTTGTCCGCCATCTTTTGTGGTACGGGTAATTGAGTTTTTTTGTTTGCCTTGTCGTTGTGGCATGCAAAGAGCAAGGGGGGGGGGGGGGAAGAATGGTAAAGGTGGAAACAACAACTTGAAAAGTGTAGCTCCCTTCTCCCTCACCCTTTTTTTTTTTTTGTGAACAGTCTGACAGGGAGAAGTCGTTTAGTTGGTGAGGTATTGTGATATTTCCTGCCGATGGCAATGCTGAAGAATAGCAACTGGAGTTATTGCGTGTTTGAGGAAAGATAATAGTCACAACATTAAGAGAAAGGAAAGGAGAGGGAATAATACAGCTCTTAGTGGAAGGAAATACCTGGTAGAGTGGTTAAAAGATTTGATAGTATGAGTCATTCAGGGTGATCCAGCGATATATTTAACTTTTAGATGTGCTGTAATATCCGCTCTGCTTTTTTCCAACATTATTGATTACGTCTGGTGTTTGACGACAATGTCGACTGTGATTAGACCAAAACTCTGGGCCATTGTGACATACAGACTTCCAGATGGCAAAGTATAAAGATAATGAGTGAAAATTTGATAACTTCATAATCATTCTGTTGTAATCCTATATTCTGCTTCATCTGTTTTTATTAACTCTGTATGATTAACATTCAATTTGTTAAACTTTTTTTTTTTGTTTCATACTCTTATAAAATCCTTTGGGCTTTTTTTTTTCTTGGGGGGGGGGTCCTTTTTAAATAAATGCTTGCTTTCTTTGTGAGGTATTTCAACTTATTTTTCATTAATGAGTAAAGTTTCCCTTGTCCAAATGTGCGCTACTGCTGTATGGGCATTGCACTGAATTTGTAATTTTCCTTTGTGTGTTTAGAGACAAAAAAAATGCAGCAAAATGGGAAAGGAAATAATCAATGCAAAAATAAAAAAAAAGTTTGTCTGTGGCCTGGCACAATGATAAAAAAATCCAATCAAATGTCTCATTATAATCAAAGAGCAACTTTTACTCCACAATATCCAAATCTCAAAAATGTATTGTTGTCATCATTATCTCCAAATTAATTTCATCTCTTTTAGGTTTGTTTGTCTGTTTATTCGTTTGTTTACTTTATATCAAATCAAAAATGACAAGTAGCTGGTTGCCACCAGGAGGTGACAGATAATGATGTACCGGGAAGATACCAGGGATGTGCGTGACTCATTAACATCTTAAACCCTTGGCCAAACAGCCCCGGCTCTGAAAGGGGCAGCAGTGGTAGAGCTTCTTACTCGGGGCGTAGGGGGACTCTACTACCAAACAGTTGACTGCCAGAATGAATAAAGACTCATAACCCTTTGCAGGAACAAGAAAGAGGAGAAGAATTGAACGGAATTGGGGAAATTCTTATTGCATGACTCATTTCTACAGGTGTTGTGCTGGTATTTTTGTCTTTCTTTTTTGTGTGTTTGGGTGGTAGCAGGGTTGTTTTTTTTTTCTCTCTGTGCCCCCTGTGCACCCCATTCTCTCTCTCTCTCCCTCTTTCTCTCTCCCTCTCTCCATTTCTCTCTTTCTTTCTCGTCTGCTCTGGAGTAGACTTTAAATATTTTGTTGTTTGTTTGTTTTGTTTTTTACACACATGCCACACAGATATTTGATTACACATTGATAAAAGAAGATACAACTGTATGTTTATGTGTGTGGGTGTGTATGTATGTACATTTGTATGTGTGCTTATCAGGGATTAAAATACATTGACATTGATAGAAAGTGAATAACAGCTCGCATTCTGCAGATCATACAACTACATATACTTAAAGGGATCTTACAGTTTCGGTTGAGACCTAACTTCAGGTTTCTAACATTTTTGGTAATATAATGAGAAATATGTTATGAAATATGAAAGAGCAAGTAATTGTAAGAGGAATTCAGCATTTATTTGATGAAAATTGGTTTTGAAATGGCCGAGATATCCTAAAAAGAGCGATCATAATAAAAGGTGGGACCCACCTTTTATTATGATCGCTTTGTTTTACTTTGTTTTTTGGTGCCTCAGCCATTCCAAAACCAATTTTCATCAAACAAAATTTGAAATCCTCTTAGAATGGTATCCTCTGTACTTTTTCATAAGTGGTTTCTTGGTATCTTGCAAAAAGTTAAAAGCCCAATTCTCATCTCCACCAATACTGGACTATTCCTTTAAGTGAGTCTCGTTTGCAGTGAAATATGCATTGTATTTACAATATACCAGTGTATGTAGTACAGTACTTCTAAAAATCACTGCATGATTAAGCATCCCCACCATCCTACGTTGTGGTATCGGCAAGAATGTCTTTTTCACGTTAATATTTCTCTTTTTGCCCCTAGGACCGAAAATAACGAAGATCTCATAATTTTGCACTCCGTGATAGCAGTGTCTTTCTTTTTTTCTCATTTTTCGTCAAAAAAGGTATAGCTTTTGAATAAATGTCCATGTCGCGTCATGTAACCTTTGCTTGACTGAAAGATAAATAGATAGTTGTATCTCTATGTCATGTTTATTTATTTTTTAAAATCACACCCTTGCTAAACAGACCCAACATGGGGAAAATGATATTTTTGTCGTTATAGGCAATTGTTTGTGTCTTCCTTGTGTAGATTTTTCTTGCTCCTGTCAAAAAAGGAAGAAAAATGTTAGAAAAAAAAGGATGGTCTATCCATCCTTCCAACATTGACTTCAAACAGAGTTTATCCAAACACAGCTAAGAGGCTACCCAGAGGGTCTAAACAAAGTGGGATCTTCAACCCTTTTTATAATTTTTTTTTCATAAAAAAAAAATCCTCTCTCTTTCTTGCCTCCTCCTGAGTGTGTGATGCCTCCCTCAGATGACAGAAAGCTATCAGTTTCCCCCCTCTTTCTGGGACGAAGACCCCTGCTCGGCCGGCTCTCCGTGTGCTGTTTGTCTTGTCAGTGTGTTGTATTTACTTCCCTCATTTGTCGAGGTACTGGTCCTCGTATTTTCACAACAAATTGGCCCCCCTCTTGGGCAAGCGGTTCCAGGCGCTTTAAAGGCGGTAGCCCTGCTTTTCTTGAGTTGATCTTTTCTTTCTTGGTCCTTCTTTTTTTTTTATTGCCGGCGGTTGTGAATTCTGCATGATTTCATCAGCAAAGAGATGCCATGATCCAAAACAGCTTTTGACAGATGAGCTAAGGAGCAGTTAAGAAGACAAGGAGCACACTGGCCGCTGATATAGTTGATGGACGTTGGAAGCAGTCAATAGATTCCTTTCGACATGAGTGCCCCTGTTATTTTCCATTTATATTGAAATAAGAATGTGCGATAGTTACATGTACCTGTATTTCTTTCATTGTGAGTACACATGCGCGTGTGGAAGTGTCATATGGCATCCTGAATTGGAATCCCTTGAAAGGCCTAACTAATGAAACATCACGTCAACTGTACTATTAACCCTTCTCTTGTTCCAGCTGCCAATGAAATTATATTAAATGTCATCGGCATATTTTAAAAAGTGTTCGTGAAAGGATTGACCAATCGTGTCTTGAGATTTCTGTACTTTTTTGTTAATATCACACACACACACACACACACACACACACACACACTCATGGACATAGCCTTGTTTTATTCTTTCTCAGTTGTTGTAGTGTTTTTATTTTCTGTATAGTTTTCTGTATAATCAATTCTCTGCAATATGTTTTCTTTCTTGAGGCAGGATCAGTAGTTTGTGTGTAAGGACGATTTCTTGCCTGTCAGAAGGACCGCAAATGAGCAACCAAGATGACATTTTGTTCTGTGGAATGCTGTTTTTCGTGTCTAATGGAACTCTTTTGACCAGAACCACTGTCAGCAGCACACGTTGAATTTGACTGACTCACCTTGGAGAAAATTTATCCCAAACTTTGTAAATTTCCCTCCGTTGTAAACCGTTTGAATAGACTGTTTCTCTAATTAATGCATATTTCTGTACATGCTTTGTTCGCAAGAGATTGTCCTTGACAACCACAAAACTTGCCAGAAGTTTGCCCTACCTAGCAACAACTGATAAATGCTAGGTGAATTCCTACCGAAGAAACAGAATCGGAGGGAGCAGGCGAATTAAGTGGTTTGTCACTATAGGTGTTGAGAAAAAGAACATCCACAAATTTTGATAATTACAGAAACAGTATATCGCATCATCGGAGCAGAAGCTGAAATTATGGTCACATAGCCTGGCAACATTTCGAAAAAGGCATTTTACCCTTAAAGAGGAGTATTGCGTTGGTGAGGACACCATCCCGTTCTTCGAACCTCCTCTCCTCACGACCTGGATGGGGCTTGGTTACTGGTTACCGCAGACGAGAGCGAAGGCGTGGAATTAGCGCACGCCCCCGTTGAGAAGGAAAATATTGCCATAATCACCTTGTTTGATCATCTGATTTGAGAAGTTGAGATTCTGTCAGATCCAGTCAAGAAATCTGTGTGAAATCAATATCCTACCCTCATTTTCTCTTTTCTCCACTCTCCCTCTCTCTCCCTCTTTCTCTTGCTCTCTCTCTCACTCACACAAACACACAGAATCTTCCCCTGTCAATAATGTAGCTGGTTATTTGTGTATTCATCCATTTTTCATTATTATTTAATGATCTTTGCTTTTTTGTTTCTTTATTTTACACTATCTAAGATGCAAACCTTTCTGTAACATTCATTTAACTCATACACACACACAGACACAGACACAAACTTGAGCATACTCATTGCAGTCTTCATGTGATCACTTGCCTTATCATTTAATTGTTATCTTTTTTTTTTTTTTGAGCTGCGAGATAATGGCCTGATATGTTATCATGTATGACATGGTCAGTGGTTTTCCTCAAGTGATGAATGACTTACAACAGTCTGTAGTACAATGTAGTTTATTTGTCTTTCTTTCTGTTGTCATTGTTATGTTTCGGATTTATACATCAACTTCTGAAAGAAGAAACTGCATGCTATTACAGTTATGGTTATTGTTCATGTTCAGAAATATATCATCTTGCTCAAGAGGCACAAAGAGCAAAGACTGTATGTAAATGTATTTCACTTTAAGATCATTACCATAACAAATCCATTAATCAAGAGTAATAAAATATACTTCTGAGTCACATTTCCCAAAGAAGGTATTCAATTCCTGTACTATTGAGTCTTCATGTATGTTACATGTTGATTGTTGCATGACAGAAATATTGATAGAAGTTCTCCTTGTAAGGCAGGTTGTGACTTTCCCTAAAGAAGGAACAAGTTCTGTGTTCGATATGAACATGTATCAGGTTACTGCATTTATTGTGTTTTTCATGTCGGGCAAATTTTTTGTCATTTTTCTTGACATTCTGAGAGTCAGAAAGTCTGACATTGTTGCTGGAAGGTACAAGGTAGTACAGCTGGATGTTGTGATGGAGTAGCTCTTTATTTGTTCTGGAGATGTGCTGAAGAGTATCTGTACAAAAGGAAATATGTGAAATGGGACAGTTGCAAACCCTATCTGGACATGGGAGTCCTCCGCTCTAGCTTAAAGTTGTGCAAAATGTCACCATGTATATCACCATCAAACACATTCCAATATCTCATCGCAGGGGTGACAAAACTTTGTATCTCACATTTTGATGAAAATCACTTCTTTAGATTAATTGTCAGGTGATCAGTTCAGTAATGTCCTGCCCAAATCCAAGCTGGCTTACCCACAAAATGAAGCCATTACACCATGTCAAAGGGAAGGCGATTCCATTTGTAATGATACTTTGGCTGCCAAGCTTTTTAGCTCTCCTGAACATTTGACATTTTTGAGATACAAATGTATGAGGTTTTGCCGCCCCAACTCTTTATATTCTCCTCCCTGGTATAGGGCATCCCACAGTGTCGACAGTTGAAGTTTTGCAGTTGACATGGTTGAGAGATATCTATCCACCTACCCTTCATTTGTTTTCTCTTTTTCTCCGCACTCTTTCTTCCTCCCTCTCTCCCACACACCACACACACACACACACACACACACACACGCACAAATTTGTACACCCATGTTTGTCTGTCTCTGTCTGTCTCTCCCTCCCCCCCATCTCTCTCTCTCTCTCTCTCCCTCTCCCGCTCTCCGTCCCTCCACTCAACCTGGCGTTGGTCCTCACAGCAGGGCTCCCCCTATAGTCCAATTTGGCCTGAGTGATTGTTCTTTAGGGGGATGGGTGCAATTAGAGGCCTGCGCAGGAGGGATGCTGAAAGGAGTGACAGGATGAGGATGAGGAGAACCAGATGAGGAAGGGGGGGGGGGGGGGGTTGGAAAGAGGGAGAGGGAAGGGGTGGAACAGGTTGAAACGGGTTCATAAAACAAAGAGTTTAATGGTGCGGGTTAATGTGTACATTAAAGATGCAACCACCAAGTTGCATCAGAGAATTAATTACAGTGGGATAGTAATGAACAGGGAATCAAGTTTCTCTTCTTCTCGAGTCACTACGAAGCTAACTAGTCTCATATCTGTCCAGACCAGTGTTCCACGCACTTCCTTGCCCAGGGAGACAAGGCATCTTGTGTCCTTTTCAGTAACTCATGCATTTTTTGCCAGCTCCTGGCCCGAGCTAATGTGGCCAGTGCCAAGCAGTAAAAATTGTGTTCAGTAACTATGGCAGAGCCGCGCTACTTTTACAATGACCCATTCACGAACTTGGCCACGTAAGGGATAACTACCATGGTAACTGAACGCGAGCTCTGGCAGAGGGCACAGCCAAGTAATTGTGACCTTTGAACGTGCAAGAAATTTGGTCCGAGCCTGGCGCTGCTATCGTTCATAAACTCTTCGATCGGCGCCAGGCCCGAGCCTGGCCCGTGCCTGGTGCTAGCTTCAGTAGCACCAAAATAGCCCGCTCCTGGGTCCCATTTCATAAAAGATGTTAGGATAACAACTCTTGCTAGAATAGCAACTTCTTGTAGCAACAGCCAATCAGGAAGCTGGATTCGCGTCATTACCATGACAGTTGCCATTCTAGCAAGAGTTGCTCTCTCAGCAACTTTGTATGAAATGGGGCCCAGGTGTGGGCCACTTTGGCACGACCCATTCATAAACTCAAAATTTTACGACTTATATAGCTCGGGCCTGCTCCGAGCCAGAGGATTTACTAAAAGGGGATATCTTCACGGGTACAAGGGGTTGGTAGAAGAGGGCAGACTATGACATGCTCCATCTTGTGTTCTTCACCACATTGGCAATTGTTAATGATGGGTATTATGTACTTAGCTGAAATAAGACTGTACATTCATTGGGTGGGAGGGTGGGGGATGATAGGAGAACATGAAGAAAGAATACAAGATGATTTGAGAAACACTGGAAGACATTGTAAAAGGCAACCACTGAATGGACTCAGACCAGGATTGTAAATGGGTGGGGACATGGAGAGATGTCCAGTGATTAAATGGGTGGCAAGATGCTTGAGTGAAACTTGAAAACATTTATTTCATACAGAGGTGGGATGTAGGGGATTGTAGTAGCAAAGTTTTTGATGAACAAACTGGAAATAATTAAAGGTAGTCCTAGAAATCTGATGTCGCAGTGGTTTATTATGTTATGCATGTTCTTGTTTGATCTTTTTGAAATATATGCTCTGTCTTCACTTTAATTGCAAAGAGAGCGGATGGCAAAATAAGTCATTGGCCATGGTGCAATATTTTGGATGTCTGTGGAATGTCGGGGCATTGTTTGGCTTCTCAGTTCGGTGTGTCAATTATTTTGTCGCCAACACAAACTTTGTCGGGGCGAGAGAATTTGCTCACTCTTCTGGGTTAAGGACACGATGACAGTCACATTGCGATTGGCTCGGTGTCCTTCTTGGATGCTCTCCAGTCCCACTTGGCACCTCGGCCATTCATCCGAATTTGACTTCTGTCTCCTCAAAATATTATTACAGGGATATGAATAACAGTTAAGAATGTTCAGAGGAAGAAAAAGAGGGTAGATGATAAAAGCAACAACTCCGATCCCCAGCAAAGAGTCGTTACGTGAGGGTCCTGCAGAGCAGAGCAGAGGAGAGTTGGTCGTGCCTGCGACCCAGTTTCGCAATCAGTCCACACCTCTGGCCAGTCCTTCCTTCTCGGTCTTTCTTTTGTTTGAGGTGGGATTTTTTTTGAAATGGGGCTGTAACTAGGTGTGACCCTTAACAGCCAGTACCTGTCTTTCTCAAGGCTGTCTCACACCTGACCGTCTGGGCATTTGCAAGTGATCTAAAAATGCTGGAGTGGAGGAAGTGCAATTCTGTACACTCCCCCATATCACATCCTGCTGAATATTTGTTGTTTAACAATTTTATGCTTTCTCTCCTAAGCACAACTGCATATAAAACAAACAAGCAAACAAACACTACAATGATTTTGATTACTCCACTGGAAGTGAATGACAATTACATAGTGCCAAGAAGTATGTTTGTGTTCAATATTCAAAAGGGATATTTAAGATATGAGGTGACGTACAACCACACGATCCAGCGTCAGTAATGATGATTGTATGTACTGCAATTCAGTGCAATTTGTGATCATATGTAAGGAATGACAGACTGGTCTTTGACTTCTCTATTGAGTATAACTGAATGGTGACCTCTCTTTTGTTTTGTTTTTTTCTTCTCCTTTCCTGTCTCTTCCTTTGCAGGATTTTCTTCAAGGAGATGCATCCAAGGCAGAGCGATTATTAAACTGGAAACCTAAATGTTCCTTTGACGTAAGTCTTTGATGGCTCATCCATGTTGAGTGTCTGGTGAGGTGTCCACTCCTGTGGAATTTTAAAATTCATAGAGAACATCACCAAGTGTTCATATTTTGATGTGATCATTGTGCCACCGGTAGGATAGACTCTCTCCCATCATTCTTTCCATTAAATTGGAGATCTGCCATGCTCAAATCTCCCTTAATCAAATATCATTTAATAGCCATGTCTACTGAAATCCCCTAAAAAAAAGAGAAGATAATATAGGGTGTGTCTGTGCACTCTCCAAAAATATACCATACCGTACACTTCAATGCTCCCAAAGTGTACCGTACCCTACCATATCGTACCAAATGTGGACCACTTCCCCATGTGCTCCAAAGGCGTACCATACCATACTGTACTGTACCAGAGGGCTCAAACACAGAGTGGTCTAAAAGCGTACCGTGCCAGCTGTTGACATGAGAAGAATGCGCATAATGCACACTACATCACAATACAAATAGTCGATTCTCTTTGTTAAGGACACATGTACGTGTATGTAGTGCAAGTGCTCACGGTGAATGACCCCATTCCTACAAAACATTTGATGGTAAATGAAAATCCAAGAAAGTAACTCATGATGTATGCTATCTCCAGAGATTACTTGAACAATCCCAATCTGGCACAGTATAGTATGTCCTCCACAAAATTACACCGGGACCCTCCGCAACGATAACTTTAAAAGTACTAAATCAATCCAAATACAGTTTCAGGGTATGAAACTATAACTTATTACCCACATCTTACAGAAAGCCCCTTCTGATTTGCTTCAATGGTTAAAGAGAAATTAGGATTTTGTAGAGCAGGTCAGGAATCCCTTCCCTACAAGTTCTTTCCATTGTGTTCACACATTGATATGCAGTTCCAAGAGCATGCAAATGTTAAATTTGGAGAATCAGACCGATGTCATGCAGCTCAACAATCCACATTTCTTGGTGACCACTTACAGTAACCAAATTGAATGGGGTTTTCTGCAAATATAGGTAAGATGTTATATTTTTAGACCCTGAAGTAGCATTCAGACAGTTAAATTATATTGGAAGTTATCAACGTGAAAATCTTATTGTAATTTTTTTGGGGGACATACAGTACAGTACAGTGTAGTATGGTTCAGTTCACAGCCCAACACAGCCCAAGCTTCCACCTCGCACAGCTGAGTAATGTGATTTTGTCCTTGTTACCGTTTTTCCTCAATGCAGCAACTGGTGACGGAGATGGTCCAGAGTGACATTGATTTGATGAAGGGTAACCCCAACGCCTAGAGATGCCGACATCGGACCTGGACCAACTCATGGAAGACTGGAAGAGAGAGAGATATATGAAGAGATATATGAAGAGAGAAAGGGAGAGAGATGAGAGAGAGAGATAGAGAGAAAGAGATATAGTAAGAGGAAATATATGCAGAGAGAGAGAGAAAGAATATAGAGGTAGATGATGATAAAGATATATATCATAATTGTTATGTGTGCAGAGAGATGAGAGTGAGAGAAAGATAAAGAATATAGAGGTAGATGGTGATATATTGATATATAAGTATATATATCAAAAGTGTTGTATATACAGAAAGATGAGAGGGTGAAAGAGAGAGGAACAAAAGAGAGAGTGTGATATGGAGAAACAAGAATGGGGTACATAAGAAGAAGGAAAAGAAGAATATCTTCCATATCATTAGGACAACTCAAGCCAGCATTATGTGTGTCACCTTGTTGCAAGTGTTTAAACTGGCATCTGTGCAACTCCCCCTTCTTTAGTGCCTTTTTCGTATTCATCACTCCTCATGTGCTGTACCAGTGATTACTAGTCTAATAATCATGTTCGATGTTTGCCCGTTGTGTCAGTGGCAGTAATCGACCAGCTACCATTTTTGTATTTGAGATGATCATTTTTTTTTCCCACGCAACAGATTGACAGCAAGTCTTTCAGAAGTAGAAGGCCTCACCCTTCAAGATCTAGATATTTTAAAAGTTTGTCGGCAGATGACTTAAGACCTTGCATAACTATCTCTTACTTTCAAAGTTGGACACCATTCAATTTTGTTACTGAGAAGTAGTATCGTTTACATTCACATTCTCATAAGCTGTAAAGTCCAAAGTCATATATGCACTGGTGTTGGCAGGAGTATTAACTAAAGGGGGAAATGATTTATCGTGCTCTGGTATGGGCCACGGAATTAGACGACATCATTACTTATTTTGATAAGCAGTTGTCAGGGGCATGGAAGGGCTGAATGTCATGTATTCATAACTTAAAGGCGAGGTTTGTGCAGCTTTTTACATTTCACTCATTGACGAATATCAATGTATCTTCGGCAAATTTTGGCGCTTGCCACAAATTTTAAAGTAATATCGCATCAGTTTTTAAATGTATCATTAGACTGGGCACTCTGTTATTGTAAATCGCCCATGGGCAGTGAATGAGGAAATTGATATTCAACCTGTTAACTTATGTATAGTATTAGTTTCATCAGCAGTTTTTACATACATTGTAGTATATCATTGGCAAGTTTTATGTGCACCAAAAGTAGTGCAATGCATATGCATTATTAATGTGTTGTCTGTTGAGGTACATCTTCCTAGCTATGGATATGACACTCCATATTCTAAGGAGAAAAATATGTATCCAGGAAATTCTTCAGTTTTGGGGGGTCTTTTCCGGAGGGGGAGGAGCTTTTGGAATGTCACCCCTAGCTTGATAGCATTGTTCTTGAAGAAATAAGATCCTGGCATGTACATGAGGCAGTGTGACATTAAGATGTCTACTTTTTTTTGCATATCTTTCATTTATCTTTTTGAGCCTCCTCCATGAAATGTCGTCAAAAGCATTATGTTTTCCATATATTGTGGCAGCAGTAGCTCAGCATTTGATAGGCCTATACGTCAGTGCAGTATTGTTTGCTCTTTGATATTGTTTTGCCTTTTTGAAAATATTTTGCTTGTTGCTTTTTTTTCTATTTATTTCAGAAATTATTTCATTGGTAGTCTTATCATACAATTATGTCAGCATGGTGATAGTCTGTGATCTGTGTGCTTCCAATACATTGTCAGTATTTATCTGTCTGATGGCTTTATGTATTTGATATCTCTGTGTCTATGAGAGCTCTACATTAGAGCACACAAAAATAATTAGCCCCCCCCCCCCAAAAAAAAAAAAGTCTCTCTGGTCTTTGCATTAATTCTAAATGCTGAATGCATCAGTTTTCTGTCTTTTAAAGAGATCATACATTTCTTCAGGTAATTGTCACCAATCTGATTTTTTTTTTTAATTTGAAATTCCACATTTTTTCACTTCCATTCTGTTAAGAGCAAGAATCAAACCTTGTCATTTGCTCGGAAGATAACTCGTACAATTTTATATTTAAAGTGAATCAGACCATTTGTTTTGCATGTGTCTGTGTGTGTGTGTCTGTAAGAGCATGAGGATATGCTCTGTGTATGTGGATGTGTGTATGTGTGTGTGTTTGTGATGTGCACATTGCTTTACAAAAGAGTGCTCACCCTTTTTAATGGTACAGAAATACAATTGTATCTGAAGAATGGGTATCGTGGGATATACCTGTCGTGAAAGTGACTACCACGGTAATGGGGATTTGTATGTACATTAATTTCAGGGTGTTCTTTCTTTTAAATGGGTAATGTAACAGAGTCATGAATTAGTCCTGAATTAGTCAGGGTTTAGTTGGTCACCAAGACTTTGCTATCCATTGAGGAGGGACTGATGTTGCTACAACATGCATTTCCCATAGAATCCTGCCCGAGTATACTCAGGACTTGTCCTCAATGGGTTACGGATAGCTTGAGTAATTGCATGTAGGGGCAGTTAAGTACTGAACTATCAAAGTGGTTTTTAAGTTGGGTTTATATGATGCACCTGGTAACTAATGTTTAGGCTCTGTTGATTGGTCGACACTTGATCATGTGACTACAGATTTTTTCTTCTTTTTCTTTTTAGTCATTCATTGGCAACAGTTGATCATGTGTTTTTAAGGATATCGGACCATTTGATAAAGAGCATGTGGGGCAAAACAAAAACAAATGAGTTGACCTGTCCAGAAAATGTCCGTTTACAATGTAAGTGGCCCGTCATCTAGTAGGTGCAATATATTTGTGATAACCTGTAGCACTGTGTCCTCACTTTATAAATGTAGGTAGCATTTGAAGAGTTTGATTGCAAAAGTAATTAACTCCATTTTTTAGATGTTTGTGATTAAAGCTGTGAAAAGAACACAAAATGATTAGAAAATGAATCTTTTAATCATAGCTTCAAGTATTATTCCATGTTATGTAATGAGGTAGTTATTTTACTCAATCTGATGATGAACTTGTTTTGATAATGTTTTAAAAAGGCGGTTAAACTGTTTTACGATCAGACTCTTCATTTATTTCGCACCCAATTTTAATCTCTACTAACAGTGGGTTTGTCGTGCAATCGCTCTCTACAACTCATAGAAAATGTCAGGGATATGTAATGCATGTACTGCAGTTGCTGCCATTTTAAAGAAGTGATTCCACTCAAGATTTTTTTCTGTCAAATCAAAGCGAAGGAATGGGGCCGCTGATTTGGCCATCAGCTGTGATGGGAAATATGACCGAGAGTTAAAATTAAAAGTTGTGTCAATCTGAAATTGTGCTAAGGAATTGTCATGGAAGTCTTTGGGCACTGAAAAACAACAATACGCACACACGGAAATCTGTGTGTCTTGACAGTGAGGCAAACTGACATCAACTGTAAATGTGTTTAAGGAATGTTTTTCTGAAAGAGAGAGATACAAAGTACCATTAGGTATCTGTGCAGAATATGTTTTGATTTGTTTGTCTGTTTGTTTGCTCGTTTGTTCAAGTCTGTTGTTTGTTTACCGTACCATTGTTGCTTGCTGCATGCAGCAAAGTTGACAATCATGGTTTGTGTATAAAGCTGACATCAAGTCAAGTGACAGATAGAAACAACAGCTAAAGGTTTGTGATGGTAGTGGTGATAGATTTGAGGCACTTGGTTAGACTCTTATTGCTATCACTTACAATTATCTGCCCTAATTTGCTGAAATTTCATTCATTTTTGTGGTCTTTGTTCCATAGCTTTCGTTCAATTCATATTTGTCTCAGTATAGACACCTCCCCTGTGAGTTATTTCCCATTGTTTGATGTATCAATTGTTAGAGAACTCAGCCTGTGATTAATTTTATTTTTCTCAATTTGAGAAATGCTTGCCAATTAGTGATTATTGTGACTTGTCCCTGACAGTGAGTTTGTTTATTTAATGCCTGATATGTTTGATTTTATGATTTGATGTCTGGAATATGTTGTCAGTTGAAAACTTCAAGGCATTTGATGAGAGCCTATTAAATTTGTGATTTTTTTTTTTTCTATTTGACTGATTAGACAGCTTTCGAATAGAAAAAAAAATGCATGCAACTCTGCCAAACCAGCAAGGATGGGAAATACACTGGTATACTGAAATAACTAAATACTGGTGTGATTTATGATTTAATAACCATGCAATATGAATGAATGTACCTCTTTATCAATTATCTAACCACATCCTACTAACATGCCCAGAAATTAACAGCCAAGAAATGTTGTCATGATAAAGATTGTGATTTCCAAAGGAAATAATGTTTTTGCATTGAATATTTTAAAAACAGACTAATTTTTATGAGTTGGGTTATGCTCATTTCATAGTAAAATGAGAAGGTACATTATTGTGATTAAATTTACTCTTGTGAATGGTAATGTACAAGTTTGCATGTTTGAATAGATAGTATCATTTTAAGACCCACCCCATAAATTTTAAGGAATTTAAGAGACTTAGTGTTGATCAATGTTCATATTTGTATTAATTTTCCTTGTCACATGTGTTGATGTGATGCTCTGTACTACTTTGAGATGGTAGTCGCACTCATGGATAAGTTTGCAGGGATGATGTAAGTAGTTGACACATTTTATGGAAGATAATGTTTCTTTCTACTTACGAATCGTCACCTGCGTGTTTTTCCTCCTATTCTCTAGAAATATTCCATTGTCCAGTTTACAAAATTATGTGCACCTCCGCACTGCTTCATGAAATTTGCCTTGAGTCAAGTTGACTGAATCTATAGTCATTTCAGAGAATCTGGTTCAGTGTCCTTTAGAAAGAAAGAAATGTTTGGTGTCTGGTACAAATACAGCAAGAATAGACAATATTGTACATTTTTAGAGCAAGCTTCAAGCCTTGATGCAAGACTAAGGCCTTTTCCAAGATGTGGTAAACTACAGTGGTCAAACACTTCGCTAGAATAATGAACTTTCAGGGTCAACGTGTATTATGTTTCTAGTACCCTAATATGGTATTGTTTTATTTTTTGCTTTTGTTTTGTTTGTTAGCTTCTTGTATGTCTTGGTTGTGAATATTTATTCATTTAGCTGTACAGACTTGCAGGCTATTATAGAATCATAGATTTAAATGTAACTAGCAAGTGTAGATCTTGCATTGATAGAATCCATTGTTTCAAATGCAGTGGTGCTGGCATCAGCAAAATTCAGTGCTACCATTCCATTGGCAGTTGATGTGATACAACTCATGTGTTTCCCCATACAGGTACAAGCATTTTATACTGATGAAACTTTGTATTAACAGTAGTTCATGTGTCTCTTGATACCATTTGGGTAATGAATAGAAGTGCCTGTTTGGTGCAAGAAGGTGGTTACACTGATGAAACCTGCAGTCATTGACTCGTTGCATTTGGAAACCAACTGGGTGTGCCATGTGTCATTTTTATGGCAAATTGTACAAAATCTCCATGTCAACAGGCTCAGTAGATAAGTTTAAAATGTAAATCTATCACTGTTGCCAGCATTACAAACACCACTGTTATTACATTGAAACCATGTAGGCCTTACCAAGAAAAAGATGTTCATGCTGATTTGGAGCATAAAATGAAGCAACATGAGGCGCTGTTAATTAGGTTACTTTCCGTTTACAGAATTCAGTGTTACCGATGCAAGTGTATGGGTAGAAAAAATATATGTTCAGCAAGTCGCTACAATGTATGAGCAACGTTGACAAAAGTATGGGCCACATTCTCACAACGTCAAAATCATGTGAAATATGTGTAATTTTTTATTTGTCCCTGTTGGAGTGTAATAGTATCCCTTCTGAGTTTTTAAAGTGTAAGAAGTAGAATGTAACATAGCGTACAATGTGTATGAAGATAATTAATCCTAATGCATTCCAAAGTAATGCTTTGAATTATATCAATTAAATATTTATCAACCGGAAGTGGATTCAGTCTCCTGCGTGACTTTCTTTTGAAATCTCGTGAATATTATTTGTTGATGATTCTTTATTCGAATTTTGTGCAGTGCCACAGAATTCACAACAACAAAACAAAATATTGTACATGTACAAAGACAAACAACATTATACACAAACATTGCACATTTGCATAGTATGTCAATCTAACAGATCTTACATTATGACTTATTTGATCAGAAAACGAAATCCGTTTTTTTTTTTTAATACACTATATTTTCACAAAGTGCCCAATACTGGGGACACGATAATTTGCTCAAGGCAATCGGGCACATCGGGCACATTGAGCACAATTGGGAATTGAGAATATGATATCTTGTGTATTACAAGAGTGAAGGGGGAAAACGAAATTCGAAAGTTATAAGGTATTTTTGTAAACGGGTGTTGGATAAATTCTTTAAGCTAGTGGAGTTCTAATGGAGTTAATCTATAGCACAATTGCTGTATAGAATTTCAATATGCTGTCATGGTCCATTTTTAGAATAAAAATATGTGTAGCCTACAGAGGAACTGCAGTCCAGTTTGGAAGTCAACGGGAGGTTCTACAGAAATCCACACACAAAACACAGAAACGTTTGTTGGTGTTAAAGAATAGTCCACTTCTTAGTTTGATAAGGACTTTAAAGAAGAAATCCACTTCAAATTTTTCTCATTTTCATAAGAAAGGGAAAAGATTCCTGCAGCATAGTGCAAAAAAAAAATTATCAAAATTGGATAAGAAACAAGGAAGTTATGATATTCAGAAATTTCACAACTTTTCGGAAAACACTTCTCGACCAATCGTTATGAGTATTCAAATCAGCATCTTGATGATAATCATGCTCTCACAATTTCTTATTCATTTCATATACAGACTAAAATGACAAAAATCTCATATTTCTGCTGTACAAATGTAAAACTTCCCCTAAACCCACCCAAAATAAAAAAAGAAGAAATGTTACCTGTGATATATTTTTGTATGGGAATATGCTTTTATCTGTATATTAGCTAAAAATAACAATTTTCCCGAATTTCATGATAACATGCATGAAAAGTTGTAAAGGCATTACATCATCAACTCCCTTATTTTAATATTCATAAGGACTGGTCAAGAAATATCTTTTAAAAATGAAATTTCGAAATGTTAACATCTTTATTAATCCTTTCTTATCTTATTTTTTGTCATTTTGGAACGTTCAGTAAAGTGATAGGGATTTTTTTTCTCTTTCTTTTGGATTTTATTTGTGGGGTGGATTTCCTCTTTAAGATCACTTGATTTCATGCCTTTCAAGTCTTGGCCGTAGAAGGGGACATGAAGTCCTTTTGGCCCTGTGGTACTTTGCCCTTGAGCACGTAGGTGTTTACTCAATGACCACATCACTGAATAAAATTTACACAATGTGGCCATTGAGGAAACACCTGCGTGGTGAAGAGCAATTTCACTTAGATTTAAATTACGTGAAAAGCGTGAAATAATGGTTATCCTTCAATTTGCATCGGACGTGTTGAAAAGTTTTTGTGGATGTTCGTGTTTTGTAACTTTGAATGTTGCATTTCGTTCAGGTGAGACTTGTAGGATATGTTTGTTTTATACCCATAAGCGGAAATGACATCCCCTTGAGGAAAATACGGAGACGCAATTTCATGGATAACATTATCGAGCATCAAGAGTAAATTTTCCTTTCGTGGAATCGTGAAGCTAATGGCATAGTAATTAAGACAACAATACAAACACAAACATACACACACACACACACACACACACACACACACACACACACACACACACAAATAGACGGAGATGTAACCACAGAACTGTAGCTCTAAGATATAACCAAGATAACTATTTGGCAACATTGGTAATGGCGACACCAATGAATGGTTTTGGTGTTTCCAAGGAAAGGGTGTGGCCGATCCGACTGGGGTCGACACTGAGCACCCCTCCTCTGCTAGCTCCCTTTCTGTCCCCCACCCCTTTCCTCTCCATCTCGCCTTCATACATCCACCCCACCCTTGCCCTACTCCCTTCTGCCACTCATCTTACGTATTTATGGGCCTCTTCTCCGCCCCTCATCCAAAACATCACCATCTTGTCACGACCAATATCACTCTGTTGGGAGATAAGGGAGATATGCAGAACATATCATATTGAAAGCAAATCTGCGGTAATTTGTCAGGGAAGAAAAAGAGAGGGAGGGGTGATAGAAATAGAAGTAGAGAGGGGGAGGGGGGAGAGGAAGGGAAATGAAAGGATCACGGGACAGCGAAAATGGAACAGGAGGGAAAAACTCGATTGCCGCTCTCAAGCCGGCGGAAATCCCGCTCGCTGGGTGGTCTCCCATCGTCATATTTTTCATCTGGCTGTCGTGACAGTCGTGGAGCGCGCTGGTCCTCCCCAAACGCAGTCCCTACGTCATCGAGCGATAAAGGTCACCTGAGGTCACGGAATCAGCGCGTGGATGACAAGTCGATTTCCATTCTTCAAGTGGGATAAGTTGTCTGGAATTTAGGAAACAAAATAAAGCACAACAAAATAAAAATAATGAACCCAATAGCTACAAACAAAATACAGAGGGGAAGATTGTGGGCCAGGAGATATAGTTGGTTACCAAGAGATAATCAGCATTCTCGTTTCGGCAATCAATCTAACCAGATGTCATCGTGTTCAGTGGTGTTGCTTCACGACAAGTTCTCTGGCTGCGATTTCACCATGTTCAGTTTCCTCGCATAGTGGTACGCTGTATATGCATATTCATACGTGCATCTGATAGATTAATATTTTATTTTTACCAATTTCATTTTGATTATTTGATAGTGCCGGTGATTGTGTCTCCTACTCTCCCATTTCCCTAGATCTTCCTCTCTTCTCTCAATCTTTCTCTCACTCTCTGTATCTCTCTTCTTCTTCTTCTTCTTCTTCTTCTTCTTCTTTTTAACATCACGTCCAAATTCCTTTATAGTTGATTTTCTTAGACAACGCATCCGCCAGGTTCTACCCATCGGGCAAATGCAACTACTTCATTGTTAAAAGTAATGGGGCTTGAAAGATACGTTGAACTTGAAAAGCTTTCTTAATCTTCCTTACCCCCCCCCCCCCCCCCCGTTTCATCTCTGTTGCTGTCGTTAGCTACTTTAAGGCGCAATCATTTTCAAAGTAAACATTGTTATTATTTCCCATTGTTCCATCTTGATGAATAAGAGATCAGCTGTGGGTTTTTACAGGATCGTAATTATCGAAGAATCGCCAGTGATGAGGCGTGTAGAGTCTTTCAAATAAAGAGGCGGTACTCTGTTGTGACCAAGGAGTTACTCCTTGGTTGTGACAGAGGCCGATACCGAATGACAAACAAACATGCCACCGACTACTTCTCTACAAGCCCACAAATTGGTTTTCAAGTGACAGCTATTTGCTGTGCCCTGGTCGAACGGGACAAACGCACAGACAGAGCTGTCTCGCTCCCCGCTGCTCAATTGTGTTTACCTTTCAATTACACCATTCCGTTACACGCCGCGCTGAAAGCCACTCCAAAATGCAGTAAGAGGGACTAAGCGTTATTGTTGCGCTTCTGTCCCGTCTTGTTAAGATGTGCAAACACTTGGATATCACCAACTAGTGATCGATTTTTTGCCCCCCCCCCCCTCCCCTTTTCTTTCTTAACCCCTGCTAAGAATCGAAATGTCCGTGGTTATCGAATGTTTGTGAAGTTTGTTAGAAAAGTGTCCAATGTTTTTGTCGACGTTGTCGTGTTTCTTTTCATGTGATAAACCTGGTTAAGGACATTATTGACAGTTCACTGTTTGAATGACAATACCATTAAAGAACAACCACCCGTATGGACATCTGTCCTATAATGGGAATTCGGAGGCGAATGCTACAGATGGAATTATCACGACTTTTCATATTAAACTCAACTGTCGCGTTTCAATCGTATCTGTAAAAGTCGCAACTCAGACGCATCTCTACCGCGTCTCAGTCGTATTTAAGTTCGCGTGCATATCGATCTAACCTCTGACGGAGAAGGATCAAGAGGAGACTGATCGGATATCGGCGCATCTAAGTCGCGGCCCGATCGTATTTCAATCGCGCTTGTTCTTATGATAAGAGATGGTGGGATGATGACCAGCATCTGCTGAGTCGCATCCTAATCGCATCTTACGCGCATCGCAACAGCGCGTTCGCCTTGATCTAAGTTCAGATGGGAACAAAAAGGAGGAAAGAAAAGAAGATTGGAATTCGCATGCAGGTTTCGAGGTGTATAAAGTGTGATGAAGATGAATTTGCGTTTACATCACAGTTATGCTTGTTGTTCGTTATGTGGTCGGGATTGCACGGCACCATTCTCAATAGTTACTTTGTATCTAAATTTATCAAAGCTTAGAATATTGATTCTAATACTAGTATACACAAGCTGTTGGGCAATGTGCATGTGCTGGGAAAGATTTGAGCTGTCTAACTTAGTGTATACTAAGGGAAAAAATAAAGCGTTAATCAGAAATCATATCCTCATTGTTCTCGTAAAGAAATCTTCAGAACGGTAAAAAAAAATAAAAAAAGAAGATCGATGCATAGTTGTGCTGAAAGGGAAATGCCCAGGGCAAGAGAGGAAGAGGGAGTTAGAGACAGGGAGAGAGAGAGAGAGAAGGAGAGAGAGGGAGAGATGGAGAGGGAGAGGAAAGAAATTGTGAAAACACTGACATGTTAAAAGGCTTAAAGGGATGGTACAGTATTGGTGGAGATGAGAATTAACTGGGCTTTTAACTTTTTGCGAGATACCAAGAATAGTACAGAGCATACTATTTCAAGAGGAATTCAAAGTTTGATGAAAATCGGGTTTGGAATGACTGAAACATCCAAAAACAAAGTAAAACCAAGCGATAGTAATAAAGTGTGGGTCCCACACTTTATCAGAATCGCTCTTTTTTGGATATCTCAGCCATTTCAAAACCAATTTTCATCAAATAAACATTTAATTCCTCATAGAATTACATGGTCTTTCATATTTCATAAGAAGTTTCTCATTATCTCACCAAAAAATGTTAGAAACCTAAAATTAGGTCTCAACCAAAACTATACGATCCCTTTAATGTTGATATATGAGTGGTTTTTTTTTTTTCAATTTGTCTCCCCTGTACAAATGAAATTGATTTTGTTAGATCTCGACAACTGATTTTCATTTTTAACAAACAGTACTGGGGGACAAATTGAAGAAAATTCACCCCTCTGCTTAATGATCTCTTGCATTCAGGCATACTGTTGTTTCTTCTTAACAATTTTATGTGTACACACACACAAACACACACATACATAAATATATAGATACTCATATGCAGTGTTCAAATGATCCCGTGTGTGTACTTCAAATTTGTACGCTGAAAAAGATTAAGCCATTTGAAGCAAATAAAACAAATTATCGACGTGTTTAGAAGTAAGATGAGACGAATTTACGTCACTGGCTCCGGTCCACTCAGTTATATTTCCAGCGCTCTGGGAACATGTCAGCGGATGAAAGATTCCCCATTTTCATAAGCCATTTGAAATCGATCACTTTCTTCTTTTCGCTGCTTCCGCATTTCACTCATCCCGGATGATAAATGTTCATTGCAAGCCATCTGGTGTTTACAAAGGGAGCTGTCGAACAACCCCGCGCAACTGCCGACATTCATTTTCGCCTTCCGACTTTCATCGCTGATGTCTGCTGCTTGACGTATTCAAACAAACAGCGAGTAAATTCAATGCAGATCGAATGCATGTAATCAAACAACAGGGGCCAACTTCTTTTCCGGCCAGGGAGCGCCATTCGTCGTAGAAATCGCCATTCTCCCTTCGCACCATTCCGCGGCCACCGCATCACCTTGCACGCGCGCTATCCCTTGCGCGGTTTGAAAGAAATACGCCATAATCGTTTGCCCGAGTCGAATCGTGAATTCGCTTCCCACCGAAGTTGCGGGCCGTCCTTATTATTTTTTGGTCCGTTTGTATTTATTCTTTAAGCGATGTTTGTCTTATTGCAAAACACGGGGCGATGAGGGAGTCGGGAATACAATCTAAACGGTGAGTTGTTGTCTCAGATGCGTCCATGGGGCTCGGTCCTCACCGTTTTGAGTCGATGGCAATCATCGTTGGACCCTCTGCTTTCTCCGCTCTAGCCAAATGAATGTCAACGTCATTTTAGAAAGAAAGGGCATCGTCATTCTCCCCATACAAAATGCATTCCTTTTTGAATCGCATTCAATTTGATACCTGGCTGCCGTTGGTTGAATTCGTTACTCATTTTGCTACTGCTGTGCGAAGAGGAATACACATCAAAATGATTAATCTTGATTAAGTTGAAGATGGATAACGGATTCACACATCGGCGCTCTTCCCGTAGCATGATTGCACGAAAAATAAAATAAGTGCAAGTCATACAAAGAGTAGACTGACTGGCTGACTTGCTACGGGCAAAAAGATCTTTCTCAAGAAAAATGTTCTTATATGAAGGCAACTGATAGGCTCTATATTTTCAGAAAATCACCAAAGTAATTCTTAGAGGTGCACTGTCTGACTGTGAAGATCAGCAGTTCATCTTCACTGGATAGATTTGAAACTATTCGTCTTGGTCATGTGACTGTGACGTAACGACCGTGATATCGCTCATAACTTTCGATGACTGGGCCTACTTTCTTTCACTTATGGAATAGTTTCGGTTTTAATCTTCCCCTCTCCCCCCCCCCCCCTCTCTCTCTCTCTCTCTCTCTCTCTCCCTCTCTCTCTCTCTCCTAGGATGTGTAATTACAAAGAATTTTGACACATACTTGAGCAGTCCCGTAAGGGGAATACGTTGTGAGAAGAATGTTAGTAACATTTTACTCGAGTAAATAAATTTAACGAAAGTGCGGTCAGAGATCAGGTTATGCAATCTTTTGAGTTACCTTATAATACTGACGTCATATATGATGAGCTATTAACATACAACGTTCTTCTTTCGGTGAATGCATCCGATGTCAGCAGTTGAAATTACAACTACATTCAGTAAAAACGATGGAGATCTAACAATGCCATCTATGTTTATTGCAAAACTTGTCGTACGAAACATTAACTCCATTTTCATCGATATTATTTTAGATCAGTGCATAGGTGTATACACATTTCTCCAGAATATGATACAATGATGCAAGGTTTATAACAATCAATAGCTATGAGGGCTAAAACATTCCCCAAATTGGCTAAAGCAGTGATTATTAGCTACGAGCAATATGCTGTCTGCTTCATCTCATGAAGATATTGAATAATAGTACACCGTGTGCAAAAGAGAAAACAAAACTGTGACCATTGCAGCTATGCATGTAAAGCATCTATATACGTGTATCATTTCAAGTTTTCTGACATTGAAACATTTACAGTTTGTTTTGTGTAGTCGTCTTAAAAACATTAAGCGTCTCTCCAACATATCATTACATTAAATTGTACGCCCATAAGAAAGCTTTAAGCCAGCTTATTGATATGTATTATAATCTTTTCTCCAATGTATTATCCAGTCATTAACAATCGTGACAGTAATTTGGAGACAACTTAACAGTACTGGCCTTTCTTTCATTGATAGTCAGTCCAAGGGATTAATGTATATCTTTGACTATAGTTACTGTTGAGAAAGTAATAATATGATCTTGTTCGAATGTTTTGATTGCTGTATTTTCACTAACCATGTTGTAAAGAGAAAATGTCGTTAGAAAAGTATAGTGTAGTTTCATGAGAAAGACAATAACTGAGATGATGTGGAGATTTTCGGGTTTGTTGTTGTTGTTCTTTATTTGTTTCTTTTCTGTGCTTACTGCATCCCAGTTTAGATTTGATCCAATTTCTATTTGTTTACGAATACATAAAGGATAAAGGCTAAGCCCAACAACATTTTCCAGGATATGAAGTCAGTCATGTCTTCATGTACGTTTGAATTTGCATTTGGAACCCAAACAACGCATTGGGTAAGCAAAGACTTGGAGTCATCATTAACGCAAAATGATATGTCACGCTCTCAAAATACGAGTTTGAATAATTACCAAAGTTTTTAAAGGGATGAATTCTGAATTTCACAAATTGCAGGCTGTATAGCAGGAGTCACAATACAACTCAATCTACTGCTATATAGTAGGTAGATTGTGAACTTTTATCATGTTTATGTAATTTTACCAGTCTTATTGAAGTAAACGTATACCTAAACGTTCAAGTTGACTTTAGCAACATGTGACGTAAACGGCGTGATATCAAGCAAGCAGTACAGTGAGTTTCATCAAAAAGAACAAGAGAAATGAAATTATGGGAACTTACAAATTTGATGTTTTAACGAAACGGGAATATCAATAATGTCACTCAGGTATAGTTCATGAGGTAATGATCGGGTTATCCCCTCACAAATAAAGCATAGGAAGGCACACAACTCTTCACTACAGGAGAAAATAAATCAAGTGAGCATAAAGAAGAAGAAAATCAGATCTTCATAACCGTATTTTCAGAATCATGATTTATATTATTTTGGTTAACCAAGTAGCATTTTTAAAGGGAAGTCCCAGTTGCTAAGATATCGTGTGAATGTTAAAAAAGACACATACCAAATCAAAGCGAAATTTAAAATGCAATGAACTTATCACCTCATTTAATATCTTGATAGATAAACGTATTCATGAATCCATATGGAATGTGTTTGTCTTTCTTGTGCTTACTAAATGATGCTCCCACAACTTGTATTCATAATTGGGTTTACTCGATCAAAATCAAGATGATCGCAGTGTTAGAGATTCACTTTCAGTATCAGAAATCTGAGAAAGCCAGCTCTGAAGATATCGTTTCCGTTTCCACGGTGAGAGAGAAAAGAGGGAGATGTTTTGTGGATAACATTTACACTGTCTGTTTGGAAGACGAGAAACTGTCCGATTATGGCGCTTTCTCCTAATGCAGACCACACACACTTTGTATAACTTTTGGAGGCTTCCGGATGTATACGCGGACAGCAACAGTTCCTTCACAACATCATCTTCAACACACTCGTCCATTGTGCAGCAGAAGACATCCCCTACACCCAACAAATTATTCCAACAAAAGGATGAGTGTTTAAACGTTGTCCCCTCGATTGTTTACAATTCCATCTTCCCGGACCGGACTTCAGACGTGCTTGATCTACGACGTCCATTAACCCACGCCGTCTTCACATATAGGCCGTACCTCATCACAAAGATTGAATCAACTTTCACTATTTGCAAAGATTTACCGGCTGTGAGAGTTGATTGACGTTTCTGAAACGAAACCATTGAAGGGGGACAGACATATACAGTTCATAGACTTGAAAAAAAAAAAACCTGTTAAGGCTTTTTTTTTAAATTATTTGTTGCTTGTCAACTGGTTAATTCTTGCGTCCCACCCCCGCCCCCACGGAATTCCTTGATCCGCCCCTGAACATTACAATAATGTCTACAAGACCAATGGTACTAATTCAGCTTTATCAAAATATTGTCATGAGTCAGTTAGTTATTGAAACAGGAATGAAGGAAGAAAAATAAAGGGAAGAAGAGGACCACCCTCCCCTCACCCCCCCCCCCCTCCCGAAAAAAAAGAAAGAAAACAAAGAGGACGACAAAGTTGAAGAAGTTTAATAAAGATAAAGAAGAAGGAGGAGGAGGCAAAGAACAGATACAAAAGAAAAAGCAATAGACGAAAGAGGAAGGAGAGGAGGAGGAGGAAGAGGAAGAGGAGAAAAAGGGAAGAGTAGACTAATTGAATCACATGTGGAATACTTTTGGCGAATTATGTAAGCAATTATTTTTCCTCTAATCTCTTCAGGGTAGGTGAAATGTGTTCCTTTGCTATCTAAACAATATTTTCTTTCGAATATGCTAATTATATTAGTCAATTAAACACTTACAAAATTTCATCTATAGGCATACAGGCATATAATGTATTCATTTCTTCCTGAAAAATACAAACAATACATAGTATGTACAAGTATTTGTATACTGTTATGTATACGTACATGCACATACCTACATGCATTTAAATATAGGTTTTCCCGGCCAATTTCGCACTTTTGTCAGTCCATTTGATAAAAGGTTCATTCAATTTAGCGAAAATCCTCGTCACTGCACATTCTGTCATTCAAAATTGCAAGTTGGTCGTTCAATTTAGCATTTCGATCAATGAAATTTGCACATGTGCCATTCGAATTCGTAAAACGAGCATTCAAATTGGCACGTGCTCTTCAGTCATTCAAATTCGCCAACACTGGCCGAAAGGGGTATTTCAGTCATTCAATTTCGCGTATGGGCAGTCAAATTCCTAACATGTTCATTCAAATTAACGTCATGTTATTTCTCTTTTGAAAAGGTGATAACATTTAAACGCGTATTTCTATGTGACTTTTTGTTTCATCCACGCACTGTTAAGCAGTAAAAGTATCATACTTTTTACCATACATAACTCGGGTTTGTTGTTCTGTAACGCCCCTTTTCTTTCATACATGTCATTTTAGGCCTACATGTACCAATACTAACTTCATCTTCTTACAGTCATGACAGCACAAATTAGATACAGACGTATTTCTCAAGAAGACAGAAAAAGAATTATAGAAACATTTGATGATCATAACCTTGACTTCCTAGAACTGACCGACACACTCGGAATAAAGCACTCAACGGCCAGATAAGTTGTGGCCACATGATGCACTAAATCTTCGGACTGGAAGAATCACTAAGCACATTGAAGAAAAAAAAAAACCTGTTGCCAAAATCTTTCAAATAAGTACGAAAATATGAAATGTAATGACGCTTGCAAAACAGTAACTGTGTTGACAAAAATAAAATAAAGAAAGAACCAAAGCATAAACATGCGTGCTAAATTGACTGCAAAAGATGTTAAATTGGATGCCCAAAAATGAATTTGAATGAACGAGTGCGGCATGTCCGTGATCACGTGACTATATCATTCTAAATTGAATGAACGAATAACGAAATGGTGCTAGTTTTACGAATTTCAATTGAAAAAGTGTTAATTAGAATGACGCTAAAGGTAATTTGAATGCTCCAAAATGAATTTGAATGAAGAGATCATAAAATTGAACTACCGAACATGTCACCTACGCTAAATTTTGCTAAATTGAATGCAGCAATTAGGAATTGGACTGACACAAGTGCGAAATTGGCCGGGAAAACCTATATTAAATTCAATGTTTGCGCGAGTGTGTCTCAAGAAATGTACGAGCTATCCTTTAGTCCTATCTCTTATAACCTACTAACCCCTGCAACAAACTCTACCGATTTTTATGCTTTATTTTCTTTAGTAAAACTTCATGTCTTAATGACGTCTGTAAAACATAAACAGCTCAGCTCTTCCTCACGTCGGTTTGATTGGTCCGTTACACTTTTCTCACCTAGGTGACAGGGGGTGTAGTCTTCCTGCGCTGGTTTTTGGCATGAGTTGAGCGAGTCTTCACTTCGCTCTAATCAGTCACTAACAACAACAAAAGATCACTGGTAATGAATCCCCTTAAGCCCGAACAATGCCAAGGAGTGAGTAAAAGACAGAAAAGGGGGAGTGGGTCAACAAAGCATACAATAGAGTGTGGCTTCTAGCTTTTGTTGCTAAGTCGGGCCAAAATCTGCCACCCAGCGGTGGCCTACACGTTCGCCTGACGCGCCACAACAAAAGGGGGGCGGACAATGCGCGGACCCATAGCCTCGTCGAAGCGTTCTTTGGCTGTTCTATTTGTTTCATTAGTGTAACGTTATTGCTCAAACAAGGCCTTGTTGGTCAAAGTGATTTTCCGTAACGAGATTTCCTTTCTGAGGTCGAACGGTTCCTCCGCCATTCTATTCCTTTCATGCTTCCCTTTTCTTCTCCCACACAAGACATCACGTAGTTTGTATTTGTCTTTTACTTGTCACGTTTGTGTTGGATACACGTTTTCGAGTAAATTGGCACTGTGATGCTTTCTCCGAGAGGGTACTTGATAAATATTTTCTTTTTTATACACTCTCCCCGGGCTAAATAACCTGGACTCCAGCTAATGTGGTCGACCCGTTAAATTGAACAGGGCCGAAGGTTTTAAACTTCCACTAATGGGTTGTTATTGAGTGCGTGCAAATGCTGCGGCTAGGATTTTGGTGGGGCTTAATGTGTTTCGAATGTTTGTTGTTAAACAAAATGAAGAATAGGGAATGTTTTATGAAGAGAATGACTGAATGGCGCGATCTTAGCGGGGAAGAGTTTATCAGATTTGGGGGACCAGAGTATTCTGGTGTAGATCGGAGACGAGAAATCACGTGTCTTAACAAATGATACATATTTTTTTTTTTTTTTTACACAGGAAAGTTGATACAAAATGTAGTAAGGGAGAAGTATTCGATATTCACGGAGCAAAACCAAAAAACAAACAAAAAACGCTCAAATATCGGCAACACTTACGGAGCATATAAACCGAGAAATACAGAGCAGCGTTGTAAGATAGCGATGATGTTATTAACTGGACATCGTAGGAATGACGTGCAACAAGGTGCGTACAGTTACACAGCACACCCGTATAGTGGGATCATATTTATTGTATTCTTGAATCAGCTCATTTCGGCATCCTGGGGACGCAAAGCGTCATGTAATGACGATTTTTTTTTTCTTCGTGACCAATCAGGAACTATAATAACTCAAGCCAGGGCAGTGTGATGATATGTGATGAGCGAGGAAAGAGGAAAGAGGACGCAAAGCGTCATCTACTGACGAGTTTTTCTTCGTGACGTATCAGGTACTATGATAACTTTGTAGGATAGATAGGACGATGATATATGATGACGCATTTCTGCTCGAGGAAAGAGCTCTCAACCTTAGATGTTGTCGCCGTCGTGACACTTATTTAGGCATTTGTTTTCTTCGGTTACCAGAAAACAGTCAAGCTTGCATCACTGTCTAAAAACAAAAAAAGACCAAAGCACCCTGTTGTCCATTTCACGTATTTCCTTGATATGTTTGTGTAGCCTATAGGTAAATATGCAAAACCAGGAGAATGTGGTGAAGTGCATGTTTCTAGGGTGATTTCTAACGGAAATTGTGAGAAGTGTCGTGCCTCTACATCGTATACAGTCTCTTGAAAAGAAAGGGAAATTGTAAAATAAATACTTGTAGACATGCCGCGAATTCCAGAGGCACTTATCCACAATAAGGGGACACCAGAAAGTACCCACAAAAGTCGCAACTTTTCGCGTACTCTGCCGTGCACCAATTGATTGTTTTCTCAATTTAAGGAGGCAAATAAGGACTTGTTTTTGCACCGACGATAATAGAAATGGATGGTAATTTCTTTGTAGTCCATTAAGATGAGGCGACTCCAGAGTGTTCGAGAGAGGCTCGTTGAGGGACCACCCAATTCTATTTGACGACAGAAGGTCTGTAACTGACGTCTGAGTGCTATCCGAGAAAGTTGTCACGTAACTGTGAAGAAATAAGTGTTAGAAAGAAAGTAAATGACCCAAAGAATAGACTCTATGATACACCTTTACTGATGTTTAAGACTCCTCCAGTAGACTGTCAAATAAAGTTGTTTTGAGTGACAAACTGATTCTTCTTCTTCTTTCTTTCACACCTGCCAATCATAAATGAAGAACGATTCAATACGAACAAATTCTTAAAACAGGTTACTTTCCCCATTCGTTTGAATGTATAATTACTATCAAATTTACAATGGCAAAACATGAACAATTTTATTTCATTTTATTTGTCTCCTTTTTATGTTCATACGATTGAAGTTTTAGAATCCTTGGCATATCTGATGCAATGCTGTTTTGAATTTCATTTCGCGGCCACCCGTAAGTGACAAAAATGGGAGATAAACTTTTCATAATGTTGACTGACTCAAAGTCATCCTACCAAAGAGAAGAACTCTAATCAAACTTCTCCAACACACATACAAAAGAATACAAGGTTTTAACAGAACAAACACACACACACACACACACACACAAACACACACACGCAAACACACACACACGCATTTTTTGGCGATACACTTTCTTCGCAAAACGTACAGTACTGTTTATTTCATACGCGGTATATGTAGTGTTTTGAATTATGATAGATTATAACATTATACATTTGAACATTAATGCTGTATACATATTGATTATTGCTAAACTAATGTGCTTCAACATGTCGATTCTGAGAGTATACATCACTTTGTCGCTAAAAAAACAAACTTTCTCCGTCTACCTTTGCTATGGAGAGAGAGAAAAAAAAGAGAGGGTGAGAGGGTGAGAAAAAAAAAAGTGGCCGATGAGATGGCGTAAATTCTCGCTCAGCGACTGGAGTTCAAATAGCCCACAGCGTGTACAAAACAGTTCGTCAAAACTCCTATCAAGAACGTGTGTGGCATCCGCTAGACGGAGAAAGAGAAAGAATAGAAAGAGATTTTCTATCTGTGATGCGCGTTGTAAATCTAACACCATGGTATAACACCAACAGATCTTTTCGTCTTGTCGGATGAGCAAAGCAAAAACTTCATTAAGCGGAACAGATGAAGGGAACAGATGAACTGAAAAGATGGGAGCTGTTACTAGACTTGAAATCACAAGTTTACTCTTGGCGAATTCCTCCCCTTTCTGTGTCCCACTCTTTGGAAAATTTTGAATCGCGTGTTTGCACGATCCCGTCATCCAATTTGAGCCGTGTTTGTTAATTTGTAACGACTTACTTCTTAAACTCTTTCAACTTTCTCTGGATGTAGTCCGTCGGAAACTTCAAAGGGCCGACATAATCTATTTGGGAGGATATTTCTTTTCTCTGTGTTTACCTCTCAAGAAGAAATGAGATGTCAAGGAGGAAAAGGAACTCTGATGCAGATGCATATTATCAAAAGATATAAAGCAGTATTGTAAGGTTTCTATTTTCAATCAACAAAAGTTAAACATTATATGAAGATTAAGTAATGTTCTGTGAAGAAATGCCGTCAAATAGTCCTACTCAATGATTAGTGATACTTCTGCACTATCCCACTGCTTTATAAGGGACCCGGTAGACACAAAATGTGAAATAATTAAAGGTTCAACCACCAATTTAACCAGTCAGACAAAGTATAGGAAAAAAAAACAAGATTTGAATGAATTATCATAAGTGTAAAAGAAAATAATATGTAAAGAGCCAAACATGGCTATCAGCAGTAACACAACAACGATAACAATGACAAAGGTGACAATGGTTTCAGCTTAAAATAGTAAATAGAATTTTATATACAAATAAGATGTTGAATAGAATTGGATTGGTTGAAAGAAATGAATGTTCATTTTGTAATGTGTATGTTGAGACTTTAATACATTTTTTGAGTGAGTGTCAATATGTTGATAGATTGTGGGTTGAAGTAAGAGAATGGAAGTAAGAGAGTAAGAGAAGTAAGAGAATGGATTAATGTTAACACGGGGTTAGAAATAACATTTACGACGGAAAATAAATTATGTGGTTTTGGGGGTATTAACAATTCGGCATTGAATTGTATCACCATGCTTGTGAGATATGAAACTTATGTTTGTAAAATAAGTATTGATTTATGTAAATATAGTATAAGGGAATATTATGATAAAGAGAAATTTATCGCAAGAAATAATCATAAGTTGCAAGTGTTTCAGAAAAAAATGGTGTCTTTTTAGACACCTTTTTTCTTGATGTATATTGTATTGAATTCGAAAAAAAAGTATGATGTTATTTGAAATATGTTGTAATACGTGTACAGATGAAAGAGAATAATACAGATGAAAGAGATGAAATACAGATGAAAGAGAATAATGAATATCCCAGTGAGGGAAAAAAAGGTGAGTTTGTTTTGTTTGTTTGCTTGTTTGTTTGCTTGTTTGTTCGTTCGTTTATTTGTTTGTTCGTTTGTTTGTTTGTTTGTTTGTTCGTTTGTTTGTTTGTTTGTTCGTTTGTTTGTTTGTTTGTTTGTTTGTTCGTTTGTTTGTTTGTTTGTTTGCTTGTTTGTTTGTTTGTTTTGTTGGCGGAAAGTTGGGATTCAGTTACCACGGTCAATCCTGAAAAAAAAAACTTTATAGTGGAGGCTCGGTCACAAATGCCTTTACGAACTGCTACGAGCGCCGTACGAACGATTTTTAGACAATTTCGTAAGATCTTCTTAAGAAGGCCGTACGAAACCAGCATTCGTAGACCGTTCGTAGACCGTTCGTAAGTTTGTAGTCTGGTCGATGGTCTTGTCGAAGATTTATTTTAACTTCGTACGAAACCCTCTCTTCGTAAGGCAGCCGTACGAACGTCGGACGAACATCGTAAGAACTACGCAAGATTTTGTAGGGTCGAGAGACAATTCTAGAAGCCTTAAATTCTTACGATGATTGTAAAAGCGCCTTAAGTCGTTCAAAGAGGGCTCTTACGTCTTTCGTAAAAATGCCTTACGAACGGAGATTCGTACGGCGTTCTTACGAACAACTCTTCGAGTTTGTAAGGCGTTCGTAAGGGACTCGTAAGGCGTAAGTACACAATTTGTGCAACTGTTGAGTTTTAGGGGGTATAAAGCCAAATGCGCGAAGTTCAAATCCTCACTCTGTTCTATAAGTGTTTGACCAGAAAGCATCTCTGTTAAATACGGGACAAAAAGGGAAGGCAATAAAAAGGAAAAGGGGAAAGGGGAAGAAAAGTAAGGAGGGAGATGAGGAGGAAGGAGCGAGAGGGGGAGAGTTGGAGCAACAACCTCCTCCTCCTCTACTTGCAGATGCAGCTGCAGTTGTAGTCTCCTTGGCACTACTGCCATCTTAAAGTATGAAACTTTCAACTGTTACAGAATTTTCGACAGGACACGGCAGCGTCTTTTTAACAACCCGACAAAATATAAAAAATAGGTCGTAAAATCTTCTTACGAATGACTTGAGAGTGCCTTGAGTTGCACGTTCGACCATCTTACGACAAAAAGAAATCATAAGATGGCCGTAAGTCTGACGAAAGAATAATTCAAGACATTCTTACGAAAAACGTATGAATTCTACGGCATTTTATAACTGAAAATCATTTCGTTTCTCTACAAGGTCTTAAGTTGTTCCTGCGAATTAAACAGCATTCGTACGAAATTCGTAAAAAGGCCGTAAGAATCTGTGCCCCATCCACGAATCTCTACGAACTCCAGAATTCGTACGAACAGTGACATTCGCACGAACGCATCGTCCGTTCGAACCTTTGTGACCGTAGCTTTGCGCAAAACCGATGACTTCATGTCCAATTTGGAGAAATGAAGATAAAGTACCCTGTCTTATAGGGCGCGACCGCTGCTGCTAGGGGACTTAAAACAGGGACCTAAGGATTGAGAGTTCTTGGTCTTAACCACTGAGCCACTATATCAGTGGATAAGATAAGATGATGATGTCCCCCCCCCCTTTTTTTTTTTTTTGCAGTGTCTCATTGACTTACACACATACCATCAACTGGTGTCCTTTAAATGAGCCAAAGAAAGCAAACAACAAAAACTTAAATTAGCTCAATAAAACAACTGAATCTTTCACATAAATTTACTTGTGTTGCGAAAAAAAAAAGTGTTGACAATTTTATTGTGATAAAAGGGGCTAATATTGGTTGAATTACAAAAACACGATATTGGTATTATTCTATAGGTGTCTTTTCTTTAATCGAACCAATGGGCAAGTAGTGTCGAGATATATTCATTTCATTTATTTCATTTATTAATTTTCAATCAAAAAAATACAAGTGTACTGAACATATCATGCTAAGATATCAATTCTTGACAATACGAGCATATCGCTATCCTTTTATGCGTTTAAATTATCAGAATATATCACATTAAGGAAAAGGCGTTTAGAAACATACGATTATAGTGTAAACGCAGCGTTTCTTCTCTTGTCTGTCCTGTATTCATCTCTTTATACATCCATATCGTTACAATTTAACTGACTTTCGTATGACAAAAAGCCATTAAAGGGAAATTTCCAGTGCAGCTGAGAGTGAGTCTGAAAAGAAGGAGTTAAAAAAAAAAACCATTCTTAGCACAACAATGAAAATCTGACCAAAATCTGATGAAAAATTAGGAAGTTCTGACATTTTAAAATTTGGCTACTTTTTTTTTTTCAGGAAACAGTTCTCGAACAGTCAGTATGAATGTGGAAATAAATGAAGTGATGAAGAAATCCCCTCCCAACTTGCCATATAGTTTGTGCATAAAATTTTGAAATTTTCAATTAGTCATTCAAATGCATTTATACCCCTGCCAGTCTTAACTCCTGATATATCTATGTGATCATTATTCTGAAGTTCAGTGAAAATTTCAGTGAAATCTTCAATGAAATCTTACAAGTCTCCAAAACAGTTTAAAAGAAATCGACTGGTCTTCTGTATACAACACTACCGATGTCAACTTGTCTTATGACTATTTCATATCTACTCTTACCTCCGAAATCGATAACCATATTCCCCTGCGTAACATAAAAAATAGATATAAGCAAATTCCAAGACTCCCGTGGATAACCCAGTCTATATTACGATCTATAAATAGGAAAAATAATTTGTTTTATAAATATAGTTGTAATCCCACTGAAAAAAATAAGAAAAAATATGTTTCATACAAAAACACACTCACTAAATTATTACGTACTCAGAAGAAAATGTTTAATGTTAATCAGATAAGCAAATACAAAAATGATATTAAAAACACATGGAAAATATTAAAGAATGCTATGAATACATCTAACAATTCATCTAATATTTCTGAAATTCGGTGGGGCAATGCCTCCAGCAACACTCCCGCTGGCATGGCGGAAATTTTCAATGACTTTTTCTCTTCAATTGGAAAAAATCTTTCTCAAAATATTCCTCTTTCTAGTAAATCTTTTAATGATTTTTTAGATACACCTAACTCCAAAACTATATTTTTTGACCCAACATATAAAGAAGAAATAATAAAGATTGTTGCTAATTTGAAAGAAGGAAAAAGTCCTGGCCATGACGGAATTGACAATTATTTGATAAAAAACATAATTCCTCAAATAGTGGATCCCTCAGTACACATTATCAACTCATCGCTTACAACTGGCCATGTGCCAAATAGCATGAAAATTGCGAAAGTATTTCCTATTTACAAGAAAGGGGAGAAGGATGATGTCAATAACTATAGACCCATATCTTTATTATCTTCTATTTCTAAGATTCTTGAAAGAATAGTTTATATCAGGACAGTACGTTTTCTTAAAACCTGCGACATATTCTCAAACTTTCAATTTGGATTCAGGGAAAATCACAGCACAACACACGCACTACTTGCCCTCATCGACAAAGTCACACACGCACTCGACACACTTTCACACACAATAGGTATCTTCTTGGACTTCTCCAAGGCCTTTGACACGATTAACCACGGAATACTTCTCGCCAAACTGTCTCATTATGGAATACGTGGAAAGGCCTTGGAGTGGTTCACGAGTTACCTATCAGAAAGATCCCAATATGTACATGTCAACGGCTTTGACTCTCAAAGTAAAACAATTGCATGTGGTGTTCCACAAGGGAGTTTATTAGGCCCATTGTTATTCATTATTTATATTAATGATTTTCATAGATCCTCGGTGAAACTATCATTCATATTATTCGCGGATGACTCTAACTTTTTTTTCTCACCCTGACCCAAACATTTTGATAAGAACAGTCAATGAAGAACTGAAAAAGGTTATACAATGGATATACGCAAATAAATTGTCATTAAATATTCAAAAAACAAAAGTTATGCTTTTTAGTAATTCTTTAGATAGCCTCCCAGGCAAAATAACATTTGATACTACTCCCTTAGAAGAAGTTTCTTCCTTTAAATTTCTTGGTGTTTGCGTTGATAACAAGCTTTCATGGAGGAATCATATTGATAACATATGTAAAATTATATCACGTAACATTGGCGTAATGAATAGATTAAAATATTATCTTCCTTCATCTGCATTATTAACTCTTTATTCTAGTTTGATACTACCTTATTTAAACTACGAGATTCTAGCTTGGGGTAATACATATCAGATGTTACTTGATAAACTTCTTTTATTGCAAAAGAAAGCGCTTAGAATTGTTTTTAATTTACATACCCGAGAACATACAGATGCTTTGTTTTCTGACCATAAAATATTAAAAGTAAATGATTTGTATGTGTTTCAACTTGGCCAGTTCATGTTTAATTACAACAGTAACTTTTTACCTAAAATATTCCACGATTCATTTCATCGAAACAGTCATGTTCATAACTATCCCACGCGACGATCCGACGAATTTCATCTTCCATTAATGAGAACCGCACATGCCCAAAATACATTTCTTTATACCGGACCCAGACTTTGGAATAATTTAGATAATAGTTTAAAAGATTCCCCCAAATTTGTTACATTTAAATACAAACTCAGAATACATTTACTTTCTACTTATAATCTTAGATAATTTAAATTGTTTTAATTCATGCTTGAGCTTTCACCTGTCCTGATGTTGCAGCACTTGGCGTGTTCTGTGTGCAGACTTCTCTTCTTTCTTCTCTCCTCTTCCTTTCCTGTCTTTTGTTCTTCGTAGACTTGTATTGTTACCGTCTTCTCTCCTCTCGGTACTGTCTCGCGTCTTACAGTGTATATACGTGTGGGTAATCGAATGTGTGTACGAACGTGTTGTCCTTGTCATATTTTCCCGGTACACGTGGTTCAGTGAGCAGTGTCCGGGCACTAGCATTGGTATTCTATATTTTTTTCCCAACCGGTGTATCTCAAAATAATTACATGTATATTGTTATAGAATAGTATATCATTTACTCATTATTTATCTAGCGATCCACGTCCGACAAGCTTTGCTTTTTAGTGGATCACTATTTTCCATAATCGAATTTATTTTCCGCTCGCCCACGAAGTATTTATACAGTGTTTTCCTAAATATTGTACATGTTATATGTTGTTCTATAATTTGTCTCGTATATATATTACATGAATCTTTTGCAAACGTTTGAACAATATTATTTCATCACATGTATACTTTGTACTATGTTTTTTTGATTTTCGATGATTGGAAATAAACTATGATTGAATTGAATTGAATTGATTGAATTGAATTGAATTGAAGTTATTCAACCAGGAATAACATTATGTATTACAATTTAATAGCAGGGAAAAATGATTTTCGTCTTTTTTTATAAACGATCAATGAAAAGTAAAGTGAGCTGATAACATCATCAGTTAACTCATTCAAATTTCATATTCATTTCAACTGCACAATTAGAACAGTTCTGCAGAAATTAGTGAAACTTCACAATTTCAACACTCCCCTAATTCTTATCCGATTTTGAACAAATTTTCGCTGTTATATACCCGTAAGGTTTTACTCTTTCTTATCAGACTAACTTATAACTGAACTGAAATTTCTTTTTAACTGCAGCACCAGAACTACCTCTTTGCTGGTAGACATATAACACACAACATCAGTACGGGATCACGCATGCTTTCTATAGTCTTCTGGGGCACACCGTTAAACGGCTGGTTCTGGTGTTAGGTGTTGGTGGATTAACTCTCACGGGCATGCCAAATCAAACGGCCATAGTCACTGTAATGCAGACATTTTGCCAATGTTAATGACAGGGTTAAAATAGTTACGAACAAGAAAACAAATAACGAAAAGCTCGGTGAAGTCCAGCTGAAAAAATATCAGGATAGAGTCTATCAAAGTGTTTCATAAGCATTGTGACAGGCTGTCAAGGTCTATGGTGTACATGAGTGATTGTCCGCTATTATGCTTTGTACCCAAAAACATCAAGGCAAAAGGAAGAGATTTGATTTGATTTTAAAAGTAAAATCACAAAGATTATCTCTTCTTCTCTTTGGATGACACATGTTGCAAAACAAAATGAGATTAAAGTTTGTATTTGAATGACGCATGTCAAACAGAATAGTGAATCGGTCGCTTTTTTATGTGAGTAGAACAATCCAGAATTAGTTTTGTGGTCCAATGGTGGTAAATGACGTAATTTGTCGTAAACCCATCGGGGAGAGAAGCATGTTATGTAAGTCTGTTAAGTTTATTAAATGAAATATGATTTTTAACATTTTACATAACAGTGTTTACTCAAACCTGTTCAAATTTGCCTTATCCGTTGGGTTTTTATTTTTGTTTTGTTTTCCTTCGCGCTTACATCCATATAACGAAATATAAGACACACTCTCTCTCTCTCTTCGGGATGCACTCTCTTCAAGCCTTTTATAATAACTTTGTCTAACCACCAGAAGAAAAAAAAACAAACAAACAAACGCAAAAGGGGAAAGTAAGTATTGGTGTGCATTACTTGCAAAGAAACATATAAATGTATATAGGCCTACTAAAAGTTACTACTAAGTTGAAAACAGTTATACAAAAACACTCACAGAAAACAAAAGTGGTCATAAACTTCGATCCCTAGTCAAAATATATTGGAAATACATATCAGAAGGTGCATAGTAAAGCACACAAGCAAGTACACACTAAATGTGCAATATGTATATACATAATTATGAATATTAATTTCGAAGGGAATTATGTGATATGATTATCTTTCGTAGCTTGGTTTCATGAAGACAACCTCTGTATTTCGTTATTATAATTTAGAGATATCGCCTTGACTAGGAACTTACATAAATGCATGACATATTGTACTTAAACAGATGGTAATATTCAAATCAAAACAAGATAATTTGAAAGCAAGCTATAACGAAAAACTACACATTCACTCTAAATGCAGACATGGTGTGGAAAGGATGACCATAATGTATTCTTAATTATATAGATAAAATAGATATAATTATATAGACTTTAAAAAAAGGTAAATTAATAAGTATATAGGCCTATGCTTATTAGGATAGCATGTGGATGTGTTAAGTCTTCTTTTCTTTCAAATTAGATTTGAGGGAAACTGGCAGAATAAATTTTGTAGGCCAGTTGCCAGGGTGTTTAAAAACAATATTGACATTTTCCTGATCTGTGTTTTTCTTCCGCTGCAGAAACAAACTAAATGCAGCCAATCAAGTCACAATTAAGACTCACTTCTCTGCCCCGTGTTATTCCGGAAACTTTTAATGGTCGTAAGCGTAGCGACATAAAAAGCCTGGCTCGCACGGCACACATCAGGCCAGTCGTAATCTGTGCATTATTGTTCCTCATTGTTTTCCCTCCCTTTTTATAACGCTATCAGTCCCTTTTGCCGGGTTTCCGTGAATAAAGTTTGTAAATTTAGTCGATAAACCGCTGCCCTTATTCCGCCCTTTCCTGCATCAGTTGACTTATGGTGTTTGTGCAGGCACGAGTCTTTTGGCGTCCCTTCACCACACTATTCTCAATAGATGGGATCACTTTGTAGCGAATTAGGCTGAAGTAGGCTTTTGATTCAGCTCAAATAAAACAGGAAAGTGCAGTCTTCTTTCTCCTCGTGTTTTTATACAATTTTGAAGACTGGGAGACAGGGGTTTATAGAAAGCCGCATTGCCTTTCTTTTTTCCCCTCCTCGATGGCACAATAGAAATACAAAGACATCGCGAGGAGAATTGGGGAAAGCAAAACACAAACGAACCAGTGCTAGCGGAGAAGTGTCAAAGTTTGGAAGATTGGTGTGAAGTTTGAACAAGAGTGAAAAACTGAATTCGACAGGTACTAATGATGTTTTTTCTGTACAGTTACCAGTCGAGCGGGGCCCGGGCTGGATGACCGCGGTCTTGCTGTGTGTGTGTGTGTGTTGTGTGTTGTGTGTGGATAAACTTAAACACGCCATTGAAATGCTGACAAATGTATAGAGGTTGTATTCACCAAAAAGGTGGGAATACGTAGCCCTATCTCTTGGAGTCAAACGCGCGGGCTCTCGGTTTTCGCGACTAACGAGCCACTCGGAAATGAGCAGCCCTATTCAGTGTCGCCAGCCAAGCACAACGAAACGGACGGGGAATGAAAATATTGCATCCTTAAACAAGATTTATTCTCAAAATACAGCTTGTTTTATTTATTGCCAAATTGACAGGTTTCCTCTCTGCCTTTCCCTTGTTCCTGAGACAGCACCACCAAAAAAACATACACACATCGACGTGGACACAAAGGGAAACGAAAAATACTCGGCTCTATGATGGTCATGGCTTTCTGTTGATTGAAAACATAAAGATCTATTCAAAAACGTGTGTGTCCTTTTTAGACGCATAAAGGAGCAAAAATGACTAGGGAGAAAATGTTGACATGTGAACAAAGGACGGAGGAGGCTGCAAAACGTCACGATATTTGGGCATATACCAGTCGAACTCTTTAGCCTTCTCGTCAAAGCGACCAGGGGGAGCAGAGAAAGCCACGGTTTAGGGCAATATTTAGCTGGGAATCAACAGGGCGAGACCAGCGCTGTAAATACACCGTCATCGCACCAGAACGGCGAACATATGTCTGGTTATGTTTCATCTTTCCATTCACCATCCAGTTTTAAAAAAAGACCAGACAAATGAAAAACACACCAACAACAAAACAAAACAAACAACACTTGATGGTAGTTGACCTCAATATTGTCCAGAAGCATCTCATCAATTTTCACTGTATGTATGTACTTTATGCCTGCACATTTTGACTTTTTGTTAATAACTTGAGTTATATATGATAATTTGATTTTGATTTGATTTATTTGTTCTCTGTATGGCATCATTTAAATTCTTTTTATCAATGATTATCATAATCAAACATACTGTATACAAATATGATACTCATTTTAGCTAGTTTCTACAATTTCAACAATTTTCATTAAACATTACACATTATGTCAGAAGATGTGGGGATGAAATGAATTAATTGCCCAAGTGTGTAATGTCACGTTGCCATTATAACGTCTTCAGTGATTGCGTGTATGTATGTATATTCCTATGTGTATCTCCGTACCATTAGCGCTTATAATATAGCATGTTAGATGATGGGGGGGGGGTCGTTGTTGATGACAGTAAAACCCTCTTTAGTATATCATGAGATGAGATGTATGATGAAATGATAAACAGGTGCATTCTGTTGTTGCTCTTATTGTTATCATTTTGTTATCAAAGGGTACTCAGTGCATTAACAACAAGCCTCTGGTTTTCTCTGCATTGTACCTGCTATACTTTGTAAACGTTTTACGCTGTATTTTCAAACGATTTTATGACTGAATATTATGAATTGAATTGAATTGAATTGAATTGAATTGAATTAAATTGAACTGAACTGAATTGAACAGAATTGAATTGAGTTGAATTGAATTGAGTTGAATTGAATTGAGGTAAATTCAATTGAACTGAATTAAATTAACTCTAATTCAATTCAATTTAATTCAATTTAATTGAATTGAACTGAATTGAACCGAATTGAATTGAGTTGAAATGGAATGAAGTAAATTCAATTGAACTGAATTAAGTTTGATTTAATGCAATTTAATTGAACTGAATTAAATTTGATTTAATGCAATTCAATTGAACTGAATATGAATTGAACTGAATTCAATTCAATTCAATTCAATTCAATCTAATCTAATTCAGTTTAAAATATTGTGCTATACTAAATTGAACTGAATTGAATTGAAATCAACTGGATTTTTTTTTCCCCAAACCCCGAAATCCCGGGTGAACACTGGTCTAAGTCGGATGAGAAAACGTTTCTCGATCGTAACCGATCGAAGTTTCTGTGAAAGTTCACGACGCTACTTATAGATTTCAAAAGTTGAGCAACAATGATCTTGATCTCATTTTGATCCCATCATGGAGCCATGCACAGCTAGCTATGATACCGTTTTGTCGCTCTCTTTGTTATGAAACAATCGTCACGGAACAGGAGGTGGAGACAACTGAAACACGTCAGCCTGTCAATATACCAAAAATTTTGACAGATGCAGGACTGAGATGGGTTGATGTGGAGCTGGAGGGGGAATCGATCTTTAAACAGATGAGGAAGAGGCGAAAAGGAGAAAGGGAGAGGATGGGAAGGGCTCGTAAATTACCATGTCTCCCCGCTTACCATTAGGGAATCAAAATATACAGACCACTGTGTAGGACAGCTTGTTGGCGCAGCCAAACTTGGCCGAATATACAAACAATGACAAACAAGAAATCTGAGTTGACGACACTACCAACACACAAACACACACACACCATAACACACACTCACACAAAAACAGAGGGAGAGAGAGGAGGAGCAGACCAAGGAGAAACAAGAAGGAAATAAGAAGGGGGAATATCACGGGAACATGAAAATCATCTGCATGTTTTAATAAGATGAAGAAACGGGGCGCATCGCTGATTTACCCGCACACACGTTCTAGCCGAGAACCCCCCTACTCCCCCCCCCCCCATCCTCCTCCTCCGCCTCCTCCTCCCCCTACTCCAAGCCCGAGGAGAAGAGTGCTTTCTCAGTGCTATATGTACATCATTGGGCCGAGTTATGGTAATAGCTGGGACATAAATCCTCCACGGCGTACTTACTCTCAACAAAGACTCGGGATGAACGCCGAGTATGTACCATGTTTGAGGATGTATGTTCGTGCTCTGGACGATTAAATGCCATCCACTCACACTCCACAGAAATATCGCCAGTTGAAGTACATGTGAATTTGGAACTTGAAAAGCTTCTTCTCTCCTCCCCTTCTTCTGCTCCTGTTCTTTTTTTTTGTCTTTTTGTTTGTTTGTTTTGTATCGATAGGATATGTGATGTTTGACTGAGAGTCAGCTGTCTCTGTCCCTTCACAAAACATTGAACAACTATCAAAATATAAAAGAATCTTGACCTATCATGAATGTTTGATTGGTCAAAGGTTTGGGTTCAATGAGAAGATAATGTTCGAGAGAAGGGAAAATTGTCAATCTCATGTGTGACGTCATTAAAGACATCATGTTCAGGTTGCAAAATGTTACGCAATGCCCAATACTCTTTAACAAGAACGGTAAGTCATCTTTCCCTGACTTTGGTGCGATGACGTAGATATGGTACTCTTTTTCAAGCTGGAAGAAACCATAGTGATAAATATAGGCCTAACCCCCAAATGCCAGCGTGTGTGGATTTGCACACGCTATACGATAGTGAATTCAATGCAACGACAAGAAAGATTCAGTATCAACGCCAAGAAATTCGTATTGATTGTATAAAGTGTGCATATCGCGAAAGCGAAGGGCATACCTTTGAGAATCAAATGCAGATGGAGAAAATCATAAGTGAGAACTGTGTGTGTGTGTGGGGGGGGGGGGGTTGTAGGGGAAAGGAGAGAATGAGGCGGGGAGAGATTGTTTAATGTTCATGTAATGAACTCGCAAAACATTGTACCGTGATTATTTTAGTTTCCTCAGGTAGAATGAGCGCGGGTGAGTACGGAGAAAGCTATGTAAACAGAACAGTCACATTCTGTAGACCCACCTGGAGCGAATCGTGACTTGCTCCCCATTCTCAGGTAGGTATCTTAACCTGAGAAACGATGACAGAAAAGACGAAAATAAGAAGATTCGCTGGATACCTTGGCAACAGAATTTAAGGTCCAGACATCGGCATTTCCTATGGATGTCGCCAACATAATCATTTTGTCATCTTTTGTTAGTAAGAATTTAACGAGCAGCGCTAAATAATTTGGTTGAATTAAAAAAAATCGGGTTTGCATCCAACATAAAAATGGCAAGTAGGATAATATCTCAACCTTACGTCTATCCTTTCCGCCTTGTTTATTTTCTCTCTTTTTTAATAACCAAAAACACCTGAATTTTTCTCTCTTGCAAGGCATCTTTCTCTTAAACGTCTGACCTTATCATCAGTCATACTGATATCACAATGACTCAATTTCCAAACAATGGACAATCTCTTTTTGAAAAAGTTAAGCTGATATTATAATACTTCAGCTTCTAAAGTTGGTCATAGGAAAATTAAACTGCAATCGAAATTGCAGTGTATTATGACCTAAAGCGTGCAAAACGATCTGTTCTAATTGTTTTCAAGACAGATCACCCCCTGCCAAGTATATCAAAACATGTCCCCCCCCCAAAAAAAAAAAAAAAAAAAAAAAAAAAACGGCAATATACCTCTATGAATGAAACATGTAGTAAATGAGCGTGTGCACACATACGAGCAAGTGGAACATTATGGAACACAGGTTTTGTGTTTATTATCGTTGTTGTTGATGTAGTTTCTCCTAGTTGTTGTTTTAAGTCTCTTTGCATTAATCAAAGTTTAGTCCACTGATGAATATGTACTGTATTGTCTATGTCATGTATGTGGACACTGTGTTCATGCGTTTGTGTATTTCTGTTTTCTTTTTCCATGTTTTTCTCTGCGTGTACGTACCCCATTTCTCTCTTTACCATCAGTCTTATAAGCTTTTCAGTATGTTCCTTCCACTAAAATCTGTAAGCTCTAGCTAATTGCATCGACACGTCCTTTTTGTTTTACCCAGGATTATTATGTCATATTGAATGCCATAATGATGTACTTTCAAATTGTATCCATTAGGGTTGTATATCTGCTTAACTGTAAAACTCAGTCATCTTTATTGTTTGCAATTCTGTCATCAAGTGTTATTCATTACCAGAACTTTACGTTTAAAGTTTCAATATGTTCAGTTTGTGCCATTTTTTACCCGAAAAGTCGAAGTAAATGTGAATTTAATCGAATTAAAGTTTGTCATGTCCAACCTGATATTTAAAAAAAAAAAAAAAAAAACTTTCTTTGGCGTGAACTTGCCACCATGCCAATTGTCGGTTTCCTTTGAAAGGACGACACAATTTGCTAGAATTCATCCTCCATGTCCTCTAATTCTCTAGAAATATGGCAATAATCTTACCTGGCTTTGCTAAGGGTGTCAATCTGAGATATACCCTCGAAGGCTGGAATTCTATGGAAAAGTCTAAAATAATCGTATTTTCCACTCAACCTTACTGCACTCTCTGCACTACAGTTCACGTCCAAACTCTCAGCGATAATCTAATCCCGGCGCGCCTGAGTAAACGGTTCGCTTTCATTGCTGCGGCCTTAATGTGGTGAAAATTGTGTAATCTTTTCTCGTCGATCGAGACTGGGTTGTTCTTTTTTGCTGTTGATTTTTTTTTCCAAGAGTTGGCCGCTAAAAGTACTAGAACCCAATAGCTGAAATAAAAACTTTCACATCGTTACACAGACAAACACATAAACACATACACACAAACACACACACACACACACACACACACACACACATATATATATATATATATATATATATACATAGGTAGATAGCTATGTAAATATATGTATATAAAGATAGAATTATACAGATAAAGGTACATAATATGTGTGTATATTTAGATAGACAGATAGACAGATAGATAGATAGATAGATAGATAGATAGATATAGTTAAGAAAAGAAAATAAATGTTCATGATGTGCATAATAGTGATAAAGCCTTATGCTTCACTGTTGGTTTTGCCATTTCTGCAATGTTGCATTTCAGCTGTTATGGTGAAACAGAGTTATTTAATTTTTAGCGTGTTTCTGTTTAGTGAGTCCCGCCATTTTGAGTGTATTTGTTAGCAATGCGTTAAGAATGCATACTATCATACACTAATACAAGTTTCCACAGAGGTTTAGTTATTCAAGATTGTAATGACAGTATTGATGAGGTTGTCTATACTGACCTTTGATAGAATTTGGCTTATTTTAGCAGGAAATAAATGTTTTTCAACATATAAGGTACGAAGACTATCTTGTGACGCACCTCATTATTATAGCACTCAGTTATTGGAAGATTTATGTGAAGTATAAAACTCTTTCGCTGTTGACGGAAGGAAAACCCGCTGTGACAAAATTAAAAGAAACTCGTTCATATCTCATCATGTGATATATCACTCATATATTAAATGTTGCAGTATATTGATTTTTCTGTAAAATACGGGGGAATTGCACCGAAAGAGTCTCATTGGTAAATCAATTTAAACAAATTAGACTGCATTTAGAGTTCCATTTATAAAGTTTACCTGTCTTAAAGACCGCAGTGAAGCCATTTACACATCACATTATAGTCTACGAAAAGAATAATACACTGCTTGCATGTTCGTATGCTTTTGTGTTTGTGGTGTGTGTGGGCGTGTGTGTGAGTAGTTTTATATACGCCTAGTGCAGACGGGGACTTAAAGAGCTTGGGGATATCAGCTTTTAAAAACTCTCTCTCTGAATGTTTCTTATCAAAACAACATAGAATCTCGGATGTTTGTTTTTGCGAATTGTCTGTACTTTGTTCGAGCTCATCAGTGTATATATAGCGTCTTCCCCTCATTTTGTACTGCGGCAAAGTTAAAGAACAATACATTTGGTTCACTGTGCACTTAACTCGCGCACTGGGGTCAAAAGACCAACCGACACAACGCTGACATGCATGGTAAAACCCTCCTTCGTAACAAATGACGTTTTGCCACCATACATTACATCTCACGAGGTAACAAAAGAATAAAAGAAATATTCTTCTCTCTTTGTTCTTTTCAGTTTAACATGACTGATCCTGATCCTGATCATTTTATTATTCATGTCCGAATCATGTAACTAACATTCAGCTGCAAACAGTACTCTATTAAATGATTATATCATCAAATACAAATCGATTGCATAGTACGTGGTTTTTTTTCGTGCCTTCGTGAAATCACGTATATTGTAAAGTAAAGGCCTGCATGATAATGTCACCCTGACAAGGGGAAAATTGATAATTTAAAAGAATAATCTTTTTTTTCTTTAAGCTAACAAAAAAGAAACAAAACAAATAAAAATAGTGCTATAGTTCATATACCTAATTCAACACATTCACTCACTATTCGTTTTCGGTTAGACACACACAAAAAAAATGAAAAATGAAAAAAAAAAAAGAAGCTAGGCCTAAATGTTGAGCAGTGACCAATTTGCACATACACTTCCAACCATAAGATATCAACGTGCTATAGGGGTACTCTTCTCTACATCTAACTAGAGAGGTGGTCCTTTCAGGTTTAGTAATAATTCTTAGAACTTTAATCTGGGAATGTTATAAGGATCAATGCATGAGATTGTTTATCAGTTCGATACTAAATATTTGGATTTTTGATAACGGCCAAAACGTAACCCATACAATAAAGGATGGTGAAATTTCCTTAATTTAGTTACTGTACATAGTTAGCACACCATGGTTAACACAATCTTTCGACAGTGTTTGCAATATGCTTTTACATTTCAAAACACAGTGTAACTAACTCCTGGTTAATTTTAGGTGTTAGCAGGTTTTTGATTTTCTTTCTTCTTTTCTTTTCTGGCAAAAATTGTTTTGTACAGTATGGGGTTTTACATACGAATACTGGAGTCGTATTTTCGAATGGTTGTATACTCAGTCTTCAATTATTCATCAACTACAGCGAAACAGAATTGCAAGAAAAAATATAACATCATAATTTTGCTACAGCAGCAGTAATTTCATCACTTAACTTCAGTGGAAGCGATTACATTCTTCATATGATATGCACACTTCAGGCTTTATCGCATCCATTCACGTATTAGCACTGACAGCTGTATCATCAATTTGCTCATCTTCAAGTACACTCTTTAATACTTAACCAACTTATTAATAATATAGGATAAACTTACAAAATTTGAAATTTGAAATTGAATTGACGCAAATCATCTCTAACCACATCAAGGGTCTGCTAGATTATTTCAAGCACGAACCTGATTGAAACAAATAAATACTCTTTTGTAGAATGTCACATCTTTATATACAAATCAAATCAATCAATTATCAACGTCTTATTGCAAAAAAAGAAGAGTTCCCCCTCTGACACAGTTCGCCGTCTTTAATTCAATATTTCATAATAATATGTGGGCGAGAGTTTTATCGTTATTAGTGTGTACTTGAGCAGTCTGGTCCTCCTATGTCAGCAATGCTTGAGTGCGTTTCCTTCCGGGTTAGGTCAGATGTCACTTCAATAGCTATTCTCAAAACATAAAGCATGAAATTTGGTCCAGAATCGTATGATTGATTATGCTTCACTAAAATGCCATTGAACACTAGACAACGTCTCAATTATCACGACAGTACGAAAAGTTTCAAACCGTTAGGATTTTTACCATATACATATACAATTGCTTTTTTCATATTAATATTCACAAAGGCAAATAAAAGATTCCGTAATTTCCTATGAATAAGTACAGCAGAACCCCTCATTAGAGTTCTAAACTATATAGGCCTAAATGACAGTCGTTACTACCACAACACTTGATTTCCAAGGTTAGACATTCCATCGCATAATACGGAAACTCATTGCAATCGAGGAGACTATTATGATTTAATCATTCAAAGTAATCTTACCTACACATATGAAATCAACCTACGCTGATGTCGTACGCAAATCAATAGACGACACTTCAAAGTGTCAGATAAGATTTCCCCTTATGTTTAAGTGACGTGACATACGTCAAAACATTCTAAAATAATCTTATTTGACCAAATGTTGGAGAGGGACGAAAGGGGGAAAAAATCTTCAAAGTCGATATGCTCGTTCTCTGGTGTTTCTATTGATGGCGTACGGCAATGACACAAGCGGGGAAGACGGGATTTGGGATGACGCACACAATCCACCCGACGTCAATGCCCACGGGAAATGCGGATGCAGCATCGACGGATAGATTGACGGGGCGAGTGCCGCGGCGGCGATTTCAGGAGAGGATGCACGATCTCGCGGATGATGACCTTGATAATGAGAATGATGATGGCTTGCGGGCACGGGTGACGAGACCGACGTTGCGGCGGCACACGTGTAGCAGTGCGACGTCGCCTGCGAGGCCAGCTTCTGCAGCATGCTAGATTGCCATAGTGCAGTCGTAGGAGAGGACGGCGACGAGACTGAATGCATTTCACCTTTCCTGATCCGGTGATTGACCACGGCGTACGGGTGGACCCTCTCGGACATTTTCTCCCTTTCAAAGTACTGCCCGGGTCGTTTTGACATTGAGGGAGACGGGCACCTTTGTTTCGGTATCGGGTGATCGATGTCAATGTCATCCAGATTACCAAACTTGTCGACAACCAACAAGTCACTTCGGCTTCTCTTGTACCTGATGTCCGGTTTCGGCCGCACGACATCATTGGTCATGCGAGACGCTAGAATATTATCGATGGAAAACACTGGTTTTCTTGCTTGCGGACGGACAGGCTTATCGATGTCTTCATCCTCTTCTGGTATCGCGGACGTTCTCGAGATGGTCAACGACGTCGCATCTCTGTTTTCCGACTGTATCTGCTTATCGTCCGATTCGTCGTCCCTGTGATCTTTGACGACTAGGTTTGCATTGTCATCATAAACATCGTCCATAGAGGTAGTTTTCTCGTCATCACTCTCCTTTGTTCTCGAAGCCTGGTCATCGGCAGAATCGCAGTCGGATTCATACGATTTACCGACGCTTTCGTTGACGACGTCACTAGAATTGTCGACTTTTTCATTTGATTGTTGTTCAAGGTCGTCGTGGTTTGCGTTTTCTGCAGCAATCTCCCCTTCTCCTTGTTTTATACCGCTGTTATTTGTCTGATTGTTTACAGGCTTTGGTCGTCGTTTGCGACGTCGAAAGTTGCCATTTTCAAACATGTCCTCACAATCGGGGGCAAGCGTCCAGTAATTTCCCTTCCCCGGCTTGCCTTTCTCTCGCGGCACTTTGACGAAGCAATCGTTAAGGCTGAGATTGTGCCGAATGGAGTTCTGCCAGCCCTGCTTGTTGTCATGGTAATACGGGAATCGATCCATGATAAACTGGTAGATGCCGTTCAGCGTCACCTTCTTGTCTACGGAGTTCCGGATCGCCATGGCGATGAGAGCGATGTAGGAGTACGGGGGCTTCTGAGGAGCCTCGCGGCGCTGGAGAGGGGGCACGGCACTCATGGGCAGAGGGCTGGAAAAAGCCCCTTCCCGGAAGCTGTAGAAGTAAGGGGCCGCGGGCGGGGCGGGGAAGAGATACTGGCCGGGGTGGGCGGCGGCATAGCTGGAGTAAAGCGCACTTAACGAAGCCATGGTCTCCTGCCTCCTAAGTGAGATGTGGCGCCTTCAAAGCAATTTGCCAAAATCTTGTCTTGTCAGATTGTCTATCTCGCTGAGAATGCTCATCAAATTAGCAAGTCCATGCAATATCCAGAGAGCAGACACTCAGATAAGGTGAAAGAGCGCTAAGGAGGAACTTGTGGCCGGCTCGCCGGTCGAGATCGTTCTAAATATCTAGTCACACATGCGCCACCTCTAAATGGACCGCCGGGCACTTGTTAGTCGTGTTTTCTCTACAAGCTTTTGTTTTCCTTTAGGATTGTTGAATGTTGATGCATGTTCGGCGAGTTGACTTATGGGATGAGACGGGGTCCCCCCTCAAGTGCACGCTACAGTGATTTCACAGCCCGGTAACTTTGGCTTCTTTTACGTGGGTATGTCACTCCTCTTACCTTTTTTTCCCTTTCTTTTTACGTTGGAAGATTTACGAAATACATAGAGGAAGAGGTAACTCCCACGGTGCGCACATAACAATACCGTACTTTCTGCGTCCCGTTTCGCCAAACTCTCTCGTCCGGGTTAACCAATCAGGAAAGAGCCCAGCGCGCCGTTTGTTTAGAAAATATCCACATCAATTAAACCTGCCCACCCAAGTCGTTTCGCAGGGAACCTCGTGTTTATTTTGAAATTTTGCTTTGGAGAAATTGACCACCCATTAAAGTAAACAAAAAGGCCCAGCGCGTGAAAAACCGCCACCTTCCTCCCCGCGGCTTCGGCACCCGATGGCAGTCCGGGAAGATCCCGGCCAAGTATTTGGATAGATATCCCTGTGAAAACTCGTGCGAAAGTTTTTACTAGCGGAGATAAATTCGGTTGCATATGTTCGACATGGGAGTGAGCGACAAAAAAAAAGAAAGAAAGAAGGAGCGTGTAAAGAAGAAATCGTCTTTATGGAAAGGAAAAGTGGAGAACGAGAAAGGGGGAGAATGAAATGAAAACTTTAGTAGCCGTTGGTTTTGATTTCAACAGAGCTCTTAGTTATAAAAGGTATTCGCAGTTGGATAGCACTTAGGGTTTGTATATGTAGGAACATGCTGTTATTTTCTTTTCGCTTTGTCGCAGCTACGTCCCTCTCCAAACAGGACATGCACTTGTCCCAGCACGAATCCCATATCCTCGCTCGAATCCGAGGCGAAGGAAAACAGCCTGAGAAAACGAAAGAAGTGTGTAAGGATCTTGTCACTCGCCGGCAAAAAAAAAGGAAGAAAAAAACAATAGAATAAAAAAGCTTCTCCGCAAATTTGCAGCCATTTGATCTACTGAAAAAGCATTACGATGTTTAATTGTTAAGAGGATTGTTCTTCCGATACATAATGAGCAGTTTGTAATTTGCAATTTGAAAAACAAAAGAAGACCAAACAAACCATGAAGAAGAATCGATAGGTGTGATCGATCTCAAGGTCTATCATGCCATGACTTGTTACTGTTGTTCACCGTGCAATCAAACCTTACGCTTTGAAGCACATCCAATTTTCCACTCTGATTATCCATGGACATCAATGTATTAGGTTATGGAATTTGAGGGGGATTTATTTTTAATGCCAAGGCGCATGGACACAATGACATGAATAACTTTTTAAAGTATAATTGTGTGACTGACGCTGGACAGAGCTGAATCTTAATAGATATCACACACCCTTCCCCCATATCTCCCCCCCCCCCCCCCCCCCCCCCGGCAAGAAAAACATTATGCTGGGTCGAAATGATCACACGTCTGTTTCCTAGTAAGGAATACACATACCCTCGCATACTGCATTGCTGATCTGTGACTGATAACTAATAAACTAAAGATACCTCCGCGTTGCCTCAATTTTACAAGAGCAGGTTCCTTTTATCATCTTTGTCATTCTTTAAGTGGAATCAAATTGAAGAAGAAAGTGCAGAAACTGAGTCAAAACATCATAAATTTAGCATATTAATTCCACGGTCTTTGAGACAATAGTATTTGATTAACTGTCTCTATCTAGAGGAGGTTTGGTGAGAAATCAAATTGTTTTCATCTTCAGTGATCGTCGGTGTTGGTCAATAATTCAAATACGTCATAAAGACTCTGACCATTTGTTTCCAATACAAGACACTTCCCCTCTCATTTGGTATATAGTATGATGCCTAACTTGACTTCTAGATTGCCAAACATAAGCCAAAATTTCTCTTTCGGTTCTTAAATGGAACATGATACTAAAAAGATATCATCTTGCTTCCGATATAGGTATACCGCGTTAAACAGGGGTCTCGCCATGATACAATGTAATTGCAAACTCACGGATAGTGGGTAAGTGAATGATATTATCGCTATTGCGAAAATATTCCCACGAAGCTGTTAGCTCCATGATATTTCTAATTTACGCAATGGGACCAAGATGTGAAAGCTGAAAGCCTTTTTCACAGGAAGACACCTAAAAGACGTTATGATGAAAACATCGAGCATCGATATTCTTATGAAACATGACTTCCAATCAAAAGTCAGTTATAGTTTCCAGAGGTTTCCTTTGCAGTTTTGCTTTGCTTGGTTAACTTGGTTTTGATGTTTCCTTCTTTTTTTATGTCGGCACGTTGTTAAAAGATGCTTCTTTGGACAGGTATACTTACAGCTGGACTGATTTGTCTTCCAGTAGGGAATAATAATACATCGGACTTTCCAAGTCTTTTCTTTCCTGTTCCAAAGTGCTGTAAAGCCGAGCCTTCCAGTAATGAATATTACATCGCAAGATGATTTTAGATTTCTGTTCTTTTTGGGGAGTAAAGATGAAAATTAGTCTACCCCCTTTTAGAAGTGTTTTGACATGTCCAGGGGAGGGATTGTTAGAAGGTAATTCTGTTTATCTAATCTACCACGCATATCGTAATTTTGCCGACATGCAAGAAATTAAAAATGTTGTTTATTTCAATGACAAGAAAAAAAAAACATCTTGAGCGGAAACTTATTTCTTTCTTTGACTCATTTATAAAATCATTCCGAAAATGGGCAAAACAAAATCACAGACAACCAAGTATTATAAAATTCAGAAGTAAGAGATAGAAAAGTAAATAGGACGGTATGACAAACGAAGCCACAAATGACATGACACAAAGTCATGTACTACACTCGGATATATAAGAGAGAGGGGAGAGAAGGGAAGGCTGAGCGAGGTAGCCATTTTTCATGTTCTGTTTGTTATTTCATTCATGCGTATTTTGATCCCTCGTACGCCATTCTTCTGTCTTTCATGCCAAAATTGATTAATCATTTTATGCACAAGGCACTGCTCGCAACTCGCATGCCCGTTTTGCCCGCCTGCCTGCGAGACCATAGTTTATATTTCAGGCGCAATATATCATATTTTGGAAGTTTAGGTAACAGTATTATACTCTGCTCAGTTGCTTTTTTTTTCAATTAGAGATGTATGCAAAGCATTACCAATTAGGAATATTTCTCATTTCACCCTCCGGCTCTGGACTGCTCGATTTCTTCGTGACTTAGTTGGCATTTGATTTGGCGTTCAGAAAAATCGGTTCCTTTTATATCTGACGAAATGACGACAAGTCTATGAAATGAAGACTAGCACGAAACGTCAACTTCGTAGTGTTTGTGTATGCATAGGAATAATCGCCGCTGCTTTTGGCACGGTACGTCCGTCAACACGCCCGGGATATCTCGCGGATGTTCCGGGCCGATTACCGCACAAAAAGAAAAAGCTATGTTTTCATCTCTCCTTCGATTGAGCGAGAAACGGAAGGAAAATACAAACATGATGGTAGCCATACGTCTTCTGTCCCCTTCCCCGTTTCACTCCATCCTCAGTTCGTTCCCCCCCCCCTTATTTCCCATCTCCAGATATCGGGGTACATGAATGAAATTAATGTGTCTGATATTGCGAGATTGTGACCGCCTGTGGGACACGTGATCCCTGGCCTGGACGAGAGATGCTTTCTCGCCGGTTCCGCCCCAGAATGAATTAAAGCTCTTTATCTGGAGGAGCGGTGGAGAATTAATTGTTTAATAGATTTTTTTGGACTCAGAGTTACTTTCATTATCTCAGTCAGTATTGAGCAGGGTGAAGGTCAAATTTTGATTTAGACACTGCTGATATCACTAACTTTTTTTTTTAATTTATCTTTTTTATCATACTTATAAAGAATAAAATCGATCAGTTCAAAACATCTCTGCTCTGTGAAAACATGGCAGGTGGTGTTAAACACTAGTAAGAGTTAAAGTTTCCAAACTTGGATAATGTTTGAGAACCACAAAAGCAATGCCTTTGCAACACCAGATGAAATATTATTTGTCATAAATACGTCATAACCAGTCTCTCCACATCCCTGTCTATCTTTCTCTCTTTCTCCCCGTCTTTTTATCTCCGTGTCTTTAGCCTTTTCTCCTCCCTCCCCCCCCCCCCGTGGGTAGGCTCTGTCTGTCTCAACTTCTTTTTGTTGTGCAAATATGCATTCTGTCTTCCGATATTCGCATGACATCATAGAACGCCTTTATGACGTCATGCTTTAACTCTTATCGGTGAAGGAGCTGCCACACTCTACGCGACCCTGAGGTTATCATTCGAGACCGGAGTGGAGCTGGGGGGGGGGGGGGGGTCGTTGGAAAGTATTCATCATGGCTTCTGAACGATAAAAACAAAAACAACAGCACATATAGAGTACATATACATGTAAGTAAATTTAACTAAACTGTGACTGCTCTGATATCAGTTTAGAATGATAGGAGCGACGAAGATCAATCGGTGAAGCTGATGAGAGCATCAACTCTTGGCAAAGACTTTGGCGTTAATGACCTTACATCATCCTCAGCGATTAAATCGTAAACGTCCAATTTACTATCACTGGACGATATCAAATCGTTCTCTACGAGATTCTATTGTCCCATGTAGACTTTGCTCAAGGTTTACTATAGATTTCATGTAGGGAAGAGGTTGTCCTTTGTCGAACATCGCATCCTATATGAGCATTTCACTGCAGCCATCTTGTTATTCACAATGGCAACGTGTAACTTGACGTCATGCACCTCCTTTAAAGTGACGTTATTTCTACTTCTATCCAAGACAAAGAAATCTGGTGATTTTAACATCATTTCCATTTTTTTCACAGAGCAAATGTAACATTACAACAACAAAAAACTTCCAAAATAATCATACATTGGAAAGAAATACATATACCAATCACACGGTATGCGTAAATCGTAGTAGTTACACCCACAATTGGAAAATCATTAGTTATTCAATCAAATTGCTTCGAACAAATGCAGGAGACCGCCATCTTTAGCGAAAGCTTTATTTTGATGACGGAATCTGAGAAGAAGAATACACTTAATATGATCAACTTGTAACTGCAAATAATTCCATACCAAATTTTATTGCGGGGAGGGAGTGAGTAGAAAAAGCATCAGTGCAGGGTTGAGTTAGGGTGTGGGTAAGGATGTGCAGTTGATTTGTTTGTTGTTGTTTTTTTGTGATCTCTTGAGGGGAAAGACATTTTTGTCTTGTTCAGTTGAGCCAAGCTGAGCTAATGGATAGTTTATCGCAAAATCGAATAATCTCAGTGCATTTCCGCCAATGTCACCGAAACATGCATGCTTACGAATTAATTATTGTGAACAATGACATATGCTTGAACAATACAGGAAAAACGTATACAAAATGGACTGTAGCTTTGAAGATATGAGTTACGTAGATCTATGCTGAATTTTTCTTTCAAAGCTATTGTGATGACAGAAAGTAGGGATTAAAAGAGCGGAACTACTTCTCACGATTTAGGCTTGGTACAGTTCAGCAATTAATTTTGAATTGAATTAATTTGAATTGAATTAAATTAAATTAAATTAAATTAAATTAAATTAAATTAAATTAAATTGAATTGAATTGAATTGAATTGAATTGAATCGAATTGAACTGAACTGAATCGATATGAACAAGGGCATCTGAATCCTCGCCGTTAAAAAAGGAGGATTTCGATATAGAGAGAACAAAAGAAATAAACAAGCAACCAAACAAAACAACATGAGCACTTACCTACAAAGACTTCTCTCATTAAATTCCAAAGATATGAACAAAGGTTAATGCGACAATGGAGAGATGTGATGGTGAGTTTGGTGGGAAGACAAACACACTTATCAAAAGGCCAACGAAGCTCGCACTTATTTTGTTGCAAAAGCTGCCGTATTAATGAAGACGCGACAAATTTCTTATGTGTTTATGCCCAATATTATACCAGCGCTGAATTTGCATAGAAATTTAAGCAATGTAAATTACACAAATTGTCACAAGGCAGAGAAACAAATAATAATTAGGAAAACGATATTCATGGAAAGACGCACTGCTTATCACAAAAGTCCTATATGTGTGTTTTAAGAAATATATCCTTTTTTTCCGAACGAGACTCTAAATATCATCTCATATCTAATGTTGTCTTAATTTGGCAGATTCAAATTGAGGTAATTTTCTTCTCCTTTTGTGCCATACAATGACACAAAGTTGACAGCCATGAAATCATATCGTACGTATTATCTTAAATGGCTGCTTAGAGAGCAACGACACGAAGATAAACAGGACCGTCCTTCTTAATAAAAAAATGAACATTTTAAAGGAGAACGTTTAAAACGAAGATGATGATATGAGAAGAATGTGAAAGAGATTCTCGATATATATTCCGCAAAAGCCGCGATTGATGAGTGATGACGAATATGAAAACATTTGTTATTATCAACAAATACATGTGACCTGAAATGTCATCGTTGATGGTGACGGATTTATGATGGGTTTCGCCGCAAGATCAGTTTTGAAACATTCCTTGACCCGTAAAAATTCATCAAAACTAAACTGATTTCTCACGCCAACGCCCAAAGCCCAACGCAAAGGAAGGACTTGAAACACGAGCTATAGGGATTATCAGTTTCTCCAGAAAGTGGAGGGTACTATAATATATAATGGCACAACGCGATTTATTAAAGATAGGACAGGTTGAGCAGCTAGAAAGACAAGAAAAGGCTAGACATTTCAATGATTGTATGACTCTCATAATTATGATCTCCTGACACGGTCATTTTTTTTTTGTCCGATGTCCTACGTTCACACTTTTATAGCCGTAGATACATTTTGTCCTCTTGTAGTAATATCCTACAATGACGCCTTTTGGTCTGATTTCTTAAATCTATCATACTGTATTTTAACCCTGTATGGATGAATAACAAACAAAACAGCATTCGTCTGTTTCTATCTTCAAAATATGTTTTATAATATTTGGGGGAAAGTATATTTATTATGATAATACCTCGTGATAAGAGATATAAACTCGTATTTTCTCTTTCAACTTTTGATATTCCTCATTCATCTACACTGTTTAGACGTCATCATGGATGAGGGTTGCAGGCGATCATGCAAACAAAATGTGCCATGCGCACCTGGAACGTTTGATTCATTCCTAGTTAACTAAACCTAAATAAATGTTCGAATGATGTGAGAGAGTCGGGGCAGAACACCGGCTGGGCTACGGTAACCTTATGACTGTGACTCGGGTAAAAGACGGGGGGATGGGGGAGTGAGCTGGGTGCCACGTTTCCGCGTGTTTACGAGAAGCGAAAACCGCGGGCATGTCGGTTTATGTATATAAATCGCAACTCCTAGAACTACAAACAGTGCACACGGTTATGTTTTATGGCAGCGAACGTTTTCCCAATTCGTAAAAAGATAACTGATTTCTGTGTATTTGTTGTTTTACGCGAACCATAAATTTGACGGGCGGGGGATCATGACAGCCCCAGATGCGTTTGACGGCAACCCATCTCCTACCTTTATTTTTCTACTCCTTCTTTTATTTCTCCCTTTCTTTCTTTCTTTTTTCTTTCACTTTCTTTCTTTTTAATTTCGTCTTGCCTTCTCTTGAGAAGCTCGTGCTAGCCCTGTGCTGACTGGGACAGTTAAAGGACATACTTGACCATGCGGTTTGTGATTCGAGGGTTATCATTGATACACAAGCACGTGCATAAACTTGTTGGAAGGGTGGAGGGGGGGGGGGGGGGCAGGTTACAATTCGAGGAAGGGATGATAACGATTTGGGAGAGCATTTTACAAGTTACAGGTTCAAGGCAAAATGGTCCAAAGCGCTGATTTTATCTTTCATCTTTACATAGTAATCATTGTAACTACCCTTTAATTGTTTTCGGCTTCACACTATGTTAAAAAAAATGGAAATCAATTGTTCTAGATATTCCTAAGATATGACATATCATATCCAATCAAGTTACATTTATTCATATTATTCATATTTCAAAATACATATCCCAGATACATTAACACACATATTATGCATACAGCAAAGGTACAAATTATTCCGAGTGATCCTAAAAACCTACAGTTTAGCGTAAATACGTTACGCCAACATACATGTTAAACTAACATGAATATAATGACAACACACACACACACACACACACACACACACACACACACACACACAATTGCATTTAAACTTGTCGTCATTCTTTGCATCTAATATGCTATTATTTGACACGATTTTTGGTCCATTGTGTCTATGTCGGATGGATTGAAGTTGTCCCTCTGGTCAAATAATGCAAATCATTCAACTCTCCGGTCTTCACGCTACCTTTAAAAAGTCCAATCGCCACCCGTGTCCCTCGCTTCTTCCCTCAAAAAACAGAAATATTTGAAATATCGCGAAAATAATATTGATACCCTTGTTATGAGATTATATTTACGGCTAAACGTGTGTCAGAGAGGCGTAAATCAAACCAGTCAAAATAGCGCGATAACTCACTCAGCCGATACTCTCTCGATGGTGGGCTTGGTTTCTTCTCCCTCCGTCTGAGTCTTTACCTTCTCCATCTCGGCCAGTCCGTTTTTTTTCTCATCCTCCCCCAGTGATGAGCCGGAGTCAATGGGGGAGCGTCTTAAAGGTAGCCAGTGACAGTAGACCTACCAAAATTTTGGATAAAACTTGAGAATCATATATACAGTATACTCCTTTTTAGATTAAACAAAAATGTGAAATTGTAAGAAATCTTATCATGTATGCATACACAGTTTAATATAAACATACATTCATATACGCTAATATACATTTATGTATCACAGTAAATCAAGCAATGATTTGTTTGAATGTACCAACCGCTCTCCGAAACAATAATTAATGATCACGGTAATACACTTTAATTGTGGCCTTTTCAAAATGCTTTATACACTTTCTTTCATTTAAATATTGTCAGATTGCAAAGTACGTAGTAAATGGCAGTTATGTATATGTTTATTCATTGGAAGTTACAAATGTTTTCATAAAACAGTGTTGTGCATATGAGACCCTGTGCTGACGTCATTGATTCTCAAGTCCCCTTTTATCCTAATGACTTGCACACGAATGTTCAATAATTTCCTTTTCTCGTAGAATGTAATTATTATGAATATGGATGTATCCAGAGCCTCGCAAGGATGACCATTAGGGTGTCGGGGTAGCTGAATTTCATCGACAACAAGAAAATGTTTTGTTTGTATAACTTTTTAATTAAAAAAAAAAAAAGATTTGTGGGAGTGTTATCTGTTGAAAGAAAAGAAACCACCCATTTTATTTGCATGTTACTATGAGACGGCGGGCATTATAACTCTAACATGTGGGAATATCAGAGATATTCTTTTGTTTAAATTTTTCATCCAAAATATAGAGCAAATACACTTTGCCTAACTTCGAGTTTCTGGTTAAACCTACAGGCCTCGGTGCCTCCAAAAGAACTATTCACTTCGGGGCTGCGCTCCTCAGTGAAGACTTCTTTTGGAGTCACCTTTGCCAATAGTTTTAACCAGAAACTCTCAAGGCAAAGTATAATTGTATACTATACTTTAGAATGTTGGTCTGTATGACTCTCCATGGTATACTGTTTGGAAAAATGGCAGCACTTTTTTTTGACATTTTCCAAAAGCCGCCGAAGAGAGAGAGGGAGGCAGGCATCGACGGGGTTGGGGGGGGGGGGGAGAAGTTAACACGAATCGGATGAGAAGAATCTCTCAAACTTCTGCCACTCTCTGAAAGGATGTGTCTTTCCGTGACAAGAATTCAAGAAGTGAACATTAATTTTGGGACAAATATACAAATAACCGCAGATCCGTCGTGTTTTTCCACGTGACGGAAGATTGGTGACCGCTCGCACCCTATCACCTCACCCATCTTGGGTCGTGCTATCCAGCACCCCTGCCTGCTCAAAATGTGACGCCACTTCTGACGATTCCTTCAGCCAATGCTATGACGTACACATGAGGGGTGCAGGTCACGAGCTCGAGTTCGAGCTCGTGGACCTCTTATTTGCCTATTGTCAATCTCATGGGCCTTATTTGTCTATATATCGTCTTGCTCATGGGTCTGTTTTCACTTTGTAGTGTCTAGCTAGTGGGCCTGTTTTCCTTGGCGCCTAGTTCGTGGGCTGTATGACTCGTGGGTGTATGACTCATGGCCCCTTTTAAATATCTGTCGAGCTCGCGGGATTACTCCCACATGAAAGAAATGTACCCGTCATTTTCATTTTCAGCTACTGCTAAGGGACTTGAACTAGGATCCTCATGATTCCGTGGTGACGAGTCCGAGGGCTTATCCACTGAGTCACAAAAGCTCCCCTGTATCTTCCCTAACTTGGCTTTCAAGTACAGCATATCTGAGTCCAATCTATTATATTTAAAAAGATGAAATAAGGTCGAATTTGGATGATATGTTACTTAGGCCCTTTTTGCCCAAGTAGGGCAGACTGTCACGGTGCCTGATCTGCAGAGCCAAATATCAATCATCAAGAGGTAGGAAGAACGGGTCCGAGCAGCCAGAGAAATGTTTCCAAAATTCTGCCTGCGGATTAAAAGAACCTGTTTTATTTGATTGTGTTTCCTTGTTTGACTGTTTGTCTGTTTTTGTGTGTTTTAGCCACTTTGACATTCCACGGAGAGTTCTCTATTCAATTCAATTCAGTTCAATTTGATTCAATTCACTTTAATTCAATTCATTTTGTTTTATTTTATTTCAATTCATTTCATCTCAACATTCAAGTTGTTTCAAGTTCTTACTCATGCCTTGGTGACCTTTCCTGAAAACCGAATTCTAGACACTTGTTTCTGTTTCTCTCCCTTTCTTTGTTATGCCTATGTTTAGTTCGTTTTCCTGCCTATTCCGTCCCTGCTTTCGTTCTTGTACTTGTCATAGTCCTTTCTTTCTGTTTGTATCGCCTGACGCCATGATATTAAAATTTTCATACATGGAGTCCTTGACGGATCTTGAGATGCCCTCATCTTCTAGAGTAATTCACAAAATTTACAAGCTATGCTTCTCTTGTGAATTCCTCTTTTCCGTATAGAGTTACAAAATAAGATTGTATCGCTTACTTGTTTATTTCTTTAATAACCAAAGTTGATATTATTATAATATTGTATCCATGTTTTGTTGAAACTTATGTGATTTAAAGTTCCTTAGAATATCATGTACTCATGTAAGCGTTATGTACATTGCTTTGTATTACTTTATATGGAAATAAATTCATTTGAATTGAATTTGAATTTGAATTGAATATTGTCAAACCCGACTTCAAAAATGACGGGATCAGAAATTGAACATAATATTCGCAGTTTCATTACTTACTTATGGCCAAAAAATAATAATAACGAGACAGAAGAAAACGACTGACCCGAAGTGTAAATAGCAGTGTGAGAGATTATATCAATATCAAAGTCGTGTTCTCAAGACTGCTAAGGAGATTTAGATATTGATCAGGCGGGCGTAACGCTTGGTGACAAGACCGACTCGTCAGGAAAAGCACCACGGCTGTGTAAAGCTTGTCTAGGTCAAATATCCCTCAAAATATATCAAGGTCAATGTCAAATATATCCTGGTGCCTTATCACGTGGCAAGATTATAATTCTCCTGTTCGCCTCTATTTGACACGGGATTGACGTTGGCGAAACAATAAAACACTTCCGCTTTTCACGTCACGGCCAGACGAGATGCAATATCGTCAAAAACACACATGATGAAATGTTTTTGGTGGATTTAACAGGGTGGTCTTTTGACCCATAATATTAGACTTGCCAAACACAGTCTCAGGAAAGAACAGACTCTCTCTCACACACATTTTTTTTTCTTTCATTCATTTTCTTCTTCCTTCTTTCTCCAGCTCGCCCGCGCCTCATTTCTGCAATGTGTGGTTTGTGGCTGCCAGCGAAATCCGTTCAAACACAAACGGGGGATTATGGGGGATTAATCGATGTTTTGATTCGTGAGAAACTGTCGTTTGCCAGGCCTTTGGACGAAAACTTCAACATGAAAATAAAGACTGAGAGAGAAAAAGGAAAAAGAAAGGAGGAGAAGAAAAAAAAAGACAAATCCTCGTCGGAGTGCTTTTCATTAAGCTGACGATTGGACTGTGATTGGAACGTGTCGTGTTTGAAGATGGGTAGCGGTGAAAGGCTTCGCACGCGACCTTCGGTGCAGGCAGCGATCAGCGGAAATCGGATGGCGACAGATCGATTTCACTGAGATCGATTGGCGCGCTTTGACCGCTTCACTTACTGCCCGTTTGACATGACTGTGGAAAAATAGATTGAGTAAATAATGCCCATAGTATTATGTCAATACACGGATAAACACAGAAATATGTATACATTGTGACCTTATTTCTTGTTTACAGTCATGACTTTGAGAACTTGTTAACTTTGAATGTTGAACAAACCCTCACACAACTATACTTCAGTTCCTGGTTGTGATCTTGTTAACTTCTTCATGTCTCTTTTTTTTTTGGGGGGGGGGGGGGACATACTAATTTCTCATATTCTAACTTGCTTTTGCAGTATATGCTATTTGAGTATCCCTACAGGGATTCTTATCATTTCTTTAGTGAATGAGTCGTTGTCAACTAGTTCATAATAATACAGATTAGGCAAAATCATAATCTGAGTATCTATTGCTAAGCCATATCAGGCATGTATGCAAGGGCTACAAGCACATCAAGCTTTGCTTAATGCTATTTGCTTAATCTTATATAAAACAAATTATCTCGCATTATTATAGTACACAAACGAATTGTATTCACTGCAATCACGTGGTAATTTGTATTTGTTTCAAGTATGTATGTGCCCATGATACAAACACCAATAAATCAAAGGAAATCAGTAGAATAGAATAAAATCAATTTTCCAGGTCAAGACTTTAACGTGCTGCTGTTGGTATTCAAGAAAATTGAATCAAGAATCATCCATTCTAGTTTCAAAAAGTACATGGAATACAATTAAAGATAATATAAAGTTTTGGTACCTCAAAAGTTTCCCTGAGTTTCCTTGTCTTAGTTTGTGTTTCAGGTTAAAGTACCTTTCATATAACTAACACTGTGAGACTTACTCGCCCCAAAGTGCTCTCATGTCTTAGTAATCATGCAATAATGGTTTCGTACCAGGGCAGAGCGGGCTCTGAAAAATTCGAACGAGACGTTAGTTTGATTCGACGCGGTACCGCGACAATCAATATACACGTATTGTACGAAACCATTATTGCATGATTACTATGACATGAGAGCACTTTGGGGCGAGTAAGTCTCACAGTGTTAGTTATATGAAAGATACTTTAACCTGAAACACAAACTAAGAAAAGGAAACTCAGGGAAACTTTTGAGGTACCAAAACTTTATATTATCTTTAATATCCACATGTGAGCATCAACTTCTGGAATAACTTCTATAAAAAATAATGAATTGGTAGATATAGGATAAGAATGCTTAAAATGAACGGTACACTTCATAGAATTGTTGCTGGGTGGATAAATGTAATCAGTTCTGCAATAAAGTCATATATGTTTTAAAATGGAACTCTTGCACAACACTCGATTAAATCTGGTGCCTCGCAGCAAGTGAATAGAGAGAATCATATAATACATCGACCAAGATGCGCATGATATGACAATACATGACAAAACATAACCAGACACACGAATATTACAAAGGTATTGTTTACCATTGGGAGCAGTGATTTTAAAAATGTACGAGTTATCACATTTGATGCTTATGTGTAGGTCCGTTGTATCACAAAACATCCTACCATCTAAAAATCTCACAATAAAGCCTAAATATAAGGAGATATCACTATTTTTTTCCAATAAACCATACCTGGGCCCCGTTTTATCAAAAGATAAAACTGATTTTAAATTTCCTTACCACACAGGCTGACATATACTTACAGTTGAAATCAACTATATAATCAATTTTAACTCTTCATAAAACAGGGCCCTGTAGACAGTTTATTCTATAAACAATTTTATTATAACTATTGTTCACATACTTAACAATGTTTATACCGATCAAAATTTTCACATTGGTTGTTTCTATCCCTAACTCACATTTTAGAACTATTTTGAAGCACTACAGCTGTGGTTTTTGTTTCCTCTACAAATGGTAAATAATGCTTTTAACAATCAAAGACTCTGCACTGATGACAAATCTTGGGAGCATCCAAATGCTTACATATCATACAACAGTGGCGGATCCAGAGGGGGGCGCAACCGGCGCACGCCCCCCTTATTTTTCGTTAAAAACAAAAGAAATAAAAGGAAAAGAATGAAATGAAATCCGGAAGTGGCAACAGAAATATTAGCTGCGCCCCCTTTACAGAATTCCTGGATCCGCCCTTGTACAATGTTCATAAAGCATTGAAATGAGTAAAATCTGAATTATAAAGATTAATTCTCTAAACTAAGCTACTCTATTTTTTTTCTTCACCATGACGGAGCAATACAGAAGAGAGTAAATAAAGTGGCTTCCTGTGCAGATTCATACAGAGCATATTATAAAAGGGCCTTTAGAATTTCTGTAATCTGATTGGTCAATTATCATGCATTGATTTTTACTGATCCACATGCTTCCGGTAAAATCCGAACGCATGGCTCAAGTATTGTATAGTGTAGTAGGTGTACCGGACGCATGATGGGGAAAATGGTTGTATTTCATGAATTTACGGGTCCATTTTATAACACAAATGATGCACAGGCCTATTTCGTGGATCAGTGAGAATTGGATGCTCTCGTTTAACGTTGGAACAGTCTCAAACACATTCGCTGCGCTCGTGGGTTTAAACAGTTCCAAAGTTATATTATAACTCACGCATCGATTCTCACCGATCCACTCTGTCCTGTGCATCATTTGTATACTGTCCAGGTTCAATTAAATTCATTCAATTCAATTCAATTCAATTCAATTCATTTATTTTCATTCTTCTTTTTTTTCTTTCAACAAAAACATAACACAAGATAAATCAGGTATTATACATCATAAACCAAAAACATTTGCCTTTGCAATATATAAATGATATCGATAAACATAAGAGCGCATACTGGCAAAAAAAAAATAATACAAAGTCATGCTTCAGTTGAAAAAAAAAAAGGAAGAAAGAATAGAGAGGTCCACTAAAAAGGAAAGCTTGTCAAAAAAAAAGCAAAGTTTAGCTCTGATGACACATCCTTCCAGTTTGGCAGGAAGCAAAAACCAAATGCCAATTTTCAATTCATCCTTACAATCCAAAACTATCTCTCCACATGCATACCTGCTCTCCGAAGACAAGAGGGTTGAATGATTGCTTTATTGATTAATGTTTTATTAGTTCAGTTCAGTAGTTAGTTATTGTCCATGAGGAGACTGCAAATTACGCGCTTTTCGTCTTTTCAGCAGTCCCCTCCATTTCCAACAATTTTAATGTTGATTCGATGTAATCAGACAGGCAAAGGCAAAGTATTCATTGTCAGTTCACAGTACTTGTTTTTGTTATAACGTTGTACTGTTTTGTGTGTGTGTGTGTGTGTGTGTGTGTGTGTGTGTGTTACTATGTTTGTGTAAATGTTTTGTGCTGCTGGATATGAAATGACATGAGATGAAGTAAATTGAAATGAAATGAAATGAAATGAAATAAAATGAAATGACATGAGATGAAGTAAATTGAAATGAAATGAAGTGAAGTGAAGTGAAATGAAATGAAATGAAATGAAATGAAATGACATGAAATGAAATGAAGTGAAATGAAATGAAATGAAATAAAGTGAAATGAAATAAAATGAAATGAAATGAAATGAAATGAAGTAGAATGAGATTAATTGAAGTGAAATGAAATGAAGGGAAATGAAATGAAATGTGGATTGATAAATTGAAAGACGTCGTTGTGGTGGGAGCGTTATACCCAAGAAACATATAATACAGATGAAAATTCTGACGTATAGCGCATTTCTGATCAACATGCCCTATAACGTTAGGTAAAATGATAACTACTTCGAACTTTTTCTACGATGATGGCTATGCCCAAGTTTGTACCAATGTTTTAAATTTTTATCTTTCACATTCATTCTCAAGCTTATTCTTGCATTCATTCGCTCTTGTTGTAATATGAATGTTTAAAAAAAAAACTTGCTTTGATGCAATATGGAAAACGATGATGCAAAGTATAATTCGAAACATTGTAAAAGCATTGATCCATACAATTATACGTTAATTATATGTTATTCATAGCGACAAAACATAGAGGAATTGTAACAGAATGTGGATACAGCAGAATGGCCGAATTTCGCAGACTAAGACTAGAAATTGGACATCACATCACGTCCCTCAAACGACATTTTCGGGTAGCTGTCTGTGCCGTATATGTCACTTCGGCGCGAATGTGGCGAACAAGCACGCCCCAGAAATGTCGCAGGTGCGGCGGTACGTAAATCCGATTTGGGCTTCGTATTCCGATGGCGATTTGTTATCGGGAGGCGACAAATGACCCATCCCTCAAAATGCACTTAGCTTGAAAAAAAAATGTGTCGAAAATTCTCTTTGTCTACTAGAAGGAGGGCCGCAATTTTCATCTGTTTTGCACCGGAAGAAGGCAATTGACTTCTGGATGGGGAACGTCAAATTTTAGAGCAAATCAAACAATGGTTTGACGCTAACTAATGATAATGTATAAGCTGTGGATCCTATAAGTGCTTAAGCGCCTTCCGGCTGTGTTGCGATTAAGGTTATGATTAGCGCGTTGTCTATATGCTACGACATGTTTGCGAAATAAAAGTTGAAAATTCATAATATGCAAGTAATCCATGCAGTCTGTATAGTTAGCATAATTACAAGGAAGTGTATCCTTTGACAACGAGCTTCTCAATGTTTTTGTGTTTGTACCTGATTGTTGGAAGTATTTACTGTAATAATTTTCTTGTTCTTTCTAAAAGCTTTGGTACGTAACTAGATCCATATACACTTTGAATACAAATTTCATTGGTTAGAAAGCTTTGGTTAGTTGTAATTTTCATTTGGGCCGTGCCTTTATTTTATCTTTATTTGTTTTGAAGAAGTGAGAGGGAATAAGTGGGAGTTAAAGGGATGGTACAGTATTTGTGGAGATGAGGACTGGCTTTTAACTTTTTGCGAGATACCAAAAAAGCACTTATGAAACAATACAGAGCATGCCATTCTAAAAGGAATTCAAAGTTCATTAGATGTAAATCGGTTTTGGAATGGCTGAGACATCCAGAAACAAAGTGAAACAAAGAAATCTTATAAAAGATTGGTCCCACCTTTTATAAAGATTGCTCTGTTTTGGATATCTCAGCCATTTCAAAACTAATTTTCATCCAATAAATGTTGAATCCCTCTTGGAATTACATGACCTTTCATATTTCATAAGAAGTTTCTCTTTATCTCGCCAAATCAATCTTAGAAACTTGACGTTAGGTCTCAACCAAAACTATACGATCCCTTTAAAAGGAGTAGGATGAGAAGAAGTTGAAGAAGAAGAAGTTGAAGAAGAAGAAGAAGAAGAAGAAGAAGACGAAGAAGAAGAAGAAGAAGAAGTAGAAGAAGAAGAAGAATTGAATTGAATTGAATTGAATTGAATTGAATTGAATTGAATTACTGAAACTGCACTGGTCTTACACTCGAGACACAGTGAACAGTTCAAGCTGTTTATTTTCATATTTCACTTCACATCTGTACATGTACTTTACAAAAAAGAAACAAAAATACAAACAAGCAGTTAGCAAAATACAAAATATGATATAAAGTTGGTCATGACAAGAAAGTGTGTCAGCGTAATATGTACAAAAAATACAATTCTCTATATCATGTGAAATACGAAGGAACCGCAAAAGCAAAGTTCCAGGAAAAAAGGTATCAATGTAAATTCGTTTTGCAATGGAGATAGGATACAAAGTACTAATGACGAAACTATTATGAAAGCTAAAATAGCAAGGTACAAAGAGCAGAAGAAGCAAAAGCAAAGAGAAAGAAAAGGAAAAAAGAGAAAAGAAAGAGAATAAGTACTGATTGATTCAAATTGGAAAAAAATCACAGAAGAAGAAGGAGGAGGAGGAGGAAAAGAAGAAGATGATGATGATGAAGAAGAAGATGATGATAGAAGAAAAAGAGGATACGCAGGAGGGTCATCATCCCGTGTCAAACAAGGACAGCCTTCTATTGAATCAGCGAAAGTCGATCTGTTTGACTAGCTGGAGAGATGGCGCAATTTACCCGCGTAATGCGATTCTCGCGATCGAGAGCAAATTGTCGCACGGATGGGTCATGAAATGCAATGACAAGCCTAGATCTTCGTCAAATACAGAAACCACAATTGGCTATAAATCGCATTGCATGAGCGCGGATGCTGTTCGTCGACAACATGAAAGACAAGTTTATCCTTTAGTGCATGGAAATGTCCTCGTACATGGAAACATGTACATGTTAAAGAGTTTGATGTGAATTCATGACGGTGCACCCACTGATTTACAAACTTGCACACACACTTGTCCAAAAAATGCGCGGTTATGTACACAAATGGACCCCCCCCCCCCCAAAAAAAAATAGAATAAGAACAACAATTATCATACTTAACTTTATTTCTATCTCTGTTCTTTGTTTGGATATTTCGAAATGTTCCTTTTCTGAGATAATATTCGTTGTGTGTTTCATAACACTCTTTATTTTAGAGACGTCGCGACGTCTCTAAAACAAGCGACTCTGCAGCGTAATTTTGTTGTGTTCAGTATGTTCAGTCATCACTACCATCCTTACTATTTCCACCATAAAGTTATATGCATCACCAATCATCAACAAATCTGTTAGCATCATCTCTTCACTCTGTTCTTCTTACAAACTTTCTGTGTCTAGTCCACTTTTCGTCACTTCTATTCATTTTCCTTGTCTCTACTTTTTCATTATAATTCATATTGATGTCATCGTGTTCCTTATTCTTTCTCCTTTTTAACCTCTTTCTCCTTTCGTCACACCTTTCGTCATCTTTTCTTCTTCTCCCACTTCTCCTTCGTTTAGGTCACGTGACCTTCATTGCTTTTAGTCTTCTCTTCCCCTGACTTTTTTTTCTCCTCCCCTTTTCTTCTCAAATATCTACCTCACTATCAGTTCTTCTCTTGGTTTTATTCTCATACATAGTCTGGGTGCCAAAGCCAGATTTTGGGTCCAACTTTATTTTACCAATATTTTTTTTTAATGGTTTTACCCTACTTCGAGGGTGCTGAGTCCGAATCTAGTTGATGAAACTTTTGCATCCTTGAGGGGTTGAAATATAATATGGTGACTGCCAAAATGGTCACCAAAATAGTGAATTCAATTCGTAAATTTGCAAATTCATTTCAATTCAAATCAAAATCAACTGTTGCATCATCCACGTTTGGATTCAGTACCCTCGAAATAGGGTAAAAACCATGAACAAAAAAAAAAAAAAAAATCGGCGGTCAGTAAAACAAGGTTGGGCCTTTGGCACCCATGACTACTAACTGATCAACCTTTGCTACCGCCTCCCTTCCATGAGTGGCAGTTATGGGTGATTCGGAACGCAAATATCTTTGAATGCCTTTTAATATGCCGGTTCTTTCGGTTCGAAAAATCCATCCTTATGCACGTTCTCAAGTTTTTGCCATATCATCCCTTGGTTATGAGATTGCCATGAATGATGACTTTGGACATAATTGTACGCAAAGCAAGTCATGTCGAGAGGAGCGAGGGTGGGGGGAGAATATGCTTTGATTTTATTCATTCCTATCAAGGTGCCGCATCTTTTGATGACTGGTATAGGACATAAAAGAAAACTTAGCAAAGGCTTGTTACATGTCACAACGAGTGCGTGATAAAAGATGATGTACCAAGGTGAGCGCAAATTAAGTACGAGCAAGGTGTTGTGACAGGGCGCTGACTAGTTGAAGCACCAAAAAAAAGAATGTCAAGAGATCAAACCTAGCTGATAATGTGGCACTTACTACTCATCAGATATAGACTGTCACCATCCGTCGTCAACGACGTCAGAATTTATGCCGCACGTCCATATCTAAATCATCGACCCGATCGTAGGGGGAAAGAGAGTCATGAAGTGAAACATTTGTCGGCGTAGCTGTTTGTCTGATTACGAGTCGTATGAGACTCGTACGGGAACGACGCGCTTTAGTCGACGACGTGAAACTCGGCTGTTTATTTTTCAACTCGGCCAGCAATCATTGAGTTAGAAAAATACAGCCCTAAACACAACTGGACATTTATCAGACTGTCTATTTACGTCTTCTACTTCTCTTCGCGTTAAGATAACTTCGGGACCGGTCCTCCGACGCTTTAAGCGTGGCTTTTACTATCATCCGAGAGGCGATAACGGAGCAATTTCTGTTGAATATTTATTGCATCTCGTAAAGAGGTAACATTGTAATAGACACATAAAGTCTACTGAAGGCTTCGTTCTGTTCGTACGTAGTCTCGTGCAAGCCGCCAGTGAAGGCAAAAAAAAAAGGGGGGGCGTGGACTGAAGCCGTTACACTAACTTCAATTTTGTTATATGATATAACTTTCCCGTCACACCTTTATCAGACAGTCTCTTCTCCAGAATCTCAGATGACGCGAATAGCTAACTTTATGGTGTGTACCCCTTCCCCTTTATGTACAAGACATATTTTGCAGTGTTATTTTGTAACATAAAGGGATTGCAATCTTAATATTTTCATTGCATTTGGATTTCAAACCTCCAAACTCAGGAAAAAAGTCAGGAAAATGCATTCAAAAATGAACAATTTAAAAAGAAGAGATCATTCTTGAATTTGTAGGTATTTTGAGCCTATCAAAATGTCAAATTTTGATTTCACATTATCATGGGATTTTGAATGCGAATATTATCCTTCTTGGAGCTTCTGTTTTGTTTTGTTTTTTACATAATGATTATTATGCACCAAATGATATGTTAATCAATACTCAGGAATTTATTACTCTAATTCTAAATTTGTTTGAATTGACGATCCTTGTAATGACAATTAGATAGTTTCAGATCTCCCAGAGACCGAAGTAACTTAACATACTCAACGCTCTTATACACTTGTGTCATCTGATTTTCACTCAGAGCAAAGTTCATCTTTCTCCCCACTCTCCCTTCTTCTTCCCCCTCTCTCTCTTATCTATCTCGATCTATGTCTTTCTCACATAATGATATATATTATATATTTTTCTCTCTCCCTCTCTCACTTCAGGTATGTTTATATCTTATGTTGATGTATGCAGAATATGTATACCCTACTCGGTACAATGTATGATACTTTGTATTCAGACAATTGACGTTTTGTTACAATTGTATATAATGTGTTTATTTGTTTGTTTGTTTGTTTGTTTGATTGTTTGTTTTTGATTGAAAATAAATGGACATAAATTAAATAATTGTATTTGGGGAGGAGGAAGTACACTTTTAGACCGTATGTTTGTCCCATCTTTTTTGATTAATAGTCATCGTCCCATCATGCGTTCTGTGACATTGTAAGAACTTACACTTGCGTCATTCACTCGTTATTTAAACATTCGTTGAGGCCCTAAATTCAGTGACAGCATATTCCATCATTGAACGGCACCTACACGTATCAAACATGTCAAAAGGGTTCAATCATTCAAATAACTAAGGGAAATTATCCATTATGCATATTGATTCAAGCTTTGGGTTTTGTTTGTTTGTTTGTTTTTTGCGTGTGTGGGTTGGTTTTTTTTTTTTTTTTGCTTTGTTTTGTTTTGTTTTGTTTGTTGTTGTTGTTGTTGTTGTTGTTGTTGTTTTGTTTTGTTTTGTTTTGTTTTTGTTTTTTTTTTGGGGGGGGGGGGTCTGTATGACAGCCGAAAGAAGGAATATGTCATGTATGCATATGACATATACATGTACAGTTTCTTTAATTCACTTAATATTCAAACATTTGTTTCTATTCATTGATCGGTAGATGTATGTTACAAATGCAATTCGTGTGAAAAACTTGATGATAAATGAATGAACTACCTTCGCTGCCAGAATGATATTTTGGGCGATTTTATATCAAATCATCTTGATCTGTTGATTATGGCCGTGTATTGTCTAAAAAACTGCCTGTGAAAAAAAAGAGACAGTATCTTCTCCCACAGAGAGTTTCTTATACTTCATCTGGCCACAGACAACGAAAGAGAATCTCAGGACTCTCAGCAGAACAAGGCTTTCCCATGGACCGCCATGCCGCAGAGGACCGCGACGTTATCACATAGTCCCACGCCTCCATTATCGTGCGAGTAAATATTGGTGCGAGATATTGGTTTCGTTTATTACACACCCCAGCCGGTTGCTATAGGAGCTTCGCCGTGTGTGGCAGCCCCTCGCCGCATTATATCCCTCGTTGCGGTTTATTTTCATGTTTTGAGAACCACCGTATCTTCCATCTATATCGCTATTATAACAAATTCGCATGTCAACTGAGCAATGAGAGGCGATAGGCCATGTTCAGTAGTCCTGCTGTTGCTACAATTGACTGTGGTCAACCGACCCTGGGCTTGGTCATCACCAGATGACGTCAGTTTGGTCATGCACTAATGGGTTATGAAAAAAAGTAGAGTAATACACAAACGTCGAAAATATTCAGCAAAGTCTTACCCACGGGGATTAGCGAGAAGCGCACGCGACAGAGACAGCTTCAGAGATAAGTATTGATAACTGAGAAATTTTGCCGACGAAAAGTAGATAAAGACTGGACCACACAAAGTTACAGACGTTGATGTCCAGGCGTTGGGTTAACCGTGAGAGGAGTGTCGAGTTGATCCAACAGTCATGATCGTCGGATACACAGTAGGCGCGGTCAGACTGGCAAAAGATCGAGATGGCAAAACTTCGAGATCTTAAACTTCCAGATCTTAAACTTCGCGATCTTTTGCCAGTCTGACCGCGCCTAATGTGTCAATTTCATCATGTCGTTGTCGCTGCATATACACATAATAATATGATATAGAGATTATTATGGATGAAACTCCTTAAGAGATAAAATACGAAAGAAATTAAAGTCCATGGTTTGATAATTCATTTGTGCGTATTGTACATTTTAAGACATACATGTTATTCCTAACAACTTTGATAGTTAGACAACGTTAAAGGGACATTCCAGACGATTTTCATAATTTCACATCATGTAGTACATAAATCCACAACTCCATGTATATATTTGTGGAATTTATTGTGGTTCTTAAGCAGAGAAACAATACTTTGAAAAATCTTGAACAAATTACACTGAACAAGGATGATGACATAGGAGGTTCACATATTCAAGAAATGTAAAAATGTAATTCCATTACAATACCGCTTGCTTGCAAGTTCACCTGTGTATAATCTATGCATGCCTTCTTCTTTTGTTCTGGTTCCTTGAGCCCCAACTCGTGCATTCTTATGGTGACTCTGCCATGTCATCATCCTTGTTCATTGCAATTCCTTTGTTCTAGATTTTGAAAACACTCTTATTCTTCATCCCTATTGTCACAAATTCTGAAACTCTGTCCTTAGTATAACTAATTTATGATTGTTCAAATGTAAAAATCTGAAAGTCATCCGGAGGTCTCCTTTAAGGGCAGTGGACCCACTTCTAAAGAAACAGTTCCAATGTTGCATGGACTGCGATTTCATTTTCCACTGAAGCAAAAATCAAACCGGAAGGAATCAACAGGAGAAAGTAAATGACTTTTATGAGTCGGTAATAGCTGCTCCATTCACAAAGCTTTCTACTGTTATTGTTCTCCATTTATTGTGTGCGAGTTTTGAGACATATGAATGCGGGAAATGACTGATTGCTTACATCGTTTGAGTCAAATGTTTTATTCTTTTGCATCATTTGTTTCGTTTTCCTTTTCTTCTTCTTTTTCTTTTCTTTTACTTTACTTTTAATTGCCCTTTGTACCTTGCTATTTTAGCTGTTATGTCATCAGTACTTATACTTTGTGTCGTATCTACCTCCATTGCGAGACGTATTCACATTGGTATCGTTTACTGGAACCAGCAGTTAAAAGCTATGCTTTTGCGGTTCCTTCATATTTGATATCTTATTGAGAACAGTCTTTGTGTAGATCTCATACGCTTACACATTTTCTAGTTATGATCCGTTGTATATTATTTTTTGTATCTTGTTTGTTTGTATTTCTGTTTAGTATAATAATATGTATTACATCATTGTGAAATAAAATTTGAAGATGATGTTCTAGAACTGTACATTGAGTCTCGAGTGTAAGTGTTATAAAGAACCCGGGCACATAGAAAAGTAAGGAAATCTTGCATTCACTGAATGGTTGTATTTTTGCATCCACGTATGCAATTCATCTTAGGTGATGACGTCATCAACTCACACTAGTCAACAATACTTTATACAGCAAATAGACCTATATCAAATCAAAATATTCATGTTTTGGTTAATGATTTATCAACTCTGATCCTTTCCAGTTAATAACGTCACCATTGATTGGTTAATGTAACACAAAAATGACGCGAAGGGATTATTTTTCTTTATTCATATTAGATAATTATTATGACGTGTTTGCTATCAATGGATCTGATTCCACTCTATTATGTGACATGTTTTCTATAAGTCTGATAATGACATCTAAATGTGACGAGTTTCTTACCATAAACATCATAAATTCGCAAATCTTGTCTTATAAACATTTTTGGGTTTTGTGATGCAAGATCATATGTAGCGAAGGCAGGATAAACATGATACTGAAGGTAGGCGAGGAAACTCGAGGAACACTTTTAAAACCTTTTCCCGTAATGTCGTTTCGAGAAAAAGACTTTATTCACGAAGAAACTTGAAGAACTTAGCTCAAAAACTTTGCTGAAGGTGGGTAATGTTTTCGCAGCTCTAGCAGGATTTAATTGGAAAGATAATTAAGATGCTTCTCCCCCATTTACTAATTTTAGATCAATGAGTTTATCTTTAACCGAGAACAAGCAATAGCGCCATCTGCGGCATCCATTGCTCCATTCAGTCCGGCTACATGGTTTGAATTCTCGTTGCATCGTATCCAACTTGGAAAAAGAGAAAGAAGATGAAAGATGAAAGAGTGAGAAAGAAACAAAAAATGATCTGTCACCAACTGTCCTTGTAATGTCTTACTTTGTTGTGCGCTTATTGCATGATCTGATTTTTTTTTCAAGCCCTTTCGCCATTTTACCTGATTAATTTTCTGTGTTGCTATACATTTGTAAAAAGCAGCATAAAGTTACCCTGAACATCAGTGTGTCAAATCAAGCTAGTGACGAGGTAATTCAAGGATCAATGGTCAAGCATTTGCAATTATTCATCAATCATATTTGGCACAGAACATTAAGCTAATGACGATCCTTACAAGTAGACATTTATTTCACCAAGTAGTCGTATGCAATAATGCTGACTTAACAGAAGATGACGAAGACAACTTCTGTCAGTTAAACATGCAAGTTTAATAAGTCAAATTAATTGGCGTCTTTAGATTTTGCTGTACAGAAAACAACTTGCAGATAAAATGGTTAGGGACTGTCTAGAATGAATTGTACTTGTTTGTTTGTTTGTTTGATTTTTCCTGGTTGCGTAAAATGATATTTTGATATACATACTTTCCAATTGAAATGAAACGCCAGAATAAAATGTACAAATTGGTAATATTTGCGTGACAATTGCACACAAAATAAGTAGTTCTTTGATAACTTATAAAAGTGGAAAGCCACTCCATCTTCGACGAGCATAAAACATTATCTAAAGTCAGACAAACAAAGTTGAAGATGAGAAAGCCAAATTAGATGAGTTTGCTGTATTTCACCATTTTACAAGCCTCTAAGTAAACTGCTAGTCACAAGTTTCACCTCATGTACAGTAACCATGTTGAAATGAAATTATGAAAAAAAAAATCACATATTAAGAATATCTCTGAGTTGAATGATAGCTCACCAGTGATGGCTTGTACGAGTAGGGGTTTATATGTAATCATTTCAAAACGTGGTTTTATGATTACTTGAGGTAGAGAAGAATATTGCCTCTTTCAATAAATGTGTGCATGGTTGGGACTGATAGTACAAAGTTTTTAGGACTTTACATCGATAGTGACCTTTCCTGGAAAACTCACTTTAATTTTTTAAGCAAAATGTTGTCACGAAATACAGGAATCCTAAACAAACTGAAACATTTTTTGCCCAACCATATCTTGCAGATTGTATATTCAACCATGATTTCCCCATATCTTAATTATGGAATTCTTGCGTGGGGTAACGCATCTAAATACTTACTGGATTCACTTTTTCTTCTTCAAAAGCGAGCGATCAGAATTATTAACCATGCTGGGTATTTATCTCACACTAACGCCTTATTTCAGAAAAATAAGATTTTAAAACTGATAGATTTGTTTGGTTATAATTTAGGTATTTTCATGTATAAACTTTCCTCAAAAGATCTTCCTGGTGTCTTTTTACAGATGTTCATAAGAAACAATTCTGTCCACCACTATCCAACTCGCCAGAGTGACGCTTATCACCTTCCACGAACTCGAACAGTTTTCGCTAAAAACACAATTATGTATACAGGTCCTAAATATTGGAATGATCTCCCAACAGAGGTTAAAAGCTGCTTGTCATTATCATCCTTTAAGCGTAAACTCAGACAGCATGTATTGAATAGCTACAACACACAAGTGCACTAAAATTCCTTTTTATTATGCTGATGGCTGCTCTGTTATACTACTCGGTTGTTGCCATGTGAACAGACTCATGCATATACATTTTAGTTGCATGCTCTCTCAAATTCCTTCCCATCGGTGTTTTTCCTTCCACTTCTAGTAAGACCATGGTCGTGTCGCATAGTTTCCCCTCCTTTCTTTCTTTCCTTTCTTTTATGCATCATTGCAGCTGGCTGGTATATCACATATAGGAATTGCAATTGATTCATGTTCTCCATTTTTTAAATCTTTCCCCGTGTCTATGGAAGCCGGAATGTTTAAACCCTAATAGTACTTAAGTATTCACGTCATTATCACTCCCATGTCTAAATTGCTATGAGAGCAACTGCTATAGTGTGCAGCATGTGGTTACTTGTTCTCATTTTATCACACACATAAATGCATGTGAGAAGAATCTTCTGAGCCCCGAGTAATAGTCATTCTCTTTTGTTTATCATTACTTTTGGTCTTAATTGTACCCGTGCTCCTCATCCTGTTCCCCTTACTAGGCTTTTGTTGGGACCTACACTCAACAAGCTTTGCTTTTTAGTAGGTTCCATCGTATTTCTCTTCGCATCTTTTACTTTGATTGAAAATGACACATCGACCGTTATGTATTACTTTTGTATTCCTATTTCTTCATGTATATATCCAAGCTGGACATTCTGTATTATATTTTGTTATATACCATGTATTTTCCATCGAGAAATACGAAAATAAATTGAAATTGAAATTGATATTTCCTTCAGAATTCAAATATCAACAACTTCAAAACCCTCTTCTCTCAGGTCAAATGATAATGGTACTTGTTTTCACTCTATTTGGTTCATTTCGGGTATTCATGGAAGTCAACCTTTAACCCTATAAAGCCCATGCTATGTTGACCCTTCCTAGGCCCAAGGGGGGTACATTGTACCCCTCCCCCTATATAACTTTGTTATTGGTTACTTTATCATCGTCATATTTGGCACATGGGTAGAGCAACTCATACTCTACATGACCGCACATTTGAATTTTCTCAAGGTCACCCACAGAGGGCGCTATTTACCAAAATATAAAGAAATAGATAGGAAATCTGTATAAGTTCATTATCCCCAGTATATGTCTTATCATAGATCAATCATTTTCATATTTGCCACAAATGATGTGCAAGTCGAATCTCATTATTTGTTATGGTTGAAATTTCTCAAGGTCACCACATGGGGCGCTAGTCATAACAACATAAAGAAATACATTATGAGACCTGTGATGCATTGTTTGGGATTGTATAGGCCCTACATGTATAATTATCACATTTCATATTTCCATAATATTTGAATTTTAAGTTTGCAGATTGATAGTATGATACACAAATGATATCATAGGCATAACTTTGGTGAAGGAATCAAAATGACACAAGATAGAATGGCAATCTTTGGAAAAAAACTGTTGTTTTCAATCATCTCTGTTTTATCTATTGTTTTATGTTTTTGTCGCATAAAAACAAAGGAAATCATATGAAAAACATTTCAGGGCCATAATTACTTCACATTTTGCTTCTTCAGCAAATTTCAGCCAAGAAGCGCCTATTTCATACACGATAATATTGTTAATTGAAATTGGAACAGAAAAATACGTAAAATCTGACTGAAATGGTTGTAAGTTTATGGTTGCCATGGCAACCTGCAATATCAAATAAAGCTAAATTGTATAACAAAATGTTTGCAATAAGATTTTAGGAAAAGTCACCAAATTTGGTTGAAATCAGATAAAGGGCAAAGGAGTGGCAAATTAAAATCTGGTAGGGGGCACAATGTGCCCTCCCCCCCCCCCCCCCCCCCCCCCCCCCCACCTTGGGCTTTATAGGGTTAAGAATGGAAATCTTTCCGTTTCTCGCCTCGCTCTGATTGCGTCATTTTTATTTGTGTGTGTGTGTGTGTGTGTGTGTGTGTGTGTGTGTGTGTGTGTGTGTGTGTCTCATACACTCGAAGTGTTTAAAAGAGAGTGCGATGCTCTACTGTTTGCGATTACGGGAGAACGAAATCTTATCAGATGATGTTTTTTGTTGTCATTGCTAGCGACGTAATGCACCGCCAGTATCACTGAATATCACAACGTGAAAACAGAATCGAGGGCAAAAGAGCTTGGAGGATGTTCCCGCGGGAATCCGAGGATCCGGGATAGGTCAGACAATGAATAGACAGAACCAAAATGTCAATGAATGATTCACGAATTTGAAAGATCTTTGAAAAATCAACGGGAAAAAAAAGAAAGTCTCAATGTCAAAAATAGTAACTTCTTGTCAGCCAGGGGTCTCATCTTCTTCCTCCAGAGAAAATTTTAGGCATAAAAGCAACAAAGTCGCAAGTACCTGTTTAGTATTTGGTCCTGATCTTTTTTCTCACAGTTTTGGAGAGAAAATGTAAAAGCAAACATCACAATGAATTGTAAAATTTTGGCTACTTCTGATATTTTTTTATGTTAGGTTTTTACTAGCACATATTTTGCACATTATGTTGAGAAATATTACAGGAAACTTTTTGTATTACCAGGGTAAAGCTAATTATTTGAAATTTATTTTGAGCTGAGATGTGATGTATCTCCCAGCGATAGAAGACAATTGTATTGCCTCTTCATCTCTCTCTTGCTACGATTCATGAGATAACTGTATGGAAAGTTTGATCGCAATAAACGGTGAAGCTCTATATAAACATCGTAAAGTAAGTCCATTATCATGTCGAGTAAAATAAAAACTTTCTATATATCATGTATATTGATAACTGACTTGTTGCATAACAAGGTATATTTTTGAAGCTATGATTAAAAATATCCCACATTTTAATTGTCTTTGTATTTTTCTTGTTTTTAGCAGTTTTGTATATCATATCAAAATAACGAGAAGGAAGATAATTAGCTTTGCGTTTAAGCTTTTGTGTGTTTCATGTACTTCGAATACGAAATTATCAGCGCGAAAAGTATACATACTGCTCTCTGCAACTGGAGAGAGATTTGTAGGAGGGGATTAATGGGGCGTTTCCTACCCGTCCTCCCCGTGTCGCTTTTTAAGAGGACGCATGACCCAGTGGCCATGGATACATTAATCGCTAGACTCAACAATAAACAGCGCAGCTCGCCTCCAACCGGAAGTGCCTGACCGTTTGGTAGGTCACGTGACACATGGTGACCTACATTGCGATCTTTCTTCGCTTCAATATTGTTATTTTCTCGTCCTCGTAGCTGTCTCTTCTATGATCTTCCACTCTGTTAAACACCTTTCTTTAATTATATGTTTCTTTTACCTTTGCAATCTCTGTGTCCTCTTGCAGCATAACTGGTGAAGAGCGGAGAGGGGATCTCCAATAGTTTTATCACATGATACTCATGAAATGAAAAATAAAGAAAATCAATGTAATGATAACAGATAATCTCCGATAATTTACTTCTGATCTGAGCAAGCGTATCTGACTTCTGATTAGTGACTCTTTTTTGACATGTAAGTAGCTCAGTGATACTATATGTATATATTATATCATGCTTATTGTCGTTAAACGATATTGAGCTAAATTCAGGTTATGCCACGAATCTGATTATCTGTTGTTATTACAATGATTTATTATCATTTATTTTACTACCATTTATTCATTGTCATTTATTTTTCACACAGTCAAATGTAGGCCTATGATATAATTCCTGAATTATTTTATGTTATGTTTTGTTGGAAAAAAAGAATGAAAATAACATTAATTGAATTAAATTGAATTGAATAATAATGACAGGATAATAGTGTCACTGTTTATCAACGATGCCTGCCTATTTGTGAAATATTACCGAGGTGGCATGAAAAAGAACTCGGTTTTTTTTTTAATAGCCCTTGGTAATTTTAAAGAATTCACATAGAAAATGTAGATTAGCAGGAAAACAAACAAACAAACGATTACCTGGAATAGGCATGTCTGTCTATTCTGAGGAGGAGAAGACAATGTTTTACATGTTGCACAATTACTTCATTTCTTATCATAATAACTTCCTGGGTACAAGAATATCCACTACTTTTCGTCTAAAATGAAAAGCAGCGATTAACACTGGAAACCGATAAGCTGAGGGCCAAACACACGAATTCATGATGAACTTCATTCAACACACTGGTACATGTACTAGTATTCGCGCTAGGCAAACAACCGTAAGGTTATGCCTTGCCGTAGAGGGGGTTATTCATAAACCAGGTACTTCCCCAGCTGCGATCGTTGTTTCTGTTGTCATTAGGACTGCGGCAGCCGCTGGTGAATGTTTGAAGCTGCTCCTTGGAAGAATGAACATGAAGTATTACATGTAGCCGCTGCAGCGAAAAAGAAGAAGAAGTAAACAAACCATAAATCTGTGAAAAGAAAATATGGTGATAGCAAACATGGTGTTCTATTACAAACAAGAAGAAAATTAGTACAACAATAGTTGAAATGAGCAGTAGCAGGCCTAAATAGAAGTAGAAATAGTGATAGTAGCAGTGGAAATAATAATAATGATGATGATGATAATGATAATGATAATAACAATGATAAAAATAATAATTATTATTATAACAATAATAGTAATAATAATGATAATAATAATAATAATAATAAAAATAAGTAGTAGTAGTAGTAGTAGTAGTAGTAGTAGCAGTTATTGTTGTGGTAGATTAGTACAAGTAGAAGAAGTATTATAGGTATAGTATGAAGAAAAGGAGCAATAGAAGTAACACGAGTGATGCTTGTGCTGAGAACTTTAAGAGCATAAAGAAGGAACATGGGGTAACAACACTGGGTTATCAACTCCTGCATAATGTTTCAGAGTTACTCGCAGAGACAACCAACCATAGAGAACGCACTTTTCTTTTCATTACAGCGAGCTTTCATATTAAATTGAATCTGAAAGCCAATTTTCGTCGACTCTTGCCCCTGCGCAGACATGATTGACAGGCGAATAGAATGATGGGAATCGGAGCACGATGATCGTATTATATTCTCTCTTCTTTTTTTTTTCTTTTTCAACAACCGCCTTTGTCGTTTTGTCGTGGCAAGTGGTCGAAGCACCCACGCAGCATGCCAACATGACGTTTGGCAACGGGAGGGACTAACCTCTCTCTCTCCTTCTCTCCTTCTCCTCAACCCCACCCCTCTCTCTCTCTCTCTCTCTCTCTCTCTCTCTCTCTCTCTCTCTCTCTCTCCCTCTCTCTCTCTCTCTCCCTCTCTCTCTATCTATCTTTCTCTCTGTCTGTCTGTCTGTCTGTTCGTCTGTCTGTCTGTCTGTCTGTCTGTCAGTCCTTCCACCGATTTTCATGAAATAAAGCCAATTCAAACCAAACTAAATCCATTTATTAGGCCTATACTTATGCATGTGTCTATGTATGTATACGTATGTATGTATGTATGAATGAATGCATACAATCATGTGACCAAGTATCTATCTCTCTGCCTATCTGTTTGTTTGTCTGTCTGTCTTCTTATCTATCTGTCCATTCATTTGTTTTGGCTTTCGCGCCCATCTATCTTAACGAAATTGAACACCTGAATAAGATGTAAGTATGGATAAGTCCACACTTGGTTATCATCTTTGGAGACCCCCCCCCCCCAGGATTATTATATAACTATGCGATCAAGAACAGGAAAGACTATAATCTTAAAACTATTTCTTTTGTATGAAATAGGTTGTTGCTGAATAATCATCGACCCAAATCATAGTTTTGAAAATGTATTCTTCTGTACAAACCAGTGAGACAGCTGTGAGTTGGTGACATTTTTATGCTGTCAAATTTACATGTGTGGGACTGAGAGGGGTATTTCGTTTTAATTAAATGTTGAATACATCGAACATTTACCGATTCCATAACCTTTGTAGTTTACGCCTAAATTCGATATAATATCTCCTGTTCTGTTAATCTGATTTTATTCTTGATTTATATAAATCAACTTAATGCGCAAATGCACCAAGCTACCTTGAGAAAACAGATTTACTGCGTGGCTCTGCTCATGCTATTTGTAACATTCACCCTCTCCTCCTCCTCCGTTAAGGGAGATCTGAGTTCTCATGTTCTGATAGAAAAAAAAAACTAACTTTTTTTCTTAAAAAAAAAAAAACAAACAAGTGAGGAGTCACCGTCTTGTGATTAAACAAAGTAAGCAGCAATGGTCCAACTTTATCACATGATGCAGACATTGTTTTCTCATGTATTGTTATAAGAAAGAATGACAAAACTACATGACGCAGGTCGTTGAACGGTGGAATCAATTACCAGTTCTTACAAAATGATGAAAAGATGACACTGAAAACTTTAACAATTAATGTCCTATTTTATCACCTACTTTTAATAACACAACACATGTGGGATCTAAATGAACCGATGAACACACAGATATGCAAACAAAGGCGTAAGTTTCATAAGATCTGCAGTTCAATCTCACGACGGGGGGGGGGGGCAATTGTTGCTAACAACATTGCAAAATTTAATACATGTAAGACGAGTTCACTCAATGTCATACCAGGGGTAACCAACCTCCAATATAGCTTGGCAGGGTGTGCCCTCATTAAGCACTTGGTAAGCCAGAAATCAATCTTTTCAATACACGTCTCCCCTTATAATCGCTTACTAACACAACTATACTGCTAAATATGAGTACAATAGTCTTTCTTTATCTTGCTTACGAGCGTAGAGTGACACGAGGTGTATGTATCGAGCCGTAAAACGGCAACGTCTGTTAAAATGAAAACACGGACCATTGATTTTTCGGATTAATATATTATGGTCTTTTTTTTTTCTTTGATTCCTTTCTTTTTAGGGGGCTTAATTTCTTTTGCCATGTGGCCATTCAGGGCAAAGAAGTGACAAATCTAGCAGAAGTTTAAAAAACATTACCGATCTAGTCTTCTGTCGATTCGGAATTAAAAAGGTGGGCGGGAAATGGACACGTGTCGAGATTACGCACAGGTCAGTGAGCATTCGGGTTTGATTAGAAACGTGGTACTCGCAGCGGGCACAGCTGATACCGTTCCGTGTGGATTGGAATCGGAGACAATATCTCAGGAGCTCATAATTTTAGAGAAAAAAAATAGCCATTCATATTTTTTTTTGTCCACTAATTTCCTCCATTATGAACCTTTACACCTCACCCTTTTGCTTTATGTTAAAGCTATTAGGGCAATATCATATTTGAATAAATTGTAGTACAATCTGTTCTGCATTTTCAGGCTTTGATGTTATGTTTAATGGCCTGTGAGTTTTGTCCAGGGTGCGTAGATTACGTAGTATAAGGTGTAATGGACTAGTCAACTCCTAGAGGGCAACTGCTAAAAAAAAACAAGGCGCAAATTGGACGTCATAGCTTTAAAAAACCGAAGCAAGACAAGAAAACAAAGAACCAAAACAAAAAAAAAAACACCTCTTGCGAAGAGGCGCTGTCAGGAACGGCAACGGCGTAATGTGGATGAGCGCCATCTACGACTTACTAATTTTATGTACATGTACTGAGATTTTCTTCACCGTGCCATACTCGGTGCGGAGATTCAGCTGCAGAAAGCTGAAGACCTGTCTATGCGTGTGCCAGACAGATCCTGCACAATGCTAGTAAGCAGCTAATACAAATGCCTTGCTAACGCGGTCATACACACCACGCATCGTCATTGCTATATGTGCTAGCTAAGACCCAGCGGAAGCCAAACAATTGTATGGCTGAATAAATCAGTCATTACAAACAAAACTTAAGGAAAGGCACAACCGATCACTATTTAAGATAACATTATGTTTTAAAAAAGTCATTTCAAGGAAACATCGTGTCATTAGTCGATTAACGATACTCATAAACATCATTATGGGCTAATATTCCACAGACTTTAAACTCTGTAAATTCATACATGTCAATTCAATTCAATTCTTATTTTCCATTCGTTGGGTGGAATACCCTCGTCAGCCATATGAATGTGTGTCTATGTGTTTATATAATAATTTTTTTATACATAGTATATAAACATACAAATACACATGATACATAGGCCTACACAATATATACACACATACTTAATAACAAGTAGATAGATAGATAGATAGATAGATAGATAGATAGATAGATAGATAGATAGATAGATAATATCTGGCTAAAGTTAACAGACTTCTTTGTTTGATACATGTTTTGCTTCCCTTTTTACGAATTATCATAGTTCCCCTCGTGAGAAGGTTTCGAATGAAGAATATGTTATCAGAATTCTCTCTTGAACACATAATAAAACAATTTATGGATGTCAAGGAGCTTTGATCTCCATTGGGAAACGCACCCGTTGAGATGATGGTCTAAAAACGTGGTCTAAAAATATATTCTGATGCCAGTACCCCCGTTGCTTATGATGATGATCTCCTGCATGTATGTTATATTTAGAATTGCTCAACTTTTGAAGAGAAGGTACGTGTAATTCTTAAGTTTGAATATGCATAAAATAATACCTGTTTATCTTCATTTTGTACCATCATCTAATAATGTCGTACATTCAATATAGTTAATCATTTACCTGTTTCAATTGTTAGATCCGAATATTGACTCAATAACTTTGTTCAATTGACTTTGTGTTACATTTATGAATAAAAAAACCACATTCATGTATGAATAGAAATGCAGAAATACAGTCAATTACTCACTCACTCACTCATTCATTCATTCATTCAATCAATCAATCAATCAATCAATCAATCAATCAATCAATCAATTAATCAATCAATCAATTAATCAATCAATCAATCAATCAAGTGGAAAAAAAAACCTGTCCTGTGTGTTTTAAAGTAGATATGCATGTTGTTGGTATGATAAACAACTTCGAACCTGGTAACCATAGGAACAAAGGGACTAAATGCAACTTGGTGAACCTTAGGGACAAAACAAACGGAAATACAGGAAAAACAGGAAATAATAAATAAGGTTCATGCTTTCATTTTTGCTGAGTTGCACTTTAATGCGAAGATAGAAGACTAAAATTAAAGACTGCTATATACCCCTGTCGTATAGAGAATCCGTCAATGAATACAAATTGATTCTCATGCTTGATGATTGAAACTGGAAAATGCACGTGCCGTGCTGTTTTTATACCAAAAACTATTACAGAGAAAATATCTTGATCAAGATGCTTTTTCAAAAAACTGTCTCAAAAGTATATGACTGTAACTTATCGATTATTTAACCTTTCGTATCGTAAAGTCTCGTGGATTCATATTGTTGGCTTCTATTGTGGGCTCAATTTTTTTACGAGAATGTCGCTAATAGCGCATGATAATATGACAAGGTGTAATTTGATTATTATCCATGAGGGAACACGAGGGGATTCCAAATTACAAGTTCTGCTTTTCAGCGGTCCCCTCCATTTCCAACAACTTTGTTTGGGTAAAATCGTATAAGTTAGAAGTATATAAGCGTAAAATACCTCCCTATTTTCCTTTATTACAATGTTGTAATGAATTTGTATAACATACTTGTAAATTTTAATATACTTGTAAATAAAACTTCTGTTGGAAATGAAAATAAATGGAATGAAGGTTAGAGATTATAGTGATGAGTAAAAGCTTTCTGTTACAACGTCAGTGAAAAGAATCAAGTTGGTATTTGCTTCCCACACATATTATTTGTTTTGTTTCGTTTTGTTTGTTTGTTCCTACCGATTTGTCTCTGTCAATGTGTACGTGATAAATGTCTGTTTGTGGGAAATCAGTCTGGTGGACCTTAAATGATTTCAAAATGATTTACTGGTGTCGGATTTCGTGTGATTGTAAACTTCAAGATGGTAAAGGAAAAAAGGCCGAGGAAAAATGTCGGTTCCCACGGTTGTTATGTTAATCGCCTATTCACAATCGATAGATATATTAGCCTTATCAGGAAGCCATGCTGAAATACTTACCCGCCGATCTTCCTGTCTTGGTCAAGCGTGGCTACAGCCAGCCACCCCCCCCCCCCCCAAGCACTTTTATGGTATAACCTTCCTCCACATTCCCTATTCCACGCAGGTGAAGTGCATGATAAACCAGTTTTTGTTTTTTAGCGTCAAATACAATTCCCCTCGCTCTGGTTGCATCCTCTAACAATAACCTGTTTTCACGTCGCAAGATTGTCGTCAAGGAATAAACCACATCGAAAGCTGTTCTTTTAAAGGGGGTAGTTTATAAAAGCTGCTGGTAATTCTGTGTCACGTATATTGTCTTATAATACGTATTTCAATATTTGAATAAAAGTTGCAGAAATAAATTGAAATCAAACTTGAAATAAAAAATGAATCATATTCGATCACCTTCCTGTGAATTGAGCAGTTCCAAAGTTTGCATTTGTTTTGTTGTTGATGTTGTTATAATTGCTGTTGTTGTTTGGAAATGATTAATAGTTAGGCAATATGATATTACGGTAAAGGTTTACTCGCGCTATGGTCCACATTTGGTCTCAGCATAATAATGTCATGTAATTAGCACATAAGGCCTATCCATACATGCCTACATTCACGCTCAGGCGTATTCGGTAGTAACTTAGACACTGAGAATGACTGCTGTGCGTTGTGTAAGAGAACGGTAATTTGTGAGCTATATATGCCTATCGAAAGTATGATGTAATTGCTTCAAACTGTCACATTTTGAACATTTGAATGTTTTCTGGACGTAAAAGTTTATATATATATATATATATATACATATAGATATATAATTCCTTTGTCTCTAACATGATACATAATGGGAAGTAAAGGTATATTAGTATATTGCACTCAACCAAGAAATTTGTCTAGGCAAGGTAGTTAGCCCAAATTTCTCTCGAAAAGCGTCCTGAAACATTTAGTTCTCAAAGATGATAGGATTTGTAAAATGCAATTAGTATTTTCGCTTCGCCTGAAACCTCTCCAGCGCTGATCTAATATGAACGATATTATCGCGTGAAGCTGGCCCGTGCAATTGCTGCATTCTTTTAGAATTTTCTCTCTCTCTCCCTCTTTCTAAATCTAATCCGACACTGCAATCGAATTTCGCTAGCTGGATCCTTGCAGACTGGCTGGAAACTTGGCAAGCCGCTGGGTGCCCGGGACTCGGCGGGGAAAGCCTGTTCGCATTTTGTTGTCATACACTTTTCTTTCCCTCATTCCGGTGATTTAACACTTCTGTCGTTACTGAATCCAACTAAAGAATGTATGATGGTATTATTGCTTCTCCTTCTTTTCCGTTTTTCCTATAAAACTCGATGTCTGGAGAATGTTTGGATTTTGAATTCAACGAGATCAGATTGTTGTGGGGAAAAAAGCGGTCGTGCTCCAAGTTTCGAGGTTGTGGTCCACCGAATGTATTGTTTCTCAAATCGTTATTCCTTAAAACTTTTTTTTTTTGAAACTTTTTTCCCTTTTGTCATTGTCTTTGCAGATTTTGTATCAGTGTAAGGATCCTTTTGAGCGACATCTCTTCCTTGCACCGTGCTTCTCCATGTAGAAGCTTTCTTTGGCAGCCATCACTCACCAGTTAAAGGGAGAGTATAGTTTTGGTTGAGACCTTACTTCAGTTTTCTAATATTGTTGGTGAGATAATGAGAAATCTCTCATGAAATATGAAAGAGTATGTGATTTCAAAAGGGATTCAACATCTATTTGATGAAAATCGGTTTTAAAATGGCTGAGATATTAAAAAAAAACATTCCTAATAAAAAGCGGGACCCAACTTTCATTAGGATCGCTTTGTTTTACTTTGTTTTTGGATGTCTCAGCGATTCCAAAAACGATTTTCATTTAAAAAAAAAACTTTGATTCCTCTCAAAATGGTATGCTCTGTACTATTTCATAACTGGTTTCTTGGTATCTCACAAAAAGTTAAAAGCCCAATTCTCATCTCCACCAATACTATACAATCCCTTGAACAAAACTGCAGTTCGAAACACAAAACTTTTTTTTTACCACTGTTGGGGAAATCTACATATCTCTCATTCTCTCTGCATGAAGAAAAAGTAAAAGAAAAAGAAAAACCAAACAAGCAGACATGAACACCCTGTATGTATATACATCGATACATACATTATATAGGCCTACGTATATATGCATATATAAATTGCATACATATTCACATATCTTACAGGCCTATACAAACATACATGCATACATTCATGCACTCATATAACACTGCATAAATTCATACATTATACTTATGCATGCATTCAGGGATGTACAATGGTAAACTTGAACCCCCAAAATGCCAAGAACTCGTTGTTTCTCAGTAGGCCTATGTTGATTAAAAAAACCCCAAAACAATCAAAGACAAAATAAAAAAAAATTAATAAAAAGAGTCTCAGAGTAACGAGACAAACCTGCCGGAATTTTAACTCCCCCCCCCCCCCTCTAAAAAAAAAAAAAAAAAAAAAAAAATGTCCAACTTTTAGCCGTGACGCTGATCGGAGCAAAATGCCTTTGGTTCCTGCACGGCTTACAGTCAGGAAACCACTCTTCTGGTGGGCTAGCACGCAAGAACTCTGGCAGTCAGACACCAGGAGGTACCATGGGGAAGTTAGGGAAGATATACGGGGGGTTGGCGTGGGAGACCAAAAGCGTTTACATCCTTAATAACTAATAATCACAGCACATTTTGTTGTGTCTCCATTTCTTTCTTACTGTTATAAATTTATGTCACTGTCAAGTTGCGAGATTTGTTTTTGATCAAATATCTAAAAGTTTAAAAAGACTAGCAAATAAGTCGAAATATCTGCTATGTTCTGCATCCTGCTGTTTTGGAAATGTATATTGTTGGAAAAAGTATAATATTTGTTAAAATTATGACGTATGACGTTATTTAGGAGCGTTTGATCAGTGAAGTTGTCATAACAACAACAACAACAACAACAATAATAATAATAATGATAATAATAATAATAATAATAATAATAATAATGATAATAATAATAACAATAATGATAATAATAATAATTTCTTTAATAATAAATTTCTTTATCCAGGGTAGTCTCTTCAGTGTTGACACTGTTCTACCAGAGAGCCCTGCCATTATCATGTATTACCCTAGCGTTGCCAGGTACCCATTTATACACCTGGGTCGAGAGGGACATCGTGGGTAAAAACATCTTGTCCAAGGACGTAAGCACTGGGCGGGCCGGAATCGAACTCGGGTCCTCCAATTGGGAGTCGGGATTCTTATCCACTAGGCCACAATGCTCCACTTTTCTGCAGAGCCGCTCTGTTCCAGACTTTCCGCGGTCCCATGCCCCTAAAGCAGGAACAAACTCCATGGCTGGCTACGCCTCTGCTTTCCGCGGGTGGTGGTATAGAATGATAAGACAGATTGACTGTACATTATTACTTCCGGCACGATACTTATCTCCTGTAGCGGCATTTTTTTTTTCTGTTCTATTCATCTCTCACGTTTTATATTTCTTTCTCTCTCTATCTATCTACCTTTCTCTATGATGAGCGTTTAATCGTTTCGCTTTTTTTTTTATTGCTACGTGATCTCGCGCGATTCTCAGGAAACGCGTGGTGGTAATGGCAATGTCATATTTCGGCATGTTCTCGAGACAGCTTTCTGACGGTATTTACGACCTACTGAGGAAGTGGCCATTTTATTTATTGTTATTATTATTGTTGTTGTTTGCACCCCGTAGAAACCAACCTACCAACTCGCTTATACGGAGTTGTTGAAGAGGATCTTCTAAAAGGGCATAAACTTGACAGGGGATCACGCGAGATTAGAACGAGGTGAAATGTGGGCGCGCACAGACTGGAAAAAGGAATTAAAGAATCAACGACAATCGTGTCTGGAATATGAGTGAAGGTTAAAAAGAGCAAAGGTGTAGAAACTTTTCCATATACACTGAGATGTAGTATCTTTGATGTGAAGAGGTATTCGACATCGCTATTGAGATATCAGATACGTGGCATTATAAATATAGCTTGTGAACTATTGACATGACTTTAGACTTGAAGTATGTGATAATCGTGGTATATGTGTGTGTGTGCGTGTGTGTGTGAGAGAGAGAGAGTTTTAAGGGAACTAAACACGTTTGTCCTTGTTTCAGTGTAATTTAAACCAACTAATACAGTAATATACCTGTGTGCATCTTCCTATAATCAACACACCATGCGATCCCTTGAAAATTATGAACGTAAGAGAGTGATTTTGTAAACGGCCATCACTTTCTTCACAGCTCTCGAAGCCTCAAATTTGCGCGTTTGGGTGTGTGTGTGTGTGTGTGTGTGTGTGTGTGTGTGTGAGTGCGTGTGTGTGTGTGTGTGTTCTTGATCCCGTCGGTGTGATAGGTTGTTTGTGTGTGTATGTTTGTTGGCAGAGACGTTGTCTTTTTGTCTGTTCCCCAATTTTCTATTGTATCCCACGTATTCCTTCCCCCAATTGGGAAGAATCTTGTTTCATTCTAAACTATATTGGCTTCAAAGTTTAGGTAGCTGAGAGGTTAATAGTGCTTATTTTGCGACATCAACGTGGAAACAAATATATTTTTGTGTTTTCATGAAATTAGTCTGTGAAATGAAGCGTAAATCGTACTAGTCATTGCTAGTAAAAATTTCTTCTATACTGTATATTATGTATGTGACTTCAGTAATATCTAAGTTCTTTTACTCTGTGATTTTATTTGTTTTAGTGTTGATTACTACTACTAAAACACTGATCAATTCAGTGCTTATTTACGTCGATGTAGGGCAATTTGTCAATCAGTTGCAATGAAAACATCTCAACGGAAGAATTTCACTAATTTGAATAAGAATCAAGTCTGTTAAAAACCGTGTAACCTGTGTTAGATTTCGTAATGTGACCATAAATGTAATCTGAACAAACTAATAACAGCAGAGAACTTATCTGTGCCTTCTCCACATTTCACTTGCGCCACCCAGCCAAGATGTTTCTCCTTTGAGTCCTCCCCCCCCCCCCCCCCCCCCCCCCCACTCCAGGCCCCGGGATATTGTGTTGACTCCAAACGATGCGCGGGGCAGATAGCTCCCAATGGTTCCGGATAACCGTTTTCATAGGGAAGTTTTCGAGATTCATCGAAACCTTTAGAACAATAACTTTAATGTGATATGTAGTTTCTTTCTTTCTTGCTTTCTGTTTTTTTTTTTCTCTCTCATTTTTTTTTTTTTTTTTTTTGGGGGGGGGGGGGGGGGGGCGTTAGAGAAAGAGAAGAGAGAAAACAGCTAGTTGGACGTTGAGCCAGAACGGGTGACTTCAGACATTGTTTGTTTCCTTTTCTACCAACTCATCAGGAAGCTGCCCTGATGTTTCCTGTGGAGATTTTGTCGTGAAGCGTGAAAAAACCAACGATCTGTTGTAGCATTTTGCCTTTGCATATGATGATAGAATATATTGATGAACAGAGGGAAAAAAATACAAGCGAAACAAATATTTCCTCCCAAGGCCTGTCTGACAGTTCCCCCGTCTGAAATGATTTGTTGGAGTATAACAGTGACGCGTACTCTTATATGGCGACAAGAAATTTCCTATAATTATACTCTGAGATAATGTGAATATAATTATAACAATACATACTTGTAATGAAATGGTGTGAGAAATGATAGAGAGACTATGTCTTAATGGTTGTAGCAAGAGGGAAGAAATTATGCCGATTGACATTCAACAGAATTTATCTCTATTTATACTGAATATTCAATGTCGCTAGGGCGCTGTGGCATAGTGGATAGAGACTCCCAACTCCCAATCGGAGGACCCGAGTTTGATTCCCGACCAGTGTTTACATCCTTGGACAAGAAGTTTTTACCCACCATGTTCCTCTCGACCCAGGTGTATAAATGGGTACCTGGCAACGCTAGGGTAATGATAATGGCAGGACCCTCTGGTGTCATAGAGCAGTGGAAACATTGAAGAGGCTACCTTGGATAAACAAGACATTATCATTATCATAATGCCAATCATGTGTCCCCGTGGAATAAGAACATGATCCTTTTCTGAGATTATGCATCAGAATCGATGAGGGTTTTGTTGTAGTTCATTTAAGAAAGCAGATAATACACATTGTTATGCCTCACAATGTTAGATGGTTGTTTTTAAGTGATATGTTAAAGCCATCATATTATGAGATACTTTTTTTTTGCATCTGCATGTTTTTTGATAAAATTCTGGGCCACTGAGACGTTGTCGGGCTGTCGGGTTAATAGTCATATTATGTTCAGCCTCAAGTACGTAAATTGGACCCCATGGAAGACCAACAAGTGCTGCTGAATATGGGCTCGCCGGCCATCTTGTCAGATGAAAAATGAAAACGAACAAGTATAATAATAACATGTTGCTCCGTGAAATAACAATGTTATGGTAGTCGAGAATTAACTTTCACATCGTGTATTGTATCAAATTTGGTGGGTTCCATAAAAGATTAAAACAAGAGAAAACATGCGGAGGAAAGCATAATCTACTTGACTACCATGGCTACCGTAAACAGATGCAAACAGATGCCGTCTACGAACATTTGTTGTGGAGGGCACTGCAGCTATACTTTGTATATATTTTGTAGTTCTAAGACTTGTCTTTTACAAAAGCTTTATGACATACCCATTTCATTGAGTGCAGACAACATTTTGTGTGTTTGTTTGTTTATTTGTTTGTTTGTGTGTGGTACCCATCGACAAAGACGATCTTTGTACTATCACTATTAAGTCGACAATTAAGAATTCAATACTTGAAAAAAGTTTTTATGATAATGATGACTGATTATTTACAAGTGTTAAAACTGATTAACATAGGATAAATCTTACTAAAAAGGAAAACGACACAAAACGAAGAAGTGCTACGATCGTATCACAATCAAATAGTGAGATGCTATCAAGAGTTTCAAGAGTTATTGATGATTTGTTGGCTTTCAAACCATCGCACTACCTTTAAAGAATAAATAGAATAAAGAAAAAATAAATAAACTTTAAAAGAAAAAGAAAAATATACCCTACAGACAGGACAGATTGATGCAAAGATGACAAAAATCGGATAAGAAATAAGGAAGATAGGACATTTTGAAATTTCACATTTTTTCGGGAAAAAATATTTCTTGACCAGTCCTAATGAATATTCAAATGAGCGAGTTGATGATGTCATATACCCTCACAATTTTTCATTTTTTCAAGTAAAAGCATGTTCCCATACCACGATTTGTCAGAGGTAACATTTGTTCCTTTTTATTTTGGTTGGTTTTAAGACAGGTTTTATATTTCTACAGCTGAAAAATGAGATTTTTGCCATTTCTGTATATGAAATGAATAAGAAATTATTAGAGCATGACATCGTCAACTTGCTGATTTGAATATCTATAAGGACTGGTCAAGAAATGTTTTCCGAAAACGTGAAATTTCAAAATGTCATATCTTCCTTATTTCTTATCCGATTTTTTTGTCATTTTTGTATCGTTCTGTAGGGAATATTTTTCTCTTTCTTTTGAAGTTTATGTATTTTTTTGGGTGAATTTCTGTACAAATTCGCATTGACTCGCTGAAAATGACAGTGCTAAACCTATTCATGACGTCGTCCTCGGCAAATCTACGTCATGAAAGTCAACTTCAGAAAGCTGTTTGTTGTTTTACTTGCTTCTTATTTTTTTTTATAGATTGTGTTCCGATTCCTGATCCACAGTCATGATCACCCACGATCATTTCTCGTAGGAGATAGTCACAAAACATCCTCTATGTATGTGGCTTATTGTGTCTGGTGCACTGTACTTCACCGTGTTGAGAACAGGAAAGGCGAAATCAGGGGATTGTCGTGGATCATCATTATCGACATTTGTGGGCTTCCTCTGGATCTAGAAAAGAAACAAATTTCAGGGAAGAAGGTTGCTGGTACTTTAACTTTGGTTTCTTGAGTGAGTAGTCTGACGCCTACAATAATGATAATGATGGAAAAATATCACATATGTTTATATGTCTTTGTGAGCGTATTACCGAGCACAGTTGCGTATCGTGCTCATGTGATTTTACTTGATTTTAGCCTTGCCATGTTTGATTTGATGTTGTTTTTTAGATGATGGTGGCCTCTTTCAGAGGCTGCTACTTCAAAATCAAGCTTCTACTTAAAATGGCGGTCTCTTGTATTTCGTTGTTGGATATAAGTTATAGTTTCTCAACGGCATGATTAGTGTATCGTATTGTATGATAATTATATGCAATTTTTTCAATATATAACTTTTTGGAACATTTCTTTCTAATGCTATACTTATTTTGTGGAAAATGATAAATTTTAATCAAATCAGGTGAGAAGAGGAGCGTGCAAACTGGAAGCACGGTTTTGAAAAATGTTTTCGCTTTGTTAACTGTAAGTTAGTTGCACAACACCAAAATGGTCCGTGATTTAATTCCTGATGGAGAGATGTTGATAAAAACGTCCCGCAGTTTCATTTATCAAAACTAAGAAAAAGGCGATACCTCTGGAAGAACTCTGGTTGTTTAGGGTTAAAAAAGTGATACTGATGAGACTTAAAGGACAAGTTCACCTTCATAAACATAAGGATTGAGAGAATGTAGCAATATTAGTAGAACCATCATTGAAAGTTTGAGGAAAATCAGACAATCCGTTCAAAAGTTATGAATTTTTGAAGTTTTTGTGCAGTACCCGCTGGATGAGAAGACTACTGCAGTGTATGAATAACTTAGATGTCACATGCGTACAACAATACAAGGAAAATATAAGGAGAATTTCACAAAATTCCATCTTTTGAAAAAAGTACACATTCCCCTGACTCGTTACCGACAAATGTTATGGGTAATATTGTTCCCCCTGCCTTTAGAAAGAAGCAAGTCAAGTGCTCTTTTATTATGCGAAAAAAAGTGAAAATATGTTGAATTTTCTTTTACATTTTGTTTATACTGTTGTACGCATATGACTCACAAGCTGTAGTAGTCTCCTCATCCAGCGGTTCCAACACAAAAATTTAAAAAATTCATAACTTTTGCATCGATTGTCCAATTTTCCTCAAACTTTCACTGATGTGTTCTACTAATATTGTTGCATTTTCTCAATCCTTATGTTTATGAAGGTGAACTTGTCCTTTAAGAAATTGTATTCCAATTACAGCAGGTGTCATTGCCAATCCATCAAACATCCATCAAGTTGGCAATTTGTGAACATACACAACCGATTTAAGTCAACTGATGTTATGATGTCCCATCAGTGTCTGCAACGATTGCAGTTCGTTGTATTTCGAAGGTTCGTTAATCCGAAAATTATATAAGGTTCGTTATTCCGCAGGTTCTTTAATCAGAAAAAGAATTAAGGGTCCTAACTACGAAAGTTCGTTACCACACACGGTCTGTACACTTTCGGATTAACAAACCTTCGTAATCATGAATTTTCTTTTATTTTCGGATTAACGAACTTTCGGAATAACGAACCTTATTTCATTTTCGCAATTACGAAAATTCGGAATAACGCCACTTTTAATGTTCGGACTAAGGAATCCTTTTTCATATTCTGATTAAGGAACCTCTAGGTATAGGGAATTTGAGTGTTTCGGAATAACGAACCTTCGGAATAAGAACCTTATCTAAGTTTCGGATTAACGAACCTTCGAAATACCACCCGTCTGCAACCCTCCATGGCCATTGTGAATATCAAAAATTTAAGAAAGCATCTATCCCTGTCCATCAGAAGTTTTGTATTCGTCAGCTCTTTTTCCTTCCCTTAGAATGATGTTCAGCTTGATTTCAGTTGAATTATCAAATCTCCGTGAATTACTGTATGATTTTCATATAGGGCAATATACATTGGTTGTGTTTAATAATACATGTAACTGCTCTGAGTCAAAATGGGAGGGACGCGCACTAAATGTCCAGTGTTTGTCTGTCTGTGTACATGTGTGTAGGCCCTAGGTATGTACGTATGTTTGTATGCATATTGTGTGTAAGTGTGTGTGTATGTATGTATGAATCATTTTATAATGTATGAGTGCATAATGGACTGACGTTTCTGTTTACTGATAAACAATACCTTCACTTGTACGCAATAGTACAAATGTCAATATCGACAAAGTGTCGATGTTCTATCCGGCAGTAGCTGGTTATTCTATTTGTTAAGTTAAGACAAAGTGGGTATTATTATTTAATTACTGCCTCTAAACATTCGTTGCATAATTTGACCGAGAAAAGTTCAACGACACTCATCCTATCCCCCCCCCACCCTCCAAAAAAAAAAAGAAAAAGAAAAAGGCCATCCAGTATCGATATATAGAGTGATATACAAGACAGGCACCTGGTGTCGATGAATTGTTGTTGACAGACTCTAATCGGCTATGTCAAAGCGGCACAGTTCCGTATGTGTACCGGGTCGACGACAGAGCTATCGATATCTCAGATGACGATAGTTTGTTGCTCTAGCTCACCGATCGATCATCTAACGATTGATGAAAATGCTGGAGGACTGCGTAATTAAAGGTTCCCTTTCAAACTGTGCTGTTCTATTGATACCTGTCCAGTAGAAATATTTGCTCATTGAATTACACATCATATTACGTGTGATATGCAAAGTTTGACATCTTTGCTTTGTCCATGAGGCGACTATACAGTTTACTCAAAGGTTCTATGGCCTTCGTCGTTGTTTTGTTGTTTTTGTTGTATTCTTTAATTTTACATTTTTTACGGTGCTGTCACTGTTTGGTTTATGGTTATACACACTTGTATTCACGTAAACCATTAAAAACTATTCTGTTTATATCCACGCGTTTAAACCACTTGTTCTTGCTTCTTTCCAATCCAATCAGTCTTTATCTTTTAAAGAAACTTTCAAATGTTGATACGTAACTGATGTTAGTGACGTCACAATCCACGTATTCCTCTTTTTGTTTCCTCTCTTCCCGTCTTCCAATGCCATGCTCACTTAACTCGGCGCACACGCCACCGTTCAACAAGATTTCGTACTGAGTGAGCGGATGAGGACCCGGTGAATTGATGCTTTTACGTTTTTCTGGATATAGATGCAGAAAATCTGGGCCGCGCGTTCGGCCGTACGTATTCAGGTCAGAGCAACAAACACAATTACCACGCATGTTGCAGCGATATTATGCCGATCAATATACCTGATAGAAACCAGCCACATATAGTGACAATGCTACTCTCTTATAAACAAGATATAATACAAGAGATACACTTTTGGAAGTGGCGCTGCCAGTACACACGCGACAGTCTAATCAGTAGAAGTGATTATGCTATAGTGTGTGTACTTTGGAAGTTAGATAAGTAGCAGCCATTCATTTATTGTTACAGGACCTCAACAGTATGTATGTATTTCTATGTCTCTATCTACGCTCAAAGACAGACAGACATACAAAATCACAAACTCGCAAGGGGACGCACACCCATTCTATTTTGTTATATTTGATATATTTGATGTATCTTTTATTGAAAAATATGAAAATAAGTTTAAATGAATTAAAATGAAATATATATATAGATAGATAGATAGATAGATAGATAGATAGATAGATAGATAGATAGATAGATGTGTTGACATATCAGGTAGGTAGATCTAGATAGATATATAGATAGATAGATAGACAGACAGATAGATAGATAGATAGATAGATAGATAGATAGATAGATAGATAGATATGTTGACATATCAGGTAGGTAGATCTAGATAGATAGATAGATAGATAGATAGATAGATAGATAGATAGATAGATAGATAGATGTGTTGACATATCAGTTAGGTAGATCTAGATAGATAGATAGATAGATAGATAGATAGATAGATAGATAGATAGATAGATAGACAGATAGATAAATACTTAACAACTTGGCTCACTAATTGTCTGAGAAGAAATCCATTGCTATTAAGGACACTCAAAAAACTTGTAAATGCACAACAATCAGAATTCTTTATGACATGCGTTGTCTTTATTACTTGCATTGTATTATCGCTTTCGAGATGGAAGGATGTCTGCCTTCTAAATATTACACTTGTTACGCACAGACTCAATGACATTTCTATTTTGAAATGCATCCAGTGTTTATCTTATGTGGTTATTAGAAACCCTGCAATGAAACATGAATCGTCTTCAATAAGATGGCAAGTGCACACACTAGCAGCAAAAGATAGATACATTTAAAGGACAAGTCCACCTTCATATATATGTGGATTGAGTGAATGCAGCAATATTAGTAGAACACATCAGTGAAAGTTTGGGGAAAATCAGACAATCCGTTCAAAAGTTATGAATTTTCAAAGTATCTGCGTAGTCACTGCTGGATGAGAAGACTACTGCGGTATATGATGTCATATGCGTACAACCATATAAAGAAAATAAAAAGAGAATTTCACAAAACTTTACTTTTTGAATAAAGTGCACATTTCTTTGACTTGTTACTGACATATGTTAAGGGTAATATTATTCCCGCTACCTTCTGAAAGAGAAAAGTCAAGTGTTCTTTTGTTATGCGAGAAAAGTGAAAATATGTTGAATTTTCTTTATTCTTTCTTTATATCGTTGTATTCATGTGACATCACAAGCTATAGTAGTCTTCTCATCCATCCTTGAGTAAGCAGAAAATTCAAAAATTCCTAACTTTTGAACGGATTGTCCGATTTTGCTCAAACTCTCACTGATGTGCTCTACTAATATTGCTGCATTCACTCAACCCACATGTCTATGAAGGTGAACTTGTCCTTAAAGTGTGCCCATACTTTTGTACATATCTTATGCAATAGGTCATTATCATGTAATCGAAATATTCATTCATTGACAAATATAGCGAACTATGATACTGTATCCGATGCAGAACTGTATGTAGGACAATGCATATAATACGAAGAGAAATTCAGTTCATGGTACTGCATTCAATGCAAAACTGTTATGTTATATATAATTACAAATAACATTCTAAATACATGTACATATACATATGCGCACGTGAGTGCTTATGTACACAATAGTAGCAGCAAAACATCAAATATAAAGAAAACACGGACGTGACCTTGCTATAAACAGCTAAACGGTTGAGACTTGGAATATTATTCACTGACAGATATTTACTTGCGATTTTTTTTTCATTTGAACGAACAGTAGTGTGGATTGGCGGGAATTCAATAAAATCTAAGCAGTGGGCTTGCGATGGCAGTAATTACAATGTGAATTGGTATCTCGATTTGGAGGGATTTTGACCCGTTCGTGCAGAGGTGGAGAGCGGGGGAGGGGGAGGGGAGAGGAAGTGCGCAATATTAAGCTGTCAATCTCCTTTCTCCATTATGACTGGGTATCCTCTTCTTTTTTTTTTCAATCCCATTCACGTCAGATTTGTTGTTTCACGACCCATCACTGAATGTTCCAACCATTGCAATATATATTTATTCTATTTCTCTTCCACCCTCCCCCCCCCCCCTCCCTTTCCCTCTGAAACCTTTGGGGAACTAAAAAGTATGAAAACTTAAAGCCCAAAGAGCAAATTTGAATCAGAAATATCATTGAGGAACTGTTTATAATACTATGACATGAAAGTGCGCACATGCGCAATAATATACTTTTGTAGCAGATCGAACTGATTTATTCAATACTCTGGTATCTTATTTTACAATCATGAAAGTGGGCTATTCCATCAGGATAATTATGTAGAAAGACCTTTTCTGTGGTGTTAGGAAAAAAAGAGTGCCAAGGTGGGCTTGATATTGACATTTTTGTCGATTGAAATATCAGCTTTATATATATAGCTCTATTCAAAGAAAAAAAAGCTGCGTTCTCAAATGTATTGAGTGTGTTTATGTGTGTGTGTGTATTGTGTGTGCATGAGCTTTAATTCATGAATAATCATTGTTTAATTTTGAAGATTCGCATTTTTTGTGCATCACAATTCTTGTTAATGGAGATAATACTTCATTTTGACAGAATTTTTCACAGAAACAGAATAGATGATGTGACTTTTATGACAAACGCCGAATCAAAATTGTTGAAGATTTCTTTCCGTACATATGAACATGATAGGATACGTTAATCTTTTACATGCCACATTTGTTATTCCATTTGCGAAAAAAAAAAGTTGAAAATCATTGTGTGCTTTCATTTATATGTGATGGTCTTTTCTCCTCTATTCTTAAAGTCTTGGTGTTGCCCCCTTGTATCAATCCAACAGTGACTCTAAACAAAGAAAAGGAAAGAGAGAAGGAAAGAGAAAGGTGACAAACGCGGAGAGAGAAAAAAATGAGGAATGAACCAAACCCTGTCATAGTTTTGACACTTCAATTATCGGAGTGATGAAATAATGTTTTTCCAACATAAATGGGAACAAAACTGTCAAAGATTCTACCCCCAGGCCATCTCGCGTGGAGCTAAAATGACTGTTTTGGGCCCCGTGTACCTTAACCTCCAGGTATGATTCCCACCCCATCCCCCTCCCCTCTTTCATCTCGTTCATTCCCCCCCCCCCCCCCTTGGTCTCCAATACCCGTCCCTCAAACACCCTTTGTTGTAGGAAATGAATATTCTACAGCGGTCCAGCTTTTGCAACTACTATTAAAAGGTGCGAGCGTTATTATCATTCTCATTGTCACCATAATTGATGTGTGCGTTCACGCTGATGTCACGAGCAATAATATCCAAATATGAAAGGACAGGGGGAAAAAGGACATAAAATGAAATGGATAAGATAGAACGTGGAAAATGTACGGTAATTCTATCCACGCAAGAATGGCAAGTGTACGCAATCCTGCACCGTGGCTAGATGGGAGCAAATAAGAGAATAAAAGAGAAAAGACATAGAGAGAGAAAAAAAAAGAAAGGGAGGGAGAGACACATAGAGACAGAGAAAAGGAGAGAGAGGCCCCAACTGAGAGAGACAAGCCGAGAGAAAGAAACAAAGGCAGAAAGAGAGAGAGACAGAGAGAGAGAGAGAGATGGAGAGAGGAAGAGAAACAGATAAAGAAAGAGGAATATACGGAAATATAGAAGATACAGTATATATATATATATATATATATATATATGTGTGTGTGTGTAGAGAGAGAGAGAGAGAAACAGTAAAGAAAGAGGAATATACGGACATGTAAGAGATACAGATATAAGAGAGAGATATAGAAACATATATAAGGATAGAGAGAGAGAGAAACTGTAGAAAAAAAGGAATATACGGACATATAAGAGATACAGATATAAGAGAGAGAGATAGAAACATATATAAGGATAGAGGGAGAGAAACAGTAGAAAAAAGGAATATACGGACATATAAGAGATACAGATATAAATATATATATATAAACATAAGGATAGAGAGAGAGAAACAGTAAAGAAAGAGAAATATACGGACATATAAGAGATACAGATACATATCTGTATAGAGAGAAAGACATAAGGATAGAGAGAGAGAGAAAAGAATTGAGAGGGAGGGAGGGAGAGAGGGAGAGAAAAGAAAAGAGAGAGTGGGTCCCTTTTAACGTTGGAGAGAAATTGTTTTTAATTAAAAGAAAGACACAATATTTCCTGGGTGTTTAGTCAGAGCGCGCTTCGCCCAAATTTGAATGCGTAACTGGAGATTGCTGGTGCCAGGGCTCGTAGTCAACCCAGGCCCGGCGTTTCATCATAAATCAATTTGAGTTTGCTTACCCAAACAACCTTCTTGTTTCGGTCGAATTAGCAGCATTTTGGGGGAGATACGAAGTGATATAATTTCTCATGTTATCGATTTCGATTTCATAATTCTCCCCTCTCTCCCCCTCTCTATCTTTCTCTCTCTCTCCTTCTACCTCATTCTATTTCTCCCCCTCCACATTTTTGATTAATCGCGTTAGAGATCGGTTATTTTGATTTCTCTCTTTTTCATACTAATGGCCATTGCCGAAGGGTAACTGGCACAATTTGTCCGTAAATTCGAAGTTATCGAATTCATATTTGTTATTTGCCGTCTTTTTTTTCTTTCTCTCTTTCTTTAATTTCTTTCTCTTTCCTTCCTTTTCCTTTCCCCTTGCGATTGGCCTGTTGTTGTATTGTACCGTAGGTTTCCAATGACTATATGCATTATCAAGAGTTAACTTGTCACCAGAAAATTCTAAATCGACAGTGTCATTCTCAGAGGATTCGGAAATAAAAATTGTTCTTGACGTTCCCGAGTGAAAACAGTGCGAAATCACTTATCGCGATTTCCTGTAAGACATATCTCTATTCCAAACTACTTGTTTGTATTTCCCGCATATTTTTTTCATGGCTTCTTCTTCACGATTATTTGACAACATGTTCCTTCACAAATGGTTATGTAATCGTGAGATTATACTAATTAAACAAACATAGGTGACTTTACATCTTCAATAAATGTAACTTGCAGACATCAATAGCATTAAAGTATATTCCAAAGCTCCAAATTAATTGTGCCATATTCATACATTTTCATGGTCATCATACTCATCAGGTACAATACATAGGCAGATTATATTTCTCGTTGAGATTCATTTCGTTGGTTTTTCCTTGACTTGCTCATCATTTGCTACCTAATTTCCTCCTGTTGGTATATTATTTTTCATCTTTCTTCTCCTGAACCTCCCCCTCTCCCTCGTATACCCCATTTTTCGTCTTCCCCAATCTCCTTTTAACCTGTCTCCACAGTTCCGCCTGGTTTGCTTCAAATCTTCCCAAACCGCAACAGACACTAGACACCTGACTTAAAATGACGATAATCATTATGACTGATTAAAAAAAAAAGAATCCGAGCACAATATCTCATTCTTCTCTTCATCCTCATCTTCATCCTCCTTCTTAGACGGACACAGCTGCTGTTCTCCTCCAGCCAGCTCCTCGCGAGAAAGTGCAGCGGTCATCCAGCGCCGAGTCTTAATCCCCCGATCCGGCTCCGCATCATTATCGTTGCCACCGCCATCATCCAGCGAGGCGAACGGAAGATCAGCCTATCAAGCCCGCGCGCTGATCGCCCGTACACATCACCGGCGTAACGAATGATTCGATTAGACCATCACCTGCCGCAGAAAGGGTGGATAGGGGAAAAAAAGGAAAGAGGTGGGGAAAGAAAACCAAAAAACACGGATAAACGCGGATATTGAGTGTAAGAATAACTATAGATAACTTGTCCAAATACAAGGGACAGCAGGGGGCTGTTTTCCTTGTACTCCGATATAAATTTGCAACTGATTTCTACCCATTTGCGAGGGCATTTATCTAACCGCGCGTGCAAACATTGATGTGGCGCGGGGACCCCTCTGTTTACTTTCAAAACGAAAGGGACGCATCAGGACTTGGGATAGGTATGAAGTATGTGAATGAGAGGTGTTACTATGACGACACATTCACGAGTTCGTGTTATTTCTCGTCTCGACGAGACTGACTCGATGACTTTTGTCTCGGGCGCGGGATGACATCGCTTTTGCCGTGATGCGGCAATTTTGTGAGAGATAAGGAAGTATCACTGTCTCGTTGAATTTTCAATGGGTTGCATTCAAAACAGCATGATTGGGGTTGGCACTGATTAGAGCTCATAAAATACAGCATTGCTTCCTTTCACTTTCTCATATTTTCATGAGTATTAACATATTATTATTATTAACACAGCATAAACATGTCAGGGTGGCTTATTTTTTTCCACATGACGGGTAGTTACGGCTAGTACGTCACCCACCCTTTTCACATGTTATAGTCAAAAAGACACTTTTCCCTGAACCGTTGCCGAATATAGAATTATGGCTACAAAAACAGGGGCTCTAAATAAAATGAGCAAACACGAACCAGACGTGACGTTTTACGAAACAAGCGTAAAAACAAAGGCAGGGAACTTCCGTTAGACGACTTTTACATAATTATCATTTCTATGTTGGTTATATCTAACGAGTTTTACATGGTGTTTAGGGTACTGCTGCTCTCATGACAAATGCGAAGTTGAATAACAGATGGTAAAAGGAAAAGAAACACAAACAATGTAAAGACGTTTACTTTCACGAAAACTATTCATTGTTCTTCATGATTAATCGTCATTCTGAAACATGTTTAACAGATCACAATATTCCTGCTGGAAAGCACACAGTGTCTCACAGTGTGAAGCACAGGCACAGTGTAAAACACAAACACGTTGTGCACACACTGTGAAATCTCTTCACACTGATAAATTCGAGCGTTTAAACAATGTGAACTCATTGTGAATCATCAGTTCACTCTGTGAATTATTTCTCTGTGAACTCCCTGTGAAAAAAAAAAAACAAACACCACAGTGTGAAATCATTTTCACACTGGTATATTCGAGCTTTTTCACATAGCCGACTATGTGAACACGCTGTGAGATACTGTGTTTTTTTTTCGGCAGGGATGTGATACACTGGGCGTTATGGCTCTCGGATTAATATACTAATCTTTTGTTGAAAAATAATCAGTGTTTGTTGGGGTACTTGTTGAAGTGGTTAGATAACTGAAGGAATTCATCGCTACACCATGAATTTCCAAGACTAAAGACTGATGTTTCGAAGTTGCAATGACAGTAAAGCTGCATGATTTTGTTGGATTTGATGGATTTGATTATTGTTCTTCTCGAAGAACAATAACAAATGAAAGACAAAGTGTGTCAAGATAATGAGTGAAACCCGGAAACATAATATGTCACAGGGAAGCTTACAATTACTAGTATGGCATTGATATACTGAATGATTAAAATCAGAGGCGCAAAATGCTTGATATATAGTGATTAGGAAGGAAGGGTTTCAACAGCCGCTAACTTTCTCTAGCACTATGGTCAGCATGGTTTCTTTCTCTTTCATTGCCTTTACACGAAAGTGTTCAAGATCTCAGTCCACAGGGGTGTCAAGTGTCTTGCCAACGGGGGTGTTACTCCAGCACAGATGCTGTATAGAGTACCAAAGTGTGATGTCTTCGACATTCATTGCCATGGAAACTGGTTCTAAACAACATCACCTGGCCCGAGTGTTTGTGCGCGCACCTGGTGTCCAACCCAACTATGACAAAATTCTGTGACATCATCATTTGGGTCTCTATATACCTCCGCAATTTTGATTTTGTTGGAATAATGTAGATAACATCATAAGTAATATTATACGTATATAGGACTACGCATAATATCGATGGAGATCATAAATAATGCAAAATGTGGAGGCGAGAAGTATTTTATGAAAATTCTTTCACGAGAGATGCATCATTATATCATCAGTAATATCGTCACCCATGAGTATGGCATCTTTGTCAAATTCCAATTAACCTGTTAATGAATTTGAATTACTCTGTTACAAAAAAAGAGAAGAATATGGAATAAGAATGGTTACGAAAAAGTTTATCTTATAAAGAGCTCACTGTTGACAATGCACGTTGGATTACCGTGCGCATATATCATTCGAATCATATTCTCCTATCAAAACGCACACCCACACGTATAGAATATAAGTACATATACAAATAGATGACGAATATAATATATATAGGAAGATAAAATAGATAGATAGATAGATAGATAGATATATAGATAGATAAAAAGAAAGATGGGTGTGTGTTCCTGATAGCATATAATTGTTTGGAAGATGAATGTATATACAAAGACTGTCCACTGTCGGCAACTGCAGGGATGTTTTAAACGAGGTTACTTCAAAAATCACATCGAGAGAGAGATATACAGAGGCTAGAGAGAGATGGAGAGAATGTATCACAAGAACGAGATAGGGAGAGAGGGGTAGAAGGAGAGATAGAGAGAGATGGAGATGGAGACAGCTTCAGGTCGTCTGCCTCGATCCGTCCGTCCCATCCCAGCCGATACGTGCTTGGCCAAAATATCGAGCTCCACGCGCGTTTTCCACCCGCGCGCTTATTGGCAACCCGAGCGGTGAAAACGAGCTTAACCAACCGACTGCTTCCCGCGGAAAAGGGTGCACGGTCGGACGCCGTGAAGGGTATATACATTGGGATGGGTTCATCGAGGGAACAGAGGCAACGCAAGACGTTCCATCTCGCTGGAGATTAAATTTCCTGAAGACGGTGAACACGAAGGAAGAAAGAAAAAAATACTGCTGCTGCTACTGATGATAATAGGAACTTCGACACCACTCGTGTATATGGCCAGACGACGCACGATATAGTTAGACACACGGTAGAGAAGCTGCTCATCACCCTATATGCGTGTGACTAAATTTGTCCAACAGGGTGGGAGGAATCCCTGATTATGGCGAAAGAAGCCAACTCCTTGGGTGAATGTCTCCATCCATCAAATGGTTTGTTGTTCACGAGAGCTGTCTGTACTTTGAGGTGCCATTGCACCGTATAGGAGCTACTGAATGAATTTCCTATAGCTCAGTGAATGTTACCAGTCCCTCTCCTCTGTTATACACACACATGATAGAAGCCAAGGAACATTGTATATCTGATAGTAAAGTGCAGTTAGGTGCATTACTCCATTTTGGGGTGACCGTGCGGACCATCAGTACATATATACATGTCTGCTTATTTTGATACGTCTACCTTTTAGAACAATACATGAACAATACATACATTTTGTTGGAAATTAGATATAAACTGAACTGAACTGCACTGAAATGAAATGAAATGAAATGTACATGATGAGATAATTCGTGAACAATACATGCATTTCGTTGAAAATGAAATATATGAATTGAATTAAAATAAAATGAAATGAAGTGAACTGAATTGAAATGAAATAAAATGAAATGAAATGAAATGAAATGAAATGAAATGAAATGAAATGAAATGAAATGAATGAAATGAAATGTAATAAAAATTAAAGGACAAGTCCACCTTCATATACATGTGGATTGAGTGAATGCAGCAATTTTAGTAGAACACATCAGTGAAAGTTTGGGGAAAATCTGACAATCCGTTCACAAGTTATGAATTTTAAAGTATCTGCGCAGTCACTGCTGGATGAGAAGACTACAGCAGTGTATGATGTCACATGCGTAGAACCATGTAAGGAAAATATAAAGAGAATATCTCAAAATATTATTTTTGAAAAAAGTGCACATTTCCTCGACTTGTCACTGCCGTATGTGAAGGGTAATGTAATTCCCCCTGCATTCTGAAAGAGGCAAGGCAAGTGTTCTTTTATTATGCGAGAAAAGTGAAAATATGTTGATTTTTCTTTATATTTTCTTCATATTGTTGTACACATGTGACATCACAAGCTGTAGTAGTCTTCTCATCCAGCTGACTGAGCAGAACTTAACAATTCATAACTTTTGAACGGATTGTCCGATTTTCCCCAAACTTTCATTGATGTGCTCTACTAATATTGCTGCAATCACTCAAACCACATGTCTATGAAGGTGACTTGTCCTTTAATGAAATGAAATGAAATGAAATGTATATTAAAATGTCTTAAAATGTAAAGGAATACAAGTGAGATCGATAAACGCTCGTATGCTGGAACCGCTCACAAGCACATAAAGACATACTTTGTCTCGCTGAAAGGAAAAGAAAATGCTTCGTACTGCAAAAGCTTTGAAACTCAAATTTCTGTCCTCGGTATTTTCCTCTACTACAATGTTGCATTGATTTTGTGTAACTATGTATACGTTAATGTTTTGGTTTCATTGTATTTTTGTCGGAAATAAAACAAATTAAATTATTCTTTTTTTTATAATGACATTATCATTTTAGCAGAGCGTGTAGCGGCAATAAAATTAGTATTACTCCTGCTTTAAACATTATTACAAAGCTGCCATTACAACCATTAAAACAGTATATGATTGGCGACTGCTATCAATTCATACCACAATTTTTATTTTTCATCTTCTTTTCTTTGAAACGTAATTCATCACGGAATGCTTAATGATTACTCACCAAAATTTTTTGAATAGACGCTCATAATCCATTCGTTCATAAATCTTGATCACTCTCTACATTTCTCTGTTAATGTGCTAGTTTCAATTTTCGCCAGGTTGACCAGCTACGCTGAAGCTACGTTTAATCTGCTAGAGGATCCGAATATTTGTCTTGTATGGTTAGCCTCAGTAAGCTTACCCGTTTACGAAAACATCTCAGATCTTTGTTTCGTAGGATTTTTTAAAGGAATCTTTCTATTTAAATGTAGTGTACGTCACTTCTTTATCCTCTTGTGTACAATGGGAAGTTTGAATACTGGAGATTAAACATCAAAAAAGGAAGAACTGAACACGAAGAAGACGTCATAAATGTTTTGGAGCCTCCAGCGAACAAATTGTCCATTAGTGGACAAAGCAGGAAAGGAACTGAAAACATGCGTGCAAAGCAAACATTTCGCGGGAAATTTTCGAGGCAACAATAACGAACTTCAAGGGAAAAATCGCTTCGTCGATGAGTGCTCGGTGTCTGTTCTATTTGTATCGAGATGAATTTTAAAGTCGGATCTGGTTTCATTCATGCTGGCACGTGGGCCCGTATCCTCTGGCGAAATTCTTCTTTCTTCTTCTTCTTTTTCTTCTTTTTGATATTTTTGTCATGTTGGTGCAAAAGATAAGACATAGATTCCATTACGATTTGACAGATTTATGGGTTGTCTAAGTCTGAAGTCTGTTTAAATTGTTTGTGGTAAGAATCCTAGGATTCATTTGGTGCATTTTTTGCCACCCCTTTCTTTCAGCCGTCATGCTTATAGTTACATGTCTAGTGGATTAGAATTTACTATGGGAGGACGGAGGGGGGGGGGGGAGATATAGTTAGTTAGGTACCTATATCTTCACTTATATTCCTATTTCATTATTGTTCACAATTTTTCTCAATCATTCCACGTATATCATTATGAAAATTGAATACGAAGATTGAAGACTGAATAAGTCTAGAGTTTGCATTGTGAAGGTTCCCTCAGGAAAGGAAAAAGTATGATACATGATTCGAGAAAGTGAGAGATAATGGGATATAATATATACACACACATGTGAAAACAAAAATACTCCCATGAACATGATACACACTATGATGGATGATAGATAGATGGGTAGACTGATAGAAAAAAAAGAAATGTAGATAGCTAGGGAAATAGATAAATAGATATATTAATGATAGACAGGTAGATAGATAGATAGATAGATAGACAGATAAATTGATAGATTGATAGATGGATTGATAGATATATAGAAAGTTAAATAAAAATGAGTGGAAAGTGAGAGACGGAGAGAGATATGAAGATAGATAGAGAAATGGAGATAGAGAGAGAAAGAAAGACATCAGAAGGGTTCAAAGGATGGGCAAATAGCAAATTGGGATAGGGATAGTTATTTGGAGACGATGACTTTGTAAAGATGCAGGAATAAACTGAATTATTTGAGTGAGTGAATGGGGGCAAGTGATTACCAGCTGAGTTGGAATACATCGGGAGAAAAAGGAAAAACGTTTCTCCTTTTTTTATTTGTCTGCCATAAAGAATGTGTAAAGGGCATCGGACAAAGTTTGGTGGATGTAAGCCTAGGACGTAATGTTTTCTATTATCTTTGAAGACCACTCCCATATTTTACCCTTAAATTCAATTAAAGGAGATCTGTACCAAACAAACGGGCCGGCTAATTGCATATCGATTGTTTAAGTGCCGTCGGTATGAAACGCGGTGTTCTCAAGGTAACAGCGGATCCTTCATTATGAAAAATCTGGCTTATATCATTAGCTTCAGCTTCAAAAGAGCGGCAAGAAAAATGACACGCAACATTACAGGTCTTCGTCCGTGATTTGACGAACGGGCCAGTACCAGCGTCCAAATGCTGCGCAGTCTTGGAACGCGGTAATCGTATGCGCATTCGAGCGCGAGTAATACGTAGGAATTGTCGCGTACAAGGGAAAGCGGATTTTTTTTTCTTGCCTACTTTCATTTTGCATGCGCGCGCACCTCACCGAATCAGCAAGCGCTCCTTCAATGTCATCTGGCTTGGAGTATGAATCGAAGAGCGCATCATATGGCCTGCTACATCTGAAATGGAAATCTATATTCCGTTGCGAGCTAATCACAACCTTGACCACATTTTGCCATTCCCGATATTTCTTCCTTCCTCGTCTTTGTTCCTCCTCTTCCTCCTCCTTTCTCTCTTTCTTTTTTTTTCTCTCTCTGTCTTCTCCTCTCAGACTTTGATTTCTCTTGTCCTGATTACGACAAATGCAACAGACTTTGCCCATAAAGATGGGGATTTTTTTTCTTCTTCTTTTCAATCGATTGTCGAGATTCTGCATCTCCGCACGCTGTTTAATTTCATTGCGCTCGCTACTCACCTGACGCTCTTCACACGCAAACCCGGCAGTGTCCCGTGGGGCAGCGCCAATGAGGCGGATGCTTGAACGCGCGCGCACCATGGGCCCTCATAGTGCATGCATAATCGTGCAATATCAACGAGATAGATCACATCGCACCCTGCTAATATCAAGAGATTTTTGAGAGAGGAAATATATATATTGGCGACGGGGAAAAGGAGGGAGCTTGATGGATATAGCTGGTTCGTAGGTGGTCCCGGCATGAAACAGCGAGCGAGGTGTTCGTCAGGAATCATGTCGTACACCCTACGTGTGAAGTAAACGTAACAGAAGCCGACGGGGCCAGGCCAGGCGATAACCGAGGAGAGCATAGAAAGAACGAAGTCACTCCTCCCCTGCGTTGCCGATTTACGTGCAACACGAGTTTAAAAATGAACTTTCCCCCTCCGTCTTTTGACGCATAATATTTGTTTTCTCATTTAGCTCCGAACAAAATGTAACATAGAAAACGTATAATTGATATATCCTCATTTATTGCAGAAAGTTTTTGCTTTTGTTTTTTTTAAATCGAAATGAAAATATCATTGATCTTAGCAACCTGAATTGAATAGTGAGCATTCTGCCTTCAAATTTGGTTACGCAGTGTCGTGTCCTTTTGTGGAGCAGTTTCGACAATCAACATTATTTTGACTTACTCAGTGGTGCTAACACAACGTGATCAAAATTTTAAGCGCAGGAATCGGTCAGCTAAATTTTACTGCAGTGGCAGCAATTTGTATACATAGCTACACAACTGGGGAAATACAGTAGATTACGAAAATAATAGGACAAATTTGTTGCACTGAAATAAGCCGGCCTAAAATATCCTTTACAGTGACATAAAATGAAAGCAATAATGCAAGCGTATGGCTTAAGAAAGGGATATATTTGAGCTGCACATTTTTATAGATATTTCACCATTCAATTTCCACAGATTAGCCTGTTCCATAATACTGTATTCTAAAATCCCCATAGACTTAATACACAGGCCACCAGATATCCATATGGAATGGGTTTAGATGTGTTACGATTCTCCCTTAATACATTTTTACCACACTAGCAGTCTGTACCTCAGACTATAGGGCGACTGTTCACAAACACTTTAACATCTCCCGTAGATAGCAGCTTCCCCGATCAATCTCTACAACTGTATTTCCCTCGATGATATGACTTTAGCGTCGGCTTGGAATCAATATTAATCAAAAAATAATCTTGTCAGTATAGTAATGTACGGAAGCATTATGTAAACATATAGATATCCGAATATAAACATAAATGTATATATTGTATATATATATATATAAATTATATATATATATATATATATATATATTCATATTTATATATATATGAACTTTTTCTTTGCATTCAACTGATGTTTTTCTTGTGAGGGGCCCCACATCCTACAAGCTTTGTCTTTTCAGTGGGTCTCTCCATTTTTCGAATTATGCATATTGTTTACTTATTTCTAATCACTTGACTTTTATGATAATGTATAATTATCGTAAGGTGCTACAATCATTGTACATTCTTTTCATCCTACATAGTTTTACGCACCTTATTTTCTGTTACCAAAAAAAAAAAGAAGTGATGTCTATATGTTCTTGTCGAAAAATGAAATAAAAAATTGAATTGAACTGACTTGAATTGAATTGATGACCCTATTGTGATACATGGAATAAGTGACATGTCAACGTCTCTTAAAGTGACAATAGTATTTCATATATCTCACTGAATTTGGATACACTGGACTTTTAAGAGAATTTTCAAAGATGCGGACAGTTACTTTATCTTAATGTTTAATGTTTCAAGTGATCAGTAGTTAAGATCATAAGGAGAATGTTATAACTAATCGAAAGTTGTATAGGCAACTTTAAACAATCAAGCAATGCACAAGGAAACACGAGATGAGCCGACTGGTTTCCAAAAATCGCTCCACCACCGCCTCCCCCTTGCCCCTTCTTTTCTCTTTTCAGGCTCGCGCTAGTTGTACTCACGGTCATAATTTTCAAATAATTGATGCTCGCAACCTCGTGTTATTTTAGTCTAAGATTTCCCTCCTGTCTAATTGAGCAGCTACATTCCCATGAAATTGTCCCTGCCAAAAACAACAAGGTTTGAGGGGTAATGGGAGGCGAAGTATCAATTCATCCGGTTAAAATCCGTGATATATCTGGGGGCTGAAATGATTAGCACTCTTCTTCTCCTCCTCCTTCCCCCCCCCCCCTTCCTCCCTCCCATCTTCATCTCTGATTCCCTAGCCCATATACAAAACCAGCTTCGCCTCCTCTTCTCCCCTCCGTTACGCAAAGTGAGTTGGCACGTAGTCGCCACACGCTAATTACTGGAACCAAAAGGGGAACATGAAACACGATAGTGCGAGTGGTGGTAAAAATATGAAACATCCAGCGCATATACCAAAAACAACTGGAGGGGGAGAGGACGAAGTGTCTTGGAGCGTCTGTGGAGAAAGAATAATCTGTCACGCCTCGCTGACGTAAATTTTCTGGGTTTTTTTTTCTTCCTCAAAAGGCCTTGAACTCAAGTCGTTTCACGCCACTCGTACAGGCAGAGAAGACGTTTATCGTTACAATGCAAAATTATACACTTATCGGGTAAGGAAATGTATTTTGATTTATTTGTGAAGAGAGCATAACAAAATAAAAGAATGTGGAGAACCTCAAGAAGCATGGACCACTTATTGTTAGAGATGATGCATACAAGGTGGCTGTCAGAGAGTAGCTGTGTTTCATTCCTTTTTATCTTGAGCGGAGTTACATGCATTTCTTTGTTATTTCTTTTGAGTTGGTTGCTTGGTTGGTGTCAGTTATCTTCTACGGAAGCATATCCATCGTCAACACTGAGCGATTATTCACTTATTCATCATTAATCCGAGAGACCTTATAAGAACATAAGATATCACTTTTCCTGTGAATTGACGTCACATTTTGGAAAATCCGTCAAATATTCTTTCCATTACCTATAATCATGACATGTTTGTATGAATATATATGTATGTATACTAATATAAATATATATATATATATATATATATATATAGTTACATATATACATATATTTACTTTTATATACATATATTTATGTGTGTTTGTGTGTGTGCATTTTATATAATACAAATCAATTGAAAGATACATATAGGCATAGATATTATATCATCGGTAAACATCGCATCACATGTTACGATTTTCTCATTATTGTGTGGAGTAATGCATTTGAGAGAATATCGGCAGAGGTTTTCTCACAAAGGACCACACACTTCGGCTTGCGTGTCCTTAGCTTAGAGCGGTGCAACTGGTCAAGCACATCGACAAATTGAGGTAATTTCCCTTCCAGCGCCGACTAATCCCGTGTCACATCTGTACGAATTAATTTCTTTGCAGTAAATTATCGACTTTTTAGCTCGGGCAATGCCCAGTTTTGATTTCCCCCCTTCCTCCTTGTCCGAGCGTTTCTGAAGCCGACGTAGCGCTCTCAGTAAATCTTTATCACAATATTTTCTTTTCCGTAGCCCCCATTCTCTTATTAATAACCGCATTTCTCTCTCTCTCTCTCTCTTTTCTTTTTCTCCCCAAGTTCGTATTGTGGTCTGTCCTGTTTTTAATTCTTGCAAAAGAGACGGAACAGAGGAACTAAGGTTAATTCTCTTGTACGCTTGTCACCTGCGGTTTCTGGATCGATATTAAGCACACGAACTCTGCTCGTTATAAGCTGAAAACAACACTACCTTCGGCAGAATTTTTCAGCAGTTTCCCATCGCTATCCGTGCTTGACATTTGCTTGATGACAGTCAAGCTACGGACGTTACGGGTGCGAGGAGGACGATGGATGTATTATACACAGAAAGCCAAACAATCAAAAGCAACACAATTGCATCGGTAGCACAATAGCACTCTCAAAATAACAACAACAACAACAACAACAGCAACAATGTCACATTGGGAAATTAGACCGCGTCGTGACAAACACGTCGAACACAGTAAGTTGACCATTATCATAATAGGTATAGGTACATGCTGGTTCGTTATATTACACTAACACTTACTCTTTCAAATACACACAAACACGCATGATAGTGGATCTTTGTACAAACACATGACATAAAATAGGACAGTTAATATTGCTACCATAATCGTCATATTCATAAGCATTATCATTCATGATGCTATGTATGTGTATGTATATGTATATGAGTTTTATAGCAATAATAATGTCACAACAGAGGAATGCATTAAATACCAATCTTGATTTTAATTAAAAATCCGAATTTTCGGGTGTCCTCCCCCTTCGTTGGATTTTTAATTAAAATCAAGATTGGCATTTAATGCATTCCTCTGTTGTGACATTATTATTGCTATTTCTAGTACTGCCAATACGAGAAGCAACTACAATATATATATATATATATATATATATATACATATATATATATATAGATAGATATATATTATTATTATTATTATCATTATTATTATCATTATTATTATTATTATAATCATCATTATTATTACATGCTGGTATCTTTAAAGTTATTCTTCAAAGTAAGTATCTCGCTCCGATTTATTGGTGTATTTTATTATTTTCATTAAGGTCATGCTGGATGAAACACAAAGCAACACAACAAAAAACGAAAACAAATAAAACAACAAATATTTCCATGGAAAATTTAAAACAAAAGAAGTATTTAGAAATACCCTTCCGTATCGCTTTGAATTGCATAAGAGCTGTAACAGACGAAGATTTGATATTAGGATAAAAACAACATACTGACTCAAAGATTTGAGTGAAAGGTTTGAGTCAGCAACAAAACTCTTTCTGGCTTATCATTTATATCACTCGACGAATCGACGACGATACATCGTCACACCAAAAGGTGGATTTTTTCCAAGATGACAGTGATTTTCGTCGAGTGTATGCCATGAACTGTTCAGAATGCTATTATGGAGAGCGTAAAGTAACATATTGATTGAAAAGATTGACTGTGGAGATTAGCGTTATGACTATATTGTAACATAACAAAACATTGCAACCACAGAAAGAGAAATGAAAACCCTGCTGCAAAATTCTGCGCACAACAGCGCAGCGGGTGAAGTGTGGTGTGTTGTCGGTACGGATGCCTGCTCGCTGCGGGATGCTCTCTGCTTCACAGCACTATTTACACAGTATAACGGCCCGCTCCCGTTCGTTCGTGCCTCTCTCACTGCTTTCTACTCAGAAAAATTCTCTTTCCAATCCATAGATATTAGCTGCCAACACGCACACACACGCGCGCGCGAGGTTTAACTCCTCCACGTACGCACGGACGTCTCTGTACCGTATTGCGCTTGCCCCTAGCTGATTAAGACCTGGCCTCTCTGGAATCGATAGCTGAATATAACATTCTTCCTAAGCATCGACAAATTGAATTACAGAAACTACTATTTCATTAATTCAGGGCGAACTGCTTCCCATTCCAGGCCGGGCAACCCTCCCCCCACAAGTATATCCACTCATAACGTCGAATTAGAAGCTGCCAGTCCGTTAGGTATGATTCACGTCACTGTGAGATGGCCGAGGTATCGCGAGCAATAAAGCGAGATGAGCTGTTTATAGGCGCATGAATTTAATTTCGCGCAGGAGTTGATAGGTTGGGTGGCTTTGTCTTATTGCTTCAGAGAATGGATATAGACGCCAACTGGTGGATAGCTCCGACGTCCTAGTAGAATTCACAAAGAAGGGTTGTAACACATTTTGCCAATAACGAATAGCAGCACTGCAACATAAGGCAGCAATATTCTTTACGTTCAGTCACATCTCACATTTTTCTTCATTTTTTTCCATTTTTTTTCTCTCTGATTGCTACTTATGACCCTTGAATACTCGAAGGCAAGGCAACAGAAAACCTGCTGAGGATTTGTCACATTATAGCCTTTGTTTTTAATGAGAATGACACCTACATGTATGAGAAGTTGAGGTATGCAGAGTTGTATGTTGCCAATTGGTAAAAAACAAAGAACGCTAATCACTGTGATGTATGGCATTTCTATATCAACCGCATATATTATCAAACATTACATAATCCACTATCATAAATACTTTTAGACACCCTGTAATGTAGAATTGGGGACATGGGGGGGGGGGAGAAGGAGAGAGCTAAGATAGTGATATGGACCCCATTTCATGAAAGCTGTTAGGATAGCAATTCTTGCTAGTAACATATCAAGTACTTGCAGCAACATCAGCAGCCAATCAGGAGGCAGGATACCTCTCGTTACCATGACACCTGCCATTGCAGCAAGTGTCGGTATCATAGCAACTGTCTCTGAAATAGGATCCTGGAGAGAGGGGTGGAGTTATCTAAAACCTCCGTTATTTTCTATACCTTCGGTGATTACTTCAACACCTTTTATTATTCAAGGACACAATAGCACGACTGGTTTGTTCGTTGCCTCAATCAAAACTATAAACGTTTTTGTCGTCCTTTGACGGAAAAAAAAGAATCAATTGTATGACATATTTTGGTTCCGATAACGTCTGTATGTGTTTGCCGTTTTCCGTCCCAAATTATAGCAATAACAGACGAGTCATTTAAACAGGAAATATGACTTGATCGGGCTGGTTATCGTCAAACTCTGACCCTAGATATTTCCCAAGGGGGTTGCACTTTCCTGATGTTCAAATGGACATTCGTGGCAATTAATTGAAGAATAAAACAAATGTCAATTTTTGTTTTTAATGTTTAATCTCAGAACTTTGTAAGATTTTGTAAGCATGGTACATGGAAACTCCATATACAGCTGAAAGACCGGAGTAAACATCATTAATATTCGAGGAGGTGAATTTGAATGGAACTCTTCAATGTATAAAGATTGTCACTGTAACACCCAAGGCGACATTTATAATGTACTTTATTATAGTTACTTTTATATTGTAAGTTTACCTGAGGCCTGTAATCTTTCTAGTCAGACAGTGGTTATGAAGATGGTTCCCTGCACTTAAAATTATTTTTGTCAAACTTTATTTGAAATGTTCCCTCTATGATAATGTACCTTTATTTGATATTCCTATTCTTTTTTATAAGGTTTAATTCCCTGCCATTGTAGGTCTACTACACACACAAAAAAAGAAAAATCATACAGTTAAACTTGTTAAATTTTGTAATGCATTGTATTGAAAATGGATTATCATCCTGATATAATGATTTGACATGTTCGTACATTTCATTGCAGATAAAAGGCCCAAAGCAAAACATTAAAAGAAAATTACAACAAAGGCAAGTGTCTGCAAATTCTTATGCCTTTTTTTCTTATCCTCCATTTCTTCTTCAATATCTTCTTCCTCTTCATCACTTCCTTGTCCCAGATGGGTTCTCACAATATGACTGTCATACTGTACCAACATACCATAATTTCATTTATATATCTTTATATTTATTCATAATGTACTTTCTCTTTGCTACTATAATTTCTACCAGGATCTGTATGAGCAAGGAGGTATGAACCTCTATTTTTCTGCTTCTCTGGAATATTTTAACCCCTGAATCCCTTCTATCAGTCAGTGTTGAATTGCTATATTGTTAAAAGATTTACACTTTGGGTTGAGATTGGGATTCAGGTTTAACTTTTTGCAAGATAATTAGAAACCACTTATATTATGACATATCAAGAGCATGCAATTTTAAGAGAAACTGAAAGTTTAATTGTTAAAAATCGCTTTTGAAATGGCTGGGATCCCCTCCAAAAATAGCAAAACAAAGCGATCCTTATGAAAGGTGGTCCGGCCCACCTTTTATTAGGACCAATAGTTCCCAATTTCAGAATCATTTTCCCATGTCCTCCGGCTTCCATATCTTTTCTCCAAGGTTCTGGTTCTGACAGGACAAAATATTTTTTTTTTCAAATTTCATTTTATCTTCTTCTTTTTTTATGGGGGGGGGGGGCTGACAGCCTTTGCGCAAGCGGCAACAAAAACAAATAAGCACTCATCGTCCAAGATATTCATCTATATGCGATCATAAACGGAGAGGCCCCGCTAAAATTGGGAACAACTACTTTTTCCCATTTTTTTTTTCCTGTTCAGTTTTTACATCTTTTATTTCTTTTTTTTTCAAAGCGTCGTCGACCTTTGCAAACAATAAAAAAGAAGAATATAACGATGATAATGAATAATGCTGAACGTTCGCTGGCCGTGTCCATGACCTTCTGTCATTATTAGTTACTTTAATGCACTGTCTTCTCTTTTTTTCCCCTCTCTTCGTTTGGCGCCACGAACTCTTCCCGCGAATGAGGCTACAAGCAACCTCTACAGGGTGTGATAAAAAAAATCTACTATATGATGCAATAATGTTGTCCTGCACTGCCTTGAAGGGACATGTCATATAGTATATTGTTATGCATTGTAATGTATATGAGATCTAGAATAATGATGCAATATTTTTTGATGCGATGCAACTACAACATCTCCAAGTGGATCAATCAACTTCGGAAAACTAGAAACGTTGACTGCGTCTGTCAGGCATGCCTGGCAATACTCGTTTATTACGTACATTATCATAGATCCTATACATGTATATCTTTTATATCGAAGATATACATTATTATGGTTACACAGTTTTGTCAATGTCATTACTATATATCTCCTGTTATTTTGTTCTGATTATTTTTTTCTTTTTTTTTTTTGCACCCTTGTAGTGGGTAACATTTGATTGCTTACATAAACTGCACAATAACGTATGATGAAAAAAGATCTTCTTTCACAATATAAAAAACAACTGAGCTTATTTCCGTTATTGACAGTTTCTAAATATAATCATATACCATTTTTGGGGGACACCCTGTACAAGGTGTGGGTGCGTTATGACGTGCAGACAACAAGGTCATGACACAATGGCGGGAAGAGCTTCTGCTGTCTGCTTAAGACAAAACGAGAGAGAAAGAGGGTGGAGCGCGCCTTTTTTTTTCTTTCCCCCTCAAGACGTATTCACGATGTGGCTTTGTGTACCGTTCCCTTATGACTCCAGAATCGCGAGTTGTGTCTGTCGGCCTTGGGAAATGTATAGAGCGGACAATGGCGGGAGGAGATATGACACGTCGGTTATCGTCTGTTCATCTTCGGGCCTCGATTTGTCTATAGCCCGAGTATACGGTGTGGTATGAAGTTGTGTCGAGAGTACATGCCGGCGACCGAATAAAACCTGCTATCTCTTTCTCAAAAGAAAGAAAGGGGGAAAAAGGACACGCCGTCCAATTTCAACGCTGGCCTAGTTTTAACCGCCCAGTGTGCCAGTTTAAAATGTCGAACAATTTACCCATCCCTCTCCGTGGCAATAGAGCTGCATCGACACCATTGTTTGTCGGAGTTTAGTTTGATCTTCCAAACAAAATGTCATTGTGAAGTTCATATATCTTCTTTCTAAACAGTCTTCTCTTTATCTATATACCATATTTACATTTACAAATATATATGTACATAATACATATATTTACATAAATATATGTAGTCCTGTAATACATGTATATATAATCATATTATACTTACATACAGGGTGAGAGAGAGAGAGAGAGAGAGAGAGAGAGAGAGAGAGAGGTAAGGATTTAAGTATATCAATATCTACTCGTATATTCATCTGTTCATATTGTTGCATGTATAAGTAGATCGTATTAATTATTTTACGTGTGCGTCTATTACAGATAGATACTCATTCATGTCATACGAAATATGTAAATTATGTTTACATTATATGAACTATATATTTACATACAGACACACACATACACACACACACACACAGATACACACACATTATAAAATTGCTCTTTTTTGCATAAATATCTAAGTTACTTTTCACTTTTCGTCTGGCATTGAACAGGGTTGTATGAAACGTACTAAGATGTAATGAATATTGAGCCGAACACCCATGTTATTTGATTCAGTCATTGGACATCATTATTGTTTTATGGGCAAAGATTTATAGAGCATTTAATTTCCGGAATGAGATTAAGATGAAAAACTGCTGGCGCGGACAAAAAGTGACATTATATCGTTAAAATGAATCACTAGAATCAGTTCAAAAAATTTTCTGCCGTTGCATTATCATTCATTTATTTATTTATTCATCTATCTACTTACCTATTCATTTATTCTTTTTGTAACAGTAGATCGCAACACTGGCTTTCCTTTGTGCAAACAATAAGAAAGCTTCAACAAGATTCCATAGTCACCGTTCCACTAAACACACGCACGAACCCACATAGACAAACATACATACAGACAGACACACACACACACACACACACACACACACACACACACACACCCAAATAAACCAAACACACGCATTAAAAAAAAGCATATCAGAGTATGACTTTTAACATTGGTTTATATCTAACCCTTGGTGTGTGATGTACCAGTATTGCCGTTTGTGCATAGGCATATAATACCATGAGTAATGTGTGCTTGTTGGTGAGGGGCTAAAAGACAATTACACCTGTTCGCCTGAGCTGATGTCACCACATGCAGTCGTCTGTACAATTATCTCACATATAAAAGTGTAACTTATTTATAATGTAAATAGTTAGTGTACACACAACGATACCTGCACATAGATTTAAGAGCATCTTCCTTTGTAAGATAAACTTCTTTGTCCCCGTTCTTATTCCATGTTTGTTTGTCGTTGGTGTTTTTTTTTTTGTAATAGAATAATTAAAATTCATTAACAGGTAAATTGGAATTGGACAAAAGCTATCTTACTCATGGATGAAGAAAAGTAATGATGCATCCCTCAGGACTTCTCTCTATCATCTTTCTTGGTTTCCTTCTTTCTTTCCCTCTGTCTGAGACACATTCAAACATATACATAGACACACAAACACACACACACACACACACTCGCATTCAACGAATAAGTTATCATTATTAAGTCATACTTATGCTAATATTATTTTATATTCATGGTGCAAGTTCTCAATTACTGAAACAAGAAGTTGATTCTGAATTAGGTATTATGTGGAGAAAAATAAAGAAAATAAATGAAATAAACAAGTAAAAATTTAACTCAAAGCAGAATCTGTATGAACAATAAGTATGAGCTTTTACGAGGAATCAGAGACAAAATGCTATTCAACGTAAAATGTGATAATTCCAAGAGATGAAGGTGGAGTCTTCATAATTGGTACCGTTGATAAGTCAACATGGTGATGCATATATTAATTTAAGAGCCAAATTCAAAGGACCTTACTCGCACTTTGCAGCTTGTATTCTTAAGAAATTAGTGCAATGGTGTCATAAGTGAAGCAAATTCTGATAAATATGTGATTACAATAGGTCCCACTCTAGTTACAAATCAATCACCATACAATACCATGTTTTCATAACAAAATCTGAAGGCGAATCGTGTCGGTATAAAAATCACATTTATTTCTACAACACTATGGTTAGTTAGACAAGGCAATATTTGGGTAACTTTGACTTCTCGTCTGTATAAATATTTCATGGAGAGTTCTCGCGAGTCGCTGCCCTCCAACTTACCCAAGCTTTTTCGGCGATTTCCCCGTCGATGAGTTTTGACAGAGGTAATTGCTTACAATATTTTTGCATGACATGATGTGACAAAAGTTAGGAGAAGAATAAAGAGAAATGGGAAAGAGAGGAGAGAGGGAGAGAAACGGGGAAAGAATAAATAGGCAAGAATAAATTGATTGTGAAAATTGGAATAAAGGTGTGAGAAAAATGGGGCATGCAGATTCGATGAGTGTTCTGTCTGCGCGGAGCCGCGCCGGGCGTGTGCGAGCCGAGCCGGCTACTCACCGCAGCGCGCCGCTCTAGGGCACTGCGCAAGGGACGCCATTTCCAAAGGAGTCCAAATGTTTTGATAAGACAAGTCGACAGGCCCCGAGTACCGGAAGAGAATGGAAGAATAAAATGGGAAAAGACCTGTTTTACCCCTCTCTTTCTCTCTCGTTCCCTCTCAGCCTTTCCTTTTTTTCCATCTCCCCTTGACAAATGAGTTGGGGTAGAGGTCGAGCTATAGAGCTCTCGTCCTTTCTCCCCCTTCTTTTTCTACTTCTTCTTCTTCTTCTTGGATTCGGATAAGGTGGTTGTAAAGTAATTATTCCACGGTCGCGGAATACGATCTCAGCACAGAATAATGCCCGACTTCCGGAAAGGACTGCCATGAATACACAATCGCCGCACTAACCCTGCCCCTGGACCTGCGTTCAAATTCTCCGCCAGTTTTTCCCCAATGCCGAAACAAGAAATAAATGTCGAATGTGTGTGGCTATTTTCACAGGACACACACACGTACATACACACACACACACACACACACACACACACACACACACACACAAAGAAAGGTAAGTAATAGAGAAAGAAAGACAGAATAGAAGGGGAAGGGGGAGGGGAACTGAGTGAAAGAAACACAAAGTGTGATATTTCCGAAGCTATACGAGAGTGCTAGATTTGTTGGCAATAAAGGGGTCAGCACTGGTGTCTTTGGATGCGAACTGTGCACGCGGGAGAAATACAATAGGAGAAATGAGGCGTAGCCTTACGCGAAGGGGCGGGCAACTTGTCACTGGACTTGAAAGCCGCCAAATTTTCGTCTACTTTCGTTGTTGTTGTTGTTGTTGTATTCCCTCTCTACCTCTCTCTTTATCCTTCGTATACTTCTAGGCCGTCTGATATACGGAAAGGCCTCCAGGGCATATGTATTTCTGATTAGCCCTCGGATCAACCCAGAAATTAATCGCTAGCGCCACTTCCCTTGTTCCAAGAGCAGAATCACCTCTGCCGAGATTGTGCTTTTGACTATTTTGTCTTTCTCCCTCAAAAAGAAAGAAAAAAAAAACACACACACACCTCCCTTCCCAAATCTCTCTTCACTCTGTAAGCTCTTTCTTCCCCTCCCATCTACCTTTTCTCTCCCCTTTTTTGTTCAAAAGTCGTCTTCAAGTCCCCGTGAGCTATTTTCATAGGCCGCCTATACGTATCCTCGACTTTTTCGTGCCTCGTTGTATACACAGCAAAACACTTGACGTTTCCCCCCTTATTCATTTTTTCTTCTGTTCTTTCTGCCTCTCTTTTTTCTCTCTATGTTTCGCATATTCGTGCAAAAGGGCTGTTAGAGCCGATGTGTTGCGAGGCACAGTTTTGCAGATGCCTCATATAAGCTGCTGAGCGCATCCTGAACAACGCTGGTGTCGGTGGGGCGTTGTTTGAGGCGACAGCCTCGACTGGTGCGGACGAAACAAGCCATCGCCGAGACTAGGGCATTGGGGGTGAAATAGACAGAGACAGAGCCGAGATAGAGACAGAGAATATAGAGACAGAGACATGGGAAAAAAGGATCGAGAGATAGAGTCAAGGAAAGGGGAGAGAGAGAGAGAGAATGAGAATGTGTCAATCATGCAGAGCAAATCCCAACCAAATTTATGAATGCACCTCAGGGGCGAACGGCCGTGCAGAAACGCCAGCCACTCTGGCTTCCTATAGACACCAATTTTCCCTCAAAGCAGGGAGGTGGAAAGAGCCTCCCTGCTCAAAGTCACGTCGTAACGTGGAAGCTCTAAATCATATTCTCGTAACGATACATCTAACCTAACACTGAATTAACTAGAACCGTTCCTTATTCCACCCTCCCCATCTCCAGACCCCCCCCCCCCCATACAAAAATAGTAACTCTCCATTTGCGATTTTTTATTCTCGTCTATCTTTTTTTTTTAATTTTTGGTTACATCTCTTTATCGTGCCATCAAGAGTTTGCCCGAAACTAGTCCCCGCTTTATTTTCTTGAGGTCGCGGGAAAAACGAGATGAATGTATCTTCTGAATGAAACGTCCAAAGTATTGGATTTCGGAAAGATGAGGCAGGGTTTTGTGGGCAACTCACGCCCTAATGCTACGTTAAACGTTTCCCGAAGTGCGTCTCATTAAGGGGTGGTTTGATGAGACGGGAGGGGCGAAACACGGTGTCCGCTTTCATCAGTTTTGGAAGAGGAAGGAGGGGCAATACGTACCCGCTTACGCTCGATGTTGAGGAGTGAAAACAAAACAACACGCACCCCCTGTGAGGTACAAGTAGGGCAAATGTTGTATTCTGGATCGGGACGATTAAATTTCAGGCGAGTAGATTGTATGATAGAGGAACAAGGAGATGAGGGGTACAAAAAAAATATGCCGAGGGAGAAAAACTTATAAAGAGAAAGAGAAAGAAAGAAAAGTAGGAAGTGGGTGGGATATTCGAGAATTAGGGAGACAAAAATGTCGATTAAAAAGATTTGAAATAAAATCATTCAACTGGATAATGGGCGACAAAGTCGGCCAAAGACAAACAACAAAAGGGAAGAGAACAGTATCAGGGAATTCGAAGGCCGCACGCTTCTGCAATTAAGATCTCGAAATTTGCCTTGGAGTTCAGTACTCTTCGTGTTTTTGTTGCTGAAGAGCAAGTTATTAGCCCCCAAAGAGGAGATGGGGAGTACGGTTTCTAGGATACACGCTGATGTCTAAGAGGCAGACGCAGATTCGTGCATCCACTATGTTGCCTGTGTTGCTGTCAAGTGATCTACGTACGCCAGTATCTAGCCGCGTCTACGAATCGATTGACGCTCCAATCCTTCGCGACCAGGAGGGAGCGACAACCTCAAGGTCTCATGCACGACATCGTCGATGAATGTTAACTGTGATAGAATCTAGAGAGAACCATAAGATGCAAGGAGGGAAATTGAAGGAGAGAAAGGGACAGCAAAAGATTATAATTCCAGAGTATAAAACACATACGGACACACACAAGAAAGATTTGCAAGGAAAATACAGTATGTCCGATACGCGTTCAACGCGTACACAGCACGGATAGAAGTTTCGTCATACTAACTGACTTTTAGTCGATCGTCTGTAATGTTTTCCCTGACATTTTTGAAGGGACTGTTAAAAGGCATAACCTATTGGCCTACATATTGTAAGCCATAAAAGCTCTGTTCTGCTGGAACGATGTAAATGTGCAACTACCAACTCATCCTCATAGGTCAACTTCTCCATGTAATCCTGCATAATTATAGGAAATTCAAAATAACAATCTGACAATGAACATATGAGCTAGTTGAGCCTTAAAACCCACTATACTTTGTCGATGGTGTTGTTGCTTTTGTTCAACCAAATTTAGACTTGTTCTGTTCCGGTAAGACTTTGTAGATAGTGACATAGAGGATATGCGTAACGCGTATAATAGGTGTAACGCGAAGGCGTTAAACACCACACCAAAAAAAAAAAAAAGCTTTCCCTTTTTATCTCAAAAAAGCAATTCATTTCATACTTAACATTGTCTCATTACATACATTACATACAACGTCAAAGTATTTATATTATATACATATCACAAATTCAGTCAATTGTATTCATGCCACTGCCCATCTTAAATCTTGTTATCACACTGGGAAATCATAAACCTGACTGGTCTGATAAATCCCACTCTAGTTTGCTACAGGCTTCAATTTCATGATTAATTCCATCATATTCATTGTAATGAGGTTAGCCATCGAATACCCCGGGAAGAATCCACAATAAAGATCATGATCCTTTAATTCATCTGCATATTCTAAGCCCTTAATATTCCTTTGCGCGCCATGAGTTTCAGCCTCTAGGTTGCGACTGGGACGCACGCCACCACATTCCGATTTATATATACGTTCATTCGGCAGTCCCTTCGGAACATCCTTAGCTCCCATCCTCTTAATTGTTTAAGTGCTTCTTGATTACGTCAGGTCCACAGTGAAAGCAACAGAATTCTCTCGCGCTCCAAGGAAAAGAGGACCCCTCCGAGCTTCGAATTTAATAGAACAGAGATCTCCAACGACGTGCTGAAAACCAAACGGAATGGAATGAAAGACGCAATATATACCCCTAGCATTGTCCCAACACTCACACACACACACACACACACACACACACACACACACACACACACACACACACACACACACACACACACATACACACACACATATACAAATACTCACTAACACATCAACTCACACTAGGTCTGCTCAAGGCATTGATTAAGCGATAAAATATTGTAACGGACGTATAATACAACAAAACAAACTTAACCATCTATTCGCAAATTTGTAATACACCCGTTTTTTGTCTCTTTTTGTCTTTTTGTTTAGGGTATGCTTCTCTGTCTCTGTCTGTCTGTCTGTCTCTCTCTCTCTCTCTCTGAAACAGAGGAAGAAGAAGAATAATAAGGAGAATGAGAATAACAATAACAACAATTAAGAAAAAGATTTGTTCCTGGAAAAACTGGTACCCAACAAAAAAAAAAAAAAAAAAAAAAAAAAAAAAAAAAAAAAAAAGCTGGCACATTTCGGGATACGATATATACCCGGATGTCACTTTGCCGTGCAATAAACGCAAGTTAAAGTCATAAGTATGTTCGCTTCAAGCTTCTTATTTTTTTTTTCAGTCCTTTTTTCCTATTTTTAATCTCTCTCTCTCTCTCTCTCAATCTCTTTCTAAAGAAGCTTCGCTCAGGATCAGTAATATTCTACGTACGTCAACTTTTATACATGTGTGTGTGTATAGAAAGCTGGATTGCCACCGATATCAATGTAGCATTAGAATCAAATGATTTATTTGTTTGGGTGTTGTTGTTGTGTTTTATTTTTTTTTTCTATTTACTCGATGAAGAGACACCTGTCATGAACAAAGTACATTTATCTCATTTCACGCGTATCCGAGGACAATGATTTCGTCTTGGCCACTTTTCATATTCATTGTACGCAACTCTTCATCGTTTAGTCCCATCTACAGAGAACTGCGCTGGGAAGTTACGATTCACTGAACATCAGCAGAAAGTGTCTGGCATTCTCAAATTGATGCGCAGACATTATTAGACACTCATAACAGACTTCAAAAAAAAGTTTTGTAGAAAGTTAAAGATTTATGGGAGAGCCCTGATCCTGTTATTGTTTACCAAATAAACGTGAACGTAGGTTCAAATATGATTCGAAAATCTCCCTTGTGAATACACCAAAACTTATATCTTGAGGGTTTTTTTTTTCTTGGATACTCTGCACACGAAATGTGTTTAGACGCAAGAGACTATAGTTTAAGAAAGAAAATATGTATACGTATCAGCGGGAGAACTCGAAATTCATCTTCCAAAACTGAATCCCTCCTTCATTCGCGTGAGTAATTGGTCTACTTAAGTCGTTAATGAGGACAAATTGGCGACATCGCGAACTGTAGGTTCGCGTTTCAACTTCAATCGAAAGTGTTAAGCAGCTCCGGTTTAAAAAACGGGTGGATCAGCGTCAGATTTCGTGTACGCGCCTTAAAAGGTTAGGTCTTAGCGTTCCCGTTGTTTTTCAGCATGCCATCATGAATGACGCCGTTTGACAGTGAATATTGACGTGACCTACATATCGCTGAAGGGAACCTGACAAGCCCCCAGGATTGAATGTACGCCACGCATGCAACATAATACAAGTGGGATGTAAGCCTATAAGCATGGGATAGCGCGCAGTGTGGGGGTGTGCGGAGTAATACGGGTGTGCGTGTGTCGATCTATCGGCCCCCGCGTACCGAGCAATTGCCGGCCTAGCATACACATGATTGACTCGCTAGCCCGAGTTCTCCTCTTTCGGTTATCAATCCCGAGCTATTGATCGGATCATGAACGTCAGAGACCAGAAATGTCACTCCGCGTAGTAAGGGCGTAGCCGAAAGAAAAACATACGATAGGCAGAGAGAAGGCATCGGGCAAATGGGAGGGGTAGGGTAAGGTGAGAATGACCTATAGGTGACGTGAAGATGACCCTCTGTAGCACAATTGATAAGTTGTCCCTTTGTCAGCTGTAACCTTTTGGTTGAATGCGCACGCGTACGCGCACTGAAGCGGATTCGCCGGAGCATGCCTAACAAGTCATGGCCTTCACTATCGAAGACACTTTTTCAAGTTACTCATTGATAATGACTTTCAATGATGTTACCTTTAATACGAAAAACCAATCAGCTGTCAAGGTTTTCTATTTATTGCCATGGTAATCATAATGATTACATGCATTTTGTGCGTTTGCATGAAATGTAGAAAATTAGGACAATCAAAATGCGTTAAAGTGTTGTGCTATAAATGTAAAGATGTAAGGAGTGTTGATTAGTGTTACTCTGGATTAAGTTGTCCAGGAATCGTTCTAAACATGCACTGAAAGATGGTTGTCTCAGCATCGGTTCGTTTTAACGCATAAACTGTCCATCAACATGTGCTAGATGCAAGGACGGCTCCGTTTACTTCTTCCTTTATACTTATGAGCTTTGGACGCGATCCATTTGAAGCAATAACAGACGTACAACACGGTAATTTTCAAAGTTGCTATATATCTGTTAAACTATGCATTGAACTTTAATACTGATTGAATAATGATAATTGCGCACAAACTAGACGTCTTTCATTCTTTGGAGGCAATGGGGGAGTGTAATGCTTATGGTTCACGATCGTTATTTATAACTTTTTCTTTTCTTTTTCATTTCTTTTCTTCTTCTTTTTTTGTTCCATAAAGAGACAAACACTGAGCAGGAAAGAGATGGTAACAAATCATTTCGGCGCCAAATCCCCGGCACCATTTCCCAAGAGAAACTTGGCGAGATTTTTTGGGGGGCAGAAATGCTCGCCACGCCTGGAACCCCGTATAGCTTACAAACCAAACAATATGAGACCCGGCATTGATGAATCGTCGGGGAGCGGGGCTAATCTCGTGCTATATTGCCGGTTAACCTTTCTCCTCTTAGTGTTAGATTATCCTCCCGATTTTGTATCCCTTTTGCTCTCGGTTTCTCTCATCCTCCACATCCATCTCATCCACCTCTCCTTCCTCCTCTTCCTCCTCCTCCTTCTCTTCGTCCTTAAGTCTTTCATACCAGTCATATCCTGTGATAATAGGTTTATACAAGTACATGTATTCAATAACTTCACTGAGAACACCGTTGGTGTTCTAAATTCTCTTTTCTGAAGGAGGAACCCGTCAATTCAACTATAAAACACTAAATAGCATAAGTTATCTCCCCTCCACTCTTCATCTAGTATAGTCACACTACAAGCAACAATGTTCTGTTTTCAGGATTTTGATGTTTTACCCTTTATTTTCCATGCTACCACCATCCTCCAACTCTTTCACTTGAAATTCCTCCGTAAGATAAAACGAATAAAAACGAATGCAACTCGGCAACAAAACCTTATCTAGTAACCGTAATACTAAATTCATGTATCAAGATAGATCTTGAAATAATCAGCGTAGGAAGGCATACATAAACAACAAAATGGGGGAAGCTTGGGGCAGAAAGGAACTTGAGATGACTCGTCGAAGAATCTGTGGCAATTTACGGCACTGACAACGATAGAGTAGTATTACATGTCGTTTTCATCTAATGAGGTATTCTTATTTTCCCAGCATTGTTTCTCCTCGCTATGCAGTACATTTGCCATTCTTGTCATAGGATTTGGTACATTACGTCTAAATTAATGCATAAAAAAGAATCATCAGTCGTAGCGACAAACCTTCTCACTGTTGATTTGATATAGTCATGATAGTATAGAGTCATTTCACAGTAATAATATTTATTTACTCGGAAAACCATCATCAAATTTTGTATAAGGAAAACGGTTTATCGAATGCTGCTTTCTGATTGAGGGGAGTTAAAAAGCAGACGATCATAATAGCCTTTGACCAGGGAACACGAAGTCAGCCTCTAATTGAACAAGAAATAAACAATCATTCAAATCGTCTTTACATTAATTTAATGACTAAGAAGTACAGATATCTCATGTGACTTGGAGAGGCTGTGAGGGTACAAATAAACCGAATTTCGTTTAAGATTTAGCAATGCTTGTTTACAAGGGAGAAAGGAATCACACACGCACACATACTCACACACACATACACAAAAAAAAAAAACACACCTCAGTAATTGCATTCAGGTATAACAGTGGAAAGAAGAAAGGAAGTTACTCAAACTCAGCATGGATAGCTACTGTTGATATTCCGTGGAGCCCAACATTTATCATGCAACAAAAACATAATTAGAAAAGATAATGATAAACATTGAAGTAAACCTTTAACGCGTTTACCTTGTGCAGGACAAAACACCTTTTAGATATCGCTCGCTCCACCTGAGCACCGGAAGTACAAAAGGGCCTTTTGACAAGATCGAAGATTCACGCCGTAGATTTCACGTCCGAAATACCCGGTCAGCGCTAGTTTCGGATATCAAAAAGATAGTATTTATTTCTCAAAGCTCAGAATTAATGATAGCAGACAAGGTCTCACTTCCTGGACGATATCTGACGATTTAAAGGAAAAATGAGGCCTGGTTTGTTTGTTGATTAACGGTTAATAGTTCTGTTTGTTTTTCTTCTGAACACAGGTGCTGAGATCATTCCAAGCTATTGCGTCATAGTGCCATTATACGTCAAATATTTCTTTCGTGAGTATATAAGCTATCTTGTTACCTTGTTATCATTTTTAGTGCAGTACAAAATTAACGATAACCAGACTGAATTACGCAAAAATTCTTAGCAATGATCAAGGTGTTATAAGATAATATGCACTATTTTTGGACCATCATATAGGATGGAATCGTTTCGAAAGATTTTTCTTGTATCTATGAATTATCAGGTATATGATATACCTTTGAATTTTAATCTACACTTCTCTTTCGGAAGACAAAGAATCAAACAAATGCATCTTAAAAATGTAAATTAAAATGTAAATTAAACTGAAACTGTAAATTAAATCGCCAACACAGTTTAAACGAGGACGAGTCGAGACATTTTGGTGAATTTCGATTGCGACAATAACTGAACAAAAAAAGACAACAACAACAACAACAACAACAACACACAGAGACGAAGATGGAAATTCGTGAAATATTATAGTACAATGTGTCTAATTTCTCAATTTTCTCGTTGTATATAGTGTCACTTAAACGGAGAAGACCCTGGTCTGTTATCGAAACCGTGAGAAAGCGGGACCGCCAAGAGCCTCCTTATGTAACGCTTATCGGAACGTGGACCAAAAACCAAGATTGCATATGGCAGGCCAGCTAGTCGGCAGGTGATGACGCCAAGCCCTCATCGAATCTGACTTCCGGCCTGTCCGGACTGAGAAAAGGGAGCTATAGAAAGAATGTCTCGTGGGTTTGTATTGTATAGCAGATGTTTGCTCATCTATAAAAATATCCAATCACTTTCAATTATTGGCGATAGATGCATCTTCGTGATTTGTGTGGGGTCTTTTTTTTTAAAGAAAAAGAACAGAATACAATAAATATCTTGCCTACTTTTGTCTTATAATCTGATCCCTCTGTTAAAAGAATATATATATATATATATATATATATATATATATATATATATATACATATATTCTATAATGCATATATATTCCATGATACCAGTTGGAAATTTCTGTGATTGAATGTTCCAAAAGGAAGCGAGGAGTTATTTTTCACATTACCACAGTGATGCATTTTGGAATTAGCTTGAAAGTCAGTAATGATGAAAAAAGGCTGAAAATGGTTTCATAAAAACCTTGATAAAAACATTACTTTCCTTAATATGTTGAACGCTTCAAGCAAGCCATGGCCTTCCGTCTATTCTTATCTACACTCATATTGTAACAAATTATTTTTCAAAGAAATATATAAGATTCTTATCCACCCTTATCTTACTGTCTGCTGCACTGGTCATTGCATGAAACTGTTATGAAGGAAAAAAAGAAATAAAAAAGAGAAGGAAATAGATTAATTCCCGGCTTATTAGGTATGCGCGCGATGATTTGATTTGGGCGCAGTTCGATTATAATTACCGCCAATACGCCGGGCTCCGGTCCGCTCGTATGAATAGTCAATCGAATCACTGCAGGACAATTGATTTAAACTCGCGGGATTAGTCGGAGGGATACGCAGCGCATCAGAGATAAATCTGAAGGAAGGGGGAGGGGACCTGCCTCTACCCTGTCAATGTCTATGAAATATGCCAGGAATATCAGGGTCTTGGTGCTATTAAAGCAGGGGAATAACGAGAAAACAAAAAGCAAAGCAAAACGTGTGAAGGGAAACTTACACTGTCAGGTACAGAATACGGAAATTGATATTATTCAGAATATTTATCATCCATCTTTATGTTATGTGTTTAATAGAGTAATTTCTGGCTTTCATTCTATGAAAATCTCGATTTTCCACGTTTTTTTCTTTTTTTGTGAGTAATGTGTTTCACACTTCCTTGCCTGCCTAAACTAAGGATTACACTGCCACCGGTGTGTTTATTGTGTCTAGGTGTACCTCAGCTTATAAAATGGCTTTTATGTACTTTTAGACAATTAAATCATGTCATTAGCAAATAGGTGGTGATCCCAATTTCCTACTCTCTGCCTTTCCTTCACTTTATTCGTCCCCTCCCTTCTATTGGATTTCCCTTAATCTATCTATCACTCCATCTCTCCCTCTACCCAATTATCCACCTATCTATCCACCTCCTGTTCACTTTATCTTAAAGTCCCTGTTTATTGAGAGCAGTGAATTACAAAAAGAAGTACGAGTTATCACATTTAATGAATAATTATGTATAGTTCAGTTTTATCACAAAAATACCCTACCATATAAAAATTTAGCAAATAAATCCTAAATATAAGGAGACATCACTATTATTTTCTCAATAAACTATAGCTGTAGACGATTTATTCTAGAAACCATTTTAATAAAACTATTGTTAACATTTTATATATACAACAATACTTAACATTGATTGTACTGATTACTTTAATAAAACTTTTGTTCACATTTTGTATACACAACAATACTTAACATTGATTATACTGATTACCATTTTACATTGGTTGTTTATATTCCTAACTCACATTTTAGAATTCTTTTGAAGCACTAAGGCTGTTATTTTATATGCAAATGGTAAATAGTGGATTTGGATATACAATGTCCCGATTTTATATCATAGATCCTCATGTCAATTTCTTTTTGCATAATTATATTCTATACGTTCCGTTTTCTTCTTTTTTTCATCAATTGTGACAGACGTTTCTTCTACGTCTAGTATACACATTGAAGGATAGAAAGATACACAGATATAATACAGACACACACACACTCTCTCACACACACACACACATCACACACACGGGTTCACGCACATGCACCCTCCCCCTTTCCCTACGATGTGCTGTCCCCGTTATCCGTGGCGTGTCACAAGGAGCGGGTGCAGAGGGCCTAATTATTACCCATCGGGAGCAATCGGCAGCATGCGGAGATAATCGACAGATGCATAACCGGTAATACGTTTAACCCCCCTTCCACCTCCTCCCCCCCCCCACACACACACAAACACACACACTCGTGTGAGATGGGTGTATGGATACAACAGAGAACACACAGTGTCCCTGCTCATATAAACGTACCATTCTAAGTGTGGAACCTCCAGTTAAGACTCAAATGCACCAATATCTTCCCATACTTATTTATGAGTACCTACTATTTTACAGAATGAACAGGGAAAGCTTATATTGTGAGAGTTCTTATACATCTATAGCCTACGAAACTGCTCGATTGCGCAAAAGCGGAATGAATCACGTATAGACATGTATTTATTTGTTGATGAAAGGGAACCAGAAAGTTTTATTTAGACGCGAAAGCATATAAATGTAACTTTAAAACAACAAAAGATAAATAAACAAAGTAAAATAATGATAACTTAATAATGGAGGCTTCTTCTTTCTAGCTGAGAGGAATTACTTATCCTTCATATTGTAAAATATTCACAAGGATATTTAAGGGCATCGAAGGACTATGAGCTAAGTTAGCCACTAAAATGATTTCAACACATTACAAGACATTCAAGATGAAAAGCAGGCAGTGCTTATACAACTTTTGGTATCCTCAACTTGACACTGAATCATTTCATTATTTTTAATACATTGAGGAACGCTTCCTAGCGAGTTGAAAATGTTTTCAGGAAAACAGTAATGTTATTGAACAAAAGAGTTCGGGAAAGTAGTTCAACATTTACAACGGATTGTCTTCTCCGACTGGCTGCCTTGCATATAAAACAGACAAACAAAAGAATAAAAGTAGAAAGGAAAAAAAAACAAACATGCTGACGGCACTTTGCATCATCAGAAAGGTGAATGGTTTCGTTATTTTGAATTATATTAATGATATTGTTCTTCGACTGGGGTAAAACAAACAAACAAACAAATAAATTATTGACGCTTCTACCCCCACATCCTTTTATTTGAATTCCAGCTATCTCCTGGAGTGTGTTTATCAAAACGCAATAGAAATCAAATTAAAAAAAAAAGACTTCGGTCATTGACTCGAATTCCTGGTGAGTCTCCATGGAAACATGACAAAGAAAAACACACCGCTAGTTCAGGTAAACCAAGGATCATAGTATGTTTCCTTCATTAAGTTTTTTTTTTTAATATCCAATTGCCCATGCAATCAATGTGGGATATGGTGTAATATAATATTTACATGAAATATGATTTTGATGAAAGGAGAATACATTCATGCGCAGGTAGTATTTATCATTATTCATCTAATCATCATATTAAACGTATGTAACTATATACTACAATACTTCCCCCATCACATTCATGCTGTTTTCCTGGTTCCCTAAATTTCTATTCATTCTCTCGTTAAGATATTGTTACTGCATACCCAATCATTTGGAATGATATATGTCAAATATGTTATAAACAATCGGCTATGCATTGTTTTCATTGGTGTTAGAAATGACTTTACGCAAAAATCATGACACTGTCTTATTTTAGGAAATGTAAAGCAAAATATAGCGATAAGTCAATATCAAATAATCGAGGACGACAGTCTTTTGGAGAAAAAAAAAAGCCATGTTACCCTATATACCTAGACATTTACAAACACTCTTAAGCTATGAAACATTGCATATGCATAAGGGGAAAATGAATATGTCCTGAATAATTCTGACAAATTGAAAAAAAAAAAACACCAAAAACGATGTACGATATTTTTCTTCCTTGTGTAATTTGCCAGGTCAAGTTCTGAATGAATGTATAATAGCACCTTTAAGACGCTATAGTTGTCACCGACTGGCATTTATGTGATTCTTTACGACAAGGTGTGTCTTGGAAAACGGATTTTGGAAAAGGAATTAGTGAATCACACAGTTTCTCTTTGCCATCGCGGTAAAGTGGTTTCCAACAATGCAGGTGGTATTTCGAACATTGCAAAGTTAATGGAGATATACGCGCTGCCTGTATTTCCCTGTAGAATAAGAGGGAAAATGGGATATCAATGCTGTTTAAAGATTACGTGTACGTGCGCGTGAGGTGAGCGGACGATGGGACAGACTGAGTGAAGGAAAGAAGAGGAGAACAAAGTAGAGAGAAGCAGATAGAGCGGGAGAGAGAGAGGGAGAGAGATTTGCACAGCGGAAGTCTCAGCGGACGCTGTTAGCTTCGGTCGGGGTCACGCGGGGCGGCGGCTGCTGCTGCTGGAGCAGGCGATATGACTACACGCAGGTGCGACAGACTGCGTGGCACCACGCTAGCCGCAGATCAGACTGTCAGGAGTGACGTAGCCCGACCGCTCGGGCGGCTCGCCTGATCCTGGATGCGCGCAGGTCGCGAACGAGGCAGTGCCGCTAACAGAGGAAGTTCGCTTTGCAATAGGTAGAGATACGCAGCATTTCCAATCGTGATAGCGGTCATAAGACCTGATAAAACAGGCTAAATATGTCAGGACAATTCTAGTGGACGTAAAAAGACCTTGTAGAGGTCTACGCACGAAGCCCAATGCTGTTTTTTGATATTCGAAGCAGTCTCTTCGCCAGTGTTCGCTGTCGACATGCAAGCGCCAAAAAAGACGCTTTGTGCACATGAGATAGTTCAAGCAAGTGGTGTAAGTGGAAATTCATTTCATCTTATGATCGCAGAGTAGAACTATACAAGAAAATACCAATGCAGTACCTATCAATCACTCTGAATTAGGCTCTCCACGCGCAGAAATCATTGTGGTAAGTTATCAAACTAAAGCCAGATAGGATATTGTTGCTTTAGAATAAATTGACTGAAACATTTTTAGGACATTCAGAAATATTCAGTTTCAGTATCCAAGGAACTACTTGTGCCTGTGGTTATTGGCATTGAATTTCTCATTAATACTTGGAAAGAGGCGTAAAAGGACAAAAAGGATTGTTTCCAAAGAATAAAAAAAAAACACTTTACATGAAATTCTGATCCAGTAATCATACTGTGTTTTATCATTTGACAGATTATAATAAGCAAAGAGAGCTATATCTGGCCGAAGTTAAAGAGCCCGTTTAAATAAAAAAAAAAAATCACTCAACAGCAGAATTAAGTGATTAAAAGCATACAAGCAATAAATACTGAGTGCATAAGAGCTAGGGTTACCTGAACTTACACGTGTCTCTCAACAACGACCCAGCAATGTTGCTACAAACTTTATTCGATGTCTTGTTGAGTGTATGTATTCGCTTTGACCAGGGCAACATTTGTACATGGCTATGCGATAAGACATGTCCACATTCACACATACATACACAGAGACAAACAGACACACATACATACAAATGAGCAAAGGACCGCGAGCACAATGTTAAGTTATAGGACCAAAGAACTAACAATCATATCACAATATCATGAACTTATTTCCAGACTCCTCAGGTGTCAATAGTAGGTTGATAGATAAACTGATATAGTATATACATTTTGAATAAGGTCATTCCCGGATATTCTGACTGAAACACACATACAAACGCACACACACACACACACACTCATACACAACAGTAATAACAACGGCAACAACAAAATGGGACCAAGTATTCGTTATCATTAAAATTGAGTGAAAGTGTGTGGTAGAAGCATTAGAAGCAAGGTCTAGTAAAGAAAAAAAAAATTGTCGACCTTGCACAACCTGGATAATTCTCAATGGCAATTTCCCTTTCTTCGCACGAATATTGTCTTCTGAAATAAGAATCAAAATCCTGGTATTGAACAATTCATTATCCAGAGGGACTGTCGTTTTTATCATTGCCGCAAAGAATAAATGCGGTCATACAATTATAACAAATCTTTAGACAGTCTGTTACACACAGAGAATACAGTGTAAATGTAATACGTATAAATGTGTGTGTTTGTGTTTTGTCTCGTTAGAATTCGTTATACCTTTTGATCTGAAGAATTATAATGTTTACGTTTCATAAGAACATTGGGCACCACGTCTTTTGAGTAACGTTAGAGTCACTTGACCAAGGTTTTACTCTCATGATTCAAAACGACCCCCGTGCTTCGTCACCGAATGACTCTTACGCCGCGATCGTCTTGACAATGCTCAAATGTACTGAAATGGTCACTTTTGTGCCGTCTCTTTAGTTTCCCTTGTTTTATTATGTGTTTTTTTAAGAAACTTATGTGGCACTTCACTTTAAGTAGTAACAACGGTCACGTATTACGTCATCGGTTAGAATTGCTGAGTGGAATTAAAGCTGACTCCTTGACCAGTGGCTAAATATATTCTGAGATACGATAACGAAGGCAGCGGAATAAGATGAAGCAGTTTGGTGATCGAAGCCCTGATATAACCATGACATCTTATATCTTGACGATAAAAAGGATGGAGGTTGTCCGCAAGTACGCATTCAATGTTAATTACTCGTTTGATCTCTTTTTTGTTATAACTAGGAATTAAATTCCAGTACGACTTTGTATAACATTGCCATTCCTGGAGGTCAAAGTTTCAGCTACTATCAGCCCAATCGTGTATTTCTGATACATTTAGTGAGAATTAGCTGCTTAGTTGCTCAAGAGCGCTCAGCAATGATGGAATAGGGTAACTTAATGTTAAATGTATAACAATGCAAATCAGAATACAGATGGAAAATAAAAAGACTACGTCTACACCCAACCTACACACTTTCTATTTCATAAAAAATGTCGTGTGAACTAAAACAAAGACGAAGTGAAGCAACTGACACTCGAAATCGTTATAGACACTCATCCTATCATCACCTCTTATTCCCCCCTCATCTTCTATTTCTTCTCTCTTTGTCCTCCTGTGCTTCCGCCTCCTCCTCCTCCGCCCCCTCCTCCTCCTCCTCCTCCTCCACCTCCTCCTCCTCCTCCTCCTCCTCCTCCTCCTCCTCCTCCTCCTCCTCCTTCTCCTCCTTCTATTTCCATTCAAAGTCCTGCCCATCTCCTAATCCAAAGTCCTGGTATTTCATATTTTTTCTTCCATTCTCACACCCATACCTTCTGTCAGTGCTGATCAGTGGGGTTAAGGTGGAAATAATTTGTAAAGGTGCGAAAAGGTCACTCAGAGTCTATTGCCCTACTTCCGTTGTTTATCGAACCACCGAGCGGCAGATCCGTCCTTCTATATAGTATACCTCTTTTCGTGAAAAGAATGGAACGCCTCTCCTTCCCTTTCTCTCACTAGCGCGCGCTCGCTTCTCAGCCGCGAATCCTGTCACAAATTCCTGTTGCAGGTTAGTGACACTGATGCTTCATTGTAATTTTCTAAGGAGACAGTAGAGTGAATTCTTTCTTTTTTTATGTCGTTGTTGTTCTACGAGAAGGGGTGAGAGAGGGAGGAGGGGGTAGATTCCAGTAATAATACTCTGTGTCCCAATAGCTGTCTATAAGTAATGACAGATGAGAGGTAGTAGTAGAAAAGTAGCGTAGTTACAACGGTAGCCATCACGAATCTTTAAGAGGAGAGCTGCGTACGGCTGTCTTTGGATGGCAGCAGATTTTAGAGGTGTAGGTTTGGGTCTATTAAAGCCCAATCAACAACAGCAGCAATGATGATAATGCTACTGGTGAAAGCCGAGATGGCTAGTTGTTGCAAAATGTCTGCCGGAGAGCAATAATAATAATAATAATAATAATAAATACAAAAGTGGAAAATAAATGGCACATATGAAATATCATTGCCTTCCGAACACACTGATTCTATAATGAAGAATTGGGTATCAAATGTTTAAAGCAGTGCCATGTTGTCCCTGTAGAAACCTCCTGAAACACTGCTTCAACTGCCAAATGTTTTATATAAATAGTTAATTGTTTATAACATTGTGTAACATTGAGTACAACAATCGATGTAAGAATCCTCAGCCAATAATCATATTATCATTTAATCACATTTGTTTTTGCAAGATTACATTGTGAATGTGTGTTTTGTTGTCGTTGTTGGTGTCTAATCAATAAGATATTTGATGTCTATCACATTGATGTCATAATTCTCAGGGCAAAAAAAAAAAATAATGTCACTCACCCTGTGATTTGGAGGTGGAGATTTGTCTTTGAGCATCACAGGTGTTCAAAGAAGGTGTTTCCTGCTTCTTGTTGGGAAGAGGCTCCATCTCGGGATAATATCACGCGATGCTAGGAGCTCCTAGCAGCGTAGAGAGAGGATCATCTTTGCGTCTCCTCAACATCATCACCGCACCATCCGGCCATCTCGCATCGCATGCGGGGAGGACACCCAGCTCCGCTGACGCTGATATCCCGACGCCGCGCCGGCGAATGCCCGTGATCTGAAGACATCGTTCCCTGTGCTGATTACTCTAGCACATTGCTCGTAGCTGTTCTACTGGTAGACAGCGAAATAAAGAAAAAAAAAGAAGAAAACAAAACAATTAAGAAGAGAATGCAGTACAAATTAATCCAATTTAATTTGAGGAAAACGCTCACATATTTTGATGTTTATTTTGGAGATAAACTTTTTTAATAATTCAAAAATCCAAGAAAATCACTACTCAACATATAAATCATGACTTTGCCATTTCTAATCTCCAGTGATTCTGTTATTTCGATATCCTCATTTTACGCTTGGCTTCAGACTCTTTAAAGCAAATTTATCACGCTGAACAAACAGCTCGATTAAATCATTCGGTAGAAAAAAAAAACGACAAACAAAATCACTCAATTTCGTGTTACAACATACATACTTACAACAACGTATGGCATAACAAACACGTGTACAGATGATAATTATCACAATCCTATTGACAGCTTGAATAAATAGTTGATAATATTGTCATGACCCGCGTTGGAAATTCGAATTCACACTTGAATCAATTCATACGAAGGCCCTGAAAGTTTATTACGTATATCAAAGATATAGCGAAGCCACTATATTATATCTTCACAACATAGTAATGTAATCAGGTGTAAATTATTCATCAAAAGTCTTTTACACAATATTATCTCTGTCGTTGATAAAGAAAAAAGTGTATATATAACATTCATGACGAAAAAGAAATGAAAAATTTGACAATAGATCAGGATTTTTGTTAATACATTCTTCTTAAACTCCATCGTGTCTGATCATGATATCATGATAATTAGAATTAATCTGGTAAACACCTCATAATAGAATATAAATTACATCACTCGTTACGCAAACAAATCATGTCCCTGAGACATTTTACTCACGACATGACCTCTATGCAAATGCCACCTGAGTAGCTGAAGGTTTTTCAAATATTTATTTGACAGACACGTACGCTGGCCCTGGCTTAGCAAAAACCATTTGTAAATTTTCACACGACGAGGCGTATTTATCCGGACATTTCCCATATTTTTTTCCTACACATGATGAGTTGCAAAAAGCGTAATGTTGAAAAGCCGTTATACTTCCATTGGTCATTAAAGGCACCGTTTTTTCACAGTTTTGAAAAAAAAAATCTAAATCTCATGGTTGTATAATTTATGCTGCCGATTTCTATATTATTGTGTCAAACAGAAAAGCTGTCAAAGTAGCTTACAATATTATCATTAAATGTCTCCCAAAGTGTAGGAAATGGGAATGACAACAAAATTTGACATACTTGAATTTTCCATTTACATATTTCTTCTAATTATTTGATAATATTTTTGATAATATAAACTATTTCAAAATCGATTCAGTAGTTTGGCTCCAGGCTGCCCTCAAAATGGTAACAGAATGATAAAAATTTATATGCATGTTCGCATTGCGCATTAATTCATTTTACTTTAACATTATTGTGCAACATAGTCAGCAGTGTTCTATCGCTTATAGAATCAAGTCACCATAATGTTAAACATTGTTCCTTTAAAATGCAAAGAATAAACCACATACATTTAATACCATCTACTCAAGACATTTACGTCACAAGGGGTATCAAATTGTGTCAAAAAAAGACAAAGCGTGCCCAGAAGATTCTTATTTTATTTTAATCTTATTGCCGCTGGCTGGGACGAAATTTCCTCTTGAAGTGGAGACGTAGAGATTCCATGTCGAGAGTCCTAGGGAAGTAGTGTAGCAACTGGTACGTATATATCATACCCGTGTCGTGATCTGTTTTCTATCAAAACCGGCCATCGTTCTATCTTCTTCCTTCGGTCAATAAGGAGCGGAGGCGATCAGAATCAACTGTTAGCTGATTGAGTTTTGATTTGACAGGTCGTTGTTAGTCTTTCTCTCAAAGACAAAGGTCTCTGTACTTTTCCGATTCAACCAGACGATTGTAAGAGTGTTGTCTATATCTTTTTCATACTATTTGCCTTTGCCACTGCTTAGCTCGGCATGAGATTCCCCTTTTAACTGTGTTTAATGGTAGTTCACCTTGTGTTCTCTTTTTCGCGTCGATACTAAACGTGACAGAACAGCAGATCACAATGGAAATAGTAGTCTGGTTTGATCTTGTTGATTTAAGTGTAGATAAGGTAGTTATTATTCCTTGATGACTTATCTCGCCACGTCGGACATACAAGGACACCGGTAAAATTGAGCCCTAACCTTCAGCTTTTCCCACATGCAAGGTAATTCGCTTTTTTGTCCTTTATGTTCTCATTATGTTCTCAGTAAAAAATAGAAAGCGCACACGTTTCTCGAGAATTAGTGGTGCGCTAATTTTTTTTTAAACACCAGGTGAACATATGAATACATCACCTCAGGATAATCGAGAGATAGATATTAAAGCTATATTCTCAATTCTGCGACATAAAAATTACAGTAGGAAAGTTGATGTCCACTTATGAACGCAGAAGATGCCACTTCTCAAGTACATGACCATGCACTATATATCCGATTGTTCTACTGCTTCAGATGATGATAATGATACTCAACAATCATAATCATCATTATCATTATCATTATCATAAAATGATAATAATGTATCACGAGTTACACATTTAAAGAATACCACAATTTGGCGACGATTGTTTGACATGTTATGGCATTTATTACAATTAATTTGAAATACAATTTAACGGTATTAATCGTTACTGAGAAGGAGCATTCTGTCTCTGCTCCGACTGAAACAGAAAATAAGTGTTGCCCAGCAAATTGAATAACCCAGTTTACCTGAGCGAGATATAATTTATATGAGTAATAGCATTTATATCAAACTGAATAGTAAGGGTACTTCTTTAAAGATGTTTGTTGTGTAAATTTGTCCTTTGATTAGCATAAAACACCGGTCAAGTGTTTATGAGACCATCCCTGCGTTGATCACATAATATACCATGTGACCGCGTATTTCCTAACATTTGTTGTTGTTGTTTTTGTTGCTGTTGTTGGGTTCGTCAAACGAATCAATGAGTCAGCAAATGTGATCGGGTGACTTGAATGTACTTTCTTGCGTCTCTTTCAAGCGTTTTGTTGTCGTCACGCAAACAAAGGGTAAAGCAAAATGACTCTTTCAATTTAGATACGATGAAAAGATGTGCAACACATTATCATGACCTGTATAGGAAGTTCAGAGAGTGTAAACAATCGGATATGTTTACTCAGATATTTACTTCTTAACAGGATACACAAAACAAGAAAGTTTTGCAATCATACTTTAAAGCTGTGAATTACTCAGTACCAGCGTGGCTCGTGTGTGTATGTGTACTATATAGAATAATCACAATAATTTTTCGTTAAATCTTCAAAACTTTGTTAAACATTTCTTCGTACTACGATTCAAATGAATGATACTTGAAGACGGTAAGGTTTTTCCAGGAAACCTTTGTAAATCCGACTTGACTAAAGCAAGAGACAAAATACTTGCGCAAAATGGTCAATAGCTTGGAGGAAAGAATATGGCAATACATTATGTAAGGTGACTTAACTGTCTCAGCTGTAACACCTTCGTGTATTTTTTTTTTCGCATAGCACAGCAGTGAAGGTTATCTTTTAGCTTAGCGAAGCGAAGCATAAGCCATTTTTGGCCAGATGTTCGAAGAAATTGAACGTGGTGGATGTGCGGAGATTACAAACCAGTATAGTTCGGGTTAACACGATGTTTAAGTGGAACATTGCACTATCGCGTTCCAGATTCACTGCCTTTTGACCTTTAGCATCCAATAACCTATAACGCCATCGCGCATGCGCCGTGTCACCGAACCCCCTAAAAAACAAACGCCAATGGTGGGCGGTTCTTGGCAAGAATTGGGGATTATGGAACGACAGTGGTGAGGATGGGGAGAACAATGCTTGCTCAAGGAGAGAAAGAAAAAAAGCTCGAAATTACAGGACACCTTCCATATCCGCGAAAGATAAGGACCCAACATAGGAAAATGAGGACGGAATTAAGAACGACTGGGGGTGGGGTTTGGACAGAAGAGTAACCTCGGTGATTGGAGGAGAGCGTGTCCTTCTCTCCCTTGAAAGTCTGCTGCTAATTTATCGCTCGAAGGGAGCAGCAAACGTCACCTGGTGAAGTTACTTTAGGGCAATAACGTGTGGTTGTACTTTCGCCCTGTTAATAGCAGTAGTCGTATTTTGCCAAAAGAGGTGTTTTTCTTTCTCTCCCAGAAAGGAAGAGGTGAAAGGGAGAAATAAGAGAGAATACAGGTGAGAGTGAAAATTGTGTCCTTTTGCGCTGAGTGGAACGAGGCGAGCTATCCCCACTCGTTTATCGATTGATCTCCCTCTAACCCCTTCTCTTCTTCTTCTTCTCTCGCCCTCTCGAAACGATGACGACGATAGAAGAACACCTCGTCTTTCCTCAAGACGGTCGACGTCGAGAGGGGAAATGGGGTGACTAACCTCAGCTCTATTAAGAGTAAAGCTAATATGATTAAATCAAATCAGTGTCTGCTCCACTGAACTGGTTCGTTGGAAAGACGCGCGAAGGAAAGACATTGTCTTCTGAAACATCACGAACTGTTATCATCATTATTGTTGAAATCACGTGGCCTATCAAGATCCAAGCACGTCACCGTGATCGCCGTTGCCTAGACGACGAGAAAGTTCTGAAATTGAGCAATAGAAGTACTTGATACGAATCCTCGACAATTGTTGATGTGTCACCAGTGTATAGACAATAAATCTTAGACGATAAATTATGAATCTTGTATTTCTTATTCTAAGCATACGCACACACAAAGAGAAGCATAAATAATGCATTGATATGGTTGCTAATGAAAGAAGCGTGAGTAGCAGCATCATACCAGATTAGTGCAAAAGTGAGTATCGGACATCTCATTTTAGATTCACTGTTCTTGATAAATCCAAAGTTAGACTGTGTATATAGGAGTTTTATAGTATTCTGAGTATGTATCTGACCTTAAAAAAAAAATGAAAATACACATTAAGAAGATGATATTTTAAGTTTCTCTGTCCAACCATGCAGGTAACAGGAAAGGCGTGTATATACATAATAGTGTTTATTATTGAAATAATGTAATCAGTATTTAAAGTAATGAATCAATAATTGGAGCCATGTTGACCGTTGATTTAGGCCTTCGATTAACTGTCGTGTCCAGGCAAAATATAACTTATTTAACAGCTACTAGGACACTTTATCGGAAGGGTACAACTTCTCAGGCGACAGAATACCTTCCTTACACATAGCGCGCGTGTTGCACTGTCATGGGCTGCTTGCTGCACGTGTAGACGCCTGGGCGGCTGGGCCGCTCTTCCGCCGGCCAGGTAAGGTCTATCCCACGGAGGGAATGACCGTGCCCGGCGAAATGGGTTAATGTATCCACCACACGGGGAAGCTGCCAGGGTTGACTTCCCTTCTGTTTCACGAGTATTCTTTCATTTTCTACTTTCTCTTCCTCGTCCGCAATACCCTCTCCCTCTTTCTATCTCTCTCTCTTTCTTTTTTTGTATCCTTCTCTTTACTACCACCAGTGTTATTAAGTATTTGACAGTCACACATGAACACACTATGCATGATCATTCATGGCTACACGACATTACCCTGAAAGCATGGAACTTATACAGCATTGGCCATTCAGTAACGGCATCTCGATACTCCGTGATAATTTTCGTCATGAATATCTTGATTGGTAGATTTATTCAAACTTGCCATTTCGTGTTTGTCATGAATCATTAAGACGATGATAATTTATGTCCTTGTCACTGACCTCCGTAATAGACATACAGCGAAACGTATGGGCACGGGCACGCAATATGAACGACGGCACGCAATGACCGACCAAGGAGGTACTAGCTTGCCTAGTACCTCCTTGGACCGACGACACCGCCATACCAATACCACACGGCGGAATAGCGCCCTCATTGTCTTAAAAAGTAATCCCAGTGCTTTCATTGTTTTTTGCTTTTATATGGGCATAACACGTTTTGCTAGACTTTTTCAGGATAACATATCGATTAATGATATCTCTTTCCTGTTGTACGAAACTGCAACAGTGAACTAACTATTGCAAATTGGCGTGAATTTTGTCTGTATGTCCTTACAGTAAAGGGTTCAATTACGGCCACCGTTCCTCGGCAGTTATTTATTATCGATGACTATTAACATGTTATATATAATTATTATTGTGTACTGACTCTATTCGGCAAAGTGATCATCATCAGTCTATTATTTCTATTTCAGTTGATTGACAAATTGCCCTACATCGACGTGAATAAGCACCGATTATTCGATGTTTTAATCAAGAGATCGTTGACTCTAATCTAGTCCGAGTATGTATGCCCATGATTTTTTTTTTTTTTTATCATGGATAGGCCCTTTTACTGAAACACTAAATAAGTGGTGCTCATTAACGTCGATGTAGGGCAATTTGCCAAGCAGTCGCAATCCTCAATCTAAATATGGTGAGTTTCTAGACATACCGATGGAAATCGAAATGTCCCAATAAGTTTCAATCACTAGTTAGCAAAAATTACTATGCATTGTCAAGTCATCTAACTAAAGCCCCTGGGATGGCAATGCTCTCACAATTATATTTGAAGAGCTTGTTTGCAAAAACCGATAAGTCCATATTTGTCAAATGGAGATATTTGCCATTAAAGGTCAAGAAAAATAAAGAGAATAATAAGAAATTTTTTGTTTCTTTTGACCATAACTTAAAAAATGTACCTTTGTATGTAGTGACCAATATATCATTTTAAAAGGTATTATTTTGTACTTTATGAGAGAGACCGCACTTCAAAATCGTCAAAAATGGACTTATCCATTTTTGCAAACGAACTCATTTTTTTTTTACAAATATCATTGTCTCGAGAGCACAAGGAGCAGACTGACGATTGATCAATGTGCAAAATACTGAATGAATGGACAATACTAAAATACAGACACAATAACAGATTATTAGTACTTTAAGATGATGTGATTTCTTTTCATTTTCAATCTGTTCTTTTGCTTTCTGATACAGCTCTTTATGTAATCCGATTATTTCATAGAATGTACAATATTTTGTTTATGAGAAAAAAATATCGATTATTTTAATGTATAATATCTTATTTCTTTCTGTTATGTTTGTTTCTAATCGTTTTCATGAAACTGCTGGCACAGACAAAAACTGTAAATGGGCTGATTATATTATTCGATGTTTACGCGATCTTGAACATGTGCATGTGTGTATGTGTGTGTAACTATTGAGAGGGTATATGCGTGTGTTCATGTGTGGCGAAGGTGTGTGCTTGTGTTTGAGTGTCTATGTTCGTATGTCTAGTAATCTGTTGTTCCCAGACTTGCTTCTTCTCTCAAATACCATGTCTATATTGATTGCAAGAAAGAATAATTGTTTTGCAAACTCAATAGTTTATGTGAACCCGGCCCGCCTACCAAACTAACACATTATATCATGGATTAGTCAAGTGTCAGGGGTATTGGGCAGTCTATTATTATTGGAGTTGCCATCGTACTTTTCTGTCCTTTTTTCGATTTTTTTCCCTTTTTGTCCTCTTTCGATCACTCTATTTTGCCATGAAGGTGATAGGAACTCAGGTGTTGTTAGCTTTTGGTCTGTTATCTGGTTTTGATGGCCGTTGCAGATGTCTCTCTACAATCAGAAGCCACTATTCAGCAACCACAAAAATAGTCTTCACAGGTACAAAAAAAAAAGAGCATGGCAACCTTCTTGTTGTTGGTAGACGTTCCACGTCATCAATACAATCAGAAGCAAAACAGAGCTTAAACGTATCCGCTAAAGTTATTCCCATCGTCTTTTTAAAGAGAAACTCTATAATGTGCTGTTTGTATTTATTGTGATGGAGAATAGTACATAACGAAACTAGACAAGCATTGTGTAAACTAGACAAGCATTGTGTAAACTAGACAATGTCATATCAGCAGAAATTGTCATTTTGTTTGTAGACGTGAATTATCAAATTATAAAGCTTAATCTCATTCATTCATCTATTCATTGATCACAGCACTAACGTCAGCTACGGCCGTTTTTCAGTTAGTTCGTGCAACGAAAATAAGTATACATAACATAACACATCATCGGTACAATACAAAGTAATAAAAACTACACAAACTGGTTGACTGTTATCCTAGGCAAGACACAAAAACAGGCACGACAAAATATAACATTAAAAAAAATGAAAATACATTTATATAACTTAAGAGTATAAAAGTATCGGCTCTGCACTAGTAAAATACTTGGCTCTCTCAAAATGTCTTATCAATTCTAGGACTATAATCTTTCATCTTTACGAATACATCATAGGGGTTAATTGTAGCAACTCAAGAAAAATAAAAGACACAGAAAGAATATGATTTTGCTTAATTCATGTCTCAATCGTTAAAAACTTGCACGAAATTGACTTTCACTTTGATTGTTCCAAGTTCATCCCTTTCCTTAACAAGGTGATAATACTTGCGCGTAAATGTAATTTTCTATCTCTTGGTTTTGTATTGTGTGTGGCTTGGTTATCGTTTACTGAATTTTTCTATTCCACTGGTGCAGTATAAGAAGGTGAAACAAAAAGTATGTTAACGCAATAAGAGACAAGAATAATATGGGATGAGCCCAGTCTGCAGCGCTGTTACCACTCTTACCTATCATACGATCGCAGAGAATCACGTTGCGGTTTGTGATATCATAACACGACACTGACATGCATTAAAGATCCTGTTTACCTTTGGGAGCAGTAATTTTTAAAATGTCACATTTGATGCATATGCGTAGGTCTGTCGCACCACAAAACATCCAACCATATATATATATATATATATATATATATATATATATATATATATGTATATGTATGTATATATATATATATATATATATATATATATATTTGCAATAAAGCCTAAAATACCAGGAGATATCAGTATTTTTCTCAATAAACCGTAAATGTAGACGGTTTAGTCTGAAACATTTTTATTATAAGTATTGTTCACATTTTGCTATATTCAACAATACTTAATATCGATTTCACTTATTCAAATTTTTACAGTAGTTGTTTCTATCCCTAACTCATATTCTAGAAGTATTTTAAAGCGCTAATGCTGGGTTTTTGTTTCATCTGCAAATGGTAAATTATGCCTTTAAGTTCCTTCTTATCAATAGTTACAAGTAACATAGTAATCATGCATAAAAAAATACAATAATCATAATGATAAATAACATTAATAAAAGTAAAGTACCTGTGGAGATGGCATGAATAGAAGAGAGGTGCAATAAACTACAAGTGAAGGAAAATAAAGGGAAAGGTCATAATGTTCAGAGTTTTGCTTGGAAAGGACATAGTTTGACTATAGACGCCAATTCGACTTGAAATCAAACAGTGACAAAAAAAAGATATACCAAAATCACTTTGTGAACACACTTTGGAGATCTAAAGCAATAACCATTATAAGTTGCGTGACGCAATTTAATGGTCTCTTCATCGGCAATCATATTAATGCTCTAATATTTAAACCATTATAATATTGTTATTATATCATTATTTTTTCCCGTAGACACATCTAAGGCTCCTTATTTCGTATTTGTTTCTAGTGTATTCATAAAGCGATTTCGGTAATTACTCCAGATATCGAAAGCTGCCCCTATCAGGATGTTAAGTCATACGGAAGATGTTGACATCTAGAGCCAAGGAAAGTCAATCCATACTGGGAAACGTACCCTTAGTCCCACTGGTGACGAACAGTGCGGTAAAGAGAAATATTACAATTAAAAAAGAGAGAAAGAGAGATTGCAAAGAAAATGATTCTTAATTCATCCCCGGTCGCATCTCTTCTCCACGCCGCTCGGGAGGGGCTTAAACTGCTCTCTCCAGAGTACATGAGCTCGTAAATTAGTGACGCCATTTTAGCAAGTCGCACTAAGCTTGCCGCCCATCTTATTAATAGCCTGCCGAATTTCGCCGCGCATCAACCACAATTAGACCGTCTCTAAAGAAGGTGAATGGAAGGGAGAGAGATATTAAGTGAGGCGAATTGTCTTCGTAGGGGAAAGACTGAGGTGAACCTTTTGCACTGTGTTTTTAATGTGATATGGAGTGGGAGGAAAGGGGAGTCAAAATCTCATCGCTGAGTCGTTACCGCTCCAGCGCAAATCATCTTATGGATGAGTCTTGAAGGCATATTAGTTCGGGACTCGGAGAAGATGAAAAGGAAGAACTTGCTCTCTCTCCTTTTCACTATGCCGATTAGAAGTTTACCCGTAGTAAATGCCTATGTGTGATCTCTGTGGGGTTGTCCTACTGTAGTGTTGGGAAGTAGTCGTGTTTTGTTTGTCTCTATTTCCCTCAAATGCGATGTAAATGTATCCCTGTTTATTGAGATTTTGAAGAAGCTATTGTTTCTTCGTTCGGCGAATGATAATGTTTTGCCACCTTTTAAGCAAGATTTGCAGTTGATGATTATCAAGTTTGCGATAAGAATCGCAACTGCTGTATGGAGACGTCGAAGGATGGCGTAATCCCGACTAGGTCCTCTTCCCTCTCCCGGTCCGACTGGGGCGAAATCTCGGCCGGGAGGCGGCGTTTGAGGCCATCTTACGATATATCTGCATTTCGGACATGGAGAAATCTCTGCGCACATTTGATGCTGAAGAAATTATGAGATCAACTGATTTTAGTAACTGTCATAATCGCCATCATCATCATTAACACCTTTTATCCATGTCATTACCGTCATTGCCATCACCATTTGATTTGTGTTAAAGGGCAAATGCAATATAAATAAAATGAAGCTACAAAGAAAGGATGCAAATTTATGATGATGATGATGACGATGATGACGATGATGACGATGATGATGATTATAGTGGTGGTGATGATGGTGGTGGTGGTGATAATGATGATGACGATGATGATGACGATGGTGATGGTGATGACGATGATGGTGATGATGATGATGATGATGACGATGATGACGATGATGACGATGATGACGATGATGATGATTATGGTGGTGGTGGTGGTGGTGGTGATGATGATGGTGGTAGTGATAATGATGATGACGATGATGATGACGATGATGATGGTGATGACGATGATGGTGATGATGATGATGATGATGATGATGATATTAACCAAAAAGATAGTGATATCAAGATGATATCGGTGGCAGTAAAGCAGTCAATGTATTGATAAAACTCTTAGTAGAAGCAGAAGCAATAGCAATATTCTGGTGTTCATGATGATAATGAGGATGAATATCATCATATCATCATCGTCATCATCAACGAACGTCATCATTGTCGTTCTCATCTTCATCACTTAGAGAAATGAGAGGTCATTTTAAACAGTTCATAATGTAAAATGAGAATTAAGAAGATATCCAGACGTCTCCGTATTTAATCACGCCATTTATTAGACGCCCGGAGGGGTAGGTGCCTTAGCCGTCCCGGAGGAGCTGAGGCGGGCCGGTAGCGGCCGGGAAGACAAGCCCAAGGGGGAGGGGGTGATATGATGGGGGAGAGATCGCTCGCTGTCGGAATGGATGCTGAATTATATCCTAGCGACGGGGAAGAAAAAGTATAGGAGCAGGAGTAAGAGTAGGAGTGAAAGAGGTATCTTATCAGATCGTGACTGGCGGATTTTCGCGAAGACCCCTTCTCCCGCGAGATTCGGCTCGATTTACTTGGGGCAATACATTTCATCCTTTTTTCTCCTACTCATCCCTGCATCATCATCCTCATCATCATCTTCTCCATCTTCTACTTTTCACTTTTTTTTTTTGCTGTCCTCCCTGCTTATCTAGAGAGAGAGAGAGTAATCATTTTTTGACCTTTTTTTGTTCTTTTTTCTGCATTTGCACAAGAGCGATAATTGTTTTTAGCGAAACGCATTATGATCGCGACGATAAGGGCTTAGTTAAATCTGTTTCATGATTGCCGCCAGAAGATGAAGTCTGAGATTGAAGGAGGAAGGGAGTGGGGATAGAAGAGGATGGAGGTGGGAATGTGCGGTGGCAAAGGGAATCGAATCTATACGTGGAAGACTAGAATATTGGTAGATAGTTTATTTCATATTGTACTTGTTAATGCGCGTTGTTCCATTATTATAAAGGCAATCACGGACAACGGACTGTTTGACTTTCTATAGTTTCTCAGTATTTCTACCAGAAGACACACTTTTGCTGTGTGTTTGTGTGCCCGTGCGTGCGTGTGCGTGTGCGTGTTCGAGTGATGTGTCTTAGCAGAAATGAAAATTGAAATGAGCCTTAAAGTGAAGGAACAATGTAACGTAATTACTGTGTACTAGCAGGATGGGTCATTGTGCTGGATTAGTATGCATTAGCTACCGCCAAGAAGACTCCTTGATACATTTTTTGTCCCCCTTTTTATCTTTTTTTTTAGGGGGATGGGGTCGGAAGGGGGGTTCGAAGGATCGAGACGGGAGATGCAGATGACAGCAACTTTCCCTCAAAACGCCCCAATAATAAGCACTTTATATGCCCAGTTTTCTGAAGAGCCTCATTCTTCAGAGCGAGGAGAGGCGCCGAGATTCTTCCTACGTCTACTGATTGGCCACGGAATCTCTGTTCAATGTTTGCGACAACTTCGCCCTCTCTTAGTGATGGAGGTGTATCCGCACTTCTTGCAACAAGTTTACAAGAAAGGCTGCTGAAGGCATACGAAACACATGGTCAGGGAGGGGGTGCAAGGGGGAGGAAGGGGTGCAATGTAGGAAGTTGTCAAAGACGGCAAAATTACGGAAATTCTAGATTCAGATGTCAGTGCCGTGAAAATATAATAAATGCAGAGAAGGGGGAATAAGTAAGGGGCTCCAAGGTCGTGTGTCAGGGCTTCGCTAACCGTAAGGAGTGTGAGGTGTGGCTTATACCAGACGCCGGATCGAGTGAGGGATTATGGGTAAAGGAAAGCCGGGTGGCGCCGAAGCCTCGGTCATATAATACAAAGTTTAGAGGGAACCGATCGTCAGGAACTACGTTAGAGTACTCAAAAACCCTCTGGTAATCAATTTTTCTTCTTGATTATCGTCGGAATAGGAATAGGAAAGATTGCTCCTTGAAAAAAAAAAAGCAGCGATTCCTAGGAGGAGATGAAATGGTTGGAGTGTGATACGATGAAAACCTGAGAGCAAGAAGAAGAAAAAAAGTAGAAAGAGGAGGGAGAGGAAGAAGAAAAAGAAGAAAGGAAGAATAATGGTAAACGGATTATTGAAGGTGCACCAGGTGGAAGAAGGGGGAGGATAAAGAAGGAGAATGAGATAAGAGAGGGAAGAGAAGATTCCTGTTTTGTTCTTTGATAGGTGTCAACCTTCAAGTCAAACTGCTTATGATGACTGCGGTCTCCTGTATTTCACTCTCGCTTACATGTAAAGAGAGTGCAATGTGCTTCATTGCTCTTTGTGACGAATACTTGAAACAGTTATTACTGCGATATAGAATAGACTTTCAACATATTTTTCGATCTCTTATCGTAGAAGAACATTTGGTATCTTATTATCATTACTATAATGTATCCCAGAGACGATGACAAAATTCGAACGCGTCTTGATTTAACCAGTACACCTTTATCAGCAATATAATTGTAAAGTCGAGTCGATATAGAGTGTCAAATGTGTATTAGTCCACCATACAGTTTTGTGAGTTGAACACACCTACGTTAGGCCGTAATCGAATTAGCTTTAAACAACAACAAAGAACACGCACTCACATACGCACACACGCACATACTCACGCAGGCAGAAATTACATGTCCCCCAAAAATGACCCTTGGTTGAAAAGGGAACAATTACCTTCGAAAACGGGCGCGAACTATTTAAGGCGAACGCCAAAGTTAAATCAGGGCACAGGAAAACCGAGAGTAGACAGGCATGAAGAGAGGTAAAAGTAGCAGAGACGCAAATAATTGTGATTGTCGATTTACATAATTGCGGAGGTTGAAGCCTTCCGTCACATTTAACGCTCTCTCTCTCTCTCTTTACCCCCCCCCCCCCCAACCTCAGAGAAATAGAGAGGGAGAGAAAGAGAGAAAGAGATATATAAGGAGAGAGAAGAGAGAGAGAGAGAGAGAGAGAGAGCATTCTGAGAGATATGTATTGATATATCCATCTCCTCGCCTGAGGGAACCACGAGGAGTTGAGGCTCGGAGGCATTATTGGATAACACCAGCTAGCCCAGACAGGCGCCGCGGGGATTCACACATCGGAGTGGGATTTTCTTCCCTTTCGCTTATCTCCATTCCACGGACAGAAATCCATTGCTCTCTCTTGCTCTCTCTCTCTTTCTCTCTCATTATCTCCCTTTCTATCTCTCTCTTTCTCTCTATCTCTATCTATATACATGTACTTATATTTTTATCTATCTTTTCTTCATATTGATGTGGAGGTAAACATATGATATACAAATATATGAATATATGGTTATCATACCTATAAATGAACATATATATATGCCATTATATATATATAATCACAGACATATATATATATATATGCATCACTATGTCTTATCTATATCTATACATTGTATATAATTTCTTTCTCTTCCCGTCTCTCTCTCTCTCTCTCCCTCTCTTGCTTGATTAACTGGATGATTACTCTGTGCTTACTCTGTGCTTCCTTTATTTTTACCTTTTCCTTTCCGCACTTAGGATTGTTTTTACCTCTGGTTGTGAGCTCTCATCTTGGTATATTATGGCATTGTGTTCAATACTTTTATACTATATACACTATGTTCATCCATCAGTAAAAAAAAAAAAAATGTGATAAGTTGCATATTTTCTTTTCTAATCAACATGATCGAGGGCAAGGAATTCACACGCAAACTGCTTTATGTCGCATTCTGCATGTGTTTGGCCTTCGATCAGTTCGCTACCCAAGTTTCCATTTACTTTCGATCGATTGTTACACTTATCTTAATTGGAGATTCTTGGCCTGTCTTCTCCACGTTGTTTTTCTTTTCTCAAAAAAAAGAGGTTGCTTAGATGCAATAATATTTGGTCTTGTAAATATCAATATGGATTGTATTTGAGCGCATTGTATTTATTACTTCTCTTCAAGGCAATTTATCATCAGATATTGATTTAAGCGTATGTTGTGTTCGATTTCTTGGTTGATATAATACATAAATACAAATACATCTTGTTTATGTGAAAAAACAAATCCGATATAGGACTTTCGTGAGATAGCGCAAATTTCGTTAATGATAATGTTGTATCTTGTTTTGGCTATTCTTGCGATGGTATAGTGTCTTGTCTTCCCTAGCCTCCCTCTTCATGTTTCTGTTTTGGTAATTCTTCTTGCTTGAGATTCTTTTATTGTTCATATTTTTCAACAAAATCATAATTTCTAGAAAGGCCTGCGGTGCGCATTTATTGCGTGAAAGCCGGTGTCCAGATGTTGTGCGTAAATTGTCATGCTTATGATAACTCCACCCTGTGAGTTTCAAATAATGATACAGCGTTTGACACAGCGTTTGGTACTCAACAAATGATCATGTTGGTTATTTCAGGTTCGGCATTAAGAAGTGTCCGAAGAGCATCTTTAGGAGGAGTCTGAGGTAAAAATATTCGAGTCAAGAAGATCGAATGCACCGACATTCAAAAGAATTTCATTTTCAAACAAAACACCGAAGAACCCTGGTGTTCGTGCACGGTGACACCTGGTTCCGGGAGCATATTCTGTTAGGTATGAAACGACTACAGCATATCCCTTACAACAACAAAAAAAAATGACTTAATTCTGACATGTCTGTAAGAGAGTCAGGAACATAAAAGGCTGAGTAATCCGTGCTTTGCACAAAACCCCCTATCTTCAGTCGTGTGTCATACTAGTCTCTTTTGATGCGACTTGTTTCTTCTTCAAAATATACGCTTGGCATATTCGCACTCGAATTGAATTAATGACGTAATTAGCATAATGATGGGAAATACAAACAGTGAAGGCAGGTTTCTTCAGGGGGGAGTCGGCAGAAGCGCGAACGCATGCTGTGAGTGGCGAGTTTCGCTACCGGCGCTACCAACTACAAGGAACGTAATGATTAATTATAATCTTCTACTCACCCGGCTTCGATGATTTTTTAGCTAGGCAAAGAGGTGACAAATATGTATCACGTATAAGGAATTAAAGAAAAATATTAGGCATGGCCTGAGCTCTGCAGCGGAAAGAAAGGTATAGAAAAGGAAAGAAAATAAACAGAAGGGTAAGAAAGAAGATCGAAATTATATCGCGCTCGTAGCTGGCTTTTGGGAAACGGCGGACAGGAACTGGGTGCGTGCGCCGGGCCGCCGGCCGGGGGCCATCCTCAGCGGACACGTGTAGTTCAGCGGGGTTAGTTCGATTTTAAGTGCATTTTTCTAGAAACATCGTAGAGGCAAAAATATGGTATTGTATTCTAGACATGCATTAGGTTTCCCCGGCCTGGTGCCTTGTACACGTCAGGAAAATAATAGCAAAATCGAATGCATTTTGTCTTACTTCGGTTCTTATTTCGAGCGTGAGAGACGGAGAAAGAGAGGCAGAGAGAAGAGGGGCTAGATATTGTAGACAGTGTGGTTCAACTTGCGACAGGCTGCCTTCATACTGCCGGCAAGTCGAGCGTCGCCCGCCCCGAATCTCTCCCGCGAGAACAAAGGCACGTTCGCTTGACTTGTTTAGCGGCATTGTTGGTTTTCGGACTCAAGTCGAAAGAACGCGGTGTTACCAATGTACGATGAGAGGGGGAATAAAATGCCCCGTCTGCCTGGCATCTTTAATGTCTCACATGAAATGATATCGAATTTCTGCTCAGACAACTTGCTCCAGTGGAGTAAGGCATTTTCAACAAAGCGATGCGAAACACAATCGGTTTGTCAGTGGGCAAAAATCACTACCGATGCAGTTTACTCGGAACCACAGCGTAGTGTAACAATAATATCAAATTGGGAGAACAAATAACACAATCAATCCTTTCTTCATTAACATATAAATTATGGACTCATCTGAATACTTTGATATTTGTGTCTCTACAGCAATCACCCAGTGTTAGTGATGATTACTCTTTAAAGATCTTCCTTTAGACCTTCTGCTAACGCACCCATGTACACCATAGAAAACAACAAACCATTGCTAACATGTCAACCAGCTATTATACACCATAACTAATTTGTTTTGATTATAATTACACTGCGGGTAAACATACTGACAATAACACTAATGATATGATAATGATAACAATTATACTACAGCAATGATAACACCAATAATAATGATAATGCAAATATCAAAAGTGATATTATGACGATAGCCGTACTATAGTGAGTATTATGAGTATAGCCTTTTGTTTTACTAGGGTAGCCTCTCGAGAACATCCTGCAATCATTTTCACCCTAGCATATAAACGTGTACATATTACCACCATTGCAGACTTCCTTACCCAGCATGATTTGTGCTGCACCTCCCCTCCGTGACATCGGGAGTAAAGTTGCCCATCTTTGCTATCTCAATTGCATGCGTCGAGAATTTTATTTCCTATGCCAGTTAAGGAAATATGAAGCGTCTTATGTCTCAGAGTTAAAAATGGAAGATACAAGGGTTGACCTCATACCATGCAATCATGACTCATCGGGGGAGACTTGCATTGTAGGATGATTTCAAAATTGACTATGTCTTCTATTCCCCTTCGCTGTGGTCTACATTCTACATTTCCTGCTAACATTTTATTCCTGTGACGCAGTCATTCAATGTATAAAAAATATGGATGGATATATCTCAGTTTGGCAGAGCAGATTTTTCGGTGATAGCGACTAAATAATGTTGAAAAGGGCCTATATAGAAGAAGTGTGTCCTTTTTTATAGTCACCTGTTACAAGCACCATACACCCTATTGTGCTCGTCGTGTAAATGCAGCGAAAATATATACAATGTACATATATACAGTTATTTTCTATTGTTGATGATTTATCCCTGATGGGAAAAAAAGTCAGCCATCTTGTTTGAAATGCATTTTATGGTCATAATTTCCCATTAACATCATTTGGATATGATGTGAGTAGAAGAATGAAAACAGACGTGATGATATTATGACCTTTACAAGGATCTGAGCACAGTCTCTACCTAAACTTAAAAAAGGTCATTGTCGCCCCCCCCCCCCCCCCCCCATTTCACTTATCCTTTGCCGCTTTCGAATATACTGTTCACCCCCTTTGAGACTCTCTGGTTACTGATATCTTTCATGCAGAACGTACACTGTCATAATCTCTATTAATCGCTGGCTCTCATAGATAATAATGAAGAGTTTCATCGCAAAATGGGCTGCGCGCTATGTTTAAACATTTTAAAGTAAATCCATCATCAGACAGAGCAAAACAAAACCTTTCCAGTGATACCTCACTTGAAACATAACAAGGAAAAATCTTGAAGTTATGATTTGAAATGTCTCTTATTTTCTAACTATTTACTTTGTTTTTATCAGCTTTAATCCCAAATATCGCAACTCAATCTGTTAATGAGAAAGGAGTTAGCTCGTTCTGAGATAAAACTCTTCATAATGATATTAGATACATATGGGATGGCGCAAAAGTATCATGCAACAACTTTTGCGGTTAAAAAAACAACACGTATATTAGGAGGACAGTAAGTGACTGCAAGAGCTATGGAAATGGACAAAACTACGAGACTACATCAGTTGTTTGAAAAGAAGGCACTATTTCGGAGAAGAAAATTGTCTGTCTGATTACTTGTTTGTTTAAGTTTTATTTCTTATTTCATCAGGTTAATACCTTCAAACCTACATGTCATGCTCTTCTGAAAAGCCTAGTTACTTGCACGATAAAAATACATAATATAGCATTCATAATAACTCACGATAAAACAAAATAAAATAGCATGTAAGCATCATAAATATTGATTGTCTAAGTCATCTAAACCAACACACCTGAAATCTTCGTGTTATGGCGAAAATCCATGACAGTAACGGAAACAGGCAAAATTCGGAAGAGACTTTGGCCATATACAAACTAAGCGAATTAACAATGCAATAGAAATGGAAACGACACTATAAATGAGTAGTAGTAGTAGTAGTAGTAGTAGTAGTAGTAGTAGTAGTAGTAGTAGTAGTAGTAGTAGTACTAGCAGTAGTAGTAGTAATGATAATACTAATGATAAAAATATTAATAATAATAATGATGATAATAATCATCATAAACATAATCATAATCATAATCATGATAATGATAGTAGTAGTAGTAGTAGTAGTAGTAGTAGTAGTAGTAGTAGTAGTAGTAGTAGTAGTAGTAGTAGCAATATTAGTAACAGTAGTAGCAGCAGTGGTATAAAAGAAGGAACAGAAGAAGTAGCAGTAGTAGTGGTCGTACCACTTGCACTAGATTGCTCTTAAGTGGAGCAAACCCAATGATGCTATCACCATTGAAGGCAATTCTCAATCAGTCCTAAAAATGACTAGTGCTTACTTCGATCGTGCATTTGTGTATGGATGAAGACGAAAACCCACTCGGTTTCAGGGTGACGTACCCCTTCTCCTTTTCCACCTTATTCTTCTTCATCTCTTTCCCCTCCTCCTCCTCCTCCTCCTCCTCCTCCTCCTCCTCCTCCCCCTTCTTCTTCTTGGTCTTCTTCTTCTTCTTCTTCTTTTCTTCTTAAATTCTTGACGGAAAGTGTGCAGCGTAATGAGGGCTAACAAACTTGACTGTGACTTTTTGCCCCCCTTTTTGCTGGGGCACATCATTCAACGGACCAACACGTGGGCCCGTACCTGTAAATTGATTCTCAGCCTTTGGATAAAAGGGGATCGCCTCTACCCCCCTCTGTCCAGCTCGCTTCCCAGTGGGTCGGGACAATAGGTAACAAAACAATCGTACAGGAAAGGGAGGGAGTCGAGATGAAAAACCTAAGTCTAGTTTATGTTGTTTTTCGAACAATTATATTTGGGTTCTGAGGTGTAAAACTGGAGCTTGAGAAAGAGAGAAAGAGAAAGAGAGGGTATAACAACAACATATGTATACGTACATACTAGATTGTATTGCACATGCAGTCAGAAACGGATCTGATGAAAAAAAAAAGAGGGAGAGTGACATTAAATCCTGTTGTCGGAAATACGTCCTTCTGCTTCAACAGAGTACTGTAAGTTCGTTCTAACACAACCTGCTGTCTCATTATCTATCTTTCATCTATCTATCTATCTATTTCATCAATTAATCTATTTATCTATCTACCAATCTAGTTACCTAGCTGGCCATCCACCTATCTATCTATCTATCTATCTACCTACCTACCTACCTACCTACCTACCTGCATATCTATCTATCTATTGATCTAACCATTTATCAATCAATAATATATCAATCTACCAATCTAGCTAGCTGGCTATCTACATGTACTTATCTATCTATCTTTCTATCTATATATCTACCTATCTAATTTTTTTTTCTCTCTAATATATATATATATATACACACCTGTCTATCTGTCTGTCTATCTATCTATCTATCTATCTATCTGTCTGTCTGTCTGGCTATCTATTTACCTACCTATTCATTTATCTATCATCATTTATTATCCATTTATTTATCTATTTGTTTATTTATTCATCTATCTATCTTTACACCATCGGCTTATCGATATAACGAATTGCTTTAAATGATTCTTCGAGTTTTGTAGCTTAGTTGTGACGCTGCTAACTTTCCTAGCTCCTTTTTCATGCTTGGGATACTATCTTAAACATAATGATTATATCGTCATTCACCAGCTAACATTATTCGCCTGTGTGTGTGTCATTAGGATCCGAACATATCGCATTATTTCTGGTTTTATGTGATTGCTGTAAAATGATGGTTGATGCGCTTTGTTTCAGCTTGAGTACAGTCTAGGGAACATCCTACTTAAATACTGTACCACAAACAAAACCAGAGAAAGCAAAGGAGAGTGTGATAAAGAAATGTTATTCAAGAGAGGGAAATATTTATAAAGGTACATCGGATTGTCTAAAAGTTTCCTGATAATATCAAACAACAACAGCAGTAATCATTTGCAGTGTTGGATTATTATGAAGCTAAGGATGAAAAATAAAATCATCATGATTCTGGAATTAATAGAAATTATACTGAGATCACCAGCAAAACAGTTGTTACAGTTCACAGTTCCATCGACAATTTTTATCTATTTCAATACAGTTAAAAAAAACACTATCAGCCTCAGGGCTGCTTTTCAGCGAGTCCTTACATCGCTTGACAGCATAAAACAACATAATAGATATGATACAATACACAAAATAACATTCACAACAAGAAAAAGAACATTGGCAAAAAAAAAATGAACAACAGAGGTTGACTAATTAAAAAAGGATCGCATTGACAGAAGAAGAAATTAATGGTAAAATAGATGTTTTATCATAGCTTTGACTTCTATTAATGATGATTGTCGCTTTTTTAAACCAATAGTTATATCAGAATCGATTAGATTCTTATCATCGTTGGGATTATATAACCACCGTTGTCATAACGACAATAACGTCATAATGCTGAATCAAAATGACAAATGGGACCACATCAAAGCGATGTGAGATTATTTAAAAAAAGAAGTAAAGAAAACATCATCCAATGGGATCAAAGTTCGAGTGATTTGTGAAAGCTAAGACCATAACAACGTCGATTACAAAGAAAATAGTATAAAAGAGGTTATGAATTCCGCATATTGAAAGGAACGAACCTGTTCGGAGCGTCGGGATGAGAAGACTTGGAATTGTCTGATTACACTTGAAAGTTTAGTTTTGATGTTGTGAAGGAAAAGCTACAACATACACTGCTTGAAACATTGTCGTATATCATCGTCCAAATTTGTCGCCACAAAATGCTTATGTGGGAGGGGCAGGAACAAGAGTAGCAAAAAAAGTAACATTTATATGCATGAACATAGCTCACATACTAAGTAACCAATTAATAGCGAATAATGTGATATGCGCCTTAAAAGTAAACACTCTTGGGGAAAAAAATTGTGTGAAAACTAACAGATGTATAAATTCTAATCTTATTTCGTCAGGAAATGTGTATTGTGAGATTTCAATACATTATTGTGAAATGTACATTTGTATTCCCACCTACTCTGAAAACAACGCAGCGTGACCTGTAGTAATGACCTTCGACCTTTCCGGGCGTAAGGGTTGCTTTGTTTGCTAAGATATCACACCTACCAACAGTCTCCTGTCTCGCTCAAGTTCTAAGGTATCGGGCCAAACATCTAGCTAGCTTTGTCATGTCTGTAGTAACAAAGAAATCGAAAAGCAAGTTTGTCGCTTTCGGCAGATGACAATTCGGAGCCATTTTCCTTTACAGAGCAATGTTTTTAGTTTGAAGTACGCACATTTTGCTCAGGATGGAAATTGCGTATGTGCTTAAAAGCAAAATGGCGGCGCCCATATACAGGTACTAACGACGGGTCCATAAACTGGTACGAATATAGCCAAGGGCGTGGGAGAGCCGGTGAGACCGTGCTCGCGCAGACGACCCGACAACCCTCCTAAACCATTTATATATGCTTACCTTGATTGGGAGGGCGGGAACACCGGGGTGACCGACACAAGATGCGATGTGCTTCCATAGTCGGATATAAGCTTCGGCAGACGACATTCATCTGTGGCGCCAAAAGCGAGGAAATTTGAACAGAAAAGGACCGCAAACGTGCACTGATGGGCCTGCGTACGAGAGAATCCAGCAGGGTTGCAGAGAGTACACAACATATTTTCATCGAACATCCATCGTTTTCACAAAGTGGGCGAGAGAATCTTATTCTCACATTTTTCCTCGCACGACACGTCTCCTAAACATGGCATTAACACATCTTTGCCGATGTCGCCGTTTCGCCGAGTCGCGGAATCAACGTGTAGTTTGATTTCGAGGACCCGCGGGGTGCGAAAAAATTACAATCCGCTTATACACGGCTTTTGCTCCAGCGACAGAGAGGGGTGGTTATTTCTTAATGCATGCCAAGAATAACAGTAGGTTATGTGCGGGATAAACAGTCGAATCTGAATTGAAGTCCCGATGACTTACGCGAGGGCGTTAGAAGAAGAAAAGACTGAGGAGGAGAGGGGTAAGAGGAAGGGGGATGGAGGAAAAAAAATGATGAAAGCTGGAAAAACAATCACCGACATGGCATAGTCTGAGAGCGAATAACAAATGTAAATTGTCACGGCCGGTTGGTTGAGCAGTGGACAGGGATGCGCTAGCCCCGCCGTGTTCCTCTAACAAGATTCTAGACGTGGCCCTCGTGTTCCTCCGCCTACTTCTCGTGTAAAGTCGTTACCAGACGGTTTTTCCGAGGTGTTTCTCTTGTATTACGCCGGGAGGGTCGGAGGAAAAACATTGCAGTTCCTGAAAATATTGGCGCGTCATGAATGAATGGAAGGAAAAATTTGTATGTGCGGCAGTGTGTGCCTACTGTGTAGGTGGAAGATATTACATGCTTGCGTACAGGGGGGAAGAGAATGAGAGAGAGCGAGAGAGAGAGAGAGTGGGGAGCAAGTCTTATATTCCATCGGGTGAGCAAAGAAATTAGTCGGGGTCGCAAAGGGGAGAGAAAACACACACAGGTTTACACATAAAACAAACGGAGCGTTGGTTAAATAAACCCCGGCCGAGGACGGGTAATATTATTTCTGAAACGTCAATATTCGTTGATCTGTTTTCTGAAGAAGCAAGGCGCTCCAGCGCCGAACGGTGATGTTATCATCACGAGCCGCCGCGGATGTCTCACCTGAATTCTGGCTGTGGATGCGAATGATGTAGCGTAGAGCAATGGCAGCTATTGCACTGCTATTACACACACACGCACATGCCTTACTTACATTTAAAAAAAAAAAGATACAGAAGAAGCCAGCTTCGCTCAAACCGTGAAGAACATCAGGCAAAAATGGTGATGATTATTTGAAAAGTAGAGGAGCAAAATACTTCGATTAATTGCAATGTTTCTTTATCTTTACCAAAGCAGGCCATTGTCACTCATTTGATGACCCCATCCAGAGACTTGGAACACGCACCTTATATTCTCATGGAATCTTTTAGGAGGTTGTCTGAGTCATTATCATCAGACGGTATAAGGATGCCGCATGTTAAGTGCAATGAATGTATGTGAGAAACGCATGCGATGTTGATTTATGGCAAAATGGATAAATGAGCAACCCCTTTATGTAAAATTTTTTATATAGCTTTTAACTGCAAGATAGATAACTAATATACACAAGGGGCAGCAAAATGCAGCATCACATACGAAAATCGTTTTTAAAAAAGGACAAATTTCGCTATATGCCAATTCGAAGGACAGTCATTGGCTGATGTAGCTTGGTGGATAGATAAACGGGCTCTCGAGCTTTAGGTCACCGGTTCGACTCCTTTGCAAATATATTAAGACCGTCAGGTCGTCGCTATCACATCCTTCAATGTGCTCGCTCTGGAGAATGAAATCTGCTTCCAAAGTGGGTTGGCTTGTTTTGTTTTGTTTTGTTTTGGTTGCTATTTGTTTTGTGCCTGTCTTAATATGTTCAGGGAGGTGGGACTCCCTGGTATGTTTCATTCTCTCCATGTTTCTTTGATATTGTGGGTAACTTTTATCAATTTTGCTTTCGAGCCTTTTATAGTATGTTTTATTCTTTCTGTGCTTTTTATATTGTAGGTAACTTTTATCATTTGGTATTTTAATGTTTAAATTGAAATATGTGTGCCATTTGACAAGTACCATTCAGCGAAAGCCTCTGGCTTTTTGCTGAATTGTACCTTTTATATTTTGTAAACATGTTAACTATTTTTATCCATGAATAAATGTATGAATTGGACAAATGAAATTCACACGACAACAAACTCAAACGACCATTCACAAAAGACGCTGAAACTACTCTTTTTGCTTAGTCTGTTAGTATACACATGATTTAAGCCTTTAAAGTATACGCAAGCATAGAAATTGAGAATTGTCGAGTGGCTGTCCCGATGAATGTATCAGATAAAAGAAAAATTGTAATCAAACAAGGAATGTGATGATGAATGATAAAATCAGACTCAAGACTGCAGACACCTCTGATGCTGCATTCGTGAGACCGATTTTCATCATTGGTGTTAATACTTGACTGATTTGATCCAAAATGATTAACTCACAGCTTGCTGGAACGGGGCGTGTCACACGCACCTGAGCCATATTACTAAGTCGCTGGGAGGAAAAGGATTAATTCTTTAACTCTTTTTATGCCAGGGGTTTTCTTTGGCAATTGGCACTAAAATAACACAAAGGGTTGAAGGGGATGATAGTGCTAATTTACAAGGAATATGTTACATAAAGAGCACTCGGGACATTGAGAGAAATGAAAGCCAATCTATTCAGTCATTTTCAACTTTCCATTCAGCAACACGAGCCGACTGCATCATCATATTATTTTTTAATGCATGTATCAATGACTTAAATTAACAGAACGTACATGATAAATACAACAGCTAATTTAATTATCATAAACATAATCATTGATGTACGTCATACAAAGCGTTTTAGATTTTCCTGAATGACAGTGTTTTTAATGCTGCATGTTTATGTTGCTCTTAGAATCGTTTTCAGTTTTCATGGGGTTTTACACTAGATCATTTACAGATACTTAAAATGGAAAACTCATGAAATACGGTTTTCTGTAAGTTGTTGTTATAGCTGCAGCTGCCGTTGTTGCTGTGAAATTGCTTTTGCACAAGAGTAGTTGGCTGTTTATTTTTGTTTGACATTGTGTGGTTGAATTTCAATAAGTCATGTAATTCCAAAGTTTGTGTTTGTGTTGGCTTATTTCAAGTGACCCCCAAGTTTAAGGAAGCAATCAAGTGCTTATACTTCTAATGACTATGGGCAACAGGAATAAAGTGCCTTGCTTAGGGGCACAACCATTGCTGACGGGGAATTGAACCAGGGACCTCATGATTGAGAGTTCGTGGTCTTTAACCACTGAGCCACAAGGATTCCTAGAGTAGAACGAAATAACACAAACGATATTATGCGGTAGGTACTGAACACACGCACAAGTTGTTGTTACCAAGTTGTTGCCACCTTATAGTTGACTCTACCAGTCTTGTTGTTTTTATGACGTGAATAATCATTTACATATCTATATGTGTCTACATAATTCAAGATAACCAAAGACTCGTTTATCTTGAAAATGAAAAAAAAAATCTTTACTTTTTTAAAGTTAAACAAAACATTATTGTTATTATTTGCAAAGAATGAAATTAATATTTGGTTATATGAGTGTGAAATGGAGTCAACAATCACAAGGATTCATCTGGCGAGCATTACTCTAATATATAGGAGTGCTGCAAGAATTAGGAATTTAGGAATTAACAGTGGTGCAACATTCTTTCCGCTGTACACCATAAAGTAAGTTTCCCCCCAGAGTAACGTTTGGTGTTTCTCCTAGCCGTTGTTTGATCACAATATCTAATTTTTTTTTCCATTGACCTGACAGGAGAAATAATTTCTATTTAAATACTCATATTTTCCACTCATGTAATCATTTGAAGATGAAGTTCCCTCGTAAACAATATGGGGGCATCAGTCAGATATCAACTCTCCTATAATTACCGTGCTCACATTCGGCAACTTTTCGATGTACAATATCAACGCCATTTTAAGGTGGTGGCCAAATCTACAGAAATGCTTTGTGTATTGTTGTTGTTGTTGTTGTTGTTGTTGTTGTTGTTGTTGTTGTTGTTGTTGTTGTTGTTGTTGTTGTTGTTGTTGTTGCTTTTTAAAAAGCCCGCAGTCAGAATGGTTATAAAGGTATCTGCAAATATTTATACAATCACATGGAAAGGCTTCCATGTGTTGTTAATGATGGTGCACACGATACTAAAAGCGTCAGGATAACAGAAACTATAACGTTTTGGCGTTGTCCGTTTGTGTATCGCTCACACCATGATTGTTTGTATGTTTGTTGTGTATATAAATGTACTTGATGTCGTGTTTATGTGTGTCTAGATCTGTAGGTGTCTGTGTGTCTGTATGTGAGTGTTCGTATGTATTCAGTACGTGAGCACCCTTTTTACGGGGAAGGGGTAAAGAGGTGAGAGCAGGATACACATGCATAGCAGTGAAGCAGTGAAAAGAAGGGGAGTGTAAAGGCTAGGAGAAGAAAAAAGAATAAAAAAATTGTGCTGGCAAGAGGTTGAGCAAACCGCCAAAATACGCCCGTCCTCATCCCGTCCTTAAGTCTTCAGATGGCATCTCCATTTATTTTTCTTTCTCCAAGTCCCGCCGCAGGGCCCTCCTTACCCGTGCTCCTTGGACAACAAGTCAAATTCATATCGGAAGGACTCTTTTCCCCCCTCTCCGATTCTCTTTCACCTTTCTCTTTCTCTCTTCCTCGATCCTGCCCTCCCCATCTCCCCCCCCCCTTCTCTCTCCATCTTCCTCGACCAAGTCTTCTTTCTCTTTTACCACCTTCTCCGGCTCGGTCCTGTCTCATTTACATTTTTCTCCTACCTTAAAGAGCAAATTCATCGGTTTGAGCAGATAATAAAGATATCTTCTATCATCCCAACATCCCTATTCAAGTACAATACAGATCCATACGTTTGTGTGTGTGTTTTTTTTTGTGTTTTTTTTTGTTTTTGCCAGTTTTTTGGGGTTTTTTTTTGCCAGAAGAGCATCGTTATCATTCATCTTTCAACTAGTTATTCATCCATACACGTACATTTTGATTCTGTAAAGGTCGGTTTAAGCACAGAAACATATGCGCTTATATCAATAATGTTCACAGACCTATACTTGGGGATCAGACATACATTTGGATGAGATATACTTATGTTTATACCTTGTACAAAAAAGAGAGATGGAAAAAGAGAAAGAGGAATATATACATTTCATTGTGTTCGACATGTGTGCATCTTTTGGAATAAAGATCTAGATATATCTAAGCAGTTTGGCACTGTTATTGAAGTGAACACTATCAAGTTTTCTCATTATCCTCTTCATTTCCTTCTTGTACGCTTGTGCGCTTGCTAACTTCCTTGCTTGCTCCATTGCTTGCTAGCTAGCTTGCTTACTCAGACAATATCGATAGAATTAGATTTCCTCAATGAAGAAACAATTCAATCACTGTCGACTAGAAACAGTGTTAACTTGGACGGCCGGTGACATGACTACTGGACGAACTAGGAATACGAGGGAGTCTTTACAAGACGCTTTACTCAATAATCGAGGGAGAAGGGGGAATACATGCATAGTGATTCGCCTTCAAGATTCTGGTTGGGTTTTTTTCCCATCTCCTTCTTTTTCTTCTTCTTTAGGGGAGAGGGCCACGAATTAGCTCAAGAGTAACTCGTGCCTTCTGACATAGTTCACTCATTTCAAAGGCAAAATGTAGAAGTGTGTCTATGCCTAAAGATTCCCAATCCCCTTATTCACTATTTACTGATTTTACTATATTATCTATTGAAATTTTCATTATTTGATTCAAGATTTTCATTTACAACCACATATTCATCTGTAACTACATGCATACATACAGTATTTATCTATTCATTCAGTATTCCTTAGCCAGGGCAGCCCCATCAATGGCTTATACACTGTTATTTTCGGGGGCCCTATACAACCAAATTACAAACTAACAATTACTTCAAAATACACAAAGTATCAAACCAAGTATATGTATATAGATAGAAAGAAAGATAAATAGATATATAGATATAGATAGATAGACAGATAGATAGATAGATAGATATATAGATAGATAGACAGACAGATAGATAGATAGATAGATAGATAGATAGATAGATAGATAGATATTGCAATGAAATAAGCGATATGTGTTTTGTCTTCCCTCAGTCTCTCTTTCTCTCGATATATCTCTCTCTGTCTATATATCTCTTTAGACATCTGGAGATCTCTCGATATTTTTGTTTATAGTAAGAGACAGAAGGGAAAACAACATTTTTCCTTTAAGGTAAATGAGTAGAGTGCAGGAGGGAAATAAAGAAGGTAAAATGCCCGGTTTGGGTGATGGGAGCAAAGCACTACGAATTGTTCAGGAACAAAACAAAACCAAAGAAAAAAAATGTCACAAATGGGCAAACACGAAGAAGAAAAAGAACGCGAGAAAAAAAGGAGAAAAAAAAATCATGAAAACCCCGAAGGATCTACCGACTTCCTGATGTTCACGGTTGAGCTGGCCGCGCGATTTTAGAGGTTTGTTTGTGATTCAGGTCCAGGGCTTTTGCTGGAAGTTGGCTGTGGGGAAACCCAAATAACTCCGGGCTGAGATCGAGCGGCGGGTTCCCCGTGCCTTCTTTTTTTTTCATCATCGCCCTGGCGCACAACTAGCGCGCCGCGTCGCGCCTCGCCTCGCCGGATCCTACGAGTACGCCCCGGCCAGGGCTTTTATCATCAACCACCGCCGCGCTTTCATTCCGCGCCAACTTCTTCAATTCATAACTCGCAGGCCGAACAAGGTCCTTCACTTCTTACACCCATGCGCCCACTTATCTCCCTCGCTCTTTCATACTCGTCTTTTCTCTCCCCCTCCCCCTTTCTTTCTCTGTTTTCATTTTTTTCCCTCTCTGTTTGCCCTTTCTCGGCACATCATTTCCTTCTGCGTCTAAATTCATTTAAACCTCTCCCATTCTCTCTCTCCCTCTCTCTCTCTCTCTCTCCCCCTCTCTCTCTCACGCCCTTGTTTCATTCAGGGCATATGAATTCATCTCTTTCAGTGTTCATTTCATTTGGTGTGTTGTCTTAAGCCTTCAATTTCAAGCTCAATGATTTCCATTGTGCCCTACGTTTGAAGGTGGTTGTTCTAAAAAGAAATGTTTGTTTTTCTCACAGTTTAATTTCACATCATACACATGCGAACCAGGTCCTACAAACACAATTATGCATAAAGTGTATAAGAATAAGAAATGTATAAATTAATCAATAGATAAACAAACAAGCAATAGATAAATAGATAAATATGCATTTATACATAATACAATGAAGATTTTGTGTGTGTGCATATATATATATATGTATATATATATATATATATATATATATATAGATATATATATACACCAATTTTGTCACAACAACTACAAAATTAACTTTAGCTGATATAGACGTATCTATCAAAGACATTGACTCCCTTGCTCTTGCAAGCGCGAAAGCGCCAAATCAGGTGTATGTTTCTCCTGGATGATTAGTAATACGTGGAAGGAGACATCAAAAACCCGCAAGATGTGAGAGTGGAAAATGTTTGATAATGATAATGAATATGACACCATCTTGAAAAGAAAAGTATATAGCCTACTTTTCACTTATTCTGTTTCCAACAGCAAAACAATATGTCCTTATTTCTTGATATGAATATATCAATTTTTGTACCATTTCCTTTATATTTTGAAACAAACTATCCTCAATCCGATAATCTGTAAGTATGTATGTAACTACTAACACTTTCCTTCTATCATATTTATTCATCGTTTTTCTCTGTCATCCCCCTCCTCCCCCCTCCTCCCCCCCCCCCCCCTCCCCCCGCATCCTCTCCTCTTTCCCCTCCTGTCTCGCTGCCCACCATTTCACACTTCCAAAGATTCCCTGATATGTGTGTGGCTCTGGCTGTAATTCACAAAATCGGCTTTCGTTACAGTGGTGGCGGCAACGAAAACAAAACATATCTGTCTTAAACGCCAGTCATCTGTCATCGATGGCACATATGCACCGACCCGACATATTAACGCACTTCCTTGCGCCGGGGTCTCCGAACATATCGCATGAATTGGAAAAAATTATATTTCGACATATTTCGCGGAGGTTTTGGAGGGGGTGAGGTGAGGTCGAATATTGATATTTTTTTTTGTTCGTAAGAGATCATTTGGCCATTCGGTTTGGGAATTGGAACCTACCTCAGTTAGACATGAAAAAACTCGAAAAGCAAAAAGGACAAGAAAAGAGAAGCCGAAAGGAGAGAGAGAGAAAGAAGAGATCGAAGCCGAACTTCAGAGAAGACAAGTTAAAGTGGAAATCGAGAAGCATGAAGTTTGAAACTTTTGCCGGGTGATTGAATGGTCATGTCCCTCGTTTCGAAGACTCAACAAAAAAGGGGGCTCTGTCCTCACTGAGATCGAGTGGTGGGGTGTTGGCAAATAAAGAAAGACACAGGAAAAGAGAGATATAGATAGAGATGGAGAGGAAGAGAGAGAGAGATTCCACGCATTTCTGACTCTGAATGTGGAAAGGGGGAATTACGGATGATCAAATTTGTTTGGGTACACGACGCGAGAGCCCGATCGACATCCATGCGATAGGGCGCGAAGTTGAACGTGGGAACTCTGTAAGCGATGCCACAGGATGAAGGCAAGAGTCCAACATCTATCTGACCCATTACAAAGGATGACCTCCCATCTTTAAAAGTCAACTCTTCCAGCGTCTTCATCTCCTTTGCTACTTGGGCCACGCCCTGAAGATGTAAGCCTGTTCTCCTGTAGTGTAGTACATGTACTTACATACAATAATTATAGTTTATACACTTCTCTTAGTCAAATTTATGACAATGATATTGCAGATTCACGAGTCCTATTCAAATCTTGCTTAGTATTAAGGAAAGAGAAAGCGAATGTGTATCTGTAAATGCATACTCCAGCCTTTTCTGCGCAGAAAGATACTGTTTACTATTGGGAGCAAGTGACTTTAAAAAAATGAGTTATCACATTCATTTTATACATATGTGTAGGTCATTTGTATTACAAAACATCCTACCATAAACAAATTTCACTTTTTTTCCCAATAAACCATAACTGTAGACGGTTGATTGTAGAAACAATTTTATCATAACTATTGTTCACATTTTGTATGCTTAACATTGGTTATACTGATCAACATTTTTACATTGGTTGTTTCTACATATCCCTACCTCACATTTTAGAACTATTTTGAAGCAATAGATAAAGCTGAGTTTTTGCTTCATCTGCAAATAGTTAACAATACCCTTGATGTTATTCAATCCCGGTGTAAGAAGAGAAAACAGGGAGAGAGATGAAAGTGATACGATTTTGCTGTCTTTAAGCTCCTCCTACTTTTCAGTTTGAGATGATGATTTTACACAATGGTTCAAGACTCGGGTGGCAGCATCTTCCCTAATAAGATTTAGCGTGGGAGCAAATATCGGAACGCCCCCATCCCTCGACGATGCAGTTTTGCTAGCCGGTATGCCAGATTGGAAAGAAAAAAAATAAGAGCACCCCGAATTGCTAAGGTGTCTCTAAATCTCAAATGATTTGCTCCCTTCCTCCTGTAAGGTTCTTATCGAATTAGCGCATAGGCCTCTGATCCCATATTTGACATCTCGCGTTTCTCATGTAACAAAGAAAGATGTTGACTCAACAAGGACGCTAGGGAAAGGGTGGGGTAGATTCAGAGTGAGAGAGGGGGAAAAAAGAAGGAAAGAAATGACGAGGCCCCCTTAACACGATTTACTTTTGATATGTCCAATCCTATTCCGGGATTAAGGTCATTTACCGCTCTCCTGTACACCTGTCGTATTTTGCGATGTTCGTCAGCCACAAAATTCGAGAAAATTGGCGCGAATAATGCATTCAATCTAGCCGACCTAGCCAATCCCCGGGATGCATGCGCGAAGAAAAAAAAAATCACGAGCGGTGATTGAGTGCGATCTCATTCCGAGCTAGATATTGCCTGTTACACGCATTGCAACGCCCTGACGTTGTGGTTAACGCCTCGAATTTGCCGTAAGCCCCCAGACGAATTAAAGCCTGTATACAGGTATATAAGATTTGCGTCTCAATTTTATCTACAGCCTTTTTCAGTGCCCAAAGCACCTCATATGTTTATGTATACACACACAGACATACACACACATCCCAACAATAGGTACTTGTGGGAGTACCCCGTTATTTTCTCCCATAGACAAAATACTCCCACATTGTCATTTTTACCCCCACACTGGCTGACTAAATAAAGCGAAACATAAGATGAAACCTCCACAATGTACCTCTTGCTCGTCGAAAATGGGTATTTTTGTGTAATTTACGTCACACATATTGACTACAAAATTACCTAAGCATTTTCATAATGGTTATATTCATACACGCATGTATATATTAAATACTAAAACCGATAAATTAATGAAGCAAATACACATAAGGAGATCGAATCACTGAATAGGCAAGTTATTCCTGATTGTTCGTAAAACCACACGAAGGTCTGAGGATTTGCAAGGTGTTGGCGGATTATGAAGGTCCATGGTGGGATAAAGAGCCCGGTATGTACTGTTCTTACCAATTTTAGAAGCGGTGACTGGTGAGTAAATGCATGCAAATACACATACACTGTTTCCTATGTCACCGTGTTTGCCAGACGACATTTTTCTCAGTTGAGGTCATAATCTCTGTGATGCTAGTCTTGCTAAATGCATTTCAGCTGAAAGGAATTATCATTACCTCCGCTGTTTCCACACCCTGGTTTCATAAGTGAATCCTTTTTTTTTTTCCATACATCCTTACGCATCTTAATTCAAATACGCCAAACGAAGGGGGAGAGCATTTGGACATGCGGTGTATCAAATCCAATTTCCTGGTAGGTATGGCCGGGGAAGGAAGAGGAAAGTGCGGGGGGGGGGGGGGTGGACTATAGCGTATCGTCTGCTATGATATCACGTACAAAGCAGACGGTTCGCGCAATCGAGTTAAATGAAACTGATGCCGGCCACTGTTTACGTTCGACTGTCTTCTGTGACGCGAGAAATCTGCCGTAGCTATCCGTTTTGCCTCGTCCATTCAAATTAGAGAGACATGCACTCACCTTACGTGTGACGAATTTATGCTTTACACAAGACGAGTGCTAAAACTTAATTTCTGCATTGCTTATGTGAGACAGCTGCGCCCTCCTACAAGCTTCTGGCTTTCGCACAAAACGTGAGTTCCGACTTGTTACCCCATACGAGTCTCGGAGTGTGCTTCTTTTTTTTTTCCTCAACAGACGATAATCGGACACAGAGAGAGAGAGAGAAAGAGACAAGAATAAGACATCTGAACCGTGGGGTGAGCATTCTTTGTAGGCTCACATTGTTTTGTGTATCCCACAGGCTTGTCGGAATAAAGCCATTCATGTGCTGCAAAAGGTAGCAAGCCCTTATTCACATACACACAACAACACACACGCACACGCACACACACACACACACACACACACACACACACACATTATTACCTCAAAGGTCTTTTCTTTACCGTGTAAAGAAACCTACCATGTACTTGACTTGTCATCCACTGAGTAAAGGTGCCAAGGATGTTTTTGTTGTTGTTTTTCTATTGAGCATGCGCAATGTAGTGTCCACGTGACCCTGGAAGATCAAACGTAGGATAATATGGGATAGAATTCTGACAAATATTCTGATCTAGTGGTTAGGAATTCCAATTAATGGCTAAGGGCGCACTGATCTGCATTACATCTAACCGCAAGTAGCGCAGTGCAGGTTAGCTAGCTACTGTAGATGTAGAACAACCGGCAGTCAGTGCGCAATACTCGTGATGTGTGAAACACAGGCAAAAATAGGTTATTGTGAAGGCCACTGCTGCAACTTTATGCAGCACATCCTTTCTACTAATAAAGAAAAAACAATTCAACAGTGACCATGTACTTCAACTACTACTAGATTTTCATGTATTCATTTTGTCGCTTCGTGCATTCCACTACCACGTCAAATCCCGTGAATTTTCGACAGCGCAGACCGTTCATAACATTATCCCTCTAAAATAAGTCATTTTTCTTTTCTTGTAAGCTTGCGTGCCGTTTTTGGAACAAACGTACACTAAAGAAATGTAACTCAATGCGCTCATGCACGCACGTACACATACACACACACACAATCTTTATCTAAAAAAGCGCTCATAATTACTTATAATTCTAGTTCTAGCCAATTTTTTTTTTGCATAAACTGACAATAACAACAATCCATCTTTCTTTTAAGAAACACTGTATAGTTGTGTTCTTGCCTTTTTTTTTTTTGCCGTTGAGTGTTTTATTTTCCTTCATTATCTAACTCTATTAATTTTAAACATTGAGGCAGAATATCAAATTGAAGTGACCGAACTGCAATAACGACGATGTCTATTGAAATACAGAACAAAGACGAGACGCGGTTTGTAAGTCAATCGATAATTCCCTTTCTATCTTTCTATATATACTTTTTGTTCTCCCTCAACCCTACCCCTTTCCCATTTATCTCTAACTGCATCGATGATGGTTTGTTTTCTTCCGTTACTCTGTTCGCAAAAACAACAACATGCAGCGAGAGACCGCTGGTGAACAATACACGCGCGCTCGCATCTCCCAAATAAAAGACGTATCGATGCGGGATCAACGCGCGCACAAAACAATGCATTCTGTTTGCAGAAAGGTAACTGTAGTTTGTCGTTAATATTGGCGCGCGATCCTTTCGGGTCACTTTACACGAAAGCGGGGGGAAAAAAAGCACTGGCAAGAACGCTCTCGGTACTACAAACGGATGACAAGCACGTGGTAGCTCGAGCGCTGTTACATCTATACACATCCGATTCTTCCGGTGATGGTACAATTAGGAAAATTGACTCGACGAAGATAATGGCGATGAGCGGATGATCCAACGCTGAAGTCGGAAATCATAAAAATTAAATTACATGGTCATTAGACGATGGATTTGACTGCCACGGCCTTTCGTACGTCTTTTTTTTTTTGTCTGAGAAACAACACTGAAGGTACCTATACACAGGCGACCAGCAGACGGTTTAATTTTGGTTTAGTCTGAGGAGGATTGCTGCTATCCCTTTAACAAAAGACAATATCTCGACCGATAGTTGGACTGGGGGAGGACAACAACAAAACAAATTCTTTCAAGATTTTCCTCCGTTCTCGCAATAGAACAAGATACGAAATTAGGAAAATTACATTCTTTAAAATCAAGATACCATGATAGTCAAACTGATTCGATAGGACTCAAGGCTTCACAAATATTGTTATAATCCGCCTCCCCTGTTTGTTTTATGACATTAGGCATTAATGCCATTTTGGACTAGATTAAGAAAAAGAACAATTTAGTTGCTTTTGCAATCTCTACATATGCAGACTGTAGTAGTATAATTTCATTGATTTTATGATTAGGAGCACGTATTTACATGATTAGCTATTGAATGTACCATCGCTTGACATGTTGACGAAAGACCTAAATGTTTTGAATGAAAATATTGGTTGTTCATGCTGTATCTACGCCCCATCTTCAAAATTAACGACTTTCGAAAGCACTGAACTTCTCATAATGCGCTAATACAAAACCTTTTATGATGTTAGTGACTAATTAAATGTGTATTCCATTTCTGCTATCAGTTAATGGAAAGGTTTAATAAAAGGGTGTATACAGTTCTGGTCGAGGTGAGGATTTAGCTTTTAACGTTTTGTGAGATATTCAGAAGCCACTCTATGAGATGTCAAAGAGCATGCAATTCCAAGGGGCATCAAAAGTTTATTTGATGAAAATCGGTTTTGAAATGGCTGAGATATCCAAAAACAAGGTAAAACAAAGAGATCCTAATAAAAGGCGTGGCCTGTCGCCTTTTACAATTATCACTTTTTTGGATATCTCAGCCATTTGAAAACCAATTGTCATCAAATAAACGTTGAATCCTTCTTAAAATTACATTCTCTTTCATATTTCATAAGAGGTTTCTCAATATCTCACTTAGGAATGTTCAAAACGTGAATCCCCACCTCAACCAGTACTGTACAATGAGAGATAACTTTCCAATGTGTTTTAGGTCATTCTAAAGAGCGGAATTATGATCGGATTGTCGAGTGAAAAGCCGATGAAGGATTGTCAATTGATTGACAGGAATGTAGAGTGCCCTTCATATTCTGACGTCATGACAACAAATCGCTGCTTCTTTCCAATCTCTTCTGATACTAGTGTGTCTTTTGATTCATAAAGTTATTCAAGACAAGCTCTATAATATAGAGCGTGTCTTGGATTTATAATCATATTATAGGTCTTCATTTGACTCTCTTAGATTGAGTTTAGTCGAGATCTCGCTTCTTTTGCGCCAAGGGATCGAAGTTCCCACAAGATTTATTCGTTTAAGATGACATTTAGCACCTAAAAACAAAGTCCATCTAAGATCTGGAGACCTGCATACTAATGAGCAACACTAAACTTTTTGAATTTACATATCACCCCTTTTTTGAGAGCTTACTGTTGCTTTCTTTCTTTTTTTCACTAAAGAGTACATTATTGTTCAGGGGAGGATTATTATGGAATCATATTGCGCATGTTTCAAGCAGCAATTTAAGCCCTTAGTTTCTGTTGAGACCACGAGGATATCTTGAATTTGAATAACAAAGAAAGTAACAACAACGAAAATGAATACTATATAATCTCTTCCCACAAAAAGTCTTAAAAATTCTAGATATCGTTACCCAACTATGGGCAGAGAGCAATAGCATACACTGTTCTATACATGCAATAGGTTTTTTTTTTTATTTGATGGACCAATCGTATTTGCTCTCCTTTACAATACAGCTGTTGGTAATTTCAGATTTTCTACGAGAAGCATTATATTCCTATCATGTTAAAAATCTGATTCTCATGCACATTCCTTGAAACAACACCAGTCCGAGCAATGTAGTTTCTTCCTTTCTCTCTCTCCCTCTCTCTCTCTCCCTCTCTCTTTCTGTCTTTGTGTGTGTATGTGTGTGTGCATACAAAATTGAAGGGAAGTGCTTATTTTGTTACAGTCACGTGAATATAGGAGTGCGACTTACAGTGTCCAGAAGGGGGCCATTTGTAATCCAGAACTAAAGATATATCGTACCTCAGTAAACACTGCCATTAGAAGACTGATTGTTGTCACTCTTATTCGTAAAATTCTTGGCACTTGTGCATTTTAATCTCCAATTTGATGTAATCGGTATGTGGTTACCGTCACATCGCCGAACTTGAATGAAAATCCCAGCCACAGCAGCGAGGTGTTTGCGAGCAAGCGACTCGCAAATTGCATCGTTCATTAAACTGCAATCGTTCGAAACTGGATCCGACCCATTATGCTAAGCGAAATCTGATCGTTCGGAGAACGGGTGTACCGTTTCAACAGCATATTATTTTGACTTCGAGGTCCTACTGAAATCGTCGACTTTAAACCGTTACCTCTGAAACTATACACGACTTTCCGACTGGATTTACAGAAAACTAATCCGCCCAAAGCGAGATCGAATTGGTTATCACCAAATTGGCAACGATGTTTGCTTTGTTCTTGCTTCAGGGTAATGTATCGGGGAAGGGCTTCTGTTTTAATAGAGGGCAGTAACATAAGCTCCCCAGTGTGGTCCCTCCTAATTTCCCTCCAAAGATTTCGGGGACAGGCACTGAGGGCAAAATTCGTCAGTGATACCGGTAAAAACTGTCGAAAAGAAGATTTTTAAACTGTAACTGTGAATCCCCATCAATATAGCACCGGCAACAATTTTGACGATACAGTTTAACCTTTTTGAAGAAAAAAAAATACTTGAAAAACGAGGACTTAATGGGATCGTATATTGCGCAAAACAGAATGAATGTATTCTTAAATTTCTTATCAGAGGAATTTGTTTTGTTTTGTTTGGATAAGAAATGAGATTATTGCTACCCATCATGCCTACACAAGACAACTTATACGTGTCTTTCATGAATTTCGAAAGGATACAAAGATAGAAAGAAAGATAGTCAGAGAGAAAAATATAATATATAAAGGCGTGGAGAGAGATGAATACATTAATGGAATTCTATACATTATATTGTTCATATTCCTTTCATTCTTTCTTTCTCTCTACCTATTCATCTATGTATCTCTCAATTCTTCGGCCTGTTTTTTCCAATACGATTATTCTGCTGGCCTATCACCACCACCCTGTTCCAACCCGCGACACATGATCCCTGCCGCAGGGAAAAGCAGGGAGGGGAGGAGGAGGGGGAGGAAGAGGAGGAGTGTTTAAGACAGGAGAATCACATCAAAGGGGTGGATAAAATTGGATGCCTAACACCATCTGGGTCTCACCTCCGACACCAGCATCCCACACAACCAACATCCCGAACACCATCCAAACTTCTATCCCCTAGACTCCCTCTGCCCACCACCCCCTCCTCCTCTTCATCCCCATCTCCTTCTCCCCTCCCTCCCTCCTTCCACCCGTTGCGATCATTCAACGCTGAGAGGTGTGAAACCCGTATACGCGCGGGGCGTTAAATATAATATCTAGAGCAAAACAAAATTCCCGACATAACCGAAAAGTCTTCTGAACCCTCTCCTTGCCCACCGATCTGTCATGGGTTCCTCTTGCCGCCACCCTTCCATCATCCAGGCCCCCCCCCCCCTCCCGACTTCTCTGCCCCAGATTTCTTCGTAGACTGCCCTCAAGTTGGTTTCAAACTTCCCATCGCAAGTAGCCATTTTTCGTTAAAATGTCTATTTCTACCAATCGGCATGCTCCTTGACAGCATCTGTATCATTATCGTCATCATCACATGACGGTTGTCTAAAATCATCAATCATCGTCGTTTACATCTTCATTGTTATCTTCATCACACTTCTTTTCATGTTTTTTTTTCATCACATAATACGATCGTCAGCATCCTTACTGTAGCATATTGCTGTTGTCATGACTACCACTGCTATCATCACCATTTTCATGTTGATTCTTTCCTTCTTCTTTTTTTTTTTTTTTTTGCTGTTCAAGTCTCAGAATAAGATCTTGAGGTAACTTCATCATTATTCGGCCTCCAATTGATTTTCTACTTCTTAATCAGTACCTTTTTAATATTCATCATATTTCTTTTATCAATTCAAAAGTGTGTTTTATTGAAAAGCAACATAGATGAGGTGATTAGATTATTGATTTTGCCTTAGCCGTTTTCCAGGGCAACTAAACGTCTATTTCATTGGAATTTTACAAGTGACGTCATCGTTACATAATGCTCCTTTGATGACATTATACAGTACATTACACCGTGATAACTCTGCATAGCATGTCACATGTCTATCGGTTAGTGGTTTGACTTTTGCTCTCTCCACGTGGAAAGGGAAATTGTTCTTTTTCGGAGCATTATCGCAATGCTAGTTTTGTTGGTGCTATTTTCAAAATGATGTTTGGCAGTAAGAACAGACTTACCAGTTTGTCGGCGTGTGTTTCAATGATCCCGTTACACGCAAACTTATTTTCTACATGCTATCCTTTATTTTCGTCGGGGAATTCTCGACGTACACATGGCACGCATTTGAATGACTACAATCTGCGTTTTGTATACTTACGATGTTTATGTCTTTATCGAGGCACATGTCAATGCGATATTTTGATACTCCTTCAATCTTGAAGTACTTATCACATTACTTCATCCCCGTCCCTAGCAACAAACTCTTACCTCTCCCCTCTCTCTCTCTCTCTATCTCTCTCTCTCTCTATCTATCTATCTATCTATCTATCTATCTATCTATCTATCTATCTATCTATCTATCTCTTCCTCTGTCTTTGCTTGTGTGTGTGTATAGATTTAGTGAGTGTAATGGTGTGTATAGATGAAGGCTTGTTCTCGACCACTGCGCATATTTCAATCTTCCCCTGTACAGTACGTGTTTAATTCCCAGATATGGCATAAACAACAAGTCTGCGATGAGCGTTTCGCCGCTTTTGTCACCTCCTACGTTCGAGTCGCGCGTCCCGTGCTGTGCTTGAGTGTGTGACCGGGTGATGACACGTGACGTCACCATCGTGTCAAAGTTCAAAGTATTGAACAAGGAGGCAAAGGTTTTACCGTGTTCCAGTTCAACACAAAGTCATTCATTGAGCGGCACAATTTAATTGATTTGTACTGTATGCCGTATGATGTTTGAATATTCGGAAACTCCATGCCTTTCGAAATGAAAAGCTTGATGGCAAAACGGGCTAGGCGCCATTTTTAAGTATTTCAAAGTAAGTGCATCAACAGATGGCAGAATGAAACCTTTCCAACGATTCCTCACTTGTAACATGGCAAGCAATATTCTGGAAGTTATGATTAAAAATATCCCATAATCTTTTATCATTTTCGTTGTGTTTTAGCAGCTTTGATCGCAAATATGTCATCTTATAAAACGAGAATAAAATGGAGTTAATTCCCTTTGAGATCAAACTCTCCATGCGTCCGAAGAGTTTTCTGAAGACATTCATGATTTCATGAAAAACAAATCCCCTAATACATTTTTCTCCCAATGCACGGGCACGAATCAGAACTGCTTCATCTTTTTTTGCTAAATTGTCTCAAATGGTGAGAGTTATTTCCTTTGATATATATGTAGCTTAAAATAAACCTGATAAATACGCCTAAATCATAGGCATGAGGAAATCGATGGGACTTCGACGGAAATTTCGATTCTTCCATCCGGAAGGACGTCCTGGGATATAATGTCTTTGATATGTCTTGAGCAAGGCCATGACAGGGGAACTTTATTTAGATACAAGTGGCACGAATGATAATCCATACGTATAACTCAAATAGACACGTACACTTTTAGTATATAGTCATAGAAGATTAAAACAGACTTTAAAAAGAATAGCAGGTGATGCAAGGCTCTGTGAGACAGAGGCCCTTTCCGACTACAACATCAAAAAGAAACTATTTCCTGGTCATATCTACTTTCACTTTTCAAGGTTTAGTAATTTTCATGTGGTAAGAAATGAAGGAGAAATGAGTGATTTTTACCATTTCAGTTTATAATCTAACATTTAGTTTCCGAGTAACAACCACTTGTCATATTAATTTTTCGATGGGGAAAAAATGTCGATTAAGAATTTGAGTACCTGATTGAAACACATTGGACTTGTCATATTGGCATTGAATCTAAAAGCAGTATTCCATGAAATATCTCGGCAATTATATGCCTACATGAAACGCGCACTTCTGTCAAGAAAAACAAAATATTCAAAAATGAAATAGAATCTTTACCGTCAATTGTTGGATTTTGCGGTTAAGATATTCAATCACTCAACTCTCATGCTAAATTTAGGTTGGATTTCTATGTAATCTGTCGTAATCAGTCTTATTTTTGTACCACATTCCTTGCTCTCAATTTTAGGAGAGAAAAAAAAAGTGTATCATTCTGTCAATGCCCGCTTGGATTACTGATGTAAAGACTCTTCAACCATTTGGAAAAAAAAACACCCTAAATGACATATTTCTAACCATATCTTGTTGCTAAAAAAAATGAAGTTATGTGGCTTCTTGGCAATTAGGATATACATCTGTTGATGAAGTTTGGCTTGCAACCTGTTTGACAATAATGGTCTTCATGGTTACATGTAGTAACGCCACGGGGCAGTCCGTCCATTAAATAGCCAAGTTCGCATGAAGCGATCACGCATAATATGTAATATCTATGATACCATCATCCCCAAAGCTCAAAATCATTAAAGAAATCACTGATCAAGTGATACAATTTTGACTATTCCTTTGTTTTATTTCTAGAGTTGTTGTCTTGGCGGATATGGTAATTTATTAGATATTAGAAAGGTCATGATAACATACTTGTTGACAACAACGTGTCATTCAAAGAAGCAAGTTTTTTTTTTTGTTCCCATTACGATCTTCTAAGGAGTAGTCTTTTGACTGCACTGTTGAAGGAATCAAATGTTATCTGGAATTTGATATAACAGTTATTTGTCTAATAGTCATAACTCATTTCATTTCAATTTCCAATGCACTGCTACGAGAAAATATCATCGAATGTGTATAGGAGTTCGTGTTGATTCCTTTTATCACTATTATCAAGAATAAAGTAATGACGTATCAGTTCTATGCTAATTTGGCAGGTGTTTCAATCAGCTGGAAGATTATATATCATGCTAAAATTGGATGAAATATTTGTTATCGTTATGAAGTACGGTGTGAATATCTACAATAACAGCAATAAGACGCTTTCGCTTAAGTGGTAAACAAAAGTAAGCATATGAAATGTGCTATACCTCGAAGACAAGTTAGGATCATGAGATATTGGCTTTTCAATGCAATATATGATTTTCTTTTTTCCCTTTGGTGAGCGTTGAGTTTCCTGATTTGATTTTTTCAAGATGTTGAGAGATAAATCTCGCCTTCTTACTATTATTTATACTTTGATTTATTTTACTCCAGTGTAGTTTGTCAAAGTCGAATGTGCCAAATGAGATGCAATATTGTCCTTTTTTTGGTAAATGTATGTCATAATTTGGTACTATGATGGATGCATCATAGCGGACAATTAACAACAATGTTCACTTTTCCTGAAAACAAAATGGCTTTCGCATAAGTTACCTAATTAAAAGAGAGTAAGAGAGAGAGAGAGAGAAAAAAAAGAAAACAAAAACACGTCAAAACACACACACAAAACAACAAACGAAAAAGAACTTGTGTATAGTCTGAGGGATGTTATGCGTTATTGGGTTTCTGCACTCTACTGTTTTTTCTTCTTTGTCGTAGAGAATGACCGACAAAAGTACAAAATTCTTTTAAAGAAGTCTCACTTTTTGTTAACCTCTCCTCCTCTCTATTTCATCTCTTTTTTTAGTCTCTCTCTCTCTCTCTTTTCTCTCTCTCTCCCTCATCAGTGGCCGCTTAAGCGCCCGAGGTAATCACGAATACATGTACGTAAAATTTATTAAAATGCGCCCAAGTGGAAACGGAGGACCTCATTCGAAGAGACATTTGAAGAAGAAGGAAGTAGAAACTATAATCAAACATGACTCACAATTTCTACCCGAATTTCTAGCTTTTCCCCTTTCTTCACAATCACTCTCATACTCAATCTCATTTCATTCGACGCATTGTGGTTTCATTTTGTATTTTGTACTTTCCTATGTCTTCTGGCAGCGTGAAGCTTGGTAATTTTCCTCTGTTTTTAATATATATGTTGATTTCTTTGAGGTTCATGTTATTCTTCAAACTGACCCTATTCAATGATTTCTTGTGTCTTGTACTCAGGATTTTTTTTTTTTTTTTGTACCACGATTGCAAAAAATATCTAACTGTGTTTAAGGCTCCTGTGGAGAAAAAAAAAAATCACAATTCAACTTAAGTCTTGCTGTCATTATAGAAAGTCATATTCCGGTCCCAAGTGGGTAAATACATTATGTAACTTCACATCAGATGAAATGCAGAAAACATCAGACGAATGTGATTTTACGCTCCAGAAAACCACCTTGAAAACCAATATACCATACTAATATTGATTCTATATGTGCATCCTTCACAATGTGCCATATCTCTTTCCTAGTAAGTGTATTATGGCAGTGGTTGGACTGGAATCATGTTGCAGATTATCGAACAAAAAGCAAAGAGCATCGCATCTTTCTCCCTCCGATTAAACATTCTGGAAAAGAATCAGAAGAAAAATGCGTTTTATCTGATTTGATAATAATCACTCTCTGTTTGTTCACTGTGACTGTACATCCTTTATGGCATTCTCCAAAATGCTTAGGCTCTATATACCGGTCTCTTTAAGAGCAAAAGTTTCACAAATCTAACCATAAAACTTTGCAATATTTCACTCAAAGCTTTTTAAAAAGAGATTCCTAAGCGACATTGACCTAAAAATCATTAAGATGGTGTACTTTTTTTTCATGATTGTATTTAGTTTGGTAATTTGCATTGCCGTATTTAATATTCAGATTCAGATTCATCTTTATTGTTCTATGGTAGGGCATAGAAATTTTGCTTCCGTTGACATTTTTACAACAGTAGTACAAAAAGAAATAACATCGCAGTTACTCGTGTAAATGACGGCTACAATATACCTAATAACATATAAATCAACAAGAACTGTCGCCTTGGCGACTATGTCTCCGCTATGCAGCATTATTACAAATATGTTCTGTAATATCTGTTACAAACATGTTCTGTTAATGCATTGTATATAATTTTCCCTGTTTATTTAATGGAAATGAAAATGAAGTTGAATTGAATTGAATTATTCTCCCATTAAATCTACAATATATCTTGACAATGTGAGATGACATATTTGATTTTCAACAGATATAAGTGTTAAACTGGGCTTGCTTCTTTTCTGATACTTCTTTCTCATCATTCTTTTTCTCATGAATATCTATATATTTCCATGCTCTTTCTACCCATGCCTTTACATTCAGACTCAAATGATTATACGCAATAATACGTGCTGCCAGGTCCCTTGCCGGTCGAGGCCAATTCACTGTCGGGGAAGCTTCGGCGCACCTTTCTCTCGTCGTTCGTCTCAGTAACCCCTTCGAGCGGGGCCGGGACGGATCGGTATAGGGCCTATCACAAGATTGCTGACGGCGTTTCTGCAAAAGGTAGATCTAAAGACGATCGATAAAAAAAAGGGACAAATCGAAGGTGTTGGTAAAAACAAAACAAGTGAAGGAAAAGCAAAGGGTAGAAGAGGAATTCATATCTGCCGAGCAAGGTGAATATTAGATGTGTGTGGTCCCCTTCGAGCTCCAGCGTTTTGGCGCAAGAGGCTTTAGCGCTTAAACTCGACCATCAATCAGCGCGCGCTGTATTATGGGGCGGGGATGCTTCAACAGTAGGAATAGGGCGCACGCAAATGTACAAACATCTCCACAATTATGGGATTAAGAATGTCGCTGCTCTCCCAAGCAATGCTCTCCTCGCACCTACTTCCCCAGTTCTGTTTTCCACCCACGATTTCTCATCCATCTCTCTTCTTTTCCTTCTTTTTTTTTCTACTTTTTTCCCCTCCTTCTAAACTGCCGTTTTTGTTTTTTACCTTTCAGGACTGCAGCTCCCTCCCTAGCACCCTCTTCCATCTTTTGGATGTGTTTCAGAGCTCGGCCCGTGTTGTTTGACATATTTAGAGCCACGAAATTAGGCCAACAGAACCCTTCGCGTCAACACGGCGAGACGCGCTGATCTGCCGAGCCTCTTCGGGACCAGCGGAGCTAGCCTTAGGAACAGTTGTTTTTATTCATTAACCTACTGCACGTCACTATTCAACAGCAGGAGGCTATTTTCTCGTTTAAAAGGTATGCGTTGGATGTGGGGTTTGGATATTTTGGACGCCTTCTTTAATTTGATATGCTTCTGTAGAAGTCATACCTTTTACTGTAAAGTCGCTCATTTTGATCGAAATTCACTTATGTATGCAGAAACACGACGTGATAGTAATAATTAGTATGAAGGCCTTGCATCTATTCAATCTTATCTTTGTCAAGGTTGTGGTTATTTATAGAAATAGATTTGGAGTATAACTGGTCATAACATATGTCATTTCTGGTCAATCACTTGCTTTCATCAGCACTGCATGGACATGTTATTTTCTTGCCGATGTTTCTGCTAAGAAAGACAAATAATTATAAATTTATTCATATAATGTCATTTCTTTACACAATGCTTAAACATTGCAAAACATCAATGCCCTGAATTACTTACACGCATGTCAACTGACAGTATTGAAAGGTGATAAGATGACATATGACAAAGACAATGTTGACCATGAGTTGACCAAGAGCTATGCAAGATAAATTGATGACGATTATGTTTAGAGTTCTTGTACGCTTTCATCATAAAATTTTGGTACTGGGTAATGACAAAAAGAATTTATAGACTTCTTCTAGATTAAGGTAACGCTAGAGATGAAAATATAGACACATGATATCAGTAAGATTACAGATAGTGAGTCGAGTTCTGTCAAGATAGTGTATACCATAAGATAATTAGATTACTAAAAATTGTCGAGGCAACATTGTTTTGATGAATTTTGACGTTTGATAGAAAGCTCACGTCGATCGGCCCAATTTACATAAGGATAGTATTGATATTTACTGATTTCAGCTTTGCGAATTGACCCTAACGTTTGCTCGCAGGCAGAAAAATGGGAAAATGATAACTGTACCATTGCTATTGTATTTTGTTATTACTAATTGTCCCTAGAATTACATAGATTGATAATCATAGCTTTCATCACCAAACTTAAAATCGACGTATAGAAATTATACCTGCAGAAAAGCACATTTCGCTATTTTTTTACTATTATCAATTTTTTCAATTCAATTCAATTAATCATAGTTTACTTCCAATCAACGAAAATCAAAACATAGTACAAAGTATACATGTTATGAAATGATATTGTTCAAACATTTGCAGAAGACTCATGTAGTATACAGCATAAGTTATATAACAACAACAATAATTAGGAGGAACAATGCATATACTTCGTGGGCATGGGGAAAACAAATTCGATTATGGAAAATAGTGATCCACTAAAAAGCAAAGCTTGTGGGACGTGGATCGCTAGATAATTAGTAAGTAAACAATATATCAAGTAGGCACACAACAAAACAAAACAAAACAAAGCAAAAAAACTATACCACTATAATCACCTGGTGGATACAATTCAAAGTTATTACACGTATTCACAAATTCATTATTGTTTACTCATAAACACTGGACTGATCATGTACTAGAAACACAGAACGTATTGAAAAAAATTCTATATCCCCAAGTCAATGGTACGTTTTTACAATCTGATATGAAATCTTTCCATATAGAAATTCATTTAACTAAATGTTTGATTTTAACCCCGTCTGATAAGTATTCTCAAAGTTTTGAATGTCTATATGCATGACTGCTTCAGTTGACGATGGAGGCTTCTATGATTAAAAAAAAAGGAATAGAAATTGTTATCCTATGAGAGAGACGAATATTCTTACCTTTTATGTTGTTTTAAGCATTAATGTATATACAATAATCACCTACCCTGGCGTCAAACAGAACAGTTAACCTTGATTGGCTGTCAAATCAAAGTCTTTCCTGCAACAGGGTTTATGTTAGTGTTTATCAATCATCAAAAGTTTCTAATCATCCAAGTATCGATTTTGATAACACTGACAGCTAATTCTTCTGTAACAAAAAAATATGTTAGTGTTTATCAATCATCAAAAGTTTCTAATCATCCAAGTATCGATTTTGATAACTCTGACAGCTAATTCTTCTATAAAAAAATCGGTACCGTAAGAAGCATTGATATGCTTTGCAGACAGATTGAAATAAAAAAAGTAAATAAAAGTATTTATTCTCTTCTATGACGTTCAAACAAACAAACCCAAAAAAATGAATGAGATCAGCCTACTGACCGATAACATGAGAAGATAAAAATAAACTTGTGAGTGTTGAAAATATAGAACCAACTGAGTAAAACCTTCTTTTTTGTGGGGGGGGGGGGAGGGGCATAGGTCGAGGTGATTGATGAATTGTGTATAGTACACGTACGTCAATCGTTCATGGCATTTTAGCGTATGTTAGCTTGTTCTGTATATGAGCCATAGGAGAATAAAATCATATGTCCCGTTACTTTAAACAAAAAAAAAAAACTTTGTGTGCATGTGTGTGTGCGCGCGTGTGTGTGTGTGTGTGTGTGCATCTCTTCTTTAAGTAACTGTGTTCAAATCTGTTGAATGTAGTTGAACGGAAGGGGAGATAAAAAAGCAAACAAACAAAAATAAAGCAACGATCAAGAATTTTTGCATCATGTCTTAATTTCATAATTGTGTTTAGACGAAAATACATGAAATTCATACTTATTATTATTATACATTATACATTCATTATTGGTTCTATCATTTGGATAACAACGTTTCAGATTGAGTTATGTCTCAAACATGATCACTGATTTTTGTTTTCTTATCATCATTCTGTTTAAAGGCATAATTTACCATTTGCAGATGAAACAAAAACCAAGCATTTGTGCTTCAAAATAGTTTTTTAAAATGTGAGTTAGGGATAGAAACAACCAGTGTAAAAATTTGAACCAGTAAAATCGATGTTAAGTAATGTTAAATATACAAAATGTGAACAATGGTAATACTAAAAATGTTTCCAGACTAAACCGTCTACAGTTATGGTTTAATGAGAAAAATAGTGATATCTCCTTATATTTTAGGCTTTATTGCAAAAATTCCACATGGTAGGATGTTTTGCGATACAACTGACCTACACGTATGCATCAAATGTGATATCTTGAACATTTTTTTTTTTAATCACTGCTCCCAAAGGTAAACAGGACCTTTAAAGGATCTGATTGTTTCTTTCCCTAATTTGCTTAACATTATTTCTTAAATTATTCTAATTTACCATGTTTCATTTTTCAGGCATAGCTCAGTCAAAATAACAAACCATCCCGAAGTGTTTAAATGCATTTTCCCTGGGTTGAATTGGCAATTGGTTAACATCGAAGTCACGTCAAAGAGACTGTATCAAGAGGCTAAGTGCCCGTCAGATGTACCTCGTATCTAGGCCAAATGGTCGTGTACTAACGAGTTGAAAGCTAAGGGAATGGTTAGAACTATTCAACGGGGCAACTGCGGCTTTCTAATTGGCACCTAAACTAAGAGAAATCCCCCCAACCCGAGATTAATTGTTATCCTATTTTTTTGCCGATGCTTGTTCCATTGTTTGAAAAAAAAAACCCAAGAGTTTATTCCCTCTTATTCTGACATCCTAAGCTGTTCCGTTCGAAAGTTCGTTTTGGTGTGAGAAAGGTTTTGTTGTTAAGCAAGAGCTGAAAATGATAGCTTGGAGCGAAAACTGTGCCAAGTTGATCTTTGTTATTTTTGTCATGACAAGAAGTAGTCAGGTGCCGTGCCCGGTCACTCTTTGTGTTGGGATTTTTTTTTTCGCCCTCAGAATGAAAAGTTCTCAGAATGAGTCAATATTTAACGTTCATTAACGAGTTATTTTTGACCGACATGGCGAACACTAGAGAAATTTAAATCGAACCAGCGTAATATGCCGATTAAGTTAATGAGTGAAAGTGCTTATCATAAACTGAAAGATTCCGATTTTTTTAATTCACAAATTTCAGTAACTTGGAGAATATAATAGATAGAATTAGTCGTAGCATATTGTCCGCATTCGTCAATATATTTATGTCTTTAACATGTAATCTGTAAAATGTAAAGAATGTGAAATGAGTATTTTCAAGTGGATGAAAATGGTTGTATAATCAATAATTTCAGCACTGGTGCCTCTGTCCATGAGTGGGGTCTCCAGATTTTTCCCCTGTTGCGAACGTGCGTGAAAGATAAATTCCGCCCTCATGCGACGAAAAAGGCACACTACACCAGCGTCCTCAGAACACGCGAAGCCCAAGTTTGTTGCAGTTTACACGACCTGTAATATGTTGCAGACCGAAGATGTGTGTCTGTATGATGCTCCTTGACATCAAACTACAAAATTCAGTTTGGGGTTTTGATTTGGGGAGGGGGGGGGGGGGGGATTCACGCTTTATACGGGCATGTCATATTGCTAAAGGGAAAACGAATATCAATCACTGACAGATAATTTCATATCCACAAAAAATGGGGGCACTCACACCACTGTGCTCTTTGATGCCAGGCGCTAGTAAACACATAATTATACCTTGGACCATCATCTTAGATGGGTTGTACACGAATATTCAAGTCATCAAAATATTCCGCTCTAATTTTCGCCCTCATCATAGGCTCATCACAGTCGGTTTGTTGTGGCTAATATACCGAACGCATGTATAATTGTTGAACACGATCTTCCAGGTGCACGTCACGAGACCGACACCCACGAGTCATACAGCCCACGAGTCATACAGCCCATGAGTTATACAGCCCACGAGTTATACAGCTCACGAGTCATGCAGCCCATGACTTTGACACTATTAAAGCTAACAAGGCCCACGAGACCGACACATTAGGCCCCGTGTTGTATATCTGTCGAACTCCTGTCGAACTCCTGGGCTGTTTTTTTTTTACCTAGTGTCGAACTCATGGGCTATATTTGTCTAGTGTCGAACTCATGGGCTGTATGACTCATGGGTGTCGGTCTCGTGGGATGACCCCGATCTTTCATCCTCTAACTTTCGTCAATTCATGAGGTGAGAGACTCCCTGCCATTTATTCTTGTTTCAGTTTCTGTTTCAGTTTCAGTAAGTTTTATTTCTCCATTTGCACATAAAAGAAAATAAGTATAACAATATCGAACATATTATTTACAAGTCATGAAAATATAAACAAAATTTCGCATTACAAATATATAATCATGTGACATAATACATAAATATCATTACAGATCTTTAAGTGTACAGGTGGAGGAGACCGTTATCAATAAGCAAAACGCTTGACTTGGACATCGGCCTCTGAACATAATATGCCTTGTAACAATTTTTTATTTAACTAAAGGAAGGAACGGAACAATTATACACACGTCGAACAAATAATGTAAATCTTTAAAGTATTTTAAATGTCATTTGACCAAAAAGGACAACACAAGGTGGAATGTATAAAGACGAAAGAAGAACAAAACAAAACGAATCAAAACCCGAGAATAAGGTACCCAAACAGGAAGAGTAGAGGGAAGAGAGAAGAGAAGAAAACCGATGAGATACAGTGTTCAGGCGTTGGGAACTATAACAAAAGCGTAATTTCTAATTCGAGTGTTACATTCCGAGAAGAACTTGTGGTCGTGTAGCGAATTTTTGGTTGTGTGTATTTTTCGTCAGTTCAGATAAGTATGATGCTCGATGTTCCCGTTTTGAAGTAGACATGATACTGCATAGTTTGCCACAAATATTTACGGTTTACTTCACTCTTAATTCTCTCATGGGAAAGAGAGAAAAATAAGGCGATTCCACATCAGAATGCATTTGAATGTCATTTTATCATCATCACTATACATGCCTGTTTTATTGGTCATTCTGTTCCTTCTTCAGGAAATATTAATACAGTTGATATTATCCAATGGACGGTTGCAATTAACAAAAATATTATGTATCTTACCTCTCAGTTTTAGTGTCATGTATGACAATATTAAGTGTGTTTGCTGGTTGTAATGGAATGAAGAAAAAACATGCGATTGGCATAGAAAAGGGAAAAACATTCTACGGGATGGAAATCGACTGAAAACTCTGAAAAATGGGAATGCTACATGTCAACATCATTTGCTTCTTTCGGTTCGGTTATAGGCCACGAGAACAAGAAATAGTTGACTCATTTTCATATAATTTTATTTCAATCATTCTAAATATCACCAGTTTGGAGTGACAACTGACGGCAATGACGACACAAATTCAAGTTCAAGTTCAAGGTCAATTTTTTTTATTTCATCTCCAACAAATTATATCTGAAACATTCATGGAGGATCCTGATATCAACATTCATTTTAATGGGATCGGAATAGTGTAAATGGGATATATCTTTATTTGTTTTACATTGATTTCTTATAATCATTCTATGTAAAAGAAATATAATTTGATATGACATATGGAATTTGCATTGAAATAGATTGAATTTAATAATTAATTAATTGATTGATTGATTGATTGATTGATTGATTGATTGATTGATTGATTGATTGAATCACCGAATTATTGATTATTATTATTGATCTTAAATGTTTTATAACGGCTCAAAAAACATGTAAAACAAGAGAACCTTTCCTTCATAATTTCATCCTTATAAACAACAACTCGTCATCCTTTGTATGATAAGATTGCTACCTATAATCATGACGGCACGACGATGCGGTCCGGCGTTACAGCGCTGAAATTGCAACACGAAGGCCCGGCGGAGACGCTCGGCTGTCGCGCTATCTTCGGCCAAAGATGGAATTTCCTCGCGCAGAGTATTAGTCACCGTTGCACATTATATATAGGTGAGGAGGAGAGGGCACGGGGTGAATTGTGTGCACCTAAATTGGTGCATGTTGAGTGAACCAACGAATGAATAATCACTTCCCTCGCATATCTCCCTCTCTTTCTTCTCTTCCCCTCTTTTTGTATCTTTCTCCCCCCCCCCCCCCCCCTCTCTCTCTCTCTCTCTATTACACCTATATGTTTTTCTGTCTTTCTCTGTTATTATGGTTGTCTGTTTGTCTGTTGCCCGACATTTTCTACTCCGGAAGTGATTCGTACCCTCAATTTTACACGTGGTTGCAAATGAAACTGTCTTTTTTCCTTCTGTATATATGTTGCTGTCATATACTTTTGTCGTTACAGAGCAGCAGTAGGGGTCATTCCGAAACAGCGAGCATGAGCTGCCAAGGGACCCTATAGTCAATGCTTGGTCTGAGTGTAAAATACCCATTTGTGTCATGATAATCAAGAAAGACTATCGATGTTCCCTTCCTAACCTGTTGTTTCTTTTCAATCGTTAGCAATGGTATTATCATGCCTAGAGGCTACATGTAAGCGAGAATTGCCCCCACAATAATATCTTTTGACTTGGAGACAGGAGAAACAGAATTACCAGTTGATCTACGGACTCCTTACCGTTTAAGGAATCTTTACTTATTTGAATAAGATACCGCCTTAATCGGACCCACAAAGCACCTTCCCCTCCGAGACGTATATGTCCCATGCTCGTTGATGTTAGAGCCAGTCTCGTATGAAGCAATAGAGTTACATAAAACATTAATACAAATCATACATCATCATCCTTCTTCTGAAATCTCCACTCCACAATTCGCTACGACTATTTTTACACATGTACTGACCAGAGTGAAATACATACTTATATTTACATACATACACGCACATGCATACATACTTACACACACACACACACACACACACATAAAGAGACATATGGATAGATATCGGGTTGAATGAATAAAACTATATTGTAGATACAGTGAGTGAGTGACGCGTCGGTTGTGTGACCGTGTCAACTTGCGTGTGCGTCATCATAGGCGCGCGTGTAAAGTGATGACAAATTCGACTATGGGCAAACCGTGTCAGAGGGTCACACGTCTGATGTGCCCTTCCCCCCTTCTCTAGAAAGGGCAATGACCCTCATTTGACATTATGAGGACGATGTCATCTTAAAATGAGGTAGAATAGGGCCAGCTGTCGGTGGGTGCAATTCTCAGAAAAGGATACAACTACGAGAGAACAGAAAAAAAAAATCAATACAAAAGATCTTCGATGGATTTCATGCCATCGATAAAAATAAAGATATGTCTTAGGCTTTATTCAAGCAAATAAAGATGGGTCCTAAGTTTTATTCATTTGTTCTGATTTTGTGACATTATTTGTATACCCAAACTTTTCATTGTGTACTTAATTTGTTGGAGATGAAATAAAACAACTTGAAGAGTTGAATACAAAATGCTAAGTTCATAATGAACATAACTGTTGCATGTCCATGAATCACATATATATTTCCATGAACCAATAATCGGATGCTTGAACTCACTACCGTGTCAATACCCCCCCCCCCCCGACCAGGTTATTTGGATCATATTATTTTAATAGAAATGATCTCCCTGCCAAACGGTAATCTGCATCTACTTTAGCGAAGAAAAAAAAAAGATCTAGTTCATTCACGAAGGTCAGTCAGTTATGCGTTGTTCTGTAATTGCACGTCTCGCGCTGAAGTCTAATGGGAATCACTAATTAAAGCGACAGACAACTGCTTTCCATCGGGGGATGAACTGGGGTAGCTTGTAGGGGTGATAATGGGTTAGGTGAAGCTCCAGAGCTCACGGGGAGGGCACTGCATCCGTGGTGATTTGTTTACCTTTCGGCGCCGGGTCGCAGATATCACCTGCGTATTGTACACTCACACTTTCCCCCACCATCACCCCTACCCCTACCCCTACCCCTACAGACACCCATCCATTTCCCCCTCCCCCTCCCCCTCCCTTCTCTCTCTCTCTCTCCCTCCCCTTCCCCTCCTCCTCTTTCCCCTTCCCTCCCCTCGGTGCCCTCTCCCTTCGTTCGGTAGTTCATTTGCCTCTTTCTGTCCATCTCTCTCTCTCTCTTACTCTATTTTCTCTACCTATCTATCTATTTGGGAATTGATCGATCAATCTATATATAATAATAATAATAATAAAGTACATTTATAATGCGCCGTATCTATCATTAATGATACTCTCGGCGCATGAGAGCCTGCATACTTCAACACATACTGTGTACAACCCTCCAAACCCAGTCCATATCCAATATTACATTAACATTAACAAAAAAAAATATATCTGTCTATATAATACACACACATTATATAATAGATACAATATGAATTTATCTATATACTTATCTTTCTATTTAACTCTCTCTGCACTTTTTTAACTTTCAGGACCTGATTAGTATACTTCCCAAAACAATATATCATACTAGACTTACAATTTCATACCCACTTCATTTATTCATATTTATTTATGCATTTAATTTTTTTTTTACGATCGAAATGATTCTTCAATATTGAGTGCAAATTGAAGGGAGTACTGATAGGCGTAGTTTGGCGAATAGATGGTGGGGGCGGGGGCATATTCATTTCAAAGTGTCCACAGGCTAATTAGGAAGAAACAAGGTTACAGGATTTGTGGATGTCCTTTATGTATACAATTATAAAGCAATTCAACAACACGCCACAGACATTCGTCTCTGCTTCTTGTTTTGTCTCAAGTAGAATGAATAGCGACATCAAAAAGTTTTTTCCCCACACTTTTGATGGTAATGGATGCAGACTTTACTAACTGCCTTAATAATAATTTTGAATCCATCTGACAAGTGGTAGTGAATTGTAACCACGATAACAATGTTTCTCCCTCATCACTAGACTGTGACGACATGGATACTTAGCTGCTATGAGCAAGAGCTACAATACATATACATATAATTATTTCAATCGGCAGAGTCACCATAACAGACATTTATCGCGAAAAGTGCAAGAAAATAATCTAATGGAGTGACCTTTCACCTTTCACAATGTTGGTTTCTACCTTGTCACACATGTGTATGTGAGAGAGAGAGAGAGAGAGAGAGTGAGAGAGCTTTATCTGATGCATATTCATGAGGGACAGTATACCTCATCGGCTTAACTCTGGTATTGTCTTTCCAGTTTGACGTCATCGTTGCACATATATGAACAAAGAATAATAACCACGCAGGGAGACTTCAGGAGATTTTGAGAAATTGCAGGTATATATTAAAAAGAAGTGTTTCCTTGCCTTTAATCATCGCAGAGCGTCGGTCTTGAGGTGGGAGGCTCAATTTTATGTCGGATCGAACGAAGCAAGAATGAGAATTTGGGGCGCGAACAAAATGGGTTGTCATGCCGGATCAAGTCTGCTGTCATCGACGCGTCCATCTCTGCTTCATATTTTGTCATGTCATCGCCACTCTCTACCCGCAAGATGTCTTCCAACCATCCCTCATAGCTCACACCCCACCCCTGCGTGTACCCCCCCCCTCGTATTGTCCTCCACTCACCCCATCCCCCATGCACACCCACTCCCCACGACTATGCCTTTCACCTACCTGTCGTATCTCCCCTATAGCCCCACCCACCCTAACAGCATCCTTCTCTTCCGCCCGCCAATATTGCTCCATTTCTCCATCCTATCCACCCAATGTGGGAAATCTAAGGTTGACTTGAAGTAACATTTATTGCTGTTGTTCTTTACAAAATTAAGCTCCATTATGGTCACATTGTAAGCGCCCCATCCACCGCTCCCCCCCCCCCTTTCTCTCTTTCTCTCTATCTATCTTCCACTTCTATCTGCCCCTTCAACTTTTCTTCCAGTGAAGTGATTCCACGTAGCCTCTCCCAGCGCCATCATCTCAATTATTATTACATCTAAAGCTTTTCTCTTCTCTGCTATCTGTCTCCTACCTGTTCGTATTCATTATTTTTTTTAAAAGAAAGGAGTACAGAATACACATTTCACATGTGTACATGCCTACTTTTCTATGTTATATTGAGCTATGTATGTATGTATGCGTGTATGTATGTATGTATGTATGTATGTGTGTATTTATTTATCTATTTATCTATTTATCTATCTATCTATCCATCCATCCATCCATCTATCTATCTATCTATCTATCTATCTATCTATCTATCTATCTATCTATCTATCTATCTAACTGCCTACCTGTCTGTCTGTCTACATATCTGTCCATCTATATTTTGTTCTTTCTTTTGAACCGATCCATCTGTCCACATCGCTGTCCCGTGCATACGGCTGCCTGTTTATCGTATGAAAGTCGCCTTATTTACCCGATTCTGCTCGCGGCCCGCCCTCGCGGTCCCCGCTCAGCTGTCTGTGTGGTCGCGCAATTTTCGGATCATAATTTTCCAGGTGTGCTCCATCGAATACCATAACTACCAATTGATCCCACCGCCTATCCACTGCTGCTCCCCGCCACTCCAACCCCGAGCCTTGGGGGACAGCGTGGAGACCGGCATTCTCGCTCCTGGGCAAGAGAGAGAGGAAGAAATAAAGAAAGAGGGGAAACGGAGGAAGAAAAATATGAAACAAACAATTTCTTCATATTTCGGTGATCTGGACTGATATCATATTTGTGACTTTCAAAGAGTTCATAGTTCGTTAACTGTGTAAAAGTTATTCTCCCATGGAGTCTTTGAAATGTTGGAATGGTATAAATAGTGAATGATTTGTCATAATAAGTCTTCACTAATACACAAAGTTGTGGTTAATTATTGAGCTTCGTATCAAAAATATACTATTGAACCTACCTTCGACCTCCCCAACAATGTGTGATTAATTCAATAAATATCTGTAATCTAATCGTCAAAGTGTCTCGAATACGATTCCTTTTATACTTTTCATTTCATATTCTACAGCCAAAATTTATCCAGTACATTACAACTATGCCTGACACCGCCTGAAGGGTACGTTTTAGCGGCTCAAATAGTGACAAATGGATGTTTAATGAATAAGTGGATGGCTGAATACATGGATTGATAAATGAACCAAAAATAAAACAAACAATAAAATCATCCAATGAACAAGAAATTATGAACGAAATGATCAAATTCATCAAACTGCACAGTCAAGTGCCTATAAGCAATGATAGAAACTGATCAATCCTTAGATATGCGACACTTCGAAAATCATGCAACCAAACATTAACCTTCCAACATCAAAATACGTTTTTAAAAGAATATGATGATGATGATGAAGTCTTGTATAGCGCCGGTATCCGCCAAGTCAGGCGCTCATGGCACTTGCTCCAAAATAAATACATAATTCAGCTTAAATATGTGAATCTTTATATTGTGGAGTGAAAGTATTGAAGTAAAAATCCAGAATCATCTGTTAGACATTTATCACTATACCATGGACATAAAGCATGACATTCTAGAAGGGCTGAAAAATTGTGAACATATTCTTTGATGCAAAGTTTTCTTCGTCCCTGTACATAGGATCAAAACTTCTTGGCATCTTACATTAATATGAACAAAAGGAAGAATAACAGAAATATAAAAGGAAAAATATGTATGACTGAAAGAATAGCTTTTTGTTTCTTCTCTTTTTTTTTCTTTTTCTTTTTTGTTGCATACGACTATTTTGATTACACAAGGTCTGGCATCTGCATTACTATCTTAATACCTCAATAAAGTTTCGGAGACCAGAGTAAATTTTGGGAGACATTTCCAGGATGTTGATAGTTAGATAGGAGGAAATGTTCCTATAGGATCAGATTGTCTTGATATTAGGTTGGGAGTATTTCGAAGAAACGGATCTTTGAAAATCTGAGAAAATGGGGCTGGCTCTAGGAAAAAATCAGACAGTTATACTACAGTGTCAGTCTTGGGTCACACATATATTTCCACGGATACCTGGAAACAAAACGTGACGTCAAATCGGTTATGACGTCACTTTAGTGGCATTTGTCCTTGCGTGCATGCATGGTACCACCATGGAGCTACAATTGTAGCTCCATGGTACCACTTACAAAACCAGACGATCATTCTTGTTTCTACTTACATGACTTTGTTTAGTCTTTGTGAACTATGCTGCCATGAGACGATTGCTTAACTTCTGAGCAGAGTCATGCATAAATCATGCTTTTATGTTTTTGAGGAAAATGGTAGAAAAGTGACATTTACAGGGGGCTTGCTAAATGCAAGAGAAGAATGATAGTGATCACGTCAAAGTCACGTGACCAAATCCACCCCATCGCGATCCCGTTAAGCGTAATTTAGATGGCTCACCGAATTTTCTGTGGTTTTACATGTTTGGAATTTGCCACAGATTTATCAGTTCCGTTCAATTCAGTTTTATTTCGGCATTCTATTTTCAATACAATAATACCAACAAAAAAAAAGAAGTGTCGGCATATCATCATTTTTGCACCATATCTAGAGAGGACACTTAAACTTCTGCATAAGTGATGGTTGTTCTTGACTTACTGCGTTCATGGAATGGAAACTTTCCTGTTGCTTCCTTCACCTTGGAATTATAAACCCTGCCTATTAAAAGTGTTCATTGATTAAAAAAAAAAAGTATGACATAGTTTTGGTGAAGATGAGGATTGGGCTTTTAACTTTTTGCGAGATACGAAGAAACCATTTATGAAATAGTATTGAGCATGCCATTCTAAGAGGAATTCAAAGTTTATTTGATGAAAATCGGTTTGTTTTGTTTTTAATGGCTGAGACATCCAAAACCAAAGTAAAACAAAGCAATCCTCATAAAAGGTGGGTCCCACCTTTTATTAGAATCGCTCAGCTGTGTTGGATATCTCAGCCATTTCAAAACCAATTTCATCAATATGTTTCAATATGTTTTAAAGGTTGAATTAGTCTTGAAATTACATGCTCTTTTACATTTCATAATAGGTTTCTCTTTATCTCACCTAAAACATGATAGAAACCTGACGTTAAGTCTCAACCAAAACTATACGTTCTCTTTATTAAGTCCATGCAATCCATCCCCACACCCAAAGCCAACAAAAATAGCAATGTGTAGAAAAAGTTCAAAACAGTTGTGGTGTATATACATTAAACTATCTGTCATAAGGATGGTTTGCCTCCAAAATTGAAATCGTAGTGACTTGATTGCTGAAACGTGTTCAGGCTATGTTCATCGTCTTAATTGTGATCTAACAAGAGAACGAATGAACATTTGAATGCTACTACTTTTGACACAAAATCTTTCCTCCGAGTTCTAGGGTCACCATTTTCTCAGCTCCAAGAAGAGAGCCCCAAGTATCCGGGAATGGAACTGGAGGAGGGGTGTAGAGCCAATTTCAACCGGACATAAATTTGATTGAGGCCTACCATGCAGATGGGTCCACCATGATCGCAGAGAGAGAGAAAACGGTAAACATTTGAGAGCATGAACACGGGAGAGGCCTTGTTATGGAGCGGAGTGTGTGGGCCACGCGTACAGGGTGTGCCAAAGAAAACTGGCAACTATAGATATTTGAGGGAGATGTCTCACCTCCCTGATATTTGCCATACTATTGTTTAATTTCAATTATCATTATGATTACAATTGGTAGTTCTTTCGTGATGATGAAGATGATAATGATTATGATTTTTTTAAATCAAAATAACGTGAAAATTGATTATGGAATATCAACACAACAATAACAATAATAATTATAATAATAATGATAAATAACACTTATATAGCGCTTAATACTGACGTTTCTAAGCGCATTAATACAGAGAAAATATCAAATCAAAATGCGGCATTATGTACATATAATATAACAACAACAACAAAATTAGGATTGAGTAAATAGATAGATTTTCAGCGATGATTTAAACTTATCAACACTTTCAGCATTTCGGATATAAAGAGAGAGTTTGTACCAAAGAGATGGAGAAATAACAGAAAAAGCCCTGTCACCATAACGGGTACAGGTGTGTGGACCACGTGATAGTTGCAGAGTGGAGGAAGCACTGAAAGAACAGATTGAAGCGGAGGAGCGGAGAGAAATCAAGTCTTTGAGATAAGATGGGGCAAGATTATTACATATCTTATTAACAATGAGAAGGCTTTTAAAGGTGATACGTTGATGTATGGGGAGCCATACTTAATTCTACTATTATAAAGAGTGGTATCACTACCATCAATATCTTCCGCCTCCCTCCTCCTTTTCAACACCATCATTATCCTCCTCATCCTCATCAACATCACCATCATCATCATCATCATCATCATCATCATCATCATCATTGGGCGTTCCCTCGGAGACCATTACGTAAGAGGTGTAGTCAATAGTCACCCCCAACAAAGATGGGAATATTACTTCACACACACAAACAGTTTGGACAACTGTGAAGAAAGATGTAATGAAATCTCGCTTTATCTTCAAACTCGGATAGAAGAAGGTGTCATAGAATAGGAGTATCAGAGAAAGGCTAAAAAAAAACTAAACATAAAATATGTGAGAATAAGATTTGATGAATGTGTCTTAATTCAATTCAATCCAATTCAATAGTTCATCTATTTCCATAAAAAGATTATACAAAGACTTTGTACTCTGGATGTAATTAGCTAGCAACGTTCATCACTAATGGATTCGCCACAAGGTGAATTTTATCTTCAGTGGAAGGACTCTCTATGGGCATAAAGCTGTGTAAAACTGAGTCAAAATCTGAATGAATATTTAAATGGTAATGACAGTTTTGTCAGCAGCGTATTTTCTCATATGGTATATTTTCAGGCCTTCCTAGTCACGTGACCTCTCAATCTTGCCAATAGGCTTCCTCATTGGCTAAGCAAAGTACCTTTGGCATTTGCCATGGGAAACTGTCTACCATAGCGGGTTTAATGAAAACCCATCGTTGGGAGAACCACGGGAAATAAGTGTTGAGTGATTTATCACGTATATTGTATCAAAATATTAATCTACTCTCTCTTTACTCGGAAATAGAAGCAGAAAAGTTTGAAAGCAAATACAGCGTACTATACCTTCCTTCGACTTATATTGTCTACTCAGTTTGCGTTTGTTTTGGGCTCTCTTTGACTCTCCCATTTCCTATTTTGTGGACACCCTGTAGTTTGCTTTTATTTCGTATTTATGTTTAGCAACAATGACTGAACGTTATTTGAAATAGAGCTATTGCATGCGAGATGTCAAACATGCCGACGTGACCAGATATTTTATGGTGAGTTGGTTGTCGTATTTCTTGTCTTTCGGCCATACTTCCTGAGGTTAGTTAAGTCTTCGCCAAAAGGATACCGGTGTTATGTAGCTCACGCTTTGAATTATGTCAGGGAAAGGAACTTGGACGAGAAGAGCAACTCGACGGTTTATTGTACCGCAAACGACTCCTCCTAAAGACGCGAGACGGGTTATAAAGTTCATTCGTTCGGTTTCAATACCAGATGACGAAACGTTCAAGAACAAAACTTTGGTCGTCCTACTGCGGGGGGAAAGTGAACTTCACCACAATAATAATGCTCGAATCGTTTCGCCCTGCAGTTTGGGTTCAGCATTAAAAATATCCAGTCTCTTGTAAATCAAAGTAATAAATGGCGATGAACCAACCTGATATAAAAATGTCTAAATTTCAATATTGAACCTTTCAAGTACACTTAGTACATTTGTAGATTTTGGTGTCATTGTTAGCATTTCAAGTCCTACTTTCGACGTTAGACGGCAATCTACGCCAAGCAATAAATTAGGCCTAAGTCAAGAGTGCAGATGGATGAAATGCTTCTATTAATTCACTATAACTGGCAGGAGGAATATATTCACTAGCCTCTTCTAAGAACAAATTAGAATGCTTTCTGCAAATGTTTCATTTCAAATCAAATCAGGAATTTACATTTTAAAAAGTCATCGTTACTCTATGATCATATTTTTTCTGAAAAGTTCTAATACAAGTTATTACTGATTGTTGTTTTTTTTAATTTTTGCTGTGTTTCTTCTCAAAAACTTTTAGCAATTCGTTTTTGGTATTTTTCATCTGTGAAGCTTATTAACCCCACCTTTACTTTTGTGTCCCCTTCCCCTCTTTTTGCGTTCTTTAATTCATATGCCCACTCTATACGCTCTTGTTTGTAGCTGTCTCTTTCGAGTTGGCCATGTTTTCCCACCCTATGATGTCTTTTTCATCATTTTTGTTCTCATGGTGTCTTTTGAATGATCCACTTCTTTCTGTACGTTTCAATGGGTCCCTGCATGTATGTTTTTTTTTCCATAACGTAATATGACTTCCTAGAATGAAGCCAAACCTACATTCCTCCCATTATGTCTTCAAAAGAAGGGCGTATCTAAAGATCTTGTTTTTGTGTTTGATATTTTGTTGAAAATAAAAAAGAGACCAAAACAGGAACATACAGCGGAATCTAATGGTAACAGTCCATTATTTTCACCTTCGAGCAGGTGGAACTGTCCTCTACTTTCACTTCCTAATTTTAAGGAGAAACAAAACATCAAAATAAAACGAAAACTTTAACTCACGATGAGAACAGCAAACCTATGACATATCATATCTCACAATGTGTGAAAATTCATCGCTCGGAAATGTAATAACGAGTGAAAGAAGGCTGTAAAACACACAGGTGTTGTTTTCATATCCCCACATAATAGCAGAGCACTTTTCCGACAAAAAAAAGATACATTACGAACATAACCGTGATTGATGTGGGTTACTTGTACTCATGGTTTTCGTCACGTCAAGTCGTAGTGAAGCGACGCCAGTGATGAATCTGTCTTTTAAATGAATCCTAATGTTTAGTTGTCACAAGTGAAAGTTTCACGCCTTAAACCAAGCCAAATTTGAAGCTAATAAGTTGCTCCCATGTCTCTTCCGTTCATTTCATTTCGTCACTAGTAGAGTTCGTGTGCTTCGCGACGTCAAACTATTTACAACCGAGACAATTTAATGTTCGTCTTGGCGCGCGCGAGAGAGTTTATCTTATCAGATAGTAGTTCGACCGTAAACTACCTCGATAGGGAGAGAGGAGAGCGCGGGAGAGACAGCAAAAAGAAATGATTGCGTTCAAATTTATGCCTTGTGTCAAGTCGCATCTATCTCAGCATAAAGGAGAGACGATTTATCCTCGTCTTGCCAAATTCGGAGGTCGCGGAGGGTACACTTTTTGAGCCTGGCTTGGGTCCGAGAAAGGAATCAGGGTACAGGAGGAGGAGGAGAACGTGGCCCCTCAGCTCTCCACATCAAACCGGTCCGTCTGTCGTCCAGGCCCAATTACGCGGGAGTGGTTTGTCAACGTCTTGGAAGGATAACAACGAAGATTGCAACAAAGGAAGACAGGGCAATCAATTCGTGATCACGTATTGCTCAAATTTATGTCTAACTCCAAACAAGGAGGTCTTCCCACCTCCTTGCTCCGAATTTCATTTCTGTATACCTAAAGCTTGGTATTGTCTAATGACTTCTGAGGTATCGCGAATGTCATTCCGTGGTTTTTCATCCTTTCCTTTCTTTTTATGTTTCTTTAATTCTTTTCTCAACGAGAATAAAACGACAGACTCATGTTTCTCGACTCAGATTTCCGACGGCGACATAATCTGGACTGATGGTGAAAAAGGGAAACATAAATCATCCCCTGCCTGTGTAAATTGTAAATTTGTTCCACTTTGTTTCTGTTTGTTTTGTCATTTCTAGCAAGTGGAGGGAGGAGTAACCTTTGAAATATGTCCCCATGAAGAACAGATCATGATATTCTAGGATTCTTTCAAATGAAAAAAGCCCGACAAAAGAAAACAAAAGAAAATAAAACTGGGGATGGTGAGGTGAAGATTAAAGGTTTTAGGAAGAAGGTGGAGTTTTCTTTTTTTCATGATAGTGAAAGTCTATTCAGTGTTCAAGTTGATTTTGACAAACTCACTACAACAAAACGATCAGAACCGTAAAAGTTTCAAAAACGTTGGACATAGAGTTACAACGTTATTGGTTTTGTTTAATGGCATTTATGATTAGTATTTTAATTCTTATATCACAAACATTATGTGCAAACGAGATAAGATGGCGCTCTCACAAACCTCATAATACAAAGAAGAATTACATTTAAGTCATATGGTCATTAGTTTAGCAACTGCACTCATAATCAGTAGACACGATTCATATGTTATTCAAACTCAATAGGTCTCTAATATGATATATAGCATTGTATAGGATATTCTTCTTCAAAAGAGGAAATTAGTGAAATTTGAGTGCAGCTCAAATGAAGGTTTTTGAGGTAATGGCATCGCCATACGAACTTATTTGAAAAGGTCATTGTGTCAAATATCACTGGACGTGAAAACACCTTAACGCTTCTCTTTCTAATTGTTTGTTTGTTTTTATGAAACTGGCCTTGTTAAACTTTGATCTCTTTATCAAAGTTATTTTGAATATCGAATGGAGTTTGACTTTGAGCACATTCTACTTCTATCGCCAGCAAAAAACTACGCTATCTTACAAGGCCCTCTAAGCTACCTCGCTGTTTTCAACATCTTTTTCAGGTAACGATTCATTTTATCCATCCATCCTGTTTAATTCAACCATGTACTTAAAACACACACACACACATTGTTGTGTTTTTTAAAGTTTTTGTGAGATGAAACCAAATTCGATGGGCATATGTCAGCGAACGAATCAGGACGACTCACGAAATTAACATGCATATTTAAATTTCTCTTTAACTCTTTCATAACTACTCGCAAACCCTTCCTGTACGCAATATCTACGGCACTATGAGATGCTGGTTTGGGATGGTTGGTTTCTGGCCAGAAAGAAGATCATATAGCAAGGCCTATTCGCTGACCTTTCTCCCCCAGCGTCACTCGTCAACCTGTCTCACCTATCCATATTTGTTAATGATCCCTGTCCATATCTCGGAGACCAAAAATTCCTGCTGACGTAACAACGAGGTTTGGGCGGCTATCGTCTGCGCTATATCGTCTGTCTCTGAGATGTGCACACGGTTTTGACTCCGTGATGAGAGTCTGATGATAGCGGTGGAATGACTTGTGTAAACTTGGAGCAAATGAGGTTGCGCGGACTCTGGATGAGGTAGGGAAAGGAGGGAGGATAAATATTGCCCTATGGTCAGTTGGCGATGACCGACGGTAGACCAGCCTCGTAAAGATAGGATGAGTGAAGAAGGTCCACAGTCAACGAAAAAAGATCCAATCGATTTCTTACAAAGGAACAAATTCTTGCTTCAATGGTATTCAACCAATGATGTCAGTGTCAGTAATGATGATAACATTGATACTGATACTTATGATGATGATGATGATAATGATGATGATGATGATGATGATAATAATAATAATAATAATAACAATAATAATAACAATAATAATAATAATAATAATAATAATAATAATAATAATAATAATAATAATGATAATAATGATAATACATTTCAGCATCTGGAGAGTCATTTTTTACCTAGAGATTGAACAAAGTCGCACTACGTCATAAAACTACACATACAGGTACCTACCCACAGGGACACACATACACACACATCCACAGACAAACAGCTTTCAGGTAGACGTACTTCTGCTCCATCGTATTCTGTGATCGCAATTTGGTTTTAACGTATTAAATGTTGTCTAAAGTTAAATCATGTTTTAAAGAAGATGCAAATAAGGGATGGAGACGGGGTAGGAGGGATTATCGAAGAAGAGTAAAAGCTCTCTTGCATGGAGCCAAATTGTAGGGCGAGTCACACGGATGGACAGACAGACAGAGAGACAGACAGACGGACAAACATCGTCAGAGGAAGAGACGTTTAAAAAGGAGACACGGAGGACAAGGCGAGTTGATAAAAGTGAAGGAAATGGGGGTAAGTCCGAAGAAAGCAAGGGCGGACTAAACTCAAGCGCCAAGGGAAATACTTTAACCCACCCATCTGTTTATAAACAGATTGTTACGCTTGTCAGAGCGACGATTAATCACAACCGGCCAATCACGAGGTCTCTCCAGTCACGTGGTTCCGAACAAAAACGTCTGATGTCGAAAGTTCATCCTCAAACAACCACGTAGGCCCTGATGTGAGTTCATCGCGAGGTAACATCTTCACCACCGTTGCCGTTGACATCTTTCTTGTCTCATCATCATCTTCATCATCATGACAATAAACTATCATCATCACCATCATCAGCAGCAACCTTTTTTTATATAATCATAATGATCATCGTATTAATAAACGTCGCTAACATTTCATTTTCGTTGTCATAACAATTACGTACCTAATCATCTCCAGCCACCCTCTTCCTCCTCCTCCTCCTGCTACTCCTCCTCCTCTTCGTCATCATCATCATCATCATCAATAGCAAGCTTCATATCTGCGATGCAAACGCTAAAGACGACGCTAATAGGCTGAAAATGGTGTTCTGCACATGCGGGAGATAGCTGTTTCCATTGTTCAACTCGGGACGTTGCGTCGTCTTGGCGTTCGCGTCGCAGATCTGAAGCTGGCTAATATCAACAGCAGCGGGTACGTCAGTAGCTTTTCTGGAAATGTAAGCTGCTGAAGGGTTTGGTCTTTTGACTCCACATCATAGGGCAGTGGAGACGGAGAGATACGATAGTCATCGTTCAGTGTTAAACTAATAGAAGGATGTAACATGATGACGATGCGGGTCCTGAGGATTTCTGGTGATCAACACGGTGAAGATGGTAGGGCAGACGATGGTGAGGATGATGATGATGGTGATGATGATAATGATAATGATGATGATGATGAGGAGGAGGAGGAGGATGGTGATAATCATGATGACGATGGTAATGATAATGATAATAACGATGATGACAATGAAGTTGATGATGATAATGATGATGATGACGATGATCATGACGATAATGATGATGATGATGAGGAGGAGGAGGAGGGAGATGGTGATAATCACAATGACGATAATGATAACGATGGTGAGAATGATGATGAGGAGAAGGAGGAGAATGGTGATAATCATAATGACGGTAATCATGATAATGATAACGATGGTGAAGATGACGACAATGATGATGATAATAATAATGATGATCACGATGACGATGATTATGAGGAGGAGGAGAAGGATCATGGTGATAATCACGATGACGATGATCATGATAATGATAATAACGATGATGATGATGATGAGGAGGAGGAGGGGGATGGTAATGATCACAATGACGGTAATGATAACGATGGTGAGAATGATGAGGAGAAGGAGAATGGTGATAATCATAATGACGATGATCATGATAATGATACTAACGATGATGATGAAGATGACGATGATGATAATGATGATGATGATGACGATGATGATAATCATGGTGATGATGATGATGAGGAGGAGGGGGATGGTGATAATCACAATGACGATAATGATAACGATGGTGAGAATGATGATGAGGAGAAGGAGGAGAATGGTGATAATCATAATGACGGTGATAATGATAATCACGATGGTAAAGATGACGATGACGATGATGATGATGGATGACGATTATGATGATGATAATGATGCTGATACTGATAATGATGATCACGATGACGATGATGAGGAGGAGAAGGAGTATGGTGATAATCATAATGACGATGATCATGATAATGATACTAACGACGATGAAGAAGATGACGATGATGATAATGATGATGATGATGATGACGATGATGATAATGATAATGGTGATGATGATGAGGAGAAGGAGGATGGTGATAATCATAATGACGATGATCATGATAATGATAATAACGATGATGAGGAGGAGGGAGATGGTGATAATCATAAAGACGATGATTATGATAATGATAATAACGATGATGATGGTGGTGGTGGTGATGATGATGATGACGACGACGACGATGGTGATGATGATGATGATGGCGGTGATGGTCTTGGTGTTTAACGAAAAATATTTTCCTATGCAAACTCCATCTCAGAAAAAGAAAAACAATGAAATGCGATGAAAGGAAGCTTCCTTTGGTAGAAATGGCTCAACACCAGAACATAAGCAGGCAACGGTTTATATTGTAAGTACCTGTATTCACATCCATACCACCTCTGTTCACATTGCTATGAGGTAATCTTTAACTTTGTTTCTTCTTCTTCTTTTTTTTTCTTTTCTTAACATTAATTCTGTCGGTCTGTCTTTCCTCGTTTTTAGTCAGGAAGATCCACCTTGAAGGAGACTACACCCTGCGTGTCAATGTCAGTGTTTCTTCCTCAGACAAACTTCCAAACAAGAGCGGAAAATGAATCGCCCGGCTGACAGACAGGCCGCCAAAGGAAGGGGAGGACGGGAGAATGCAAACAAGGCAACCTGCACGAGAGGTGAATTCTAGCCGCCGCTCCAGACGAACAATAATAAGAGTGGATCTGCCGAGGAGGGGGTACATGGAAGGGGGTGTCACGAGGCAGGATGAGGGGAGGGGGAGGGGTTGAGGACCAGAGGATGACACTGCCATTTAGATGAGAAGATGCCTCTACAGAAGAGAGATAATCCCGCCACTACTATAGGTGCGCTAACTATACGTCCACTGCGGTGTGACTTGAACTCCCTAATTTTGGCTACGCCCGGTGTACCAAGGGGACTGATGTATACAAGATGTGCTTTTTAGCAGTCCCCTCCATTTCTGACTGACTTCTACGTAGATTATCCATCACCCATGTAAAGTCTCTTATATTACATAACAATTCACAAACTGAAATAAATTGTGTACATGCAATTACGTTGTGTCTATGATTGTGTGAAATTGTTTGCAAAATGAAATGAAATTTCAATTTCCATTGCAATTTTTCAATTCATTTTCATATTTCTCAATGAAAAATACATCAAATATAACAAAATGAAATAATACATGATATCCAACTAGGAGACATAATAGAATGTTGCAAACGTATAGAACATAGTGGTCGGATCTATAAAAGTTGGAATCTGAGAATAAATGCTAAAGAAATATGATGGAACCTACTTAGAAGCAAGTTTGTCGAGCGTAGGTCCCAGTTAAAATCGAGCGTAAAGATTAAGAAATGAAATTAAACAAAATGAAATGAAAAGATACTCTCACCGAAACCGCTTTGGATATTGTCATGTGGTATTCTACAGCTCATTCCACTTTCTTGTGCCATGCATCGTTTACATTTAAAACAAACGTTGATGAATTCAAATGATTAATAGCAAAATGCTGATTTTTAACATTGATACCGATAATTTGATCATCTCAGTTGAGCTAGTATCTACTGTTAAGTGCTATTCTTTTAACTACGTGATAAAAACAAATAATGTAATGATAATCGTACGCTAACCTGGAATAAACGGTTTATTTCGATATGTTTCGTGTTTTCGTACAGACATATAAAAACGCACACCTTAACTTTTTCAAAGTAGTAGTTTGCGATCGAATCACACGCAGGGATATTTTAAATTGCACGGCATGCGTGTTAAGGAACTGTACGATATGAAAGATTCTCCAAAGTTGATGAATTTGACGAAGGATATTTCATCTCATTTCACGAGTTGTTGTTGGGTTTGTTTGTTTATTTTTTTTATGTCATTTGAAAGGGCAGTCGCAGCTATCCTGCACGTTGTTGTTGGTCAAAATGATTTCGAGAGCGCAGTGAAATTTCATCAGCATTCCTACATCGGGAGGGAATGAAGCCCCAACCCTTCCAAACCTCCATTACGTTTTCTCTAGACCTTCGTATTTGGAATAGGTGTGTTTCCGTTAACACCAGATGACGATTCGCTGAGTTTGATTACACGCTGCATTGTACTTGTTGACGGAAGGCGAAATGCAATGACAATTTGAAAACCAAAAGCGACTGTTATTCATCAATCGTGAAATGGAAGTGGAAAATATCGTGTTTCCAACTTTCACACGTTTTTGGTCACAATGGCTGCCTTTTCCTTCTTATCTTAATACGCTCGCTTACAAGCCGGTAGTAGTGAATTGATCTCATGCAACATACATGTCTTCATCGACCAAAGAAGCATTAAACCAAGTGAGGTTTTTACCCTGTCAAACGTCTGCCAGTTATTTGTTTCTCTCGGAGTCGGTTGCCGTGGCAACAAACCCATGGAAATGTCCCATACAAGGAAATGGAATCAACGCAGTTCTGAAATATTCCGATTCAATCTTGTCAATGCTTTCCGTTGCTTATTGATATGATGTGTCTACAGAATAGTGTTATTAAAGATTATTGTTGAGGGGGACGGGGAGGAATGCGGACTAGGAGGCACTTTGGGCAATACTGCCGTTGAAAATTGTTGCATAATGTCTGAGATTTTTGTGTACGGTATTAGTCGGTTCTTCCTCTTTCCTCAACATGTTGTTTGGAGGAGGCAGTTGGTATCACTGCAGCAAAATACAATGAAGGTGTAAGCTTAATTAGGCAGCCTTCATCCGCTGAATTGAGGAATTCAAGCATGTTTAAGAATGTGTCCTATATACCACTATGGAATGGTTAATCAGTTCCCCCAGATTCCCGAATCCTAAAACGCTTTGTCAAGGAACCACCGTATTCTAGAAGGGAAGGGGGGAGGGGGAACTCCATCTACTTCATCAGTATTTAAATGCTCATGACGTCTGATGGTAGGCCCTATGTATTGGAAAATGAAATGGTTCTGTCACACAGACTGTCTTGTGTATCAACCTTCAAAACGTGTATCAAATATGACTTAGAATCAATGAATTTTGGCAAGGACAGTGTAAGGTCTACGTACGACAGAAAAAGGATTTGACAGGATGGTGCCGACATGACGTTATGACGCATGACTGATCACACCGACATAGGGACATTTGCTATTGCAACTCATGGCAAAAGTCCGTGGAAAATATCTTGATGATTTTCATTTTCAATGATTGTCACTCTTTTTGTCACTCTTTTTGTCACTCATTTTCAATGATTGTGGTCTTTCTTGAGCACACTTTCTGGGAAACATACACATAAAATAACAGATAAAATCTGACATAAGGTCGGTCATCGGCATGGATATTTTCAATCACTGCTCGACAAAATTCGTAAATGCAGGGTATCATAGACAGGCACAGGACCCACATGATGTTGCTTCACTTATGAGTCCTCATCGAACGACTCTTAAAATGGGGCTGACGCCGGTGATATCACTAATGTTACCAACACTTTACTGGTGTACGGATCTCGACTTTACTGCCCTCGGATAAAACAAAGATCTCTAGCGTGCATCAAAATTGCTTGGCTCTTCATCGAAACATCACCATTAAAGGTCGCCGCGAAAGTTACGGCGCTCCTTAACAACACTACCAGAGGTTGTTCCATAGGGAAATAAAATAGAGATGTTCAAACACCATTCTCGTATTCCCCCGGCTTTCCGTATCTCTGAACAAAGCAACACTTTCCCCTACTTATAATAAAGCTATACAAAGACCGCCAAAGGCTTATTAAAAAAAAAGAGAGAAAGGAGAAGAAGAAGAGAGAAAGGGGAGGGGGAGGGAGTGAGCCTGCGGGGTCGATGACCAGGATGTTCACACCTGAGCACCCTCCACATTTTATCCGCCCGGAGAGGCCGGCGTGAAACCAAGCAAGAGCACGCTACATTATGATAGCGCGGACTGGATAGCAGTACGCAAAGGGGGGCAGCGCCCGCCAACGAGCCCAGATCAAAGAAAATCCCTCCCTTCGCGCAAAGGTGTGACAGCGCTTGGGCGATACTAAGCGACTTGATCCGCCAGAAATAATACACAGCCATCTGGCATCATTCAGGCTACCGTCGAGCATAAAACCAGTCACTGACAATACTTCCTCAGCCGAGAGTAAACAACAGGTATTGTAAGAGGCATGAAAACCGCTCGACATCGGGAGTTATTAGGATTTTGGGGGGGTAAATCTCATCTATTCCTCGTAACCCAATAAAAAAGGAGGAGCGAAATCTTTGATTTGCATTTTAGACTCCCTACTTTTCTTATCCCTTCGACTCCCTACTTTTCTTATCCCTTCCTTTCCCCGGTCCCAATGCAATTACAGGGAGTGCCGGGAGCGTTTTCCGGGCGATTTCCCGTACCATGTTCTAGATTCGATCCTTTTCATCTAGTCCTTATAAAGCAAGCGCTTTGTCTTTGTGTCGCTCGTACACACACGAGTGTTTTTGTTGCAATATGAAGAGTGATTAATTCACGACTAGAAATCGCGGACAAAGACGAGAGAAAGTTCGATAGCCTCTTTGCTTCGGACAAGAGTGACTCAGGGGAAACGTCAAAGGCGAATCGTAAGTAATCAGCGACTGTGATTTTTCACACTCGGATCAAATCCTGCTCCGGAATAGCTCGTCATCTCATGCCGATATGAATTAATGTAGTTGGGAGATTACTGATACCACTCCTGTTGAAAAATATATGATTAATTTATTTGTTTTCTGCGTATTCAACGCCTTTATATCGTGTTTTATCACAGTGTATTGTTTACAGTCAGTGAATATGTGACTTCCCGTTCGTGGTTGGTAGTTCTAAGTGCAAGTACTACTCTACAAAAAAAACAAAACAAAACAAACAAAACAAACAAACAAACAAACAAAACTACATCAGCATTATTATTCTCGTTATTACCATCATGATTAGTAGTATCGCTCTTCGTCCGGAGTCCGGAGTCCGGAGTCCGTCGTGCGTCGTGCGTCGTGCGTCGTGCGTCGTGCGTCGTCCGGAGTCCGTCGTCCGTCGTCCGTAAACTTTTTACATTTTCATCTTCTTCTTGAGAACCCCATCCGTCGTCCGTCGTCCGTAAACTTTTTACATTTTCATCTTCTTCTTGAGAACCCCATGACCGATTTTCACCAAACTTGGCAGGTAGCATCCCTAGGGGGGATAGGATGTCAATTTGTTCAAATGGGCACCTTGGCCCACCTGGAGGGGGGGGCAGGGGGCCCAAACCCCCTAAAATTAAGGAATCTTTAAAAATCTTCTTCTCTAGAATCAGAATTAATGGGGCTTAGTTAATACTATGAGTTAGTACATTGATGACTGTAGTTTCAAGTTTGCTCATGGAGGAATCAGGGGTGCCCCCCTTGGGACCCAGGGGAGGGGGTGGGGAAGGGTCCTAATGGGGTCTAAATTGTACATTTTCATCTTCACTTTGAGATCCCCATGTCTGATTTTCACCAAACTTGGTAGGTAGCATCCCTAGGGGGATAGGATCTCAATCTGTTCAAATGGGCACCATGGCCCACCTGGGGACCCCTAGGGGGGGCCCAAACCCCCTAAAATCAAGGAATCCTTAAAGGACAAGTCCACCTTCATATACATAAGGATTGAGAGAATGCAGCAATATTAGTAGAACACATCAGTGAAAGTTTGAGGAAAATTGGACAATCCGTTCAAAAGTTACGAATATTTTAAGTATCTGCGCAGTCACTGCTGGAAGAGAAGACTACTACAGTGTATGATGTCACATGCGTACAACTATATAAGGCAAATAAAAAGAGAATTTCACAAAACTTTACTTTTTGAATAAAGTGCACATTTCTTCGACTTGCTACTGACATATGTTATGGGTAACATTATTCCCCCTGCCTTCTGAAAGAGAGAAATCAAGTGTTCTTTTGTAATGCGAAAAAAATGGAAATATGTTGAATTTTCTTTATTCTTTCTTTATATCGTTGTACTCATGTGACATCACAAGCTATAGTAGTCTTTTCATCCAGCCGTGACTGAGGAGAAACTTCAAAAATTCATAACTTTTTAACGGATTGTCCGAATTTCCTTAAACTCTCACTGATGTGTTCTACTAATATTGCTGCATTCACTCAACCCACATGTCTGTGAAGGTGAACTTGTCCTTTAAAAATATTCTCTAGAACCAGAAGTGATAGGGCTTAGATAATACTATGAGTTAGTACACTGATGACTATAGTTTCAAGTTTGTTCATGGGATTGGCGGAATCAGGGGTGCCCATCACCCCCCCCCCCCCCCCCCCCGGGACCCAGGAGAGGAGATGGGGATGGGTCCTAATGGGGCCTGAATTGTACATGTTCATCTTCTTCTTGAAAACCTCATGATAAATTTTGACCAAACTTAGCAGGTAGCATCCCTAGGGGGATAGAATCTCACTTCCTTGAAATGGGCACCATGTTCCTCTTGGGGGCCCCCTAGGGGGCCCACCCCCCCCCCCCCACATTATATTTAAAATCTTCTATTGGAGAACCAGAAATGATAAAGCAAAGTTAATACCATGAGTTTGTACATTGATGACTTTAGTTCTAAGTTTGTTTATTGCATATCCAGGGCTACCTGCCCCCCCCCCCCCGACCCTGGAGTTGAGGGGGGTGGATCCATATGCAGACCTAAGTTTCCAATGTTCTCAGGTAAGAGTGTGCAAGAATGCATGGGAGGTGAAATTGCGATACTCAGGTGAGCGCGTGACCAGCGGGTCTCCTGTTATCATTATGCTTTTCCTTCATATGATTCAGTTACAGTTTGTCTTTGCATTTCCTTAAACTATGCTTTGCTTTATTGTAGAAAAAAATGAGCCGCATTGATTTCGCTTGGTCATTTGTACTTTATGCTTTTGTTGGAAATGAAATGAAATGAAATGAAATTAAATTAAATTAAATTAAATTAAATTAAATTAAATCAAATTAAATAAAATTGCCATCAACATCAACATCATGTTACATTATTCTTGTAGCAGTGGTAATCTCTTGTAGCCAATTATGTCTGCTCTTAGCCCAGGATCATTCGACATCATGATGACAATACATTATATTGAACTGGGTGAGAGCAACTGCATCCCTAACCGGAAGCAAACTCGACGCTGACTGCAACCATTGGCCAGATCTTCTACTAAGACTCCACCCCCAGTCCATGGAATATTGCAATGTGCAGGTCTCAGAATTCATAATTGTCTCCATCAGAGCAGTGCCAGAAACTCACGGGGGACAATCAAGAGGCTAGGGAACAAATTATGGTAGTCAAACATCCATACCATCTCCGTTTGTCTATATACATGACGTATATGAGGTGAGATGCGTATATTTTTTCTGACATGTTTGAAAGTTATAAGCGTCTGATGCGAATATTGCCTTTGTTATGCTCTGTGATAGATAACACGATGACGACTGTGTAATGTCACGCAATGACAGGGCCTTTTCTTTTTCTTCTTCCCCTTCTTTTTCCTTTCTTCTTCTTCTTCTTCTTCTTCTTCTTCTTCTTCTTCTTCTATTCATTATTATCACGTACGTTATTATCTTTATGACCATCATTTACTTTTATCAGTATTCGTATGATGTCACTGTTATCATTACAATTATTGTGTTGTCACAAAGAACTAGGAATAATGAAGGCCGCAAAAGGGCTTTATTTTGTTTCTGCTCTCTTTCTTTTTTTTTTCTTTGTGCTCCCCTCCCTTTTTCCTGCCCCCCCCCCCCCTCTCTCTCTCTCTCTCTCTCTCTCTCTCTCTCTCGTCCTCCCTCTATCTCTCCTGTAGCAGGTAATGCAAAAAAGAAAACAAAAAGAAAAAAACTTTTAGGCTTGAAGTTGGGGGAGGCTGCCGGAAAAAAAAAATAACACGCCCTCTCTTGATAAAGAGTGATTCTCCAAACTTTATACTTCTGACGTCATGACTGATTTACTAAAACAAGGCAAAATATGTGAAGTTTACGACGTAGAGTTTCTCCTGACCAAAAAAAAAAAAACCAAAAAAAAAGAAAGGAAAAGAAAATACAATCATTAACGACTCGAGAGATAAACAAACTGCGATAGCCAACCAACTACAAGTTGGTGAACTTGGTTGGTAAACATGTTTAATTTTAGAATCCAACATTTACGATGAAATAAACATCTGTTTCCTGTCACCTCAAAGCTGGTCTTATGGTGGCATGCGGTATAAAAATATAAGGTGCTTATTCGTGACACAAAACTGATTGCATGTTCAAACGATGAAAATCCATTCATCCAATCAGTGGCATATGTTTGTAGAACACTCAAAGATGAAATAGTGCGACTTTTGAAATCAATGTTACATAACAATTGCAAATCAAATATGTTAAAGTGATTAGACATCCAATGTAAATCGATGAAGAAATTTTGACGACATAATACATATATCATATTCGTTTCTGTCTTGTTATATTCCTTTTGTGTTGTCCTCCTTAGCTAAATGATATTGAAAAAATGTACTAGGAAGTTTAAGTTGTTTATCTGTGTGTATGTGTTTATAAAGTTTCTTCAGTTAGAAATAAAGGAGAATCATAAGATACCTTATCGCCCAGAGGCCCTTATCCCAGTCAAGCAAAATTGCTTATTGATAACGGTCTCCCCCATCTCCATACATTAGGATACGATGAAATGTATGTACGTTCATTATACACGTGATTATATCTATTTCTTTTGAATACTCTTGTTTCTTATTTTGATGTGAATTGTTCATATTGTCATAACGACTTCTTTTGTACAAGTGGAAAAATACAAGAATAGTAAATTGAAATATATGATAATATTCGGTCTAATAAATCACCGTTGGTAATCATTGTTGAGAAATTTGAAACATTTAACACGATACCATATGCAAACAACAAACTGCCCTCATTAGAAACTGGAGACACCTTTAGAAAAAATGAAAATGTATCTCACTAATCATAGGGTAGGATTAGAAAGTGATAAGAATTAAACTCGGCCTATCCCGAGTTGCAATTAAAGTAACGATTAATGCAGATGATCAAATCCGATCAAGAGGGATCGATAGAGATTATGAGAGTCGGTTTCCGGAAACCCCTTTAGAAGTGTGGTACATGCTAACGATATCGCCTCTATTTACTTGTCCTCACGCACATCGCGTGAGATCATTGTAGTCCTAATCTATTTCCCCAAAGTTCCATCAAAATGTAAAAGAAAAAATATAAGAACAGGCCTTCATGCTGTAGCGCTTTACTTTGGCTTTCACCAACTGACAGATCGAATTTGCTCGTCAACTGATAACAATGTATCATGAATGCATTCATAAAGGGATACCACAGCTTTCAGCGATTGCTTTGAAACACATCTCAATATCGCATCGAAGGAAAATTAATAATCAAATGACCATAATTATGATTGTAAATTACATCTGGTGACACAAAAAGCAATGGATGAGACTAAGTAAAACCTGATAGTTATTAAAGTTTAGAAACTCGTGTCTCCCATCGAATACCACTGTAAATGATCTCCGAGGCATTCATATGACCACAATTTTCTTGATAGTTGAACAATATGCGCACATCATCATCATTATAACTGATTTCTTGCTGCAGTCGATCAGTGTTATTGTTCAGAATTAGCCTTTTTCAAAGGCTGTGTTATTACTGCGTCGAAGCAGAGCTGGGGCTCGCCACTTGCTTGGTGACTTGACTGGGATGACGACACTCTGCTCGTTTCTCTTCTAATCAAAAGAGCGAGATGGTCTTTGACGAAGACTAACACAGAATACAGTAGACATTTCTCCGTTGAAGTACTTTCACTTTGCCGTCAGACATGGACATTTTACTAGCAATGATTTGCGCTAGGCAGTTATGTTCATGCCCGTCAAAATGTGCAGGACAAATCTGTTTCTCCTCCTGGACTGTCTTCGAGGTCAAAGGTCGGTGATTCAGAAACGCGCGTGTGTGATGTCATTGGGGAGATGACGTAGCTGTTGCGCCCTGCAAGTGCAGAAGGTGATATCGACGTCATTAAAGAGCTGTTCGCTTAAAATCCAGAATGTTCGTACGTACAATTCGTGTCCTCGTCAGCTACATTATAGCCTACATGGTCTCTTAAGTTTATAATATCTACTCAAAATGTAGTTATGGAATTTTGTTAATTTCTCATTGTTTGTCCTACTCACATATCCTTCGTTTTTGCCTCTGACGATGTCAAATAATGATAATGATTATGATTATGATACATTGTATATATTCGCAGGGGTGCATGATTTCCACGTTGACTGTTTATGAACTTACATCATAAACGATTAACATTAAACAACTAGTATTCCAATATGATTTACAAGACCAGCGGGATCTATCATTTAGCACGTCGCAGTGATGACCACTGAATCACTGGGCTGTGGTTGTAGTCATTTACGCAGTTTCTAAGATGATGGTTCATTATGATGTCGGTACTTATGATGAAGAGAGCGAATGTGATTATGATGGCAATGACGACCGATAGATGAAGACCATCACGAAGACGACCACGACGAAGTAGAAGAAGCTAGAAAAAGATGAGGAAGGAGGAAGAGGAGGAGGAGGAGGAAGAGGAGAAGGAGAAAGAGAAGACGAAGAAGAAGATACTTAATTGATGGTGTTGATACTTGTGATGGTGGCAATAAGCACTGGTGACAGGTATTGTTACACTGATTGGGCAGAGAAAGGTAGTGAGGCTTCAGACGAAACATTGATGATGAAGGCGATGGTGATGATTTATTGTGATGATGACGATGATAATGTTAACAACTGCTTTGACAAAGATGAATCACTACAGAGTGATGTGATAACGGCAGTTTGGTTTCTGTTCCATAATGTTTTGTATGTTTCTTGCAGCATGACACACTAAAGATATTACATCGATGTTCGGGGGAGTGGCGTCTGCCACTGACCATCATAAAAGCCGCTATCAGACATCCCAAAGTTTCACTGGAAGACACTGCTCACTTCCTGGCGCCCTCATTCCTGGAATATCATGCTAAATTCCAGGAAACTCGAGCTGGCCGAAGATGGGAGTGTCCGAGGATGGTCAAAGTCACACCGACTGACCGACAGTACAATGACAGGCAAAGGCAAAACAACTACAAAAGTGACTGGATTTTCAGCGAATTATTACACGCATCCATGGACGCGAACAAAATGTAAAACACTGTAAACAACAGACTAGAAGGAAAATGTCAATAACACATGTTTTAGCAGTGTGACGTCGCTCGATACGAATGTGCCTTAGCATCCTTCAAGGAATATCACCAATTACACATTCCTTTTTTTTTTACAATACACAGATTTTCAACAAGACCTCAAAGACAGAGAATAAAGGTTTAGATACTGACGGAAATTCACGATAAGATATACTATGACCGTATGACGTGTTTGTGAACATTTTTGGCGATGGTTTCTCAGCAAGAGTCTTAAAAGTCAGACCGCAACAGCTTTAATGCGGCTTCTTTATGGCGTTTCCTTGGGTAACTATTTTCACATTATTAAACAGCCCTTTTTTGCTCTTGTATACTGACAGTTTCACCAACGTAGCTGATAGTTGAATTGATTAAACGTGTTTGCCCTTTTTCTACTCATTTTACTTGTCTTGTAGCAATGATGACGAATCCTGATGTGAATGGTGATAGCTCGTTTTCTACAAAACAGTCAAGGAGCAATTCAGTCAGAAAGTGACTCATTAAAGAGGTGGATGAATTTTTGTTTCAGCGAGCATTTTGCAGTTTTTGATTTCAGAGTGTTGATAATATCGCCTGAGATTCCATTGAACAGCAGCCTAACTACAGTACCCTTCGTGAAGTGAATGTTGGCGAAAGTTGCAAACGTGTCAGACGTCTATCTGCAATGTATGACATTGACATAAGAAAGGACATTCACCAGCAGCAAAGAACAATTGGAAAACACCGTAACAAATCAGAGAAAATTTAAAAGGGAATGCTTCCCCTTCCAATAATTTATTGTTTTAAAAGAGGCGATTCCAGCCAAGGAAGTGCTAAGCAAGCTCGCTTGATCTAGCATGCTTATCATGTGAGTATGTATAGAGTGTACTAGCGTAATAACATTTGAAAAAAAAAAGAAAAAAGAAAACTGCAATACAATATGTACAACTCGAAGCTGATGTGGGTAAAGTGCAGATTGGTAAAATAAGTCATAAGGACAAAAATTCAAACTCCCTTTTAAATGGATGAGGAAAAAGCTTTATTTTGGTTAGTTTAGTTTTAAAGGAAAGCCAAACCCAAAGAGAAATGTGGACTAAGTGAAAGCAGCAACATTAGTAGAAAACATTATGAAAGTTTGCGGAAAATCGGACTATCGATGCAAAAGTTATGAATTTTTTAATTTTGGTGTTGGAACCGCTGGATGAGGAATCTACTGGAGGTTATGACGTCATTGTGGACGACAATATAAAGAAAATATGAGGGGAATTCCACACAAAAAAAAAAATTCATGAAAATTACACATTACATCAATTTGATATTGACATTATTGACATTTGATATTGGCATTATTGACATTTGATATTGGCAGTATTCATTCCCCCTGCTTTCTGAAAGCGGTTAGTTTAGTGCTCTTTCATTATCCTAGAAAAGTGAAAGCATGTTGAATTTTCTTGATATTTTCTTTATAATTGCTGTCCGCACATAATATCATGTCATAAACTTAAGTAGTCTCCTTATCTAGCGGTTCCAACACAAAAACTTTTTTAAAACTCATAACTTTTGCATCGATTGTCCGATTTTCACTCAATCCATATTTCTCTTTGGGTTTAGGTTTCCTTTAATTTGAAAGAACTTTTGTCTGGAAGTTAGACTATACCACTTGACGATGAGAGTACAACCGTACCAAGAAGCTCCCTCCCTACCCCCCCCCCCCCCCCCCATCCCCAACATCGCCCCTTATCCGACTGTTTGACAGCTCTCACCTTCAGTTTGGGTGAGGTGATGACTGGCCATCAAAGAATGTGCCTCTTCACTCCGTATGTCCACTTTAATTGACCAGCAGAGATAAGAGGCGTAGTGTCGGACATCATAGAGCTACTGGGAAACACCTTTCAGCGTATCTCTCTTTAAAGCCAAAGTCTATTGTTTTGAGTTTGGTCAGGAATACCCTTATTGCACCCATGCAATGAACATGACCATGCATACATGCGTCCCCCTCAGTTTCATCAAGGAAGCACCTCCTTGGTATTATAGATAACATTGAAGTATCGATCATTATGACTGATGCTCAGTTCTTCAAAAGTGTCCTCTCACATGGTAAGCGGTGTTTTTGTTCCGTTTTTATTCGTATGAACTGCAGAAAATTTGAAACTGTTTACAAGACACTCAGGATCACACTTTGTACACATATTCTGCTCTGACCGTTGTTTTTTTTTTTCAGTCGTATGTAGCGATTTGGCCGACCTTTCAATATCAAACTTTCATTTCCTTTGCCCTGTTTCATGTTTCGTGTATTTAAGTGCTAATGGGAGGGGCCTAAGCTCTGTTTGGCTTTACGTGCTATTCAAAATTAAGACCATTGTCTCTCGGAGGAACATTAGTATCAGCAATAGAATGTCGTGTACAGTACGTCTGTGAAGTAATTGTCATCTGCAATGAAGTATTACAGGTATCTGCGCCCAGATCATGTGGCAAATGTTGAGATCCAAAGTTTGGCATAGATTTCGTCAACCAGGATCTTTCATAATTTCTTGTCCAGAAAAGGTGTTAACTTTTGAATGATGATGCATTCGTCGTCCTACAATTCTCTTTGTGTTCCTCCTTTCTATATTTTAGATCTCGCTTTTCGTCCGTTCCTTCTTCTTTTCTTCCTCTTCTTTTTACTTTTTTCTTCTTCGTCACTTTTCTTTTCTTCCTCTCCTACTTCTTCTTCACTTTTTTCTCTCTCTCCCTTGAAAGTTTGATTCTCCCTTGAAATGGGGTCCAATGCCGAACTCCTCGAATCGCTTTACGTAACATGTGCTGCTTATATGAGCTGAAATCAGGCGTGCCATTGAGTAAATAAAGCCCCGGCGAGGCGCGTGCTCTCTCAGGCGAGATAAGTGCGGCCAGTCGCGCGAATTCGTCGGCCCTCAAAAGTGACCATAGCGGATGACCACCCAATCAGCCTGCCACTCCCTCGCAACAATTCCCTCCCTCCACCCACGCGGGTTGATCCATCCCCGTTTCTCGTTCTACATGTTCTTTAAAAGTTCTAATCCGTATGGACAGATCTCAGGAATGTTATCGAGCCCGAACTAGAGTTTCATTACGTAATTTCGCGAAAATGTAACCCCTTGGTCAATGGGTCGGTCCAGATTCCTTGTTTTTCCCCCCGCAGTATTTCGTTGTCTCATTTGCATGATGGGTGTGATGGATCTAATACGATACTTCCTTTCTACTTCAAAACTGAAAACACTGTGGTCTTTGCCTTTCCAGGTAAAGGAAAGGGGTATGCAATTTCAGACCTCTAGATCGGAAATTACAAGTCTCAATTTTCTGTTCGTCTGAGGGTAGCCGCTTCTTGAGTTCCAAGCAGATCAGACTCTCGTATCGGCTTTTCAACTTGAGCCATTTCCTATTTTGTGATAACTGCAACCAAACAGGCAAGCAATCTGAAACAACTAGTCCTGTCATTATTCACGTACCATCAGTTCACCATGCCAATGGACAGGAAGCGCCTTTATAATTTTCATTCCCACACTTCTCAGTTTACATTATAACCAAGGGAAGGGTTATTTTGTGCAGGTTTAGCAGGTAGAAGCCCGCAAAATCTAATTAGGTGGGTTTGCCAATGAACGGTCGGTTTTGAATCACGTGATGTACATTAAAAACATTGTCATTGGGTTGATAGGTTATGTATGTCTAATGTTCGTCACATCAGGGGAATTTGCTTCACAATAGCACACTGACTTGATGTATATACACAATGCTTCATTTGTGGGCTGCGCATGCGCATGACTGATCATATCAGGACATGAATTTGTTTATCAAATGCATTTAATAGGCCTACTTGTGATACCTGAAGAAGGGTCTGAATTTTTGATGTCCCTGTCACGTTTGAGAGTTTGCTCGACAGACAATACGATTTTATTCTGATAACAGACAAACACATGATCCCAGGTTTGTTTGTTTAGAGTTCGTTGCTTCGTTTGTTTGCGTGTGCCTATATATTCCAGCGCGTGGCAATGCTCCTGGGGTAATAATAATGCCACAGCCCTACGGCAAAGCACTGATAGCAATGAAGAGGCTACCTTGGGTAAATAAAATTTTATTTCTTGTTTCGTTAATGCTATCATCATCATAATTATCGTCATCACCATCATGTTAGCAGTACCAGTGTATTAGTGGTAGTAGTAGCAGTAGTAGTGGTAGTAGCAGCAGCAGCAGCTGCAGCAGCAGTCATAGTGGTTGTGGTAGTAGTAGAAGTAGCAGTAGTATAACTAGTATGAGTAGTGACGTGGTAATGATAGTGTCATTGTAACTACTAATACTCTTACTGTCATTGATATCGCGAAGTGATGTTTCAAATCAAACGCCATGCGAAATTCTTAGCTCAGTAGATAGCTCGTTACATCTCAGCATACTGTGAATAATACATGATGTGTGCAACAGCTTCTCACACAGTTTTTCCCCCCATCTTGCTTTTCCCCTCTTGTAGGCCCACCCATTGGATCCCGCGTAGTGTGAAATCCGAGCTGGCGACAAAACACGAGGGCGGAAGTCGGAGGTGTGAATACGGTGAGGCGATAGCGGAAGAATTCCGGCCCCACCGTTCAGGTGGACGATGAGTGAAGAAATATTTAATTTTATTTCAACTCCTCGTCGATGACGAAGACTCGAGAAGAATTGTAAAGAAATTTTCCGGGGAGGGGGGGGGGGAGAGAAGGTGAACAGGAAAAAGATTTGCGAGCGCCGAACCGGCTCTTGCATTTAAAACGCATCCGTCATTTTCTTCCCATTGCGTTACGAAAGGGGATGTTGACAAATAAACGACCTGATGACAACATTCGATGGTGAACGATTTCGATAAGCCGTGTGTTCCTTCTTGTGAAATGACAAAATATGATTTCATTTGGTTTCGTGAGATATTGTACGTCGAATCGATAGACAGCCAGTTACAACTGTACTAAATGTTTCACTGTTTAAGAAAGCGGAGAAAAAAAATGAAGTTCGAGGACATGTGAAGACAAGCCGTAAATTGAAGGTGATTATATAAATGGAGTACATGTCATATTATCTACGGTCTTTGCTCTTCAGGTTTCTGTTTATCGGATTTCAGACTACTTTCTTTTGTGCCAACCATGATTCAACCAGGGAGGTGAGACTCACCTCCCTGATTCAACGTAGTCTCACGATCTCTTGTTATGTTTACCTGCATTGTAGTTCAGCCCAACTTCGTTATCAATTTCCCTCCTTTTTTTTTCTTTGTGCGTAATTCGTCACTCTAATTGGCTCTATTAGAATAGTAGAGGTTTTCGGCCATATCCCCCTCCTCCTCTCTTTTCCTTTCTCTCTCATATTCATCTTCTTTATTTTTCATCTTTCTCTCTCATGTAGTTCTCTCACTCCCTCCCAACGTCTTTCATTTTTTTCTTTGAGTGTGATCTTCTATCGAGCACTCTCCCTTACGTTTTCCAATATCTTCCCACCCCCCCCCCCCCCTCTTCTCGGTACACCTCAGTCATTATACAGCCCTACTTCTCCTTTTCCTCTGTCACTCGATTTGTATACATTAACCCGACTCAAGGGTTTTAAACTTGATGAAATTCATCTCGGAGACTCGGCAGGAGCGGATGTTCGGGCTAGATGCGCCGAGGCCAGGGACGGCGCGAAAGATGATGAAGCTCGGAGGAAGGAGGTTTAAGAGATCGGTTACAGCGCGCGGATCTACGCACCATAACATACTCCGGTCGACATCATCCGCCGCCGCGCGGTCGGGATTACGAGCCGTCGCGCGGCGAGTGCTCTGCCCAAAGAACGCACGAAGGTCGTGGTCGGATTTAGCGCAGGATGTATACAGTTGCACTTTAATAAAGACGAAATCCGAGATAGCTTCTGGCGAGTGAATGTCAAAAAATGCGCTCGTCCTTTTCTACACCACCGTCACCTTACATCCAAACGATCACCACCGCAGTCCAATCTCTAGTTTTATGTCGTCAAACTTAGACTGCTTACCTGATTATGCCATAAAAGCGATAGCGGAAGTTTGACAGGAGCAATCCGCGACACGTGATACCGCGATTCCAGGGACGACAATTGTGATGACGTCATATAATATTAAAGCCTGTTGCCGCAGTCGATAGGGTTCTTTTTTCCCCCGTCCCTACAGGAAATCAAAACGACAACAAGAAAACAAAAGAAATCCGATCCCCCTTTTTCAAAGCACGTGCGTTGTCCATTTCACGTGAATCCGGCCATAACGAGATTTGTTCATCACCGAACTCAAATGTTCATGAGAAATGGTTTGTGAAGACTGTAGGAAACAGGTGTACATGACATGGATCACTTTATAAACACAATAAAAATTGTCCCTTTGAGACAAGGTGTCCTCCCTGACATCGATAAACGGAGGGAAATGTGAGTGGAGGTAGCGGCAAGAAATGACAGATTTATCGATATCAATTGCAATGTGTCTGGCTGTACTGAGCACATCTGTGTACAATGTTATTTTGGTCAAAGTGCATGGTGTTCATCATCCTAATAATTTTAAGAAAAAAGTTTAACGTGCTCCTTCTCCCTTCGTTGTTTGTAATTTTAAATTACTCTTGTTTGATAATAAAAATGCAAACATTTATTTGTTATGTTGCATACCTGGTGGGTCATCTTCGATGAAGCCATTGATCGAGAAAGAACAATAACAACAACAAACAACAACAAAATCGTTTGTCATTTTCGCGTCGAAGCAAATTCCTTGTATATGGAATCAGTCAATGTAATGTGTGACAAAATAACATAACATAACTTACTTAAGTCAAGTGACAACAAAACTCTAAAAAGACACGAAGACGACGTGATTCTAGTCGGTGGCTGTGATCGAAGCGAGAGTACCATCTGAACATTGTCATTTGCGAAGTGTCGCACAACAACTCGTGACTGGATGCAATGTTTAGGTTGTCCCTGTTGCCCTTCCCATGACCTTCAGTCCCGTGCCACTGATCTGGATGTTGTTTGATGTCACTGCGGAGTTCTTCGTTCTGTACTCTTTCACATGACTGTCATTTTGCTCCCTTGAAGACATTCAACAACTCGTGAAGCACCGATCGAGGTGGCAGGAAGACGGTTTCCCACCTCCTTGATGACATCCCCCTGTCCTTCATACTCCATTCTCCTTAATTGATGTGAGGCAGCTCGTGAAGAATCGTCGTCGTTGGTTCTAATCGGTGACAGCAGCTTCCACGAGCCTTACGAATTATGAACGTTTCCAATTCCTTCCAGTAGGAAGGTGCTTCCAACAGGGAGGTACCTCCCTGCTTCCAGTTCACTTCTACCCTATAAGGGCTTGTACGAACATACCAAGGAGGTGCTAGGCGAGCCTCTTATCTCTTTGAACATTTACTAAGAATAAGTACATCTTATAGGGAGTTGATGGTTGTTTAGCCCCTCGTAGACAGAGACTGTGTGCGTGTGTTTGGGGGTATAGTTGGAAAAAGATTCAGTCGTAAGATATCACAGCCTACCCAATGCTGTTCAAAATGGGTAGAGTTTCTTTCTTCCGGTTATCGTTGCAAGATAATCTCTTGAAGTACCGATGGTCTCTACCGAGTAACATGGTCTTAGTGGGTTAAGCCACGGTGGTGGTCATTGGATATTCAAATGGTCAACGCCAACCTGTTTGCCCATAGGATACGGTAAGTGTTGTAGAATTAATGTCTAACATAATCCGATTCCTATAAAGCAATGATGTAACCATCCTATCTAGGGCAATCCCACTGGGGAGATGGTCGCCTTCCTCGTCTCACATTCCTTCGCCCCTGGATGTCCGGTGGTCGCGGTCTCTTTGTCCGACACTCCCTGTGTCTCGATCTCGCTTTCGCCGCTCTCTGATGGGTCACACATATTGATTTCGGTTTCAATGTCGTATTTGATTAAGTCCCTCTGTCTTCGACGGCTACAAACGTTCTAGGATCTCATAAGCTCTGTGTCCTTGTTTAAACTTCAATGTGGACTTCTTTTTCCCCTTTTTGCACGACTTCGTCACCACTACATCCTAAGGTGTCTTTTTTGAAAGTTTGAGTTATGATTTCGTTCACCTCGGCCACTCAGAGAGCAGCTGGGTTCCCAACAGCCAGCAAACCACAGGACGTATACAGCCTTGGTACATCTCCTAGGGTCGTGACGATGAGGATCACCTTCGTTACCTACGGGAACGTCCGCTGCTGGCAGTGGTCTCGATCAGCGGCGGTCCCAAGATTGAGAGTCTATGGTCTCATCCAATAAATGGCGACCAGCTCCTCTCTCATCTTCATATTCATTGTTGCCACCATCGTGCAGCAGAAGCAAGGATCTGAGGATGAAGGAATCGTCTGCCCGCGTCAGCATTCCTTGCCAAAGACTATCTATGCAAGAGAACAGCATCTCACGTTTGCATCAACTCTCTGGCAAGATACATCAGCAAGATATACATCTCCTCTCACTTTAAGCAATAATCGGATGTCAGGTTATTTGTATCTGTGTCACTCTATATCAAGATAGCTATCCATCTATATTCACTTTTTTTCTGTCTACTTACTATTGGTTTTTGCTCGCGATATCGCACTACGTGTATCGATATCTATCGATTATCTGTCAGCCCCTCTAATCCTGCAGTCTGGCCAGCTGTCTGCGTACATGTGTGTATCATTCTGTCTCCTTATTCTTACCCTCCTTCTCCTTTTTAGATCATTGTTGATCACATTATACCAAGCCGACACGGTCATGTTTGTGTGCTAGCTACCACAGGAAACAGATCCCCGCGCGGTTAGCGGAGAGAGGTGTGCTCATTACGCTCGAGTCGGGGACCTTATTCGCGTCGACGGTCACACACCGTGACGACGAGGCAGCGCGCGTTCTCCAGTTCGACGTGGTGGAGAGTTTTGATACCCCCCCTTACAACTCTCCCTGTCTACCCCCCTTCACACGGCGAGTAATCTGGCGTTCAGACTGACTTCAAAATGCACCTCAAGTGGATCCCGATACAGGAGGGCCTTGGCGCTCGCAACCGCTTTTCAGCGGAGACGGTTTGTTCTCTTTCGAGTGGAGAGAAGAGGGCTTGAGTAGACGTCGCGCGGAAACGCGCGGGTTGACGCGAGATTTTTAGAAGTTACTTCAACTGTCGTCTGATTGAGAGTTTTCAAGTTACCGCGATGAAAGATGTCTGCATCGCCATTAGCTCCTGCTTAGCATGCATTCATTGCGCCAGCCGACTTTAGAGAACTGGTTAGAGAGGATGAACATCAATGGCGGGTACTCAATTACACTGACACAATGAAAATGTTTATTCGATCACTCGATTTAATTCTGCCACCGAGTGAATTTCTATGGTATTCAAATGACGGGCACTTACAAGTCAAAACTGAAAGGTGAAACAAGAGGGTAGGTCACGTGATGTCTCGTGAGTGACAGGAATGTCAAATGCTCTTTTCTTTAAACCGCATTAGGTACAAAAAAAAAGAGATCCGCTCTCCGCGAATTCCTGTTGCCTATATGGTCAAGATGAGCTCCTGTTTGTGGTAAAATGTTCTCACCTCCCTGGTGTAATACACCATAAATGTAATTTCACAGTATCGCACATCTTTCTCTCGTCATTTGCCTTTCATTTCATTTCTTTTCGTTTATTCTAAGATAGCAATGTTAGTTTGGTCACATATGTTGATGATGCTATGGAGACTAGTCAGCGACCAGGATTTCATTCATGAAGGATACAATGACTGAACTTTTTAAGTTTTAAAAGGTTTAGACGTGTTGGGATCTACCTGCATGATATCGAGTCGACGACGACGACGATGATGAATAAGAAGAAGAAGAAGAAGAAGAAAAAGAAGAAGAAGAAGAAGAAAGTATTTCAGTAAGAGAAATCAAAGTAACAGATAAAGAAGATCCGTCTCTTGCGCATGACTGAACTTTTTATACATTATGCGGTATGATATGTTAAGATAGTTACGATGTATGTTTGTGTGTGTACGTTTGTGTGCGTGTGCGTGCGTGTGCGTGTGTGTGTGATGTTTTAATGAAGTAATCATCCCCATAGGTTTAGAGATGAAACCTGGTATACCCTCGATGCATTTTCTTCGGCAGAGTCATTACGTAATTAACACTGGGGGATGTGAGATACATTGCAGAAACTTTCGCAAACGACAACGAAAAAAAAAAAAAGAATATTGAGCAACATCAGTCACGTGACCAGAGGAATCTGCTGAGAAGCCCGTTTAACCCTCTCAATGCCGCTATTTTATAATATCAATGACATTCTGACGTAATAATTATATGTAACGATGGTAATGACCGAGTTAAACGCCAACTATTTCTACCTCTATCGTATGATCAAACACATTAAAAGCCCTGTTTACCTTTGGGAGAAGTGATTTTAAAATTTTCAAGATATCACATTACATGCATATGTATAGGTCTGTTGTATCACAAAACATCCTACCATGTAAAATTTTCGCAATAAAGCCTACAATATAAGGAGACATCAGTATTTTTCTTAATGAACCATAACTGTAGACGGTTTAGTCTGGAAACATTTTTATTATAACTATTGTTCACATTTTGTGTATTTAACAATACTTAACATCAATTATATGGATTCAAATTTTAGCAGTGGTTGTTTCTATCCCCTACTCACATTTAGAACACTTTTAAAGCACTAATGCCGAGGGGGTTTTTTATCTTCAAATAGTAGATTATGCCTTTAATCAAAGTTAAATTTTGTCAACATTTTGTCAATTTCTTCTCAGACTTATTCACACTATAGCGCGTTGGATTTCATTAACCACACTTACGGACTTTCCCCTGTCCTTTATCTCCCTTAAACGTTAGAAACTGACTCACAATAACTGGGTGTAATATACCGGGAGAAATCCTAGTCAATAAGTTTTACATAATATATATTTACGCTGAAATTCCACATCTTCGGAAAAAGCAGAAACTTAATTCCTATAAAGCGTTACTAAAATTCCATGAAACCAGCATAACGATGTCATCTTTAACTGTAAGAATGCAGCAATTTATCGTATTGCTGTAATCGTATTTATTCATTATTTTTCCGCGAGACGAGAGTAAAGACGAAGATTTAGTTCCGGAAGATGGAAACGCACCACCGGAAAGTATGATAAATAGGTTGATATTTGCCATAGATCTCAGTTTGAACTAATTTCCACGATGTGCGCTCATTTCCTCTGCACTTTACACAAACGAACATTCATCACTGCCAAACCACTGCATTAATTTATTGCCCCCATCACCCCCCCCCCCCCCAAAAAAAAAAGGAAAAAGCGGAAAAGTTCTCATCATTACTCAGAGAAGTAATTTACATCACTTCATCTTCATCAGCCTACAGTACGTGCCCCGCCCCCCTCCGGCGCTAAGCGCGCCCGCCACGTGCGTTTTCCCGCCATCTCACAACCGTCCGCCTGCAAGTATTATAGACACTATTGTTATTTGCTGATGACGAAAGCGACAATAATATGCGTTGTAGAGTGTAAGCGCATGCATATTTCTTTCTTGATGCGCAGGTCAGATTTTCGTCATTTTACGTCCTTTAGTCTCTTTTTTTCCCTTCTGCCTATCTGTCTATCTTTTTATCTATCTCTTTCTATGATATCACTATGTCTAGACACACAGACGCACACATACTTATCAAATGATATTATCACTTTTATTCTGTTTGAACAATTTCATCGGCGGTGATAAGATCGATCACCGCGACTTATTTTCACATTGATATAACAGTAAGGAGATTAATAAAGAATGAAACATCAGGCAGCTTAGAATTTTCACTGTTTGGTCAGATCATGGATTTTCATAGTTGCGTCTTGAAAATCTGTACATCATAATGAATTATTTTATCAACTTAGGTATCCTCTGGCTTTCAATTAATTTGCCTTATTTTACGAAGTTGTGATCCTGTTTTAACTTAAAAAAAAAAGTTTATTTTGTTTTTTTAATTCTTTCTTCTTCTTTTTTCTTCTTAAGACATCATAACTTTCCCACACTTTTGATTCCCTGTCCTCAACGTTACAACACGCGGTGAATAAATTCCTCTGGAATTGCAATCATCGGGTTATTTGTTAGCCATCGATGCCCATCGAACTAATTAACTTCGCATACATTATTCCTGTTCGCTGATTGTCTTTTGGAGACCGAATTCTTTCTCTCGCGATAAGATGACGCGATTAAAGGCGTGAGAGAGAATACAGAAATCAACTAGACGAATAGGGATAAAGATAAACCAGCGAGACGCACAAGGGCAGAACAAGTCGTAGAGGCGCTCATTGGGAGTCTGCTCCGGAAACGGGAAGAACATAATTCCACGACAGCTGCGACGAGGCTAGTCGTAGATGGCGTTTTTCTCATCCCTGCTCAATTTTGAAGGTCGGTAACCAGCGTGTGCGTGCACTGTACATTTGAGTTCAACCAGGGCAGGGGAGACGATGTTCGTCTCACCTCCTTGTTGATTCAACCGAGTGTCAGTGGTGGGACCTCGTCCTTCTGTCCATAGACCATGTTCGAATGAAGATGGGTTTAGTGTTGCTCGCGATATAATGTGAAGGGACTCCAAAAGTTATACTAGAAGTGGGATTCAACCGAATATGGGTGGACAGATTCATAATATAACCACCAAAGCACTGAATTCCTCTTTTCCATGTAGAGTTATGAATTAAGATTGTATTACTTACATGTTTATTTATCCAAACCAGAGTTGATATCATTACAATATTTGCAACTGATTGACAAATTGCCCTACATCGACGTAAAATTTGAATTACAATATTTGTATCCATGTTTTGCTGAAACTTACGTGATTCAAAGTTCCTTAAATATTATGTACTCATGTAAGCGTTATGCATATTACTTGTATTACTTTATATGGAAATACAATCATTTTGAATTTGAATTTTTGAATTGAATCAAGGGCAGCCAATACTCATCGTAGACATGAAAAAAAAAATATGTCTTAGAATCTCGGTGGCATTTTTTTATATAAGCTTAGAACTCTGCATTGAATAATGTTTTAATTATTATGTTTGTCATGTAAATATTTGACATAGTAATTATGCATGTTTTAATGGTGATTACCTTTTCAAAGGGAGCAGACGCATGTGATATAAAATAATAATAGCTATGATAGCATTATGATCACTGACTAAATCCTTGACTACAGTCTCTTCTCTAGATTTGTTTGGTTTCCAGTCGTATCATGAATCAGAAGAATGCAGCATATACTGCTTGCAGTTTCCATGTTGGTAGTAGCTGGCCAGCAGCGCATCAGCTCTTTGTACTTCCGTCGTTGCTATGGAAACCATAATTTTCAAGATTTGCACTATGTGTAATTATGAGGCATCGCGGGCAGATCTAATACATGTCTGTGCCCGGAGAAATAAGCTGATATCTATAGCTCTATAGACAGTATAAATGCAAATGAACAGGTCTCGTGAGCCTTCCCCTCCTCCCCCCCCCCCCATCTCTCTTGGGTTCAACAAGTTCACATCCATTATCTACTTAAAAGTATTGTTTCACAATGCATCAAATACTAGTAAAAAAAAAATACCAAAGTGTGTGATATTGTCTCAATATGAAGCTAAGAAAAATACGGTTGACAATAATTTACTCTCAGTGCTTTAGAAAAATATATGAATCTACGAGTGGCAGCAGTTAATTTTCAATACTTTCCATGTAGAGTAGTGTTCGAATAAATCATTCGGTGGCATTGGCACAGTCATATTTGCTCATACCTATTTTGATAGTGATAAAGAATCGAGTTAATGGTGGTCAGTTTAACAAGGATAAAATCGCATTACAAGAATATCTGAATATGAAGATGAAGTCAAGTGGATATAATATTTTAAAGAGCATCAAGTTTTGAAAGGGCATTTCCTGAAGTTTGCTTACTTCCTTTGACCCCATCTTGGGTCAATGTAATCATAATGTACAGGTTAAAATGCCCCTTGTGTTCGTTCCATCCAGGAGTGTCCACTTCCGCGACTTCGCCTGTTTGACCATAATTATTCGTTCAAGATTTATTTGTTCCCTAGCTGTTTTACATTGGACTCTCGGTTCTCCGTTTTTATCCTCGAAATCACGTGTTCTGTTTGCAGTCTCGCTCTATGTTTTGAGTCATACGTACATGCACACGTACACATGCACACCAACCTCCTTGTGCAAACACACAATCACACGCGCGCACACTCACACACACACACACACACACACACACACATTATTTCATATTGATGCACATATTGTCAATATAAACTGCTTCTCCAACTTTAGATTTCTTCCATTCAAATAGAAGAAAAAAAGAAGAAGAATGGTTGTCTCTCGGTCTTTTGACTGCCACAAAAACAAATGCATGAAAAATTATACGTAAAATTATACGAAAAATTATACGTAATCGGCGTCAACGAAAGATTTGCTATAGCAGAATAGGTCTCTAGACTAATTTTGATAATCGTAAAGCAGACGATTTTATATTGGTCCAACATAGACGGCGGAGGTTGTTGTTTTTATTTTTGAGAACACACATATTTGGTTGTTGTTTTCATGTTCATGTTCGTGTCCGTGTACGTGTCCTTCAAAATGTTTGCTACAAACAATTCATCACAAAATAAATTCGTTCGGGTCGGAAGTAACAGGCGTTTTTACGTTGAACAAGGAGTAGTTTGTTAATTAATTGATTACTTGTGAAACTACTGTGAGCGTGAAGCGAGTAACAAAAACAAACAAACAAATAAATAAAAACGGACGCCTTACTCCCGTAGTGCGATATAAACGTTCATACAACAAGTATAGTTATATTATTGTATTGCTATAGAAAGTAGAAAAGAAATAGAAAGTGTGTGTGTGTGTGTGCGTGTGTGTGTCCGTATTATTTAGATATGCTTCAGTGCTAGATAGCATTGGGTAACGATTCCTCTATATTATTTTCATTATTACCATTGCTCGAAGAACACCCTCAAGAGCGGGTGAGGAGTGGAAGAGGGGAGGGGGCAGAGGTGAGGGTGGGGCTAGTGGAGGGGGCAGAAAAGGAGAGGATGACTTGCTTTCGATGTCCATAGCATGTTGTACATTGACGTTTTTCTTTTTAGTTGTTGTTCTTGTTTTTTTTTTTCATCTCCTCACAATGGCATGGAAATAAACTTCTCTGTGGAAGTATTTTGTAATGCGATTTATGAATGGTAGCCATCAGCACAGCGGCGCGCCTCTCCCCCGTGATAACCCCTGACAAATTGGGAGACAATTTAACGGTCCCGCAGCACCAACGGGACAGGTGCACACGCCGCAGGAGTGTGCTCAGATGGGACGTCACATCCAATCGTTCCTTCCCCGAGCTCCGGGCGTGCTAGGCGCTGGTCGAGGCCCCCCTCAGGACGTGTGAGTGTCCTCGCGCCCAGTTCGCCGTCTTTCTTTACTTTCTCCCCTGCTTGATAACATCATATATTTTTTTTTTCTCCTCGGTCTCTTTCCTTCCCTCTCTCTCTCCCCCTTACTCTTTCACTCTTTCTCTTCCTCTTTTCCATCCTACCCCCCCCCCCCCCCCCCCCATCGAACTCTCTTCCGTTTACATTTCTCTATAACGGCACGCTCGAGCAGTGCACCTCGAGTGAAAAATTGTTGATCAACAAGTCGGTTGATCAAATTCCAAATGTTCTTTAAAAAACAAGTGTGCAAAATATATACCTCGTTCAAGCAATCCTTGCATTTCTTTTTACTATACAAAAGAAGCGAATTAGACAAAGGAAGGAAAGCATTTATGCATCAATGTACATACAATCATTTTATTTTATTTCTGTTATTTTCATTCGGACGAGATCGGGATGAGAGTGAGAAGAAAATGTTGTTCTTGATGCTTTTGTGGTTGCATAATTCATTTTTCAGCATAATTCTCAGACCTCAGAATTCATGAATCACATTTACATACGTTATCTAACATTTAATTTCGCATGAAGAGTCGGACATTCGTCGGGATAGAGTCAGATTTTTCTATCCTATCTCTACGCAAGTCACTCCTCCCTTTTGTCTTTTTTATTCAAATCAAGCTATCAAAACCTCTGACCTTTCTGTATTATTCATTGTTTTGCTTATATCATACACTTTGTTACACATTTCAAATCCAATGGAGACAAAATTACTCTACAAGCAACTTCTGTATACAATGATGCTACAAGCAATGTGTATAATACATGTGTGTACATGTATGTGCATGTACAATGGTAATACAGGTACTAATCAAATCAAATCAAACAAATACAGCAAAGCATTTAACTCTTTGAGTCTCGTCGGTAACATGTTTATGTACAATGTCAATAGCATTTTAGGATGGTGATGGTGAAAGGGTTAAGGCTCTGCTTATTCTAGCTACCGCACCATAAAACTGCCATGATTGTGACACCTCCTCCTTTATGAGAGGATTCATTCTTCGGCGTTCATTTTGGGTTGTAATCATTCAAGAGACTGGGTGGCAAGCCTAGCCCCAACTTGCCGACTGTCAATGTTCGGCGGTACACCGCCAGGCGTCGAATGAGCAGAACGCCACGACCTGATGGGCGAACAGCGGGGTGTGAAATCTTCGGGAAAAAATGGCCGACATATTTCGTGCAGGCAAATGATGAGAATGTTTGATATGATTGAAGTGGGATCGTCACGCACTCAGGTCGAGAAAACTGAATGTTCCTCAAGAGCTACCCCACCCGCACCACTGCTTCCCAGCACATCTCCTCAACCTCTCTCTCTATCTACCTATCTATTCATCTATCTACCTATCTCTCTATCTCTCTTTCTCTCTATCTCTCTCTCTCTATCTATCTATCTACCTATTTATCTATCTACCTACTTAATATCTATCTATTTATCTATCTATCTACTTATCTATCTACCTACATGTCAATCTAGCCTTTGTATATCTTTCTGTCTACAAATATATTCCTGTCCGTATTTACATATATCCATCTACTCATTCATCTATCTATCTATCTATCTATCTATCTATCTATCTATCTATCTATCTATCTATCTATCTCTATGTCTGTATATGTAGGCCTACATACTACACAATATCATGATATAACTCTTGAGACTTGGTAGATGATTATTGATATATTGATATATATATATAAATATAAATATATTTATCTTGGTAGATAATCGTCCCTGCCGACTTTAACGATATATAGTTATCATACCTTTAGGCCTACACACGTAACAGTCGTTCCAAAGGCAACTTAATAACGGCCTTATTGGGCGACCTGTAGGGAGGGTCGACAATTAAGAACAATGGCTGGGATCCGCCAATGTCCTGTGTAGATAAACATCATGAATGATGATATTATAAACTGCTGTGTACCTACTTTTCGGTTTATAAAGACAGGGAATGATGAAGAGTTTGCCCGCGCCATTTTGCACTTGCCTTCTCACCGGAAGATAGGGGTCAAATCATGGTTGACCCCGCAGTAAACAAACGCAGGAATTCTCGTGGGAGAGCATTGACTTGGGGGAGAAAGAAGAGGGAAGAGAAATTCTTCTTCCTATGTAGGGATTGAATGAAGAGCTGAAGAATCAGACAATACAAATTTGTGTTTTCAATCAACTCTCGTATGGATAATACTCAGCAATTAAAGTTCACGACGGACGACAATATACAACCAGCGCGGCCCACCCTAAGCGCTGTGTTGCCAATCAAAAAAGGCTGCGTGCCTCCGGTAGCTCAATCACCAAACCTTACCACAATTATGACGGAAGATGTTCGTCTGCACAGACCCGAGTTGCCCTTTCAGTTTCAGCAATCGATTGAGAATTGAGGGGTAGCTTAGATTCATGTAGTATGAAACTGTGTCTCCCAGCATAGGAAACTACCAAATGCGAACTCAAGAGGAAAAGTCATGATCTGAAACACAGAAAGCGTTAATCAAAACTTAAAATCAAATTCATGACCCTGCATCACAAAACCAACAAAAAGTCGCTAGACATGGGTTTGTAGTTAAAGGCTTTAAAATGATGTATAGCTCAATTCAAATGGACTCCCCTAACCTATCTAAATTCTAGAAAGAAAGTAAACACTCTGGAAAAGTGTGAACTGAGAAAAGAGGCTCTGAAGTACGGGTCTATTCAAGCACTTAATCTTTACCAAGCTGTGCTAGCTGTGTGATGAAAGGGACAAAACACAAGGTGTAAACCACTGGAGCAACAACAATGAAGGGATTATCAGATTAAGCTGAAATTGAGCGTGTTCTACAAACACATTATGTCCATGATTAATGCCAACTTTCAAAGCAGTAGTGTTATCCTTTCAAAACTTATTAGACTTGAAAGTGAGGAGTGTGTAAAGGATTTCAAGAAATGAAAAGGGGACTCTAAGACATACCGGGTCATTGTATTCTTCCCCATAAAAGGGCTGTAGAAAATCTCCTGAAAACACACCTTCCCATCAATGTTATGATCCCAAACTAAAGAATAATGTAGAAGAAGGATAGCTCTTTCAGAAAATAAGAAAAACTCAATAATGACTCGGTTGACCCATTTCACCTTTTCTGAGTCCTCACATAAAATCAAGGGGTGCGACTTTTTGTTCGTTTTGTGATGCACGGTATGTAATCATCAAATAAAAATTATGCATTTTAGGGCTACAGAATGAGATATTGGGCCTAGTTTCCTTTAGATAAGATCGATGTCATTTCGGCAGAAAGATACGTACTCCAAGTTATCATTTTAGAATTCAACAAGCATGGACGACATGAGACAATGAATCAGACCTTTGCTATGCGAAACAATAACACCTTGCGTCTTCTGCACGTGTACGAAAATATTGATTGCCCCAAAGTTCATCAGCGTTTTGAGGATCGCTCCAAATCCTCCAAAATCTACTGAACTGCGCAGTTTTATGGACAGGAAATTTCTCCAAATTTCGCCAGTGAACGATAAAGCAATCTCCCATATTTTCAAAAGTTCCTTGTTGAGTTAACTTTCGTAGCAGAGTAGCGCTTCCTCTATTTCGTATGCCAAGCGTATTAGCATTTACTAACAGCACCTTCAAACTAATAGATCCATCTTCATAGTCAAGATTTGCTTATGAATATGGTCACCTGCATTCGAATCATTTTCTTAACACTTTACTTCAAGTGTTTTCTCTCTTTGTGTGTATTCTATACGAAATCACTACTGTCTTTACTTTACACGTTCTCTCATATGTCTTGGTGTTAAATATTATTATCACCAGTCTATTTCTACAACAATTACAGTGTTAGTTCGTTAAGAGAGGGTCATGGGCCAAAACTGTATCAGTTTGTGTGGCTTCATCTTTGTTCAATCCTCAGTTAAAGATCGATTTAGGTGGCAATCAGCTAATTTCAATGCACGGATTTCATGTTGTGGTCATTCAAAAAAGATCGAATTACCCTTGAAATATCTGTTCCGTTGCTGTTACGAAGTCTAACACGCCGGTCACCACGCACTAAAAGACCAAAACGATGGTTTCACGTTTTCAAATCTATAGATCAACTGGGTTGGTTTTTTTTTCCTTAGTAAGTGAATATCCTCTTTAACTTTCATAGCTGGTAAAGGGCCCATTTTCATTTTTTAAAGTACTAAGGTCAGACGTGGACCCATCTCAATATAATTTGTTGTCTCAGCGAGTATAAGAGCAACATAAATGTATTCAACAACAAAATTTGTAATGGCAGAGCAGAGCATAGGATATACGACGAACGAACGAACGTCAACGATCTATTGGCAATCTGACTGGAGAAAGTAATGGTGTGATGTTTGGCTGGGGTTCTGACGGAAAAGTGTCAATCTTTGTTCCTGCGTGTATAAGTTGCATTTCTCATGTTCAAACCTTGAAATTCAGCTCCAAACTTAAAACGACTTCTCTGCATGGGCAAGTAAGATTAGTATAACCGAGTCAACGAGCTGAACATGAAAACACGAGAAAGACGTCAATGCTTCACAGTAACTGTACCATGGAGCTATCCATGTGTTGAAGCTCCATGGTTGTACTGAGAGGCGGGTAGGTTATTGTTTGACGCGAAGTATATAGCCTGCTTCCATTCTCGTTTGTTAGTTGCCTGTGCTTGTGAGTGTTTTTTCTTTATTGTTTGATGTTATGGATGTTGAATTCTTTTCCTATTTGTTTGTTTGTTTGTTTGTTTGCTTACTTACTTATTTGTTCGACGATATATCTCTCCACCAAGCAGCTATCACGTCAAACTACAAATGAGAGTCCAGCGAGTCTAGCGCCAATAAATTTCGACAACATAATGGAATTGTACCAACAATGCAACGGTTGTTTTTTAGCCATGTGGCTACTGCGTGATGAGAAACATGTTTATGATACCTTCACGTTGACAGGTAAAGGTGAGTATCAATTTCTCATGAGTACACGGCGTCCTGACCATGCAAAAGAATACCTAACTTCCTTTCCACAACATCTGCAACAATGATGCTGTGTGCAAAACAGGACAATTAGGTCTATCCCTTCTATAGTTCAGAGAATGCTTCGAGGAAGAGTTGTGCTTGAGACAAAAAAAAAAATAGAATGTTGCCAAATTCCTTTGTCTGCTGAATTTGACTTTGATAAAGACAGTAAAATCAAACGAACGGTGAAATTGTAGTTTTAAGAGAACGAAAAGAGAGAACTATAGAACTTTCAAATTCATAACTAAGAAATGATGATTATACTGGAGATATTGCTACCATTATTATCCACACATTTATAGATGATGACGTCATGGTCTTGTAAAAGTCTCTTATTGGCTTATGGAAAAATCTTAAATACACTTACCTCTTTTCAATGAATTCAAAAGGAGGAAAACGTGATCTTTTTCATGCAGTTGTTCTAGAGTTGTATTTAGTAAGCAACTCTTTTGATAGGGAAATAACGATAGATGCTGAAATGTGTAAGATTTCTCTTAAGTAAACACCAATTAGAAGAGCAGATCTGATAGCGTGATGAAATCATTTGCCTAATCTAATTTGCATAGTCTTATTCGAGAGTGATCGCTGTTACTGCTTCTGGGGAAGCGTGTGCCATTCCAAACTTGCTGAACTTTCATAATTTGTTGTTTTGTTGTTGTTTTTTTTTTTGTTCAGCTTTAATGAAGCTTTCCTTGTTCTGTTCTGTTCTGTTTTATTTGTTTGTTTGTTTGGTTTTAATTCATCGATTAAAGTCAACTGAGATCAAAACACGGGATGGCGTTTGACTTTAATGACTGCTATTCTCATCAGGGACGAAGGTAGGACCAGCTTCGCCTAAGACAGTGGGTTCGTGGAAGGGTTGGGAATGTGATCGGAAGGATGCGAGGAAGTACTCGTATCTGCGCGGGGCACGCAATTTCTCCAAAAAAGTCAAAGTACATGCTTTTAGGCAGAGAAAAAGACCAAAAAGAAAAGTGATATACCTTTCATGAAACAAAATGTTACATCGCCGCTACAAAGGTCCTGCAGTAATAGATAACATATTGTATATGTTTGCGGTCTCTCTCTGGGTTACAGTTATTCCGGAGGATCGTTATTCCGAAGGATCGTTAATCCGAAAATGAAATAAGGTTCGTCATTCCGAAGGTTCGTTTAACAGAAATTGAAGTAAGGTTCGTTATTCCGAAGGTTCGTTAATTCGAAAACGAAGTATAAGGTTCTTAATTCCAAAGGTTCGTAATAGTAGTTGGGCTACGCACGTTCGGCTGACCTTCTTTTCATTTTCGGACTAACGAACCTCATTACATTGTCGTCTTAACGAACGTTCGGAATAAAAAACCTCATTTGATTTTCGGATTAACGAAACTTTGGAATAACGAACCTTATTTCATTTTGGCGAAATGAACTATGGGATTAACGAACCTTCGGAATAACGAACACCACTATCAATCTCTCTTCATAATTTTTTTTTCACACTGTCACTAAGGGGGGAAACATATGTCATCTCAAAGATAAAGAAAAAAATTGAGGCTTCTAGACTTTCCTTGTAACACGTACATCCGACTGTAAGTCGCTTTAAAAAATATTTCTGCAATATTTTGGACCTAAAACACTTGTTTTATTGCTCAAGTGTATTTCATTATCTACCTTTGATATTATGATGTTATGCACTTGACATTGCAATCCCTTTCGAGTTCTAATTTCTCATCGAGACAATGATGTTAGGGAAAATATAAATGCCAAAGAGATGTCGAGTGTTGTATCACACATCTCAAGAGGCAATGTCTGTATACAACTATCTAATTCATCAAAACAGAGATGCCGGCGGGAATCATTCTTACAGGAAGCGTGACTTCCATTAACAGTAGCTATTAAAACCATTTTGACCCCGTGGTTTGTGAAAAAGGTAGTCTTAAAAGGAGGTATGGGGGATGACAGAGTTCCAACTACTTTTCTCTTTCTGAAAGCGTGCTGTACACCACATGGCGTCACTTACCGTTTTGCGAAGTTGCTCTTCAAAGAAAAAAAAAATGTTGGGAAAAAAAAAAGTTAAAAACGTCAATGCCGTTAAAGTGTACGGACATGCAGTCAGCCGTAGACAAGATATTCTTGCTTGAGAGAGAAAGAAAACACACCAACAACTATAGGTTGCAACCATGTTCACCGAAAGAGTGACAGGCTTTCATCATCAATTTGTGAATAAGATAATAAATGAATGACCGGGCTGTGTGTATTTTCCTCTCGAGGTAACTATGCGCGCTAATGTTAGGCGCTGATGCGTCGCGCGTGTGTTCATAGCAAATAATGGGTCAAGTTCGGGGCACGGAAGGACGTGCGGGCGCGCTTTTTTGCTACATCGGAATTGGGGCTTCTTGCATCGAGTTAAACACGCTTTGAGTAAACAACCAGCCAGTTGCGAAGAGGGACCCGTATTTATGTACTTTCAAAATAACACCGTGGATGAAGAGAATCAGGCGATTTGAGTCAGAAAAGTACACTTTATTTGTGTACTTTGTAAATACATAATGTAAAGAGTCCACACACGGGGAGAGAATCGGGACGAGAAAGAGAGAGAGAGGAAGGAAGATGGAGGGGTAAAAAATAACGTAGTATATGGACAGGGGGGCTGCCAGGGTAGCAAGCACATCGAGGTGCTGTGTGGAAGTTGTCGCGTGTCTGTCCCGCCGGAGCTGCCCCTCTCAGCCCCCCTCGTAAAGCCTCCGCGATGATAACCGAAAGTTAGTGGCTTCAAAGTGTACATCAACATTTAGCAACACGAACAAAACAAACAGATCAACTGAAAGACAGCGGTTCGAAAATTTTCAAGATACACGACCCATACTCCTCCTCTTGCACAACCTTGCCGCCATTTTCGATACCAGAAATGCTCTTTTTCTCTCTTTCTCTCTTTCAACCTCCCGTGCTCTATCTCTCTCTTTATTTTGCTTCCCTTCCGCCCGCCCCGCCCCTTTTTCTCTTTGCTTATGAGGATCAACAAACGGGCGGTCTCGGGGAGTGTAAAATGAATGATGCGTGGATTACCCACGCCCTCGGCCACTTTCTGGTACGGGACTGTGATTGAAATGTGTTTGAGAATGTGGCTGGCATTGTTTGGAGTTTAGTAATTTCTGAGCCCGTATGATATAACCGTAATTTGAATTGTTTGATCCTCTTTGACGGGTGGTTGGAGGGTGTACGGGTCTCGAGTTTCCAGCCCACAGGGCCACTGGCACGCTGCAAAGGTCTGCGCAAGGGGCTCTTTGAGTGTTCACATTAACGACTCCTCTTTTATTCTTTCTTACTTTTCATCTCTCTCTCTCTCTCCCACCCTTTCTCCCTCTCTCTCTTTCTTTCTCTCCATCTCTGCTCGTCATTCTCTTGTTTACTTGTTTTTTGACTGGCAACGGATAGAAAGCGATACGGGCCGTGATTTGATATTTATCGCAATAAAATCGTTTCTTCATTATTGTGTTACTAATTCGAATTTAGCCACAACCTCTTTTCTCAGCGGGCTAGGATTTCGTAGACGCGTTTCAATTGAATTATACACATGCCAGAAAAGGGAGAGGAAAAAATGGAAGAGAAGAGAAGAGAATGATGGAGAAAAAAAAAGGGGGTAGACCCCAACGAAAACCCCCTAGACGACACTGCCCGTGACAAAAGAAGACGGCTAAGTGACAGCGGCCCCGGAGATGATGGGGCAGAATTCCAGGAGCACACCGATGCAGTGTCGGCTGCTGTCGACGGAGGAAGTGTGATTTGGGGGGGGGGGGGGGAGAGAGAGAGAGAGAGAGAGAGAAGGAGAAAGAAGAGAGAATGGGAGAGACGAACATGGGGCAAGGTTCAATAATAGAAAATACTGCACGATAGACTTGGATGAAGAATAGTAAAACCGGCGAAGTAAAAATTGCTATCCTGCAGGCACGATTGTCGGACTGCGTCTATTATACAGAAGAATACTCATGCGGAGGGGGGAAAAAAGAGCAGTCAAGCGCAAGTTGCATTGAACTGTTCGACGTCTGTGTTGAACGGCGAGTCCCAAGCGAAATGGTTAAGCTATCCCTACAGAATTTTAGAGGGCCAAACCGAGAAATAAAGATTAAATTTGCCCACGGAGCCTTTTCTTTTTCCTTTCTTTCTTTTTTTCCATTGAGAGGGTTTTTAAGGGATCGGCTTGTCAAGCCCTATATCGCGTCATTGCTCAAGAAGGACAACCAAAGAGTGATGCGAGGTGACTGTATGGGTAAGAAGCGGCAGATTGTAGGGTTAGGGTGCCTCAGCAAAATTTTTGACATGATGGGTGCATTTAGAGCTTATACCTTCTTTGGGTTTGGAAGGTTATTTTGTGCGGAGGAACAATGCGGTAGTAATGAAAATGGAGTGCTTAAAGGGAAGGAAATTTGGAACTAGCTAAAAGTCATGGTCTAAAACGATAGAGTAAAATTTTACAATCACAACAATGAATATGTGGTCAAAATCGGATGTAGATGAGGGAATTTATGAACTTGTGAAGATTCCCTCTTATTCACATGACGATTCTTGAACAGTGAATATGAAAACGCAAATAATGACTTTATGATGTCATCACCAAATAAATTAGCATAATAGGTTTTCCATAATCTTTTTACATTTCCAGTTTTGTTGTTGTTGTTGTTGTTGTTGGAACTCATGCAGTTATGCCCCAGTCTCAAATCCAATCAGACTGATCATTATTCTCAAAGTATTCAGCCAAGATCAATATCATGTTTAATATTTTTATAGGAATTAAATTTTCGTCGTCTTTTTTGTACACCATTAACGGAATATTACGTATGGAGTAACTAAAAAAAAAGTATCCCCTGACCCAGGTGTTAACTGTAGTTTAAATCACGCTGACATCCACATAACTTACTCTGATACAAGACGATTGTAATGATGAAGATGATGATGACGACAATGATGATTATTTCTTTTGCTACAATGATTACATCCTTTATTCTACTCAATAGTGTTCATGATAGCGATGTTAACAATAGTGACAGCAAATACTAAGGCGACTAGCAATTGCACTAAGAGATTATGAATAAAGTTGCAAGGAAAACTTATTTTTGATGGAGCTGCAAAATGTGAAACGCAATCATGGCGTCATTATGTCAATATTTTTACATCGCGGTCATTATTGCTACTTTCACCATCACTATATCATTATCGAATCGTTAATAATATCACTTTCATCATAATCATCACCATTGTTTCTGGTCGTTGTGTTCCCAATATTACACTCTTTGTATACTTACATAACACAGGGAAGTAACGTAATCTATACAAGGGAGGAAATAGTGTGTGACGCGCCTTGCCCAAATTTTTAGACACCCTGTAGAAATTTGCATCACATTCGTATCCAGGCTCGAACACTGCGAACATTTTTACATGTTTTTCTCTTTCCTCTCCATTGCGTTTGTGTCCAGATCATACAAAAATAGAGGAAGTAATTGATTGATGCTAACAATTTATTGACGCATCAAGACGTGATATGTAACCATGGTAACGGTGAATGCCCCTGTCTCCATTTTGTTCATGATTTCGTCCACTGCATGCCCGCCACATCGGATGAAATTCCTGTTCATTATTCTCTAGAATATAGCTACAACTACAACATACACGAAGGCAATAGGATGATATTCGATGTTCTCTCGTGATGGCTGTTGGATAGTCTAAGTCTCATAAAATTGATGCAATCTAAAAAAAAAAACAAATGCTTGCTTGACCTTGACGCCTGTGATGTTGCATTCAAACATGGCGCAAATTTTCATTTGTAAATACGCCATCTTGTTTCATTTTCAGGTATCCAAAGTATAATTTTTACGTCAACATAATCGTAGTTGTTTGTCTTCGTGTATACTGAAGCTCTTTTCTTCCTTGATCTTTTTGAGTTCGTTCCCTGACCCACACTGTTGTCGGCTTCCATGGTTGAGTTCATCCAACATCTTGATTTTTGTGGGTGTTGAAAATGGCTGTATCTCGTCGCTACGCCGTCTGATTTCAAGGGACGCTGTGCATCAAGTAAGCTCACTACTCATTAACCTCTCCCTCCTGATTAACGCCATGTTTTCAGCATGACTGCTTTGACTCTTCATCATCCAATGAAACTGGAAGGAATGAATAAAAGGGGCAACGAAAAAAAGAAAAAAAGAAACTCCATAGGAGCGGCATCCTTCGACGCTGAGGCCAACCTCGGTGTGAAAAAAAAGCATCTCTCGCGCGGACGGAGGGAGGGGGAGATGGGGGTAGAAAGTGAACTCCAGAGACACGGCGTTTAACCCCTTCAAGCAAGACGCCGTGGCACTGGTGTGAAAATAGCGCGGGTCTTGTGCGAAGGAACTAGAGGGAGGCGGGTCGAGACCTACTTTACCTGCCCGCGCCGACGGGGTGGCGACACGTCACTGAGACGGCTTCTGGCGTCGGGAGAAGTGGAGGACTTTTTCGCACGTTTTGTCTGTCAATGTAATTTAGGAAGAGGGATTTAGTATGCCAGGGGGATTAAATTGAAAGGGGAAAAAGGCTTTCAGTGAAGAGGGAGAGAGAAAAAAAGTGAAACGAGAAAATGAAGAAAATCGTAAGAAGGCTGATGAACTGTGTGGCAGTGGATGCAATGATAGAGAGGGAAAGGATATACTTCTATCTCAAACATACCAAGCAGCGAAATTCCCTTCACCACAGTGACATTTGACGTCTAAATCAAGAAGAAATTACATTTTGAATTTGTCTGAATGAAATGATTCATCTTTGGAAAAAAAAAATAATGCTTTGCGCATGCGCAAAAAACCCACAAAAACAGTCCGGTAGCGTAAATCCAAATTTCACATGCGCCCTCAACCAACCGCTTACGCGGAGGACTTGCACGACAAACAAGCGGAAGTTTGGGTCATAACCCAGAGGTTCTTCGACAAACCTGCCACTGAAAAGGCGACAAATTATAGGAAGAAGAACACGGTGAGTGAGAGAAATGATGGCATATTTTTGTATCCTCTTGAAGATAGACAGGGAGGGCGGGTACGGTATATTATAAGGATACCGAGCTGGAAGTAGAAGGGTGCATCACGCTTATTGAGTACCCCGGTGCCGGGAAAAAAAGGCACGCGGGGTGAAAAACACTAACATTGTAGGTCAAAGACCTGACGGGGGAAAATAGCTGAGAAGTAGGGTAGACCACAGGTATTACGAGTGTCGAATGACGGGATGGCTGAGGTGAGAGTTTTATTGTTGAAGTATAAGACCTATTTTGAGTGTCACGCCGTCTAATGGCCTCTGGTCATTTATAGTCTCCCCTCAAATCTGTTTTCCAATTCCTCTCCCTTCATGCCCTTTGCAGGAAAAAAGGGGGAAGCTTATGATACTAGTCTGATCACAAGTCTATTTCATTTTTAAACACGAAGGTCCTGAACCCGCCACCACTTTCAAGAGAGCACGAAAGGTGAATAGCCTTTGGCCAAGGAGTCTGCAAGTATTATCTTCTATCTCTTTTTTTTCTGCTGACTCAAACACCTACACAATAATAGGTCTCATTGTGTGTGTGGAAGTGCAATATAAATAGCAAACACACATCCACCTCATTTCGTGACGTCTGCATTCCAGCTATGATAGCAGCACCCTTATCTCCCGAAAGCAAGGCTAGACAAAGTGTCATGTCTACGAGGTTGTCGTCTGCTGCAATTATATATTACTAGTATACAGTCTCTCAGTCTTTAGCGGAGACTGGTATTACAGGGGGTCGTCCTGTGTAACGATTCAATTTGTTTTACAAAGACTTCATGATAATATAGGCTTTCTCATTATTTTTTGCCACCGCTATAAAATGATAATATGATAGCTGACTCCTCAATCTAGGAGCTACAGCCCTATAGGGGGTAGAGTAAATAAAACATGACATATGTCAGGAAATAAAAACAAATACGGACACAAGATAAACGAAAGCGGCGTTCCCTTTGATAATTTCAAGTCTCTTTATGCCTTAAAGACCATAATGACTTTGATTCTTGTAAAAGTTGACCAGATTCTCTCTCAACAACCAAATGCATTGCTCTAGTTTTTGCTTTGTTTTGTATTGTTTGCTTGTTTGTTTGTTTGCTTTCGGGGTGAGTTATGATTCAATTTCAATCAATCCAATTCAATTCAAATTGTATTTCATTTTTCGACGAGAACATAGACATTTCACTTTCTTTGGTAACAGAGAATAAGGTTTCATAAACAAAATTAAGTCAACTGAGAAGAGTATACAATAATTGTGGAACCTTATAGTAATTATACGTTATCATAATAAGTGTCTAATACATCTGAAACTATACTGACGGCATTCTAAGTCGTGTAATGGCATGATTATATTCTATATTTCATTAGGCTACTGTGTCAAGTTTAAGTAACAGATATTCCCGACTATAAAACGTAATTATATTTGATAAACAAAAGGACGGCCCACTTGTACTCTCATTTCCGATAACGTCGTTTCGACCGAAATTTTACAACGGATATGATTCTCCCTGCAAGAAGGGATAATGGAAAGGGAGGGCGAGCGATGGTTTCTAACTGCTTCTGAAGCTACCATTTTCAGAGTTTACAGGAAATGAATATAAAACCCCTGCTGGCCTGATAACCTTATTTTCTAATTGTTCTACAGTTTTACCACACCATGAATACATTCTCTGTCAGCCAGTGCCGAGACAATGGAGTTGTTCTGTTCATTTGGGGGTGCGCACGGAAAGACGATCAAAAAAAAAAAATCGTGTAGACGATTTGTTAAGTGAAAGAGCAGTAGTGCAATTATTACCGTGATTAGGATTCTATGCAAATTAGTCATACGACGTACAACTGTAGGCAGAGCGCATGGAATTTGGAGAGGACATATTTGACTTAAGGTTCAGTTTCATTAGTTGAAGAATATCATCGCAGGATAGATTATACTGCATTCCTTAAATGCATAATATCTCCATGAAGACGAACATGATAGTAGCTTGATGTATAACAACTCATTTAAAACCGACATGTGAGAACACGTCTTTCAAGGTCACGACGTAATTTTCACCTGACGAAGTTGTCCCTTTCATTCCCATTTAAAACAAGAAAAAAAAAACGACTTGAAAATTATATCTTCAACTTATCAAGGAGAGTATGCATACACAGAGAGAAAAAAATATCATCTTCAGTGAACGAAATGAAACGGGTGGATGAAAATCACAATGTTGAGTTGTAACGAGTCAGGTTCACTTAGCCTCGCATGATCGACTCTTCTGTTGCTATAAATGGGGATGTTTCTGATGGATCATGGGAGTAAAATGCCGCCGATTCCCTTTTTAAGATATTTCCTTATTTTTCTACATGACTCCCATCAATTAGTCATAGTAACAAAAAATCTGAAAAGTTTGTGGGCTTCTTTGTTGTTGTTTTTATTTTAAACATTTCCTCAGCTGAAGGAAAAGTTAATCCATTTCACCGATATAAATTCTTCATATTTACATTTTTTTTTCATGCAAAGTCCTGAAAACACTGTGAAAATTGGTGAAAAAGAGATGCCTGGAAAAAAATCCAACCAAACTGTTTCCTTTAAAATGTACGTCTATACAGAAGCTTTGTCAATCCGCTCGACTGTCATACTTAACTCTCTTCTGGCAGGCTCTACTTGCAAAAATTAAGGTCACCCCGGCGTGGAGAAGAGACAAAGCTTCAAGCGAAGCGGTATCTCGTGGAAATGAGGGCAATTTCCTTTAGCACGAGAAAGACGAAGAATGAATGAGCAGCTATAGGATTCAGGGGAGGATTGTGGTACAACTATTCTGTACTGTGGAAAGCAATTTGCTGTAGCAAGATGTTCCAAAATACAATATTCATGACATATTAATTTGCGAGGGACGTCGATTTTTTTTTTATTACGTCAGCTCATTTTCTTAATGAATTTCATGAGCGCTTAAGGGTTGCAACTCTCAAACTGTGATTTACTAAACGCCCATTATCATTAGAGCCATTATCATTAGAGCCGGACCAAAACTGATTTCTACTTTTGATGTTGAAAGCAAATATGTTAAGAGTTTCCTATTATACATCATATTTCCTATCATCTTATCATCTATTGCATGCGTTGCTACAACTGTTGCTTATGCCCCAGTCACATAGACATCCCGGATCACCCCGGACCATCCCGGATCTGATCCGGGGAGAGATCCGTGTTGACGCCGAGAGGCCAACACGGCTACTTTTGGAGGTCAAAAACATCCGGCGTCATCCAGGGATTGCCGTGTTGGCAGAGCAATCCGGGGTGGTCCGTGTGGCTGCCGTGTAGCTGCCGTGTTGATCCGTGTATCTGCCGTGTTGATCCGTGTAGATGCCGTGTTTGTCCGTGTAGACGCCGCGTTCTTCCGGCCTTATCCGTGTAGCTGCCGTATTGATACCGTGTGTACAGTCATACCAAAATCCCGGATCTCCCCGGATCTCCCCGGACGTCCCCGGATCTCCCGTATAGATCCTTGAGCATCAGTGTTTATATGTGACTGGGGCATTAGTTGTTGCAAGTTTAAGATTTTTCTTTCAATGGCCGGGCAGTGCATTGTATGATTGTCACGGTACCCGGACAAGACACCATTTCAGGAGAACACATATCTCTTCTAGATCCCCCAGACTCGATATCTGTATAGTTCCGTCAACCAGTACGGGCTTCAGGCCATTGTTTGCTGTTCAGTTTTTATTTTACCAATCGAATCTAAGATAAAATATATGACAGTTTTCGATGAATTACTCCAAGAAATCAAAACATGTCATTAAGTTCTTGTATGGTTATCAACTGATAAGAGCTGAAAAGGTTTACCCGTGCTTTAACAGAATGGTCTTTATTGGAGTAGGGCCTACATCGTACCAACTTACCTACTATATGGTAATATCAAAATATATTTATCAGATTAATTGCACATGTGCTACTTTGGAAAAACGATATCCTCTCATTGATACGACAGTCATACAAAAAACTAACAACAACGACAACATTAACGTATAAGAGTGACAAAGTATGGGTATGTCAAAGCCCTGATATGATAAGCAAAGGAATATCACACACCTCCTTGAAATAATTTTGTCGCGTATAGACAGGAAATGGATTAAAGCTTGCTTCTTATCCTGTGACACGACAGGAAAATCTGCCTCGGCAGTGGACCCCGTATGGGTGAACATTAAATTTGGGCGAATTTCACTTATCCACGTACGTTCTTCAAATGCCACTTTTGCTTCCTACTACAACAGCGTTATGGACAGGCCTATTATTTCTGGACTTCATTGAAGAACAGTCGGGGCACAGTAGCTCTATGACGTCAGTCATGACTGAGGTACAGCTGATGTCATGCTTTTCAGTCAGGGCAAGGAGGTGCAACCTGTACTAGGCTAGTACAAGGATGTATCACTAGGGAGCAGTGAGGGTTCTCACAACCTCCCTGGTATCATACTGCACACCCCTTTCTTTGCTGGTACCTCCTTGGTCGTCTCACCTCCCTGGTCAAGGGGAAGGAAGGTGAGAGGCTGAATAAAATACGATACTATCAAACAAGAAATATTTCCGGCATGAAACTTTCGCTAATTGGAGCCGACGATCTTTTTCGTGGCATGAAATTTTCGCGAATTGCCACTGGCACCCAGTGCATTATAGTGTTGGCAAGAACTTTCGCATGCATTTTAATTTCGTGAATCTTGGTTCTCGCGAAGTTCGCGAAATTAAAATGCACACGAAAATTCCTGTTTTTTACAGTGTAGAATAAAAACCGTGGCGCCTTCGGTACCTGTGTTTGACCTTTCTCTCCCCCTTTTCCTGACCCCTCCCATTCCCCTCTCCACCAGCAACACCCCTTCTCTCTCTCCCTCTCCCTCCCCCCTCTCTCTCTCTTCCTGTCATTTACACAGTCTCTTCCTTCCCGTCTTTCGAGACTGATTTACATTCTTGATCAGTGTCAGAGGCCGATAGTCCCACATCTAGGATCTCCTGTAGGGAGGGCTCGCAGCTTGGTAGTCAAGGGGACTTGCCGGTGAGCGTCGCTGAAGATGGGAAGTCGTAGGTGGTCCATTTTTGTGCGCATACCCAGCCTCGTATAGGTGAGTTCGGGACGGGGCTGCGATCCGGATGATGTCAATCATACCGGAGAATGTCAAAATTGTTTGGCCTGAGCCGGGCGAAAGCTCACCAGGTCTTGTTCGCCTCTTCTGCTCCTTCCGTGACGCGTAATCCGGAATCTCCGCGTCCCGTGCGTGAGGGCGTGCATGCGTGCGTCAAGCTTTCCTGTGGTTGGATTCTCCGCATTTGTATCTCTCATAATCGTGGGAATGTAAAACATGTCCGCCAGGACTGTGTAAAAGTTTGATGTAACGTATCACGTTTTGGGGACATATGATATATTGACTCTTATCCTTCATTTCTTTATTTCAGCAGAAATAGATAGAGACCAACAGGCACGGATACATGGATACAAAGTTTGTCAATACGGTTATTACGCACCAACATTCACACACAGGGGCGGTTATACATTAGGCCTATGTGTACACACATGTGTGTGTGCGTGTGTGTGTGTGTGCGTATATGGGTGTTAAACCTTGATACAGAAAATCGCATGAAAGTATACATACACATAAATGCAAGATATACATGTGTTCTATGGAACAGGCGGACATGCAATACATGTATAAAATTGTCGCAGCCGCCACTGGAGGAATGATTTTTTTTTTCCAATTGTATAAATTATAATTATCAAGAAGAACTACCGGAGAAGTTTGACAAAGTTATTACGATCACTAATGATTCCGATTTATGCACCAGTTTGTCTGTCAGTCTGTCAGTAAATCATCTAAAATGGCGTCCTACTTGTATCTCACAACGGCAGCCCGAATATCACATTATACAATAGCAACGATATTACGAAAACAAGATTATCAACTGCCTTCTGCACTAAAATACGCGCAAGATCGGCGGCATTCTACGCACAACACACGACACGAGAGAAATTATACAAGCCAGGTCAGAAGTCACGTGACCAAGACAAACCGTTTCCCAGGTCCCCATTGAACATCATGTGAGACTATTGCGCGGGATTCAGAGCTTTGTCTTTTCCCATCTCTGCTTAACATTTCACTCGATTGTTGTCTCTTGTCTAGAGTCGAAAATAGGCCTACTGTTCAGCAAACATTTACCTTTAATTGTGGCATGCTCATGCGCACTGGATAAGAGTACTTGGCCGCTCGACGCGTCCACTTTTCTGTTTTTTATGAGGACGCATAATTTCAAAATAGTTCCGTGACAGGTAAGACCACCCTATACGTTTGGGGGCATTAAAACGAATTTGCAAGGATGACTTGTAATGTATCTACCGTACACCGAAGGACAAACGAATAAGCCGCCGAGATTTAGTGCCGATTTACTGGCCGATCCCTCCATCCGCCCAGGTACAGGTACGTGTGCGGCTGATTGGGAAAATGCATCCCAACAGGCACGAACGGGGATACCCGTGAGCTTGGTTGCTTGTGCGTCTGGACCGTGGACTGTGTGCTATTCTCCTCCGCGTAGGTGCATGTTGAGTATGTGCCAACATCAGTTTTCAGTTAAGACCAAACACTAAAAAAGAAGTTGCGCCTGTCAATAATCCTCGGTAGTGAGGAATGCGCGTGTTGTACCACTCTGTCTCTTTCATACCTTTCCAGTTCCACCTGATTTACTTCATAACATGACACTTGGCATTCAAGTGTCAGTCATTATGTTAAATTCTTCAAATATTTGGCAATTCGAAGCTCATTCCTTTTTTTTTCGGAGGGGGGGGGGGGGTGAGATTAAATCTTTGCAACACCTTCCGGTCACGTCTGGATTAAAGGGTCACATGTTATCAGGAATGATTGACATCATGTATTATTAAACTGTTGTGACCTGTGTACCAAACGTTTTGTGTCTTCGATGCAATAGATATTGTCCATCTTGTTAAAGAGTTTCGTAATGTCTTCAATGAGCCAATAGTGATAGTCATCTTCGCATGCTAGTATCTAACATCACTTTTTGAAATCTCAAACATCATTTTGAAATGTAATCACCATATCTCTCGAATCTATTCGCATTTATCGAAGGAGCTGACGTCATCTTGGATCCACACAGATTAAGCAAACCCATAAGGAGAATGGTGTCTGTGGATGTCCCAACCCTAGCCTCGTCTTAAATTAACCCTGGCGTTGGGCTCTTCTAAAACCTGTCTTGAAACCAGTTGTCTTAATTCTACTTCATTTAAAAAAAAAGCAACAACTTCAAATTTGCAAGCCCATCGGCAGAAATTAGCAACAATTCACAGTACTAGGCACTTGGTGGTCTGTGGTTAGAATGCCACAAACTAAAACTGCCTTAATGTTTGCTAAACATTTGACTCAATCATTCGACCTTTCCAAAGCTTCGAAATAGTTCTCGGTTTGTTTGCGTTGTTTTTCTTTCCCAGGTTTCAACTCCACCGCAATTACTGAATTGTGCAATTATAAACGTCATTTTGAGAAAGCTTTCGTCTGAGTTTGTCGGCTGGTGGAATTGAGCTGGCCCAAAATCTAAACTCTTTAAAGAGAAACGCCTTCGCTGCGGGGACACAGAACCTTGAGCACCGCTGTTTGACTCCGACTGAAATTTCATCTGAAGACGCGATGAGAAAGACGGTGCAATTCGTTGGTGGTGAACAATGACCAACTTGTGTTATTGATTATCGACGTCCAGATTAAAAGGGTGCTCGTCACGAGTTCGACACCCACGAATCATACAGCTCACGAGTCATACACACCCATGAGTCATACAGCCCACGAGTTATAGAGCCCACGAGTCATATTATCTACACTAAGCAAACAAGGCCGACGAGACCGTATTGTACTGTTGTAATGTTTTTACTTAGTGTCGAACTCGTGGGCCTTATTTGCCTAGTGTCGAACTCATGGGCTGCATGAATTATGGGTGTCGGTCTCTTGGGATGACTCCGATTAAAACGATTTTGACATGCAGTTCAAGAGTCTTTCGGAGGGAGTCACATTTACACGGCGGAATGAATGTATAGGCGTTCTCTTTATCATGATACATTGTAATTATAGAATGAAAAGCATATTCTCAAGAGTAGTGTGTTGACGAACGTTTCCATTTCAATGAGTAAGAGTTTGATTAAGACTCCATTCCGCCTATTGGTTCGAACGATAAGTCCCACACGTGTATTCTTTAGTACTGTATAGTAATACTACCAGGGTATAGGCGCAATTTCTTGATTGCTGATATAAGATATGTGTTTATACGTTTGTTTTCAAGCAAAACTGCGACAAAGTTCTCTCAGCGTGCTCAGTGAGCACATTATACAAACAACCTTGCTGAAACTTGATAACTATTTACAAGGAAGCCGTTAATACAGTACGTGTTTTTTTCTTTCTCTTAAGAATACATACATATATATATGTATATATATATATACATATATATATATGTATATATATATATATATATATATATATATATATATATATATATATATAATTACAGAATATATACATTTATAGCAATTCAAATTATCCACTAAGCCGAAGGCTCGTAGTCAATTCAGAGTAGATCATGCCACTCTATCAATGTAAGAACTTTGTTGGAAATGAGCATGTATGCTGGAGTCGACAGTAACTAAATCTAGTTTACAATATGCTGTATAATTTTTGATACGGCATTTCATTGGAGGATTCCTAAAAGCCCGAGTAAACTTTTGCTAATGATAACGTTTTATACAAGAAAACCTGTTTATGTTTTGCACGTAATGTTGATGACTCAAACTCCCGGTTCGAGAAAAATTCATGGGCATGCATAGATATGACGCCTGTTTGGCAATCAGGAGGTTGTGGGTTTGAATCCCACGCGAGTATGTATGTCCCATATTTGTTATAACATGGCTATTTACTCAAATCAATGAATATTCGGTGTTTACATACTGCAAAGAAAGACCAGAAGTCAATCAGTTGCAATACAAACAACTTGACGCAAAAATCATAAATTGGAATAAGCATTTTGTAATTCATACTGTAATTTTGTTATCTGCATTCTTGGCACTTCTTGTGAGGGTGAATGTGCGTGTGTGAAGGGTGCATGTGTGCGTGCGAGTATGGGTTTTGTTCAAATGGAGGAGGTCATTTTCTCTCTCTCTTTAGGATCATCGCTCAAACACCAGTGGCTGTCCTTTTGTTGCAGAGTGTGTGCACATGGGCGCGCGCTCCGTATCAGTAATTAGCCCACTGCCCCTTAATGAGCAGTGGCGTCCATTTTGTACAGCAGGCCTGCGGACGTACGGAGCGGACGGAGGGGGCCAACAGGCGGGAGGGCAAGGCGTTAGGAGCTGTGGTAAAGCCAAAGCTCACACCTCGGGGTCTTATGTTATAAGGTTACGGGTCGGTTCCTATTAATGTCGTTAAGTACGAGGTCGTAAGGAGAGGCGAGTAATACTAACAAAGCTGGCCGCGAGTCGTCATCAGAAGACATCGATACTGCCGATCTGGTCGGCTGAAAACAACGCATTACGGTCGCTGGATTCCCGGCTCGGTGGCTAGTGCGTGTCCCGTTTTGGGCCAGATTGCCAAGTCTTCCCGCTCAAGAGAGACTTGGGCATAAGAGCCTCATCTTTTCTTTTCTTTTTTTTTACCGCCGTCTTAGCTGCTGTAAAGATTCTTTTTAGACTGTAGATCTTGACTTTATATGCAGCAGTGGAGTATGCGTGTGCCTTCACTTTTGGTGGTGACCCCGAGAACAATATTGGCCAGCGGTTCTTCAGAAATGCGTTTGCACAGCACAAGTAACAGTGAAAGCAAAATTGTGATGAAACTTTTGAATAAATAAAGAACATGATATTCACACGCACCTTATTTTCACATACATTGATCGTTTTCTTTGCTTTTCCGACTATAAAAACTTAATTTTGATGAGTTCAGTAGCTTTTCGCCCATACTTAATGTAAACGGCACAAACATCAAAGTGTACGAGTGGGACACGCGTTGAAACGAGCAAGTGAGTTAGCGCTGAAGAATGTCAGAGTCAATTTCTCGATGTGCAATACAGAAAAAATCAAGTGCCTTGGGACAATGGATGCAAAAGATTTTTTTTTCTCAAGCGGTCATTGGCCATGAGGTCAAGACCAAACGATTGTTCTATGGACATCGCCGTCAATTTATAAACCTTTTGTGTATACACGTGTTGCACCGCAGACGACCACGGGGTGAGGGTTTACCGAGAAAGTGACTGGATTTAATGGCCCGCGCGCCCTTTATCGAAGACAGTAGCCTAAGTAGTAAGAGGGGGATGTTGATGTCAGAAGATAGCGGCAGCTATCCAGTGAATTACGGCCCAACGGGCAGGTATATGATTTACACCGCTTGGGGCTCCTTAACGAATCATCTTCGACTCCGAAGGGTTCAACTTGTGGCAATTGTCTGGAGACTGCATCGGTGTGTAAGTTGCAGTTACAAATTCCGGAATAACTCACAAGTAATGGTTCACACCCCCCCCCCCCCTTTCTCCCCTGGCCTCTCCTTTTCCAGTCTTTAAGAAAAACGCGCCACAATGCATTCTTGTAGCAAATAGGGATGTCTTTTTTTCAACAAGGATTTCGTACAACTGATGTTTTGTTTTTGTTTCTTTCACCAAAGACTGATATGACAGACTGGAGCTAGCGTTAGCAAAGAGCAAGCAGAATTTGCTGATGGTATTTTGAAGCGCCATTTTACCACCCTGGCAAGATGGGCCAGCGTGTGAGCTTTATAGGGACGGTATAGTTTCAGTTTAGACGGGGCTTCAGGTTTCCAACTTTTTTTGTGAGATAATGAGAAAGCTCTCAAATATTAAAGAGCATGTAATTCTATGAGGGATTCAAACTTTTATTTTGATGAAGATTAGTTTTGAAATGGCTGAGTTATCCAAAACAAAGGGATCCTAATAAAAGGTGGGATCGAACGTAATTTTATCAGAATTCCTTTGTTTTACTTTGTTTTTGGATATCTCAGCCATTCTACAACAGATTTCCACCTAATACACTTTGAAATCCTATTAGAATTGTATGCTCTGTAACATTTCATAAGTGGTTTTTTAGTATCTCGCAAAAATTTAAAAGCTTAATCCTCATCTCAACCTATACTATCCCTTTAATCGCTTGCATTGGTTACCTGTTGCACAAAGAATTTATTGTGTATAAGTTTGGTCATCGACATCATAGAGTTGTAATCAATAAATCCCCTTCCTTTTCACATCATTATCATAATACACATAACTCAATACACCCCTACGAGAAACTTCCGCTCTTATGACAAGCCTTTACTTATTGTATCAATTTCATCCATCTGTTGACATGGAGATTGTTCTTTTGCTGTTGCAGCGCCTGTTTTGTGGAATAGGCTGCCAGAAAGACTTAGAGCTGAGATAGACGCAAAGCAATTTGCAAAACCCGTGACAATTTTTTTTCTGATGTTCAAGAGGAAAGTTATGTAAAGCGCATAAGAGAATCTTATAGATTAATATGGGCTATTATGAATGATGATAATAATGGTGATAATGATAATGATAATAATAATAATAACAACGACAATAATATTGATAATAATACTATCATTGATATTGTTATTATTATTATTATTATTACTGTTATTATTAAAGTATTATCAATTATAAACTTATATAAGAGCGAAAACATCTTGTAGGGGTGTATGGAGTAATTACGATAATCATGTAAAAAGGAAGGGAATCTATTGATTACAACTCTATGACATCGATGGCCAAACTTATACAAATTGGACCCCATTGAAGAACAGAATCATTCCAATAACGAGTTTAAAATGTGCAATCCATCTATTTCGTAATCTGCGATTATTTATGTATGATCTAAGTTTTCTATGTATTTTTAATGTGAAATGGAAAACAAAAAACAACAACAAACGAACAAACAAACAAACAAACAAACAAACAAACAAATCGCCCGCTGCTGACCTCTCAAAAATCACCTCACGACCCGTGACAACCTTCGCATGTGTATGCGTGTGTGGGATGCGGTGTGTTGAAGTGCGTCCGTTTCTCTATTTGATTCATCGTCCTTGTTCGTGTTATACCCCTCAGTATAAACTCAGTCTCTTAAATACTAGTAACTCTCAATAACTTGAACCCGATCAATTTACCTATACCAGTGCAAATTAGTCTACATTTCTGTGCGATCATATTTGGATGAGTCGAAGTTGGCATGGTAAGAAAACTCCAATATTGTGTCGTAGGGCTGAATTTCACTGAGTAGAAAAGATTATCCTGGCCTAGACATTTCAGATGGCTTTCATGAAGTAGCAACAAAGTCCTGTTAATGTTTTCAGGAGCAATACCCAGCCTTGATTATAACAATGATGTTGCTTCTTTGTGTGAGCATGATTTTCTGCTCTACCGGTAATTCACAGCGGTTTTGAGTCATTTAGTTTCATATTTAAAGGGTAAATCCAGGACAAATAAAAGTTATTCTAGAAAGAAAGAGTTCAATCTTACAAGCACAACAGTCAAGGTTTAATCAAACTTAAATGAAAATTAAGTTATAAAATTATGAAGTCTAGCTGAATTTATTGAAACAGTTCTTGAACAGTCAATAAGAATATGCAAATATTGAGTTATAATATCATCCCCTCATAATTTGCCTGACAGTGTCCACATAAAAATCAATGTAATTTCCAGTTGTGCCCCAGTCTCAAATCCCGATATATCTGACTGATCATTATTCTGAAGTTATTCAATCTGGAATAGCATTATGTTTTATATTTCAATATCAGAAACATTAATTTTTGCTTTTTGTACATGATCAATGGAAAACTGAGGTGACGACGTCATCAACTCATTCATTTACATATTCATATCAACTATTGAAGAACTTATAAACCACCCCTCGTTAAAAAACAATCTATTTCATTGTAGGTATAGTAATATGAAAAGAACATGATCACTGATGATGGCAGGGAGTCTCATCAAGACGGCACATACTAGCCAGTGGTCACAAGAATAATTATCACAGGAATAATGTTACTAGTCGTTAATATTTACCAAGTAGGTCTACTGCCCTTTACTGTCGTCATTTCTTAGAGATTTTTTCGCGCATGTGCAGTGGTGACTGCAGTAATTTGAGACCGGGGTGCAACTTACTTATACATACATGAATGTAAATGTGTGCATGTCCATGCACATAATTGGATTTGCCAGAATAGTGGAGAAGTTTCTTTTTGTTCAGCTACAGTACATGCATGCGGATAGAATCCTAGAGCTCACAAATTCCAGAACGTTCTAGATGCCATTCCTAGCTACTGAAGTAACACAGTAGAAAATGCTAGAAGTAAGCTCAAGCCCAACACTTTCGGAAGGGGGGAGGGGGGAGGGGTTCCCTTCACACAGGTGTGTCTGGTTTGTGAGTATAACAATTTCTTAGTACATGTATATGTGTCATGTGCGTATAATACTCTTTAAGTTGGCATAGTACTTACATGTGCAGGTCATGTCAGTTGTAACATGTGGCCAGGTGTTCTGTATTGACTGTTCTTGGGAATGAGGTCATGCAAAGTTATAGATAATGAGTCAGGATGTGTGGAAAGTTCTAGAAGTTAGAAGATGGAGAGCCTTTCAGAATGTTCCGGAGTTCTTTTAGCTACAGAAAGTGCGAAGTTGCCAGAGGAGTACCTCCAACACTTTGCTCTAAGTGTAACGTCACATCTGGCTCTGAAACGACTTGTTATAGCAATTCTATATTACCTGCTGACCCGTTATGTTCTGTGGAGATAAATAAGGTCTGCAGACATATTGCCTGAGGAGAGTTGATTCATCTACATACGTTGTGTGTGTGTGTGTGTGTGTGTGTGCGCGCGCGAGATTATTTTCAATCTGAGTGTGGTCGTAACATGACTTTATTTGATTCGAGAGCCGATGACATCATCACTGTCCGCATTTTTTTTAAATAAATGTTCGTTGTGACCAAAACCAATGCTTCATGAAAACATGTAACAACTCAAAAGTCCCCCCCCCAAAAAAAAAAAAAAAAAAAAAAAAAACCAAACAAACAAACAAACAAACAAAAAACAAACAAACAAACTTGTCTATTCTTTGTCCGCTATACAGGAATTTTGAAGATCTGTTTGACTTCATTCGTGAAAGTCAACTTAGACGTGGAGTGCCATTGAACTCAGTCTCCCATCGTCAATGCCACTGAATGTAAACATTTCACTGAGCAACTGTCATCCCAAATATCACTATTGTTCAGAAATTGTTGTGTGAATTGATGCGGTTGTCATGATTTTATTTGGTTTGATTTATTGGTTTCCGCATTTCGTTTTCATACGTCGACCAAAGTCCAGATTGTTGCGTGCGATCCGAAGCACGTATGTTCTTAGAATCGGAAAGCAGTTACGTGAGATACGGATTATAGGGGTGCATTAACTTCTTCAATCCCGTCAGCCAAATGTTTTGTGCACAAGGTCCATAGGATGTTGGATGGTCGATGAAAGAATGATGTTGGATGGTCGATGAAAGAAACCCAAATAAATATGTAGGCCTACATTGAGTGACTGCAGCAACACTAACAGAACACATCATCAAATTTTAATGACAATCGGGCAATCCGTTCAAAAATTATGATTTTCTTAATTTTTGGTACAACCATTGCTGGATGCGAAAACTACTACAGTTTGACGTCACGTATGTATAAGGATTAATTAAAGAAAAGATGATTCCCTCTACATGTTCCTGGCATAATTATGTTGAGGGAGTATTATCCTCCTGCTTTCTCAAAAAGAGGTAAGTCAAGTGCTATACTTCAGTATGCTAGAAAAGTGAAAGTGTGTTTAATTCTCTTTATGTTATCAAACAGTATATTATTGTCCGTGCATGACGTCACAAACTGTTTTAGAACTTCGGAACTCTTCTGGCTATGCAGTCACGGAAACTTGGTGTTACTTTAACTTGAAGTAGGGTGCCCTAAATGTTTTCTGAGCGAATGGATCTCCACAGTAACTAAAGCGAATGGAAGGGACAATCAATTTTGTTAAATATTCATCAAGTGAATGTATTCGTAAACTCACACACTCACATACACAATATTATGCGTGTGTGCGTATACGTACGCGTTGATGTGTGGTTGTCTTTGTATATATGTGTGCGTGTGCGTGTGTGTTTGTGTCCCCATCAAACTGAGTTACCGAATTATCTTGTCAGAAAATTAGTGCATGATGCCACTAAAATGCTTCAGGATGGAAACATTCGGCCAAATATGAATATCGTCTTGAAGTCGAGGGTGAAAAACGTGAGGCTAAAGATGCAACATGAATCGTCTTACAATAATGCCACAATTAATTTTGATGAGCATGATCAGTACTGACTACAGATGTGACAGTCGATGTGTCTTCGACGGCAGTATGTATCATATGACGGAAGGACTGACGATCCTCTACCAGTGCACCTATGCATTAGTACCATTTGTGGAAAATTGATGCAGTCTACGCTTGGGTTCCTGCAATTCATCATGTTTGAAGACACATATACATCCAACAAGCTCAAAGCTTGCCGGCACGGAGAGATGAAGCTACCTTCGCTGGAGAGGAGAAGCCAAGCCGAGATGTTGGGGGTTAAAATTTTTGTTGGCCGTCGTGACGTGACACGGCCATAACACGCCAGCCTTGCCGAGCTCGCCGCTCTTGATTTACTGGGCCGTATTCCACGGAACGCATTCTAAAACTTGATATATCGCTTTTTTAACGTCTACCGGCTCGGGATCGAAGAAAACTTTTCCCTGCCAATTTCTTTTTTCGTTTTATACCAATACCAAACGCCTCTCTTTTCTAGGAGACTTCTCCCCCAGAATGGTGGTATAGACCTTGAGGATGGCAAGTTTACGACTACAAATCGCAGGTAAAATGGAAATGGGATAAACTCGGGGGCCAAACATGTCTTTTCATGAGCCAGGGCCGCGCACCCTCTTGTGGAGTCCGCTTACCATAATTCAAAACATTTTAGAGAGACGTTAACCAGAAGACTACTAACTTGCTTCTTCTCGGGCCTGTTTTTCCATCTTTCTCCTCTCTTTTCCCAATTTTACTTCACCTGTAAAGAACCTATAATTTCTGATCGAGTGAAATACATCGTCAACTTTGTATCAACACAGTTCTCTTCCGATTATGACTTTCTGATTTAATTTTTGGGTTTATTTGCTTGTGAAATTCTTGCGATAGCATTACTTGTAGTACATATTTAAATGTATATGTATTTTCTCATTCTACTATTACTGGGGATTGTTCGGTTATCAAGGAAATGCCCTTGTTTAGATCTTACAGAAAAAAAGTTGCACACTATGATACAATAATCCTAGCGTAACCGTTCCCTGACCACTTTCAATGAAATTTAAAATTATAATTATTTGCATTAACCACCAATAACATTGCCTTTTCTGTCTGCTTATCTACGTATCATTATCCTTTTGTTGATGTAGTTTTCAGACTCACTAATCTTATGGATTTGTAACATTTATTGATTCAACTCGTTAACTTGAATTTATCATTAATTCATCTACATCAAAGTTATGTGCAATGTTAGGTAAATCAACGTAAAAGCGTCATATCTCTTGGAAATATATAATCCCGCAAACTAAATAATGTTAATCAAATCATATTTATCTTATTCTTCAACGAATAGGAACACAAAAAATGATCATACTATGCGTGGTGGTTTTTTATGTAAATGGAAGTATTTTATGAATAATGTTTTGATTAAACATATGGATCTCGTTTAGTAAAAGGCAGATGTAAACAAATGTGTATAATGAAGAAGAATATATATGGTTTCGAGGTACATTGCATTGAAAGAACAACTTGTAGAAAACTTGCAGAAAAATAACTCAATGTCTGAGGATTTAGATCTTGTTCCGCAAATTACTGATGGGTATCCAATAAAACTATGTATTACATGATTTTTCATGAAAAGTAGGCCTACATACAACCATGAACTATCATTGACTATAGTTCAAAACAAAGGGAGAATCACAGTTATGATTTGCATATCAGATTAACAAGATAAAGGAAACTGGAACGTTATAGGGAAATTATCTTAAAATTCCCAAGAGTCCAATGGAACTTTTATTTGCGTTGTTGTTTCACACTTGTTTGGAAATTACTTCCTTATCATGTATTCATTCTTCTTTTTAATACCGCCTTTCTCTACTTCGTTCGGTGAAGTTTCATCTAATTCATGCTTTGTAGAATTTTGGTATTGTGTAATTGTATTTTTTCTGTGCTATTCGTGAGAAATGTGAAAATGAATTGAAATTGAAATTGAACTTTGAAATTTGTTCTAAAATAGAGAACAAAACTTTACGTTGTTACAATTATAACATTTAGAAACGATGAACGAAGTGAAGATGTTCCACCTTATGGTAAGACAAACATCAGGTGGACTCTGAGGTAACTGCCGCCAAGAGTGATATGAAAGGTTGGGAAACCCTCGCCTACCAAACGGAACCTCCGTCCTGGGACGGCTCGCGTTTCACTCCCTCGTCTATACCGGAGATGACAAAGAAAGGCGGTGCTCTTTGAACCCTTTTAGCACCAATTCAAAGAGACCTGCCTTCTTTCTTCCTCTCTTTTTCCCCCTTCCTAAAGTCCTCTTCTTTAACCTTCTTGCCTTCTCCAAGACCCTCTCTCTTTCTTTCTAGATCCTTTATTTTAATATTTTGCATCGTCTTCTCTTTCTCATGTCGACGAAAAAAGAGAAGGGTGGGTGCAACCAAAAAAAAAAAAAAAAGTTTCTAACTTCGTGTCGCTGTTTGAACTTGGTGAAAGTGATCCATGATGCTGTTTGGAGGGGTGGGTTATTAATTCTGCCGGGGTGTTAAGTAGGCCAGCGTGTACATCATCAGTCCAAGGTAAACTAGATACCTCTACCACGCAGACAGCAGGAGCGTGTTCACACAGCACCAAGCCTTTGGCCCAGATTCGTCCCTTTTGCAGCACTTTCGATTCTATTTCTAGACTTTATATCCCTAGTTCTTCTTGGTATATTCTTGGTATCTTAGGGGTTTTGTTTTATTTTGTGTAAGTTTTCCGCTGCTGCAGGAAGAATTGAATTGTCACATTAAAATGGTAGATGATTTGCAGATCATCTTACCATGTACCACGAAAATGTATTCGTACAACATATCCAATTCAATACATTCAATACAAAATGCAATCACTATGGTAGGAAGGAATAAGATAACACCTAAACACCAAAAACAACTTACAAGTGAATACCCCTATGTTTTACGGTGTTCTTCAGACTCGATTGCAAAATCGAAAAATCGAGGTCGGGCAATTCCAAAGAGTCCTGGTGTACTCGGATATAAAGTATGAGTAGTGCTTCATACTAACGTTTGGTGTCTTTCTGAAATAAGGTTGTTTATCAAGATGGTGTTCTACATCAAACGACGCATTTATCTTAGTACCTTTGTATGCGCGAGGAAAGAATTAAGTCATAGACAATGGAAATTGACTATGAATGATAATACGGTTCGAACGCTTCGCTCATCGACTTCCTACCTCCTAATTTGACGCATATAACAGTGATAATCTTAAAGACTCTCTTTCATGCCTTTAGCTGATGTATATATTCACTTAAGCTTGCTAGTTAACACTCCACATCCTCTCACTGTAGCCAAAAAAACCCAACACCTACTTGTTTAACAATGTCTCCGGTGTGAACATGCCCGGTGACTGACGGATGGACACCGTGATGAGAAAGCTCGATTGTCTGAGAGTAAAAGACGATGAGGAAAAGAAGTAGGGTGGCGGGTTCAGAACGGGGTTAATTCAACAAGCCCTCCTTCGCCGACACCGAAAAACAGACTCCGTCGCGCGGCTATACCATTCCATCCACTGCACTTTGCAGTACAGGACGACAGAAACATACCGCGCATGGCTGCTATTATACATCGAACATACATGTATAAGTAACTGTTCATTTATTTAAATGCTATAGAATGCCAGAGGTTATGGTGCCACAGCTTGTGAAGAGGGAGTCATGTAATCTATGATACCGGATAGTCTCCAGAAAGCACACTTTCAGTTATTTTATGTATAAATATAGGCCTATATATATCTTTTGGGTGGGTTCTGTTTTGTTTTGTCTTTTTTTTTTTAGTTTTTTTCCCCCTTGGTTTGGGAGTTGTTCATGTTGTTTGTTTGGTTGCTTTTGTTTTTGTGTGGTTTTTTTTTTTTTTTTTTTTTGCTATGTTATCTTGATTTTTGCTTTGATCTGCCCTAGCAAAGGATATAGGTCCATTAATTTAGTGCCATATTCCGTTACTGCGTAGATACCCAAGCCAGGTCACGTTTCGTCGTATTTTCTGATCGATACTGCTACTTTTGTGATAGTTTTAATTTACCTAACACATTTAGATTGACCTTGTTACGAGAGTAAATACATAATATACATTTTTTTTTTCGTGCCACTCAGATGTAACGCGTGTGCTCTGCATAATTACGGGGAGCAATAGAGGAGGATGTCAAACAAAGGCTGCATCAGATCCTAGTAGTCTCAGATTCGGGTAACTATTCCGGTTGCAAAGCAGTCATAATCAGTGAGTCGGAGATAAGGTCATAATTTTCCTCATGTTCGCTGAACTTCTCACAGATGAATCCGTGTCACACGTACTATTATCCCTGGCAACATTATGCTATAGCTCCTTCCCAAATGATATTTTTTTGAAAGGCAAAACAAATATATTTAAGGAAATGGCCAAGAGTGACGCATGCTGAAGTGAAACTTTGACCATAGTCACGATGCAGCACTGACCTTGCGTCTTCGGATTTCATGGCGTCTCAATCAAAAATAAGATGAAAACAAAACGAAGCTTGGCGAGCTTGGGTTGCCCATAAACATATCTACAATGTTAAAGGGGGAATCCAGTCCGAATATAACTTAGTTCGATAAGAAAGAGTAAAATATTACGAGTTCAGCGGTAAAATTTTGATCGAAATCGGGTGAACAATAAGGAAGTTAGGACATTTTGGAGTTTCGCTAATTTTTCACGAAACAGTTCTTGAACGGTCAATATGAATAAGAAAATGGCAAAGTGAGCATGTAATTCCCTCACTGCTTGCCATATAGTATGTACATAACATTTTGAAAAATTCCAGTTTTTCATTCAAACGCAGTTAAGCCCGAGGCTCAACTCCTGGTATATCTTTATACTGATCACTATATTCTAAAGTTATTCAACCAGGAATAACAGCATGTTTCAGACTTAATGACAGAAACATTTGAATTTTCGTCATTTTTTTTTACACGATCACTGGGAAATTGTGAGGTTGTGATATAAGGTTAGCTCACTCATTTGCATATTCATATCCACTGTACAAGAACTCTTTTGCAGAAATTGGCAAAACTTCAAAATGTCATAACTTCCTTATTTTTCATCCGATTTCTGTCAAATTTTTAGCGTTGAACTCGTAAGATTTTACTCTTTTTTTAACCAGACTAACTTATATCTGGACTGGATTTCCCCTTTAACACTAGAGCTGCAATGTAATCTTCCATTGATGGTCTCAGCTTGTCCAATCCGCGCCATGCGTAGGATGAAAGAGTCGGTTTTACGATCTTCATACTAGTAACCTAGTGGAGTTCCTGTGTCTAGATGTTTACGTAGGTTGACTAGAGATTACATATCTTAATTTGGTTGGTCACGTTCTGTTCTTCACTCCACATTCTCTACATTTACTGTTAAAAAGCTATAGAATGCCGAATATAATGTGACAAAACTAGAACAGCGCATTTTTAATAAAACATGCTGATCAATGCGCTTTATACGATGAAATGTCAAAAAAGGAACGAAAAAAAAAACCACAACGGGCCTCATTGCCAAAGCAACAAACCCAAAAAGAAATCAAAAATCCTTTTATGCTGATTTATGTTTTTTTTTGAAAATAGATACCGAGGATGAGGAGGTGATTCCAGTGGTTATGTATTCCACGCTGTGGCACCACAAAATGAGAAACTAGCTTCTTTTTTATATAACATGTCATCACTGTAGCACAGTGATAGGCCTATTGTGTGATTATCTATTTGATTCATCGACGTCATTAGGTTTGTGTGTATATTTGCATTTCTGTGTGTATGTATATTGAAGTTTTTATCTATTGCTTTATATTACCTTCTTGCGAGTGAGTTTTTATTCATTTCTTTACCAGTACACAATCAGAGATGGGGGGAAAGGGAGTAACCCATAGACTCCTGCGACTAATAGGCCTACTTGTGTTTCTTACAAATTGTTATCAATACGGTTCATCAAAAGAATATGCTTTGTAATTGTATTTAAGAAGGAAAGAAAACACAACTGAATTGAGTTGAATTGAATTGAATTGAATTGAATCGAATTGAACTGAATTGAATTGAACTGAACTGAATTGAACTAAATTGAATTGACTAAATATCTTCCCTATGACATCAGGGACAAAGACAAGATATTGTATAGGAGCTCTGCACTTCCTGTACATGTAATGAGTTGTTCACTCTATGATGTCACCCAATCAATGGAAGGGCAGGTGTCTGTCCTTTGTTAAGGGCGTGTAGTATTTTTTTGCCGCTGTCGGTTTCTATGAATACGCATGCTTTTATAAGACACCACTGTTTGCTGTAGTCGACGACACTGTTCAGTCCACATCCCAACCGAAATCTGTCGGTCTCGATCTATAGCTATATATGCCTCGGCCGAAAGTAGTTTGTTCGGTTTGGTTGATCATGGGATCATGACCATGACCTTCATCATCAACTTACCACGATGACGACCATCTTCCGTACTGCTGATCGCATCTTGCCTCAATCTCGTTTTTACAGATACTAAAATGTTGATTGATAACAATATCGAAAGGTCAGTTGATCAATACCTTGTACCAATTTGTGTATTTCCATCACACTTTTGTCTTTTCGACATAATCGTTTGTGGTACCACCTCTTCGAAGGGCATTGGCATTGACTCACCAAATCGCTACCTATCATGTTTGGGCAAGATAACAAGTCGAAAATGATCTTTTCAATAAGATAACGGGTTATAAGAACAACAAAAAAAGGCATACAGAGAATAAATCAATTATTATTATTATTATTATTATTGTTATTATTATTATTATCATCATCATTATTGTTATTATTGTTATTATTATTATGATGATGATGATGATTATTATTATTATTATTATCTTTATTATTATTATGATGATGGTTATTTTTATCATCATTATCATTATTACTCCTACTACACTACTGCTACTATACTACTACTACTATCATCATCATCATCATCATAATCATCATCATCATTATTGCTGTCTCATTCTGGTAATAATTATTGCCTGTTAACACTGCTTGTTTCAGTTCAGCCACACTGCTCGTGATATTCAACTTTTAGACATGGGTAGACTCCAACTTATTATCTCTTCGTTGTGGTAAAGAAGTATGAATAGACTAATAAATTGATAAGGAAGTGACAGTTAGACCAGTAAAACTAAAATCATTTCTCCATTACGGAATATTCGAATGGTATAAATTCAGAAGCAGATATTTCAATTTTTATCAATTTGAGATATAAAAAGAAAATCATGAAAACATATTGAATGATTTTAATAGTATCTGTAAAGATATTTCCTGGTCATGTATCGAATGCAGTATCAATGAAGAAATTTGTATTTTCTCTCTTTGACAATAACCTTACTTTTTTAGTTTTTAAAATGGCGTTTTTGCATTCAAAACTCTGCCATTAGTGATCACGATTTGAGCTCTTCAATTGCAAATAGTAATTCACACATATTTTTTAACATTATGCAAAGCATGCACACACACACACACACATACACACACACACACACACATACACGGGTACATACACACATGCGCGTGCATGGGTACAATTTTCGTGAAATTATTACATTTTGCCACAATTTTATTTTACTTATTGTTACCATTGCTTAAACAACGAATGCAGTATGACATTGTGTCTCGTTATAATACACAATGTAGGTTTTCCCGCCTAATTTCATCAGATTTGCTTTCGAATTCATGCATAGTTCAAAGGATTTCGTCAACACTCTGGTCCCATGGTTTGTTTCCATTCTTTGAGCATTCAATTTCGTATTATATCTTTTTTTTCATTCAAATTAGAGAGGCATTCATTCAATTCAACGTCACAAAGTTGTCATTAACTCTCGCGCTATGGCTGGATAGACGTTTGATTTCGTCCCAAATACCAATTTGGGCTCATCTTTTAGTACAGTAAAATGTGTATTCCAGCTGGATTTTCGTGCCAAAATAGATTTTATTGCCCAACTTTGTCAATTTGGGTGAGCTGATTGTAATTCCTTTTAATTCTGATTAAATTGTTTTTCAGACGTTCAATTTCATCCCAAATACCGATTTCAGTTTCAAGATACAACTTCGCATTTATAGTACGTTTGAATTCAATTAACATAAACAAATTCTGTAGTTCTATGTACTCAGTAATTGTGCAGCATTACTTAATGTCAATTTTCCTCTTTTTTCACTGTTTTTAAGTATAATGATTTCATTCCTATTTCTATGATTGCGATCTTTTCTTCCAGATTCACTTCATCCGGTAACAGTATGGATATAACACTTACAGAATAGTCATAGCTTTACACATGTCCACATCTATTTTTACAGTTTGGAATGCACCCTTTGGCATTTGGTAGCTTTTGGACTCCCCCGTATCAGCACGTACGTTGCCAAAATCAACCCAGTGCTGGACCTGTGCTTTTCCAAGAGTATCGTCAGTTTAATAACAGTCTCGTTGGTAGTCAAATGCTTCAGACAACCTATAGCTCTGTCCGTATTCGAGATACAAACACTGCATTACTCTTCTCGAGCCGCCACCATACATCGTGTATAAACTAATGAGGGTGTGTATATGAAAGTCGGGTTAGTTATACGAGTTATTTTTGCATAATTCATTCAAATGGATAAAGAGCTATATACAAAAACATAAGCAGTAACAAATACCACAGCCCAAATGCTGTAAATGCTTGCTTGTTCGTGAATTTAAATCCATCAGGGCGGTGGTGGAGCGAATTGGAGTGTTGCTGTTCATACGGTTTTCCTGGACCTCTCGGTAGAATTCAGCAGTGTCTTGTCAATCTTGTAGGCACAGCGGAGCTGGCGCAATCCAGCCGTATTCCCGTTAATACAGTTTGATTGTCATTTGTGTATTCTTATGTTGATTTTATGCGGAAATAAATACAATACAATACAATCGCATCATTAAATCGAACGCAAATCTGACTAAGCTGAGCTAAAAAAAAAATAATAGTAATTTTATCCATATAAAGACAGATTTTCACTTTAGCCTGTTTAGTGCCCTGGCACTCAGCTAAACTTGCCAAGTTGTTTTTTTTTTTTCATCAGTATTCAGCTACCTATCCAAACTAGACCTTGTTGTAGATTAGCAAGCCCAATCAGGTATAGCAGGGAGGTGAGACGAAACACCCTGGGTATAGCAATATGCCCCAGTCCAACAAGAAGGCCATGGTCACAATATGGATTAGGGCTACAAGGTGATTTCTATTCACTGACAATGATTAGTTTCAAGACAATATTCTGTGCCAATAGGCAAACAAGGCACACTAAGAGTTAATGGTACCTATCATATCCGGGCAAGATAACAAGTCGAAAATGATACTGTTTACCACTGGGAGCAGTGATTTGAAAATGTTTTAATGTTCGAGTTATCACATTTGATGCATATGTATAGGTCAGTTGTGTCACAAAATATCCTGCCAAATAAAAATTTCGCAATACAGCTAAGGAGATTTTCACTATTTTTCTCATTAAACCTTAACTGTAGACGGTTTAATCTAGAAACAATTTTATCATAACGATTGTTCACATTCTTTATAATTATTTAACAACACTTAACATTGATTGATACTGATTAACATTTTTACATTGATTATTTCTTTCCCTAACTCACATTTTAGTACGATTTTGAAGCATGACGTTTGGGTTTCTGCAAATGGTAAATAATGCCTTTAATATCGCAGTTAGTTACAAGTGCAGAATTTAAGACACACATCATTTCCATCCCCCCCCCCCTTCCTCTCTTGTAGTGGTAGGGTTTGTGTGTTAGCGACACGTACATATTTTGCGCGAAAAAGAATTCTGATATTATCTGTTTCTATACTTTTCTGAATGTGATTCGTTTTAAGGAATGAAGTCCCTCAAAGAATTCGTCCGTAACAACTCGTAACTCGCCCCAAAATGGGCAAGGTCATGATCAATGGCGGGATTGCAGTCTCTGTTCCTCGGCGCCTTTTTGTCGCCACTGTCTTATGTTTCTTTCGTCTTTGCAGTTTTTTTCTTTCCACAGACGACCTGCCCGTTTTTCACACCTCTCTCTTCTTGCGCGCCGCTGGTTAAAGAAAGGACATAAAGAAATCTAATTCTTTGGCACTCGCTAGTAAAAGAATAAAAAAGAAGAGAAAAGGAGAAGTGAGGTTAAAGAGAAGAGCAAACGAGCCTGACATTCCTCCTTTGAAATAAACGTGTCCCATTTCACAACTTTGCTTTAAGGACTTGACGTCAGCGAAAAGTCATATTTTTGGTTGGTCGGTCAGCTTGGAAAGAGGGGGGGGGGGAGATTTTATGGCCTACTGGGTGAAAAACTTTTGTGTAATGGTGTATGTCCGTGTGTGTGTATGTGTGTGTGGGGGGTGCAAACTCATCCCTCGTATGCGTTTGTGAAAGGGATGTTATCAAATATGTTATACTATTATGAGTGCTTGCCGAGTAGTATTATTTCGACGAGCGGAATATAGGGTATGTCAACTTGTAGATTGGACCAAACAACCAGGCACTGTATACCAACCTGGGGTGCTCTGTATAAAGTCGATGTCGACAAAATAAGGACTTTCAGCTTGATTAAATTGTGCAATGATAAAATAGATGAATACATACACTAATTGGCGGGCCGTATACATCCGTCTGCTGGTTCTGAAAGCTGCAAAAGCAAACATTTGAAATGTGCACATCCTTTTCGTTTTCGTTTTTTTGTTTTCTTTCCTTGAGTTCTGAAATAAAGAATTCTGGCGTTTATTTGCAGTATTATGTTTCCTATTATGTCAATATATACAATATAGACATAAATAAAGAAAGCAAGATAGATAGATAGATAGATAGATAGATAGATAGATAGATAGATACTAGATATGGACGTAATATTACGTTTATTATAATATAATATTGCTCACGCAAATGTCAGTGTCTTGGAGTTATTCTTAACACTTAATCGATCTAGCACTCAAGATTTGTCCTTGAAACCGAAAATAACTTTGAAAATATGTGGGTCAAACTTTCAGGTCAAGGAGGACAAATCGACATCTCAAGTTTGCCCCCATTGCATGTCTCTTACCCCTACGTCCATAGAACCAAATCAGTGTAGAAACATTTTAAACGCTTTCACACATAACAGCCTTTTTTGTGGGATTGTCCCCATTTTCATTAGTACGCATACTGTAGTTATGCATATTTAAGGAGTGTTTGTCTTGGAACGAAATGAAGAAAACTGGAGGAAATACCCACTTATAAGAAACCAGATTTCGCAGGGTTTCGATTTTTATACAGGGTCCCTCGCTGTGGAAAAACACAGTCGTAGGTTCCTGTAGCGATCCCGGAAAAAAAAGACAGGAAAAAAAAAAGAGTGTCTCGCGTTGTGGAATATTACAAAACAGGCTGTGTGAAAATGAAGACAAATAGGACGACAATAAGTCTCCATACTGATGATATCTCGCGCCTCATCTTAATATATCGTAAAGTTTTAAAGAGTGGGCATTTATTGTCATACCTTAAGACAACGATGATGAAAAGTCAAGCTGTTTGGGAGCGTCTAGAAGTGAAAACTTCCAAAGTCTTTATTGTAATCTTTAGCGCGTTGTTGGCTAGTATCCATTTACAATAATTGACTGAAAGTCCAAGATTATTGGAGTTGTCGTCCTCAAGTGGTGATGTTCCATCGACAGCATTCAACTGCCTCTTCTTTAATATCAATTGGGTCGGGGTTATGGTTACAGGCGGGGTGATAGACGGTCAAACGATCATAATGATACACGGTTCATACTATAACAATGCGATTGATCAGGATCTATCCAGGATCCAATATGATAAACTGTGTCATGCATTGCAGTCGTATTAATTCATCTTATGCCGAAATTACTTAAACAGATAGCCATAAAGTTTTAAGAAATAAGTTGATATATAGCATGTGCAAACAGATAAGACGTTTCCTTTTTATTTTCTGTTGAATCTACCATTGTAAAGGAACAAAAAGGACAGGTACATATAAATGACTGTTTTAGAAATCTAATCATCAACATTACATCTTCATTGTCAAAAAAGAACCTAACTATTAAGATTTATTCAGGCATCCACGAATTCATACAAATGGAATCGTATCAGGACAATTACCCCCGAGGACAATTACCCCCTGGCTAAATACTGGTTAGTGATAGGGTTAGAGTAAAGATTACGGTAAGGGTTTGTATCAGAATTTGGGTTAGGGTCAGGATTAGGTTCAGGATTAGGATTATGGTTAGGGTCAGGGAAGGGTTTAGGGTATTGTCCACGGAGTCATTATTTATAAACCGAATGAAATATATCGCTTCTGTGAAGGTTTCAGTTATCTACTTTTGATGATAATCTAATAGATATTTATGAGGAAAAAAGGACTTTTTCCTCCTTCTTTCTCCCACCAAATAGCTCACCGTGAAATGGATAAATACGCCTTCACTCGTTTTGACCTGATATGAAAGTCCATACTGCTGCAAGGGAAACTTTACCCCATAATCTAAGATGTATTTGCTGAACATCGTGACTATTTAAGGTCCAGTTTACCTTTGGGAGCAGTGATTTAAAATTTTTTCAAGATATCACATTTGATGCATATGTGTAGGTCTGTTGTATCACAAAACATCCTACCATTTAAAATTTTTGCAATAAAGCCTAAAATATAAGGAGATATCAGTATTTTTCTCAATAAACCATAACTGTAGACGGTTTTGTCTGGAAACAGTTTTATTGCAACGATTGTTCACATTTTGTGTATTTAACAATACTTAACATCGATTATACGGATTCAAAATTTTACTGTGGTTGTTTCTGTCCCTAACTCACATTTTAGAACTATTTATTTTGAAGCACTAAATCTGGGTTTCTGTTTCATCTGCAAATAGTAAATTTTGCCTTTAAGAGCATAATCAAGAAAAAAACAACAGATCTGATATTAAAATGGGACATTCTAAAAGATAATTTTTAAAGTTTTGTAATTTTTGACCACGATTCCTCGACAAATGAGATGAGGCGGGACATTCCTTAGCCTCTCAAGTCATCCACCCTGCTGGAAAGAACACAGTGTCCCACAGTGTGTTCACATGGTCGGTTATGTGAAAACGCTCGAATTTAACAGTGTGAAGGTGATTTCACACTGTGGTGTGGATTTTCACAGTCTGTTCACACAGTAATGTTCTGTTTCACACTGTGAATTGATGACTTACAATGTGAGCAGATGATTCACTATGGGTTCGCAATGTTAAAACGCTCGAATTTAACAGCGTGCAGAGATGTCACACTGTGTTCACAATGTATTCACACTGTGTTTCACATTGCAGTTCACACTGTGGACAATGTGCTCTTTTCAGCAGGGTAATGGCCTTTCCTGAAGTCTTTGCTGAATTTTGTTTGGTTGCTACTTTTTTTTTCATAGAAATGATGAAAAAGAAAGCAAAGCACTGTATACAATGCATTACAGCAAGATTTCGGGATACTATAATATAATTACTAAACAATTATGACTAGAAGAGAAGGGTTTTTTTTTTCTTGCTATATCTTGTAATGCCATTTCGCATTTTATATAAATGATATACTTTTCCGTCTCTCCAATTACTTTTTATCCCTTATATTCATACACCGTTAATTCTTACTTTCATTTCCGAACAGTGATGTCTTAATTTCACAGGGTGTACGTTGTGTAGGTCCATGCGATCGATGCCGTCCGGGTACCGGTCGTGCAGTCGTTTGGAAATGACGCTTTCAAATTTCCGCTCATCGTCCTATTGTTTTGTATGTTCTCTTTAGATTTGCTTTGTTTATTTTCGTGTTATTTTTCCTTTCTTCATCTTGTTCCCCCCCCCCCCCCCCCCTCTGCCTCGAGGAGCACACTACCAGTTCCCTGATCAACCTGCAACATCTTTTAAGAGATCGAGGTCGAGAAAAGAAGAGAGTTTCATCGCTGGTCGCGCAAGCCGTATTGTAAGAGCGGCAGTCAGGGCTGCTCGTAGCCCGTCCTAATTTACTAATCTTCTGAGCTAATTGCGTATTCCCAATAACCGACACGCTAACCAAAGGCAGTAAGGACGGGCTAACACAGCCTTGAAATACGATTACACTAATTACTGCGCCGAGAAATTATGTCAATACAATGCTTATTGCATTGTCTGCGTTAAGTAGCATGATACATATTTGATTGTGTAGGATAGGGAGATGCGCAGGCTTCCTTTTCATTGTTGGTGTTGTTTTGTCTTCTCATTCTCCTTCTGTCTCTCTGTCTGTCTATCTATCTCTTTCTCTCTGTCTATCTCTCCCTTTCTCTCTCGCGAGCATTGCTTTCGTGCAGGGGTTTGTTTTGCTTGTGCGATCGGAGACGTTGTTTTAATGAATGAATGAATCCACGCAGATTTCCCAGCGGTTTCGGGCGAATGGCGATTCCAATTATTGATTGGAAACTAGAGTAGTGAGGTTAACCCCTTCCCTTTCAAAAAGAAGACCCCCATCTCTATCTCTACCTCTCCTTTTCTCTCTCTCTCTTTCTATATCTCTTTCTTTCTCTCTCTCCCTCTCATTTCAAACAGTCGCCTTCTGTCACACTAGCTCTCTGTTTGATGGGTATACTCTTTCAAAAATGTGCTCAAAGTTACGAAGTACCCGATTCATCCTAATGACAATAATAATAATAACAATAATTGATTTATTATTATTATAATTATCATTATAATAATGATGATAATAATAATAATAATAATAATAATAATAATAATAATAATAATATAACAATAATAAATCAATTATTGTTATTATCATTGTTGTTATTATCATTATCATTATTATTATTATCATCATCATCATTATCATTATTATGGTCGTGGTGATGATGATGATGATGATGATAACTGTAATCATGGTTTTACTTGTAATGATAGCAATGACAACAATTATTGATAATAACATTACAAACGTAAGTGTGAACAATAATGATAATAATTCAATTCAATTCAATTCAATTTATTTTCATATTTCTCGATGAAAAATTACATCATATATAACAAAATTAAATAAAATACATGACATACATAGAATATTGCAAATATGTAAAACATAATAGTGGTCGATCTGTTAAGTATGGAATCTGTGAATGAATGCTAAAGAAATATGAAGGAACCTACTTAAAAGCGAGCTTGTTGAGCGTAGGTCCCGGTTAAAAACGAGTTTAAGATTGAGAAGGGGAGCACGGGTACAACAATGACCGGAACATAAGAGAAAAACAAAATAAACAAGGAAAAGTAGAAATTACGCGGTGCGTAACATATGTCCCCGCCGGAAGTAGCATTTTGTAACAAAATGTGCAATATAGGTAAAAAATCAAGGTCAAAGGTCAAAGAAGTCAAAGGTCAAAATTCTGTGTAGAAGTTTTGAAGCCCTCACCTAGTGCCATCACATAAAGCAAATGGAATCGAAATCGGGTTAGAAATGGCGAAGGAGTAGCATTTTGTAGCCAATGTACAATATAGTCAAAAATCAAGGTCAAAGGTCAAAGAAGACAAAGGTCAAAATTCTGTGTAGAAGTTTTGAAGCCCTCACCTAGTGCTATCACATAAAGCAAACGGAATCGAAATCGGGTTAGAAATGGCGCAGGAGTAGCATTCTGTAGCAAAATGCACAATATAGGTCAAAAATCAAGGTCAAAGGTCAAAGAAGTCAAAGGTCAAAATTCTGTGTAGAAGTTTTGAAGCCCTCAACTAGTGCCATCATATAAAGCAAATGGAATCGAAATCGGGTTAAAAATGGCGAAGGAGTAGCATTTCGTAGCAAAGTGTACAATATAGGTCAAAAATCAAGGTCAAAGGTCAAAGAAGTCAAAGGTCAAAATTCTGTGTAGAAGTTTTGAAGCCCTCACCTAGTGCCATCACATAAAGCAAACGGAATCGAAATCGGGTTAGAAATGGCGAAGGAGTAGCATTTTGTAGCAAAATGTACAATATAGGTCAAAAAATCAAGGTCAAAGGTCAAAGAAGTCAAAGGTCAAAATTCTGTGTAGAAGTTTTGAAGCCCTCACCTAGTGCCATCACATAAAGCAAACGGAATCGAAATCGGTTTAGAAATGGCGAAGGAGTAGCATTTTGTAGCAAAATGTACAATATAGGTCAAAGGTCAAGGTCAAAGGTCACGACTGAAATTCTGTGTAGAAGTTTCAAAGCTCCCATGTAGTGCTATCATATAAAGCAAACAGAATCAAAATTGGCTCATAAATGACAGAGAAGTAGCAAATTGAAGATTTTGATCACACACGGACGCACACACGGACACACGGACACACGGACGGACGGACGGACGGACGGACGGACGGACACACGGACACACACACGTACGGAGCCCGTTTCATAGTCCCCTGCTCGAACTCGTTCGGCGGGGACAAAAAGTACAAATATACAGTTATATAGCAAATTCTTCTCTAGTGCAGGTTAGGGGTCGGAAAAGCCACATGCTGTATATAGGCGGATGAACCATTGTCGTTCTGGCAATACAATGACAATCATTCATCCGTGTAAACTTGGATTGACCTCAATGCTCTGGGCAAAACTTAATGACTGAGTCAACATTTAGCAGCATTTACAATTGTTATAAGTCTCCAAGATTTGACAATGATCACAGTGAGTTTCCTTTACACACTTAGTTGCTGCGCTGATATCATTATCATCTCGTTGTCATCCTGCGCTTTTATCTCATTCTCTTACTTTCGGGCGTACATCTCTATTTAAGTTGTGATGCGTAGATGGTTAGTCCATAAAGCTGCAATAGCTTGAGAGGTCATGGAGGTGGTGGTGGTGGTGGTAAGTGGTAGTGGTAGTGGTAGTGGTAGTGGTAGTGGTAGTGGTAGTGGTAGTGGTAGTGGTAGTGGTAGTGGTAGTGGTAGTGGTAGTGGAAGTGGTAGTGGTAGTAACAGGGGCGCTGGAGAGTTGGTGGAGATCTATGCCTACCGCTGGAGGACATCTCGCTACCGGCAGTGACCGGGTCAGTCGTGCCAAACGATGTGATCTCCTCTCACCCCTGATGGTACCCCCCCCCCCCCCCATAGCATGCCCCCTTCACACGCTAGACCGGAATACATACCTTCACTCTGTTCTTCAAAGCGCCTCTCTACGATCGCAACTCCTTGTTTACCATAAATTTTACGGATTTGGATCCCGGAGAGATGAGACCAATCGTAAAACACTTTTTTTTTTCTCCAAACCACTTCGACATCATGATGTCTCAATGAGAATGGGTTCTAAAAACCATGAAGAGGAAAGCCAGATTGTTGAACATCGCAATTGGTAGCACGTGGGGTATAAGTGCAATCCAGTGCAACGCTAACAAACCAGTTATGCATGACGAAAAACCATTGATGTTAATTTTTTGTCTATCTTTTCTTTTCTTTTGAAAGACATTCATTTGTGCGCAATGTAACATTTTAATCACGTATCATGTAAAAACAAAGACAGTATGCGTGGTTTAATGTTTTTCTACATATCTACGTTCAAGATTAGAGTGCTCATCTCTTATGTATCTTTTTTTTTTTTCTTGAAAGCGCTGGATGAAAACTAATGATATAGCAGAAGGAATCTAGACTTTGTATGAGTCTTGCCCCTATTTTTAAAGGCCTGATATCCTGCTCAATAGAAACCGAGAGAGCGCTAGCTATAAACGCACATTTTACTCTGCACATTCGTCAGGGACTTAAGGTATATAGGCGGTGTGACCAATGATTTTCAAACTCCTTGGTTAGACATTATCCCGATGTATTCTGATACATTTATGCTCATCAAGATTTGCACGGACGCCTTGGAATGATTCTAGGATTGTACAATCGACAAGGAATGCCCACGGGTTTAAGTCCTACATGGTCATAGCTCGTGATCTGTTCCACTTTCTAGAGGTTGACAAGAAACACGTATTCGACCCTATGACACTGGACGACACAACACGTACCGCACGCCGCGTACTGGACAGTTTGCATTTCGCGCTTTTAATTGCTGCTTTCGACATTTGCATTTTCCATGAATTAGATTAAGTAAAACATCCATCTTGGGGATGATTTATACTTTTACGCGATTGCAAACAGAATGCGTAACTCGATTGGTTATATTTTGATGTATTCAAATTAAACAAACTTTGTTGCTATGATAAACATTTACAACAGTTTTAATCAACCTAGGCGCTCTGCATGATATACTGTGTCTTTACAATATGTGTGTGTTTGTGAGATTATTACGAGGATATGACTGATGAATATACAGCAGTGGAAACCTGTGCATTTGTGTCACAGGACGCCATTCTGGAAAGCTCCCCCATGAATGTGTATCGGCTGATATTTGTTTTGCAGATAACACCGTGTATGGACGGGGCGGGTAATCCAAACTCGCAAAATCAATCTCGGCGAGTTGTGAAAATTCGCACAATAATTGCAGATCTCATGAAAAGGGTACAAGCCGTCCGGTTTATTAAACAAACTGTGAAGAATATAGGCGAAGCGACGGCGCGTCTAACCGGATTACCTATTCTTTTTCTGGTCCGTTTAATAATGTTGCATATTCCAATAATGCGATAGTGTGCGAAAGGGTAGACAATGAAAAGAAACTGCTCGGGATGGCACGAATTTCGCGCTGATTTTTCTCAGTGTGCGCGCGTTCCGTGTCGCGATTGTTGAAGAGACCCATCGCCGCCGAGGAGGCGGATGTGAGTCATTTATTCGCCAAGACGGGCGGGCATTGAGAGCAGCCACGGACCGCTCGCTGCGCCAGCTATGTGGGCGAACCAACAGCACGTTCTACCGCAGAAGGTTCGGGGACTGGAGGCAAGGCTCAAACTCCCCCTGCTGATTTCGGCGGAATATTTGTACGTCTTGTCAGAGAGGGCGTATAAAGCGGAGAAGTGAATTTTAGTGTAAACGTTTATGTGATCTGTCCTCGACAGGAAAAGAAAGGGTGACTTGAGGCATAATAATTCGCTCTCCTTTTTTTTTCTTCCCCTCTCCAGCAGTCACAATGTGTGGTATTATGTCGAGGTGTAGACCCTCTTGCGGTTTGCCAGAAGTTGGACCTACCTGTAAACATGCAACTTCTCACTAAACAACTCCAAACAGAGAGCAACATGTTCGCCGTTTTGCTCACCATCACTTCAGTGTGTGATTATAATCGAGGCCATTCCTCATAATAAACCAATACGGGTGCCCCCTCATTACAGAATAGATAATACTTGGGACATCATTTTGAAGGAAATTGTTGAAATAAAAGCAAAATACCTGGGTGAATATTTTATGAAATCAGTCATAAGACAACGGCAGCTATGACCACTAGGAATCATCAGCTGGGCCCAGTTGCATAAAAGGATGAAATCAAACATAAGTCAGAATTTCAAACATAAGTCAGGCATCAGCCAATTATAATGGAGTATTCAAAGACTTGTGTTTGATTTTTTGACTTTGATCTCAACTTTTATGCAACAGTGCCCAGTAGGGGCCTACGCTAAATAAATCAACAGTGATTGTCTCAAAGCAGTCGATGCGTTTGTGCATTGATGATAATAGTGACGGCAGCATCATGTCTCATTTGTTATTACTTAAATGGCATTAATGTTATAAAAAGATACAATCGAAGCTTCTTTGTTTGTCTGTTTTTGTTTGTTTGTTTGTTTGTTTGTTTGTTTTGCCTCTAGGAACACAATGAAGATGTGACAAAAGCATTCTATTTAATACTGTCACATTTCAGAAAACAATGGAAGTCAATTTGCAAGACATCAACCTCAGAACCATCGGCTCAAAATTCCATTAATATCGTAGGCCTACACAAGCAATTTCCCTACGATATGGAGAGGGGTAAAGAGATTTGAGCAGACGTCATTATTATTGCACACGCGGGAAAATTACTTTTATGTAATCCATTGATAACTTGTGTAAGGAGTTAGACATGAACTACGCGCAGCGGTTTCCATACTGTAATGCGCAGCAATCACAACCAATTACTCTCTGTTACCTCTTCTTATTTTACATGCTAAAACCTATTCATAACAAATTTGAATTTATCTTATTTTCCTCTGCTAATAGGTTTGTTTGTTTGCTTACCAGCTATTCAGTTGATATCTTTGAATGAAAATAGATAAATGATACACATAAAAATGCTTCCTATATGAAATGTCATCTTATTTACACAGGCCAGAGTCTTAACAGGATCTGCAGTCATTTTTAACTCGTCATCTGTGTTTAGCATCGTCCTTGGAGTTGTGATTTGTCGAGATCGAAATTCAATATCGAGTTTCAATACCTTCTACTTGTTTGTTTTTAGTAACTTGTAAAAATTTTTTAATACTAAATGCGCATATTTTGCCGGCACTGTATAAAGTAGCTAATATATGGTCGAAAGACGGAAAGAATTGTGATATTGTCGGAGAAATAATTGCGTAAGACAACACATATGCTGGTTGAGTCTGCTGAACGTAATATACCAATTGTGCCGCAATTGCATTCGATCACCCACAACACTGCACAACACCGATCGAAGACAGGTGAAGTCGACCGTGTCGATTCTCGTATTGAGGCGCCAGCCAAGTTTTTTTCCCCCTCTTTCATGGCATGAAAGGTGGATTTTCCACCGATGGTTCGTTACAATTAAATTGGCAACCTTCCTCCGATTTGCGTTAAGTCGCTGCTTACGGTGGATGGGCTTGACATATAATATTGTCTATGTAAGTCACCCGTATCTCAGAGAGCATGGCTTAAGGGAGACCTAACCTCCACCAAAGATTTGCTATCTACGGATGGTGTAAAATGCAATCAAAACCGAGTCAATTGTTGTCCTCAAAGACTGCAGCCAGAGACACGTAAATCTTAATCGAAACAGAGGAGCTTTAAATTTCATCAAGCTGTACAGAATGCCCTATCCACACTCAAAAACAAACACACAAACAAACAAACAAACACACACACACACACACACACACACACACACACACACACACACACACACACACACACACACACATCTGAACAGCGCAGTGTCAACTCATGTAGACATCAGGCTCGTTAGATTACTATACCACATGTTTGTATGCTGCATGTGACACATGGTTTGATTCGAGTGTATAGATACAGCAATATACACACGCACTTCGTACTTCCTCAGACAGATTCAAAACTTCTTCTTTTTTCAGGCATTGTGTCCGATGTTCTGCTTGCAATATTACTGCAATCAAACGTTAGTCACTTCCATTATTACTGCTGTCATGCACGTACTTATACTTCCTCGAGCTATTACGTACAATCCTCCTGCAAAGCAATCTTTGTGATGCAAGTTTCTCCTTGTCGAAGCGCAAACTGATTTGAGCGGGAAATGTTATTGTATTTCAGTTTTAAAAAAAAGAGGGGGAATGATATCTTAAACACCCTAAGTAGCATCCCATCAATTCTTAATTTCCGTGTAAGAGCAAGAAAAGACAGTGCGATCAGCTTTAAAATGATAGCAAGAAAGATGGAGACAACAGCGAAAATGCGAGGAAAAAAAAGAACGAATAAACAGAGACCAAGAGATTTAGAGAGGGGGAAAGGGATGTAAGGACAGACAGAAAATGGAAGAAGAATAACAAAGAGAAAGAGAGACCGAGAGAGAGAGAGAGAGGGGGGGGGGGGGGGGGAGGGAGAGGGATGGAAATTGCGAGACTGATATCATTGGTTATTAGAGAACGTCTGTGGAGTTTGAAATTGGTGTTCCCATTCTAGCTCCTGGTGATCAGGCGTAAAATCACCTTCAGTTCGCCAAACGGGCCGTGATAGCATGCAATATGATGATTTGAAAAGAGGCATCGATGCATTAAGCCTGTCCTCTTTCATTTCTCCCCGTCTCTCCCTCACCCTCACCCTTCTCTCTCTGTCTGTCTATCGATATATCTATCTATCTCTTCATCTCTCTATCTATCTCTTTTTATCTATATCTCTCAAGCTATCAATATATCTCTCTATCTTTTTCTATCTAACTGTCTATCTTTCCATCTCTCTATCCATCCATCTATCTATCTATCTATCTATCTATCTATCTATATCTATCTCTCTATCTATATATCTCTCTATATATATCTATCTCTCTATCTATATCTATCTCTCTATCTCTCTATCTATATCTATCTCTCTCTCTATCTATCTATCTATCTATATCTTTCTATCTATATCTCTCTCTATTTATCTATCTATGTCTCTACCTAAATGTCTATCTTTCCATCTCTCTCTCTCTCTCTCTCTCTCTCTCTCTCTCTCTCTCTTTCTCTCTCTCTCTTTATCTACCTATCTATCTATCTATCTATTTAACTATCTATCTCTGGGTCTCTCATATTCTCACTGTCCTCCTTGCCTCTCTTTTTCTTCTCAATGAGACAATTTCATGCCACGACGTAGGCCAAAATCCGTTTGTCTATAATAAAGTGTGTCATTTTTGTCCGACTATCAGTCTCTCTCCCATCCCCTCTCTCTCTGCCACTTTTATCACGCATGCGCAATGCTTTTTTTTTCACTGCTCTTCGTTTTTGTTGCTGTCTTTGATTTATATCCCTTCGGTGACCCATTCTGATTAAATTTTCATTGGTCCACCTACAATTTCAATCTCCTCCATATGTAACTACATTATCTCCACGTGACTAGAATCCCACTTATATGAAAAGAGGAAATAATGATGGTAAAAGACGAGTTTTTTGTTGACAGAATACGATATCTCTTTTTTTCTGTTTGTTTGTTTGTTTTTTCTTTTCTTTCCGACGAAACGCACACTTCTGTTCGGTGGAACGTCAAGCATTTAAAATATAAGGAGTTCTTCGCTGCGTCGTGTTTTCGTTCATAACACATTTTGTGTTTTTATGTCACGTGATAACGCGGCTTTCAGGAAAAGCTTAGAAGTCAAAACGAAACGACGGCTCGAAGGAAATTATTTTATCCATTGAATAATCAAACCCTACAATTCGCTAAACGAATAATAAGAAAGTCGGCTTCAACAAACACCATGAATTGTCGATTTCCTGCGCTCAGTTTACGCGCGGTTTCGAATAAGCCTTTCAATATTATTTTCATTGCGTTCATGCCACTTCAAAAATATCGAGGCCCGCATTGCAGGTTGGAGTTTAGTATGATATATCAAAATCAAGATCCCCGGGATTTGTATTTATACTAAAACGATCGAAGCAGAGGGGAATATGTGTGTATACTGTTTTCTGATATACCAACAGCTATCTTCTAGTGTAAGATTAAAATTATGGTTATATAATGATGTATTTCAAAGTATTCAGTCGTTTTCTCCGTCAGTAACTCCCTGACACCCCTCAGCCTCCCCCTTTCTCTCTATATCTGCACCTTAGACAGAGTTACATACTAGTGTGTTTGCCAAAGTTTTAACACACTCGTGGAAAGTGATTGCTGATTGCCAAATTATCCTTTTACTCCGTCTGCATATAATACACTTTCTGCTGAATAATCCCCAAACGCCAACGCACAGACAATCAACTATACTATACACCTCCCGCTAACCTCCACCACCCTGGACCATATACACACACAGCCAAGAATTTACAGGGATAAAGATATAGAATGCAATGTACACACAATTTGAATATCGTCAGATGACTATGTAGAGGAATGAAAATGGAGACTGTTTTTCTTTGTCCATTGTAGTATATGGATAAATGCATGCGATTTAGTTCGACACCGCAGTGAAAGGATAGAGATTGTTATACGATGCAAACCCAATTCATTAGCACCGTGTCAGAAACGGTGTTCCTTTCCATTTTGTCGCCGTGTCTGCACCCCGGTTTCCCCGTCTCAACGCGAATACCTACGAGCTCTTTGACACGGACTACGGGGGAAGGCGAGACAAGGGCAAAGCGGGCTCCATTGTTGAGAGTTCGATGGGGAATCTCTTTGGCGTCCATAATGATCTCTCCTCATCTCACTTGTGCATCATTATCTTCAGACACCGCGCCGTACATCGTTCAAAGAGACAAAGTTTTTGTTTCTCTTTTTTTTGCCAAGTATACATGCAGTGTCTGCACTTACCGGCAATTTTACACCATGCAGAATATTTCTGTTCAGCGATGATCAAGTCCTCTACGGCTCATCCGTTGCAGCTGAGCCAGATTATTATCGGAAGATAATGTTGGGCATTTGAGAAGCACGCCAAGAAAACTGTCATTGCGGTTACATCGCGTTTGGAGTAAAAGAGATGAATGAAACCTGTATCCTCTTAGATCAATAACAGCAGGAAATTTAGAAAGCTTGAACTGAACTCAGCTGTCTATTCGACTTTTTGTCAGAACGCCCCTCCTTTTTCTGATTTCTCCCCCCCCCCTTCTTTTGCCCTTCTGTTGTTAACAGCACTTTTTTCCATTCAACGACTTTTCCCCCCATTTCATAGGATTTCTTTTAGAACAGAAAACATTATCTTTTTCTCTGTACTCCAGATTAAGCCGGTTTGTCTCGGGTGCGAAATGTGAGAGTTTTAATCTTGTATAGAAAGAGTAAGACGAGAAAGAGAGAAGGAGCGAAAATGAATGAAGTCTGAATCCTTTTCTGTAATCACACAATGAATAAAAGAGAAAAATATTTGTAACAGTATGATATGTGTAGCCAAAGTACACTGCAAAAAGTCCGGTGTTAAATAGTGAACACCGAGCTGGCGTTAAATTTTCGGTGCTCATTTATGGTGTTGAATTAACACCTCCGGGTGTCATTTCCAAATATAAAACTGTTTTTGAAGAGTTTCTTAGTAACTGCACTTCTTGTTGATTTTTAATTTAAACAAGACGATCAAGAATTTTACATTAGAATACTAGATTTTTGAAAAAATGTGAAAATAGATTTACACACAGTAACACCAGCTGGTGTGGTCTCTTATTGAAGCTGGACGGGTGTTAAACCATTGATATTAACACCAACAAATATCAAATCAACACCATGTGGTGTCATTTTTGAATTAACACCAGTACAGTGTCAAAATAACACCAGGTACAGTGTCAAATTAACACCACGAAGTGTCAGGTGAACACTTTTCAACACCATCACAGTGCATTTTCTACACTTGTGGGTGTGGTCCTCTATTGAAGTTTGATCGGTGTTAGATTTAACACCCATGGTGTTAAATCTAATACCGATGTTTTTACAGTGTACTTGTTATTTATGTTTTGTTTGATTAATATTTCATCGATTGTGAGTGTGTTCACGGTTCACGTTCACGGTTACTTAATAGCTCAGTTTACCACAAATAAAGCAAGAATACATTCGAAATAAGGCTCGGTGGTTAGTGTAGAGTGAGGTGTGGAACTGTGTAAAATCAGAAGCAGCGTGTACATGCACAGAATGATATGACTATGAGTTAATCAATTCATAAAAGAAGGTATGTGAAAAAGATATGCTATGTACATCAATAATGATGTGTTTGCTGTTGTGACTAGTGTCGACAAATCTATTGAATGAGTTGCAAAAAAAAAAGACCCAAAACATTGGAACGAGGTACTGACACCGAGAGTACAAAGGAGTATAACCCGATATTCCATCATCAGAAACCCATATTTAGGTCGTGTATTCAGCCTTTAAAATACCTTAACTATCACATAAATTCTATAAATATGTGTGCACTTTGTACGTGTGTGTACGATAAATGCGATGATGTAACGCGAGAGAAATTATATTCTTTTTACGGTCCTAATCCTAATCTATCCATGGTTTCAACTCCCACGTGAATTTCCATCAAAATACATAAGGCTTGGTGCTTAACCAAAAAAATAGCAAAACTGCGGACCCCGGAAGTTCATTTTAAACAGCGTCTCATAACCCCAGGAGTACAATCTAGGATATTTGAGTCACCATCAAGACATTAACAAACTTGTGTCGCCCCCATGTTAGTTCGATGCAATGCCAATTTCGATTCAATGAATTACTTGTCTATTCTAACTCATACTTATAATATTCGAAATCCTAAAACTGAAACCTGGACTGAAAACGTGAACCCCCGCAAAGTGTGTGTGTAAACTATATAGAAACACTCCATTTCAGGAAGTTGTTGGAATAGCCAGTATATATACCCTGGCCAGGCACTGAGGAGAAGTGGGTGGGAAAATGTTTTATCGTCACTACCCTAGAAACAAAACATGATAGACATGCGAAGCAGGAATTGGCCTTCTTCTTCGAGAGCCTTTCAGGCTTTGTTCGCAGGTGCTTGAACATAATTAGAGCCAACGCATTGGCACGGTGAACTTATACCGTTTGACAATTAACTCGACAAAGTCACGTACTGAGCTACCGACTACATGTCACCTTTAGTTGAGTATTTCTAACATTGTCTCTATCGTTCATTGCGTTCCTCTTGCCATGCACTTTCACGCTTCCATTTCATCCATGGGATATTGCATGTCAAAAGCTATAATTTTCAAAAGTGTAATCAGTTTCCCACGATTTTAAGTTGTACGTTTTTCATGTTATTTGATAGCATGTAATTCATCTTGTGATGAACGACGCTGATAAGAGGAAAAGAATTGTGATGCGTGTTTGCATTATGCGATATTTGTTCACTTTAAGATCAGAAGTAGACTATAATTATGGAAGAACATGACTTTGATTTATGTGTCTTTGCCAACATCTTTCCATATGGCGGTATTTTGGCTATAACTCGGTAGCACGTCTGCCTCCCAAGCCATATGAATCAGGTTCGATTCCCGAGTCTCACTGAGCAATGTTGTATGTGATCATACCGTCCCCTCTATAGTAAGAGGCAAAAACTCTGTCCCTCCGACAGGACATGAAATGGAGGTCCCGTGTATTAGAGAGTCACCACTCATGCATGCCATGCATGTAAAAGATCCTGCTTCATTCATTCATCGCAAAAAGTAGGGTGTTTAACCCCGTGAAGTGGTCCCTCCTCACATCCAACTGGACCCCATGGAAGACCAGCTAGTGCAGCTGAATATGGGCTACCCAGCCATATTCTCCTGAGCAAAAATGAGACAAACAAACAAACAAACAAACAAACAAACAAACACATTACATCTCATGCCTCTCGATTGTCCTGTATAACACAAGGGCTCTCAAAAGGCAATTGATGAGGGGACACAAATCTTTTGAGACAGAGATGAACCCAACACGACAAGTGCGTTTCCAAGTTCAGTTCCAAACGAACCACAGTTTGAAAGAAATAAAAGTCAGCATGCATTTCTTTAAGCATCAAATACTGAAGTAACATCTTAATATCTAGAGTTGTAACATAATCTAATGGTCATCACCTTGAAAGATTTTTCATATTCAGTTAGAAAAAAAAAAGAAATTGAAATCTACTCAAAATATCTATACATGTATCCAGCGCTCATCAGGACTAGAATCGAAAGCCTCAAATTTCTGCAAACCACGATTCGTTCTTCATCTGCTTAAAAGGAAAAAAAATGAATACTATATAAAAACAAACAAGGTCTGTATCAACATAATAACTGTAAAGCCAAAATTGTGCGCCAAAAAACCGGGAGGGGAGTGAACTTCGAGGCTCGTAAGAGGAGACTGTTATCTTAGCCGGGCTGTGACGCGGCCTAGATAAACATAACTCTTTTTCCAGCTCCATCTTCCTTGTTTCGTAACATCTATTGATCTATTTTAACCCAATTCCCCCCTAAGATTAGGTGATCGTAGTACGAGGAGTATTATAGAGACGCTTATTTAGGATATGTCGGATTTTTTTTTTTTTGATGACCAAGACAAACATTTATTGGTGGTTTTCAGCAGAGTGGATATCCATATACCAGCCCACTAGATTGTCTATTCTCGTGAGGGAGAAGTGTTCTGACAAAGTTAGTTGAAGGAACATGTTTTAAAACAACCTTTCTTCCGCCTTTATCTCAAAGTATTGCACCAGCCCTCAATGTTATTAGTTTTTAAATTCTGTTCATTTATTTATCATCTTTAATTCTTTATTCTGTGTCGTTGATATCAATTGGGAATATATCTACAGATAATTTAACCAAAACAATATCGTGAAATAAGAGTATTTTGAAAGTGTATTATTTTGCTGGTTTTATAATACCACACACTGCTTCAAATTTGGGTGTTGGGTCGGAGTTGGTATTGTCGAAATTGATGCCCCCCCCCCCCCCCCACTTTCCCATCAAAAAAAAGGGGGGGGGAGAGTTGGAATGTACTGAACATTATTCATATGTCACTCTGTTATTTCTTTGTATTCCAAGTGCTGCCCACGCGGAAACACAGGTACGCATGCACACGGACGTGGATGCACGTTCACACGCAAAAATGAAGACAGACGAATTCTTGCATGAAAAAAAAGGGGGGAAAAACAATGATGTCACAATCGTACATTTAGGATTTAGACTTTGTTCGTATGAAAGAACCACGTTTGTCTGCTTCAGTTTATTGATGGACCTCTTTCCAGCAAAATTCTTTCTTATTGAGCTTATTCATTATATAACTTTCAAGTAAAGCCCACGCATAATTCATTACTAATTGAGTTTGTAATCATTGAATAAATGTCCTTCAAGCTTCCTAAGGATTGCGTATATCCCTTAACTTATATCAACAGATATGGAATCCGTCTAGCTCTCTCTCTCTCTCTCTCTCTCCAGGAAAGATTGAAGACTATCTATTGACAAGGGGAAAATGAATCCACGTACTTACGGTTTTAAATTGTACTCTCGGAAAACTATTGTGATTTCCTGTCAAGTTTCACTTTCCTATCTTACTGTTCTCAAGACACGATGGGGATGACTTGGTTTAATCAATTTTCATCTCGTATCATTTTTCTTCAAGTAGATGCGATAACAGAATGAAATAGCAAGTATGTAAAAATGTAAGATGATAGTTTATTGCATAATCACCCTAAGTTGTCTTTCATATGTTACACCTATCTTGTTGAGAATAAGACAGGTGAAAGGTTTCGATTGTGATTTTCTTTCTGAAAAACACATGTGGCAACATAAAAGAGGTCGTAAAAGAAGGAAATAGCCCCTTGCCCCCCCCCCCCCCCCCACTTCCTCTCTCAACCCGGACATACAGGGTTCATCTACCTTAGATGTGAAATGACGTAATCTTGAAATTACGCAACATTAAATTTTCCCCGACAGGAAATATTCGTTTGAAATATAATGTGCAATAGTTCAATCGTATCTTTACAGATCTCTTTTGAGAATTCGAGCAGTCGTGAAAACAACGAGTGGTGCCTAAACTGTGCGATCAACTGAAGTTCGGTACGGCTCTTGGTAAATACGCAGGTACGTGAGAGGGGCAGCGGGTTTCCCCACCTCCCTGCATGGTATAAAAAGACGCGTCCAGCTAAAAGAGATTGAAATTGGTCCCTTCAAACTTCGAGTTTGTGAATATCAAAGTGCATAATGCTGGATTAAAAAGAGAATATGAATATGAAAGAGCAATAGCACAATAATTGTACTTACATTATTCATGTGTGTATATGTGAGTGAATGTGTGTATGTGTGTGTGTGTGTGTGTGTGTGCGTGTGCGTGTGTGCGTGCGTGACAATGAAACTTACACTTGGATGAATGCAATTCGTGAAATGCGAGCTACATATTTTTAACGTCTATACTCGTAAAGATTGTTTCGCTTTAAATGGGTCAGTTATGCATGGCGACACTTGATACCATTCAGGCACCGCAAACATAAGCAACAACAACAACAACATTGCACACTCGCGCGCGCGCACACACACACACACACACACACACACACACACACACACAATCGCACAAACACAAACGCATAGAGACAAAGAACCTTCACCGCACTTCTTCGTCTCTTGAGGGAAAATGCAGTGGGTTCTAGCACGAGAGAGAATTGGAACATAATTTGACAAAGCGCAAGTCTTTTAGATCTACCCACCTATCCAATGTCTGTCGCCCTTGTTCCAGTCGCATTCTACTTTGTCGAACCCCTCTCGCCGCCCCCTCCCTCTATTCGTCTCATCGTCGACCGATCGACTGTCACTTGAATTACGACTAATCTGCCCTACTTACTCCTCCCCGTGTCGTACAGGTGCCGGCTCTAATTAATTTTACGGTGCCTTTCTGGGCAGAAATTTCTGTAAACATTAGCCTCTATTAACGGCATGCAGCGCCCCCTGTCACCCGTTAAATCAAGTTTAAACGCGCCAAAATGTGCGCGCAATAGGGTTGAAAAAAAGAACAAAAAACGTGGGGAAAAAGGTAGAAACGTATTAAAATGACAGAAAGCTGACTATTCTTGATGGTCGACAATCATCGGATTGCCTCGAGTGAAATGATTAGAAGACTCGATGACTTCGGCGAGGCAAGATTGCGACTGCGATGCGATCATCCTTCTTCAAGTTATACAAAAAGGGGGTTATTAACGAGCACAGTGAAAAGAGATGAAAATTTATGGACCCATTGTACTTTCAAGTGTCGAAGCATTACTAGTCAATTATGTACATCAAATCAAAACAGAGTGAATAGGAGGAGTTCTCTGTCTTTTATTCCTGTTTTGAAATATAGAGGATGTCTCTTCAAAAACCTGTCTCCTCAAAATAACATTGTATATCAGATGCTGCGTCAAATATACACGATTTAGAATATTGAAATCCTTGAAGATTGTGTAGTGTATTCATCGAATGAATGCATTTTCATTTCATTCGCTTTCGTCAGTTTAGCTATTTTTGTCTATCATGGCAAAAGAACTGTCTATAAGAATGTTTTGATTTCATTAAAAAAAAAAAAAATATTTGAAAAATAATGATACTTTTATCTTTCATAAACCCCGTCCCGTTATCTTGTCTATAACGTATAGGGTTGTTAATAGTACAGACAGACTGGAACGCTAGTGATTGGTAAATGCGGAGTGTAATATTTTGGAGATGGTATGATACTTGTTGACGAGCTTTTTCAGGTAAAATAATGAAACAACTCAGGACAGTGCAACGCGCGCGCCATGCCTTATCATGCTTATTTCACGTATTAATGTATTTCTATTAATATATTTCATATTATGTATATGTATATGAATGTGTATAATTATATATACATTGTATATGTATATATTTATATAATGTATGTTATGTAATGTAGATAAATACATTGTAGGTGGACAGATATGTAGATAGAGTACTTGATTAATATTGTTAGATAAGTAAATAGATAGACACATGGGCCTATATAGATATCATAAACCTTTGTACGTTGTATTGTGTCTTTTGTGATAAATGAACTCGAAAATTTCATTTTCTGAAAATGAAGTAGAAAATATCTTGTTTAAAGTCGCAAGAAATATGACGAGTGCAAGAATAAGAAATGAATACTATTCTATAGAGATACATATCTCCTTATCTCACTCTCTCTCTCTCTCTCTCGCTCCCTCTCTCTACATATCCATCTATCTATCTATTTATCTATTTATCTATCTATCTATCTATCTATCTATCTATCTATCTATCTATTCACCTATCTATCTATCTGTCTTATATCTATCTTTCTTTCTTTCTCGTTGCCTCTCTATGCCATGGGATATCTTCAAGCATGCTGGTCCGCTGCGGTTGCATTTCTCGGCTCGATCCCGCACTCACTCTGAGTATCATGCAAGTCAAAACAGGCGCTTGAATAATGATGTCCGCGCTGTGAAGAACTCCTCAGTCAACCTCGGCTAGAAATTTTATCCTGACAACGCCGTCGCTCGCAAGCTTTCGCCGGTCAGATATCGGCGATAAATCATAACGTACTCGAAGAAATTGAAAAAAAAAGAAAAGAAAAGAAGAAGACTAAATAAAAATGAAATGAAATTGTCAGGCGGAGTCATTGGGGGCCTGGGGCAAATAATATGTTTCAGCTAATATATATATATATATATATATATATATATATATATATATATATATATATATATATCGTGCAGATGCCCTAGATTAAATGACAATGCAAAGCACTGCACGCCAAATTTTACACCATCTACACACATGACACATGATACTCGTACAAGCAAACAAACATACGAACGATACACGTAAAGCACATGTGCTTGGAAGATATCATTCAAATACCCACTTAAGGGTTTATAGGTACTTTGATTTGCTACACTGTATTTGTATCAAGTATTCCCACGGTGTTGAGAATCGCAACCAGATTGACACTTTGTTTTTGATAAAAATCCGCGTTTATATTTAAATGGATCATTAATACCTCGTCTTTGCTTTTCTTCCGTTTCTCAACCCCTCTACTTGATTAAGGCATCGGAGTGAAATATCTTGTTTCACATTTCCATTGCGTACTAGTAGTAACTCGAATATACCACAGATGATAATAGTCTTCAAGGTGCCCTTGCTTTTATACACGATAAGAATCGGTGATTATTTCAAAAAGATCACTGTCGAATTTCGAATAATTTAGATATACATACTGTATCTAAAGTATTTCTACCGTGTTTTAATGAGCATACAAAAAGATGAATAATCTCCATCAAATGACTTTAAAAGATAGCAGTCTATTACCCCCCCCCCCCCCTTCACAAATCGTATCAAGTAATTGGGAAAAACAGGGAATTAAATGGCAGCTTTGCAATTATTCTTGCCCGGATTATCTTTTCTTTCATTTTTGGATCAACACATCACACTGATTCCTCCTCCACCCTCTCCCTCAGCTCCCAATCTTCTCAAGCCCTGGCTATGCCCCTACTTCCGAGAGGGAAACGATCATTGGCGATGTCAAGGAGTTTCTTCAAATTGGGAACAGAGAGAGAAAAAAAATCAGGAATATATATCGTGTAATCTATCTCCGCTGTACAAATGTTATGAGGGATGGACGGCAGTGTAAGAGGGTGCTAGGTAAAATGTTTGTGTCTCGCTCGCTCGTTAGCGAGTCGAGAACGGCGGCGTAAAACGAGGCTGCGCGTTGAATCCATACATAGCCATTTCTCGTTGAGAGGGTTTATTGTTACACGGATTGGGTTTGGGCGATCCGAAATTCACACCTCTCTCCTTCTCTCCATCTCTCCCCCTCTCTCTCCCCCTTTTCTTTTCACTCCCTTAGCCCGGCACTCATTTTTTTTTCTCCTTCTTTCACTTTAATTAAAAGCGAATACGAATACCGGGCAAGTTCACGTTAAGTGTTCGCATATTTCCGTCTTGTAGCTGAATAATTCGTTTTGTCGTGTGTGACGGGAAATGTATGCATTATTATCTTCTTCTCCTTCTTTTTCCAGGCATAGTAAAGGGGGGGGGGGGGTCGTATGCTGATTTAGTGACGAGGAAAGTAAAAAAAAAAAATCATCTTTCAAATATGACAGATAGTGGTCAAGTGAGCGAACGACATGGCAGCAGTATCCCTCGTGTTTCTCAGAACTTTTATGCTTATCAGATTGTTTCTATAAAAGAGTTCAAGTTGGTCGTCGATTGTCGAACAGAACAAAATAAATAAGAAACATCTAACATGTTAGGAGGGAAGTAGGAATACACAGTGTGCAAGCACTGTGTGCTTGTGTGCGTGTGTGTGTGTGCGCGTTTGTGTTTGTATGTTTGTGGCGCTTTTGTATAGTGTGTACAGAATGCACACGACGGTCAACAAGCTTACCTCTGCACTGTGCGACGCCAGTCAGTTTCTCGTGGAGCAATATATTCCTTTTATATCCGGATCGGCCTTCTGGCAGATCTTATCCACGTGACTATTTGATGAATAGTTTCATTACCTCCAGGCAACCATAATTTGGTCACATGATATTCAGCGAAAACAGAGATGGTTCAGATTCCAGGAAATATGAGCATTTTTTCTTCTTCTTCTTCAAAGCGTTTGTTTGAAATTTGAGCTTGGGATCGGTGGAGACCATTAGAAAATGTACGCACTATCATACACACACACAGCGCGAGGCGCACACGCGTTCAAGAAAACACCGGTCGTAATGTCCGTAGCATCTTAATTCTACTCCTCCTCAAACCGTGAGCTATCCGCGCTTTGTATCATCATCCCAAATACAAGAAGATACCGGTCTATCCTTGTCGAAACCTCCCGAGAAGCAGTGGCTGTCGCATCACCATCATCTGCTATCTCGGGGAAAATAGAGATCTCCTCCGAAAGAAAGAAAAAAAAAACTTGCCCCTGAGCCAGCCAGCAGCAGTATCTTCTCTGGCAGGCCCAAACTCCAAAATGAAGCCTCAGCGAGGTTGGATCAGACCTTAATACAACAGAATCGAGAGTGTCTGTTTATTTGCCTGTTTGTTGTTTTAGTTATTATATGAGAGCGTCAGGGGGTAACTCCTTCGCTCCTCTTTTCATAAGCCGCGATATGTGTGTGCCCGTGCGTACTGTATGAAGATATAAAATAGAAGACGAAAAAAATGTACAAATAGAGTTATGTTAGCTTTAGCTGGCGAGTCATCCGTTTTTCCAGCGCCGAAGCCGTATAAATCACAACGCTAAATATTTTCTCTGCAAATACACGGAGGTACACCTCGACCAGTACAGCAGCACACCACGTCCCCCCACTCCAGTGTTGAAACAAAACAACCAGCCGCTTGCACGGAGGGCCCTGCGCTAATAATACCCACTCTCCTCAACTCGAGCGTCAAATATTAGGTCAACTAATATTATTATTATCATTTCATTCGGCGGGAGGTGTACATAGGTGTCGGTCGGCCTGACAACGTGTATATTGGTTATCATCTGTATTTTCTTTGACACCACCGCACCGTTTTGATTCTCGCGGTCCGTGCAACGCACTCCGATGACGAAGAGCCTCCCTAATGCCGTCTAGATGTAGACGAAGCTGTGTGGAGAGCCTGTTTTCCAGCTTGCCAGGGGTGAGATGAAGGCAAGGGGTTACGAAGGAAAGGCACTGAGGAAACATTGGATGATGACTTAACCCCTCGCGTCCTTTTCGAATCAACGCCAGCATCATCCCCCCCCCCTCCCTCCTCCTCCTCCTTCTTCACCTTATTTCATCTCCTTGGTCGGGATTTCTTGCCAATAATCGAAAGTTGCTCGTGGAGATTTGCTTAGCAACAAATTCAAACAGCTACAGGTCAACAAGGGGACATCTGAGGATGAAAGGATCAATGTTTGATGCACTAATGATTACTCATCATGGGGCATTATCTCGGAAGCTGGCCTGTTTACGCGTACACAAGGCAGACGGACTCTTGGAAATAATCTCACATGAGTTAGAGCATAGTAACACATGCAATTCGTAAAGGTTGTTATGGCGTGTATAAATTAAATCAGCGTATATAACAAGCAGACATAATATGTATATTAGTAGGTATATATATTCTAAGAGAGACAGGTATATACATTTTCATACGATATCAACATATATTTAAAATCAGAAAACTTTATATGTGTTTGAGTTTATGAATATTATGATATTTAACCCTTTCTGTCCCATTCATGCCATTGGCAATATGTTTATGTATGATATGTCCTACAGAGAGAGGCATATACAGTACATTATCCTATACATTATCATAATTATACATCATTGTGTATGCAATTATGTAGGTTTGTTTACACTATACATATTCATTATGACGCGAGATCAGGAGGGGAGAGAGGATCGTCCCTGATGTTCTCCTGGATGTTCGGGAAGGTTTCAAGACAGATATTATGAGACTACGAGATGACTTAATCCTATTGTGACGACTTCAGACACTTGGCAACATGTAGGTCTATTAACACCCCTGTCTATCCATTCGTATGCCGCGTTGTGTCGTCTTGAAACCGTTTGCCGACTGTTGGTATAATCACCTGGGGCTATAACCACAAATGGTCGGTATAGATCATTTCTCGCTCTTCAGTAGTAGGCCTATAAGTTAGGAGAATGGACCATCTTAAACCTGAGAACACAAAGAAGACAAAACAAAAGGTCGTAGTAAGCAACAAGACAAAACGTTTAAAAGGAAGTATCGTCGTTTCTCTGTCTTATTAGAATACACTCAATACGGTTACATGGAACAGATCGTACTTTTTGGATATTTCAACCACGTGACCTCATCGGGACAACGTTGCGTGAAGATAAGTTATTTTTAGCAATACCAAATAAAGTTTCAGTAATTCCATCTGTTGTCACTGCAGTTAGTGGCATTGTGTTGTGGTCGTTCATCTAGTCAGGGGTGTAAAATGTACCATCCAGTTAACTATCTCGAATAGTCCAGGTATGTTTATTCTTCCAGACATCTATCAATTACCCTACCACTAAACCACTAAACATGACAAGGATTAAAAATTTCTGTCATGTGACATTATTCTAAGGGAAAAAAATTCGAACAACAGTAAATGACTGATGGCGTATGAACAATGATACGTGTCATAATGGCAATGCGAATAGTAATAATACTAGTAACAGTGATAATAGGCATAATGATGATGATGGTGATAATAATGATAATAATAATGATGGTAATAATAATTATAATAATAAAAATAACAATAATAATTATGATAACAATAATAATAATAATAATAATAATAATAATAATGATGATAATAATAATAATAATAATAATAATAATAGCAATAATAATTTATTACAATCAATGTTCATGATATAATAAAAAACAAAGAGAAGGAGAAGAATAAGAAGAATGATAACAATAAGATCATAACTGGATGATAAGATAATTATCACAAGCACAAGGCGGTATATTTTTGGGGGGGATTATATCTTTGTTTGACATGGAAGATATCATTTGAGCTGGCCTCAAAAAACAAAACAAACCTTCCATGGGACTCACGAATCGTTGCTTTTAAGTGTTATGGGGAGGGGTCTCTTTCTTTTCATTCATTCACTCAAGTATTTGATGCCAACTGAATGCTATTGCTGACCCTTCTGACTATCGAACTGTGGGTCGGCTTACTATTTCTGCCTGCCCAACTCAACACATCTCAAACAGCCACAATATGTACCATGTCTCCCCCTTCCATCCCCATACCCCTCCCCAACCCTTGCCCCCCCCCCCCCCCCTAACTGGATCAGAGGGGTTTCACAAGCACGTAAAAGCGTGTTGGTAATCACGTTTCGGAAAGACGTTTCTAAACGTGGTTACACTTACAGTGTACGAACGGTTCAGACACGGAAAGAGTCCTTTCACCTACTGCTAATAGAAAACAGCAATTTAACAAAAAATGCAGTGATGCGTGTTATGCGCTAGTAAGTAACTATAAATTGTACAAGCAGTTCCGGCGGAAGTGATTACAATGTCAAGCCGCGTTTCACCTCCTCAGGCAGACAGTTCAGACTCCCATCGAGCAAAGCCAGACTGTAAAACACATCCGGCCACGATTAGATTGGTAAGGCGTGATTACAGAAACGTGCTTTAGGAGCAACGAGATTCCAGTTTGCTTTTAGAATCTCCACGAAGAACTCGATTAGCATGAGTATTATTTTCTAAGCAAAGAATTATTTTTCAATGTGAAAGGATATTTGCCTTTCCTTCACAGACTGAATGTCCCCCTCCCCTTTGGACCGTCTTTCAGCTGAACCAGTTAGTTTCCACCGGTCTCGATTACTCCTAATGATTGAGAATCCGAAATCTCTTTCAGATATCTCGCGCAGGCGGACCGTAACGGACACACCGTATCCAGAATGGCATTGTTTAACGTTCGTTCCAATAATATTTATTAACGTTTACCTCCGCGCGAGCGGAGCGCTGCAAACCATTGGGTGATAAATGACGGAATGGTCAAAACGATTTCATCTCGGCCCCTGTACTCTCTGTCACGCGATGCAAGACGAAGGAGATAAACAATATTGGAATTGAGTGAGGGTTCATCATCACGTCCCTATGTGTTCATTTGTGCTCTTATTTTGGGAGGATTGCAAGTTGACCTGAAGGTTTACTCCTATCTAATCTTTAAAAAAAAATCATTTCGGCGACTTACATGACCCAGTAGAGATGAAAGTTGTGGATGATGCCTGCGTGTCCACTGTGTGTGTTTGGTTAAAAGAGGGCCATGCATGTAGTTAATTGCCAGAATTTATTTAGTTTGTTTCAAAGGCAGAGAGGTCATGTCGTGGACTCTTGGAGATCGCATGGTACCTAACCTCTGTTTTGTTTCATTCTTATTATTCAACCCGAAACTTTGCAGACGAGTGCCAAGAAATACAGTCGACATCAACACGAACGCATCGCATCATGGGGATATTAATTTCATGTCGCGTAAAATTTCAGCCTTGGCAGCACCATCTCTTATGTTCCAGACATGTCAGCTTTCCTGAGGGGAAGATTTTGATCGTCGAACCAACCGATCCTTGAAACACCAATCCCCACGCCTTATTGTTGTTTCTATCTGGATACCATATCCGATTAGCCACATCATTATGCGGAAGAGTGTTCATTGTTTGATACACGACAAGTGCGTTGCCAATTTGCGTGCTGCGCAAACACACATAGTCATAATGATAATGCAGCATCATTCGGATTCGCTATTCAAAAAGTATTTTTGGCTCTTATATCGCTCTCTTTTATAACATATTATTGAACTCTTCGCTCTCTTCTATACTAAACACACTAAACATGTTCACTGAAAGATACGCAAACTCTGTTGTAGTCACTTGTGTGTCAATCAAATCAACTCAAGTCCTGTTATACAGTAACCAATCAAAGTGCTGTATTCTTGCTCAAGGCGACCAAAGGGATATACGTTTTTACTTCACATCTGGATATAGGGACAACATTTAAAGAACACGAGCCGTTGTATGATGATATACTCTTACAGTACGAAGTTGTGCCGAGTTCTTTTCTCACGCTGTTTTGGAATTCGAAAAAAAAAAGGTTCGGTGTAATAATGTCAGAGGTAAAAATGTCAGAGGTAAATATGTCAGAGGTAAAAATGTCAGAGGTAACAATGTCAGAAGTAAAAATGTCAGAGGTAAAAATGCCAGAAGTAAAAATGTCAGAAATAAAAATGTCAGAAGTAAAAACGTCAGAGGTAAAATGTCAGAGGTAAAAATGTCAGAGGTAAAAATGTCAGAAGTAAAAATGTCAGAGGTGAAGATGTCAGAGATAAGAATATCAAAGGTAAGAATGTCAAAGGTAAAAATGTCAGAGGTAAAATGTCAGAAGGAATGACAGAGATTATGTCAGTCGTAAAAATGTCAGAGTTAATTATGTCATAGGTAAAAATGTCAGAGGTAAAAATGTCAGAGATAAAAATGTCAGAGGTAAAAATGTCAAAGGTAAAAATGTCAGAGGTAAAAATGTCAGAGGTAAAAATGTCACAGTTAATTATGTCAGAGGTAAAAATGTGACGAGGTACAAAATAATAACCTCGCCAGAGCAAACTGTATTTATCGAATTATCAAATTCAAATTGATTTGATTTTAAGAATATTTAGGGAATTATGTTTTTAAAAAATTAGAGCACTCTCAATATTCTGAGTTTGTCTCCAGCTAACAGCTAAGAGCCTAGCAGGCCTATGGGAAATTATTATCATTATTATCATTTCTATCATTATTATTATAAAGGGGTTCCAACAATGCCGCAAACCCCTTAAACAGTATAATCCTACGTTGTTACGCCCAATGAAATTATCACACACACACACACACACACACACACACACACACACACACGAACCCACTTTTGGTATTAACGTATACTTCTACACAGATATACATACTCTTACATACACACTCTGACACAAACGAATTCTGCTTACGTCCAGGCTAGTATATAATCATTATTGTTCAATTTTTTTAACTGTTTCGTGTGAAGAAGTGAATAAGGCATTGTCTAAGCAAACCGCCAATTTTCCCTTGTGTGTGTGATAACTTCCTTGGGCGTAACAGCGTAGATTTATACTGTTTAAGGGTTTGTGGTATTGTTGGAACCCCCTTATGATAATAATAATAATAATGATAATGATAATAATAATAATAATACATTGTAATGATAATTTCCCATAGGCCTAATAGACTCTTAGCTGATTTAATATTCCCCTGAACAGACAGATTACGCCATCGCACTGGAAACAAACTCAGAATACTGAGAGTGCTCTAATTTTTAAAAACATAATTCCCTAAATATTCTTAAAATCAAATCAGTTTGGATTTGATAATTCGATAAATACAGTTTGCTCTGGCTAGGTTATTATTTCATACCTCTTCACATTTTTACCTCTGACATAATTAAAGGACAAGTCCACCCTCATATACATAAGGATTGAGAGAATGCAGCAATATTAGTGAAACACATCAGTGAAAGTTTGAGGAAAATCGGACAATCCGTTCAAAAGTTACGAATATTTGAAGTATCTGCGCAGTCATTGCTGGATGAGAAGACTACTACAGTGCATGATGTCACATGCGTTTGACAATATCAGGAAAATAAAAAGAGAGTTTCACAAAACTTTACTTTACTTTTTGAATAAAGTGCACATTTCTTCGACTTGTCACTGACGAATGTTGAGGGTAATATTATCCCCCTGCCTTCTGAAAGAGAAAGTCGAGTGTTCGTTTGTTATGCGAGAAAAATGGAAATATGTTGAATTTTCTTTATTCTTTCTTTATATCGTTGTACACATGTGACATCACAAGCTATCGTATACTTTTCATCCAGCCGTGACTAAGCAGAAACTTCAGAAATTCATAACTTTTGAACGGATTGTCCGATTTTCCTCAAACTCTCACTGATGTGTTCTACTAATATTGCTGCATTCACTCAACCTACATGTCTATGAAGGTGAACTTGTCCTTTAACTGTGACATTTTCACCTCTGATATAATCTCTGTCATTACTTCTGACATTTTTACCTCTGACATTTTTACCTCTGACATTTTTACCATTGACATTTTACCGCTGACATAATTAACTCTGACATTTTTTACGTCTGACATAATCTCTGTCATTACTTCAGACACTTTTACCTATGACATTTTACCTCTGACATTTTTACCTCTGACATTTTTTACCTCTGACATTTTTACTTCTGACATTTTTACCTCTGACATTTTTACCTCTGCCATTTTTACCTGGCACCGAAAAGAAGGCCTGATATTTAGTGGCGAAACACAGATGGTTGCAACAATCGTCATAATTATGTTTAAACAAACATTTCAGCAATCACTGTTACCATGGTGACATCTTTTCCTCCTTCATTCTTCTACTTCTCTTCTCTCTCCTTCTCCTACTCCTTCATCCCGGACCGGTGTCCCAACCATGAATAAGAGTATATTTATCGTTATTGATCAAACGATGAACCCAATTAAGTGTAGAGTGATAATTGATGCACGAACGTGAGTAAACTTGTAAATGATAGTAATAGTAATAATAATAATAATAATAATAATGATAATAATAATAATAGTAATGATGAAAATAGTAATAATAATAATGATAATAATAATAATGATAATAATAATAATAATAGTAATGATGAAAATAGTAATAATAATAATGATAATAATGAAAATAATAAAAATAACAATAATGATGATTATAATAAAAATTTATTAAATTTTTTCAACATTTCAACTCAATCTCAGCACTATTGTTTTCTGCTGCTATCATATTTGGTTCATCGTTACCGCTTTCACTGTAAAATGGACCTTTAGACACGATCACCTGCCTATAATTTGTTAACGTCACTTCCTGCCGAATGCAAGACCCTCTTATGTTTCAATAACAATTATTTCTCCATCAATACTGCAGTAACCCGCCGATTTGAGCGCACGCATTCCACGCTGGTAATTAAATCTGCATTTGGTAAACAAAATTGATTTTACGCCCACATGGCTGCTAGCCAATAGCACAAAATTATTAGAATTCAGTCTGAATGGTGTCATCACACAATATTTGCAGGGCCCTTGGTAGGACCTCCCCCTGCCCCCCCCCCCCCCCCCTCCCCCCTCGGCTACTCGGGAGACGATTCTATAGGTAGGCTGACAGGGCTAATTGTAGTCCGTTTCCGAACTTTGTCGTGTAATTGGATGTTTTGCCAAATGGAAGCTCATCAAGAACACTCCTCGTTACATTCTGCTCTTTTTTCCCCTACCTTTATTTTCTATTTGACGGTACCATTGGATTAACTTTACCAGAGTCGCACCGGCAACTGTAACCGGCCGAAATCATTGTCCAGTCTGACAAGATTTCAACGAAAACAGAAGGGGATGTGCAAGAGGTCTTAATTTCAACAATGACAGGGAGACAAAGAGCGATGAATTGGGGAAACCCGTCAAGGGGGAAAAACCTGCCCGCCAATATCTCGATGGTCCTGTCGTCTGCTTGTCACACAAGGACACGTCTGACGAGACGCGCGGTACACGATTGAAGTCAGTTTGGCATTAAATAGCAGAGGCATTCTTCTCTCACCCAACCCATTCATATCCTTTACGACAAATTGAAGACGCTAGAATGTGACTGACCGCTGTTTATTAGTGGGTGCTATTAAATTCTCGATTATGTTCTGTTTGTAAACAGCCCGACAAAGCCGACGTTGAAATGGTCAGTTATTTTGTAAACTCCTTCATCAGCATTCTTGCGCCCGCACCGGTTATGTTGCTCGACAGATTTCATTCATGTCCTTCTAGAAGAATAGGCAAAGTTGGTCCGACCCTAGAACGGAATCAACGACGTGATGCAATGTCCTAGCGCCGAACGGATATCAGTTTTTGTTAGCTCTTTCGTTCTATCATTTGGTATCGTTCCGTCCTTTGGTATCGTTTGGTACCGTTTGCTTTTTACTCTCACAATAATGTTCGTTCTGTTGAGAATATTCTCAGAATGTATGGTTCCTTGGAATACATAAATCAAAGTACATACTACATGATCATGTTTGTCTATTCACTGACCGGTATGTGACTAATAATCGCGAATGAAAAGCTCGAGTTATCAGAAAGCAACCAACAAACGTAAAAACATCACAAAAGTACACTGTGTGTGAAAGACCCTGGTTTCAACTATCTGTTTTACCATTCACTTTCAATTTTGATTTCAAACAAATTACTGAGAAATGTTTACTTCCATTTTACACAAATAAGACTATATGTGTTATATGAATATGCATTGTGTTTGTACATGTTGAACAGAACCCTATGTAAGACTTCTTTCTTTCCGGTAAATGGATTTACTATTTGTACATATAACGGATATGAATAGATACGTTAAAAAAAAGATCATTCATTCATTCATTCATTCATTTTGTGTTCATTTTGCTCAACCTCTCCAATAATGCTGAGAAACATTGAACGAACACAGTGGCCAATGTATGGACGAAAAAAACAAAACACCAAACAAACAAACAAACAAACAAATAGAGCAGATGGGAAGAAGGGAGAAAGATTGACCATAGCTCTTGTCCTCACCGCCCAGCGGTTCCGATTCATGGACGGATAGAAATCGGACGAAGTCGCACAAGATCTCCGGGTGCGAGCCTTCAGGGTGAAAGCAAAGCAGTATAAGATGCTCTATTTGACTCGTTAATTGATTTCTTATTTGGGCGGTACTCCAAACCCGTTATAGACCTAATGACTTTTTTTCTTCGCACCAGGAAGAATGAATGGAGGGGAAGGAGGAGAAACCGACAAGTTCCCCTGCACACGTCAGGCCCTTTTGTGGCATGAAAGGGTATCGCTAACATCAGACCTGTTTACAAATATGCACAATCGAATAGTCAGTGCCTAGAGCCTTTGTATTACTATTCATTTCGTTGGACAAAAGGGGATGCCGATTTTAAAAAAAAAAGACGAGAAAATCGGGATGTTGCTGATTTAAACAGTGTGCACTCTAACATGTGGATGTGTCTGGCTGAAAATACTGTTTGGAATATGCATTTTTTTAAAGTCTGTCTTGTTTTATGTGTTTCATTCTCATTGAATCATAAGAAAACATTACAAAAAATCCTAATAGGGCCCTTTAAGATCGTGAGAAAATTTACCACAAAATCAAACATGATAATGGGTCATTGTCTATAAGCCCTCAACAAAATAAGAAAGTTAAAAGGAAAAACCATCAAAGTCCAACAGCATGTTGCGAGGAAACGAAGTTCCATTGAATGAAATAATCCTTGTTATACAATGGACCTGAAAGTTCAACACACACGCCTACAGACGTGCACACACAGCAGCATAAGCTCATGCACATGCATACTCAGCGAACATTAAATATAAATATCAAATAACACACAACATTATGCACAAGACAAGATCACACTAGGCTGTTCTCTTACTCCTTTAGAAGCTGAAATCCAATCTCATTAATACCATTATTATCATTTTTTTAACTCAGTCTAGGTATAAGTGGTAACATAAAATCTACTAATACGAGAACAATAGAAAGGTTCGTGGCTGGAAAGTTAAGTTAGCATGTTATCGCTGAACGTGTTGGCCCACTGATTGTGCAATGAAGAGGTCAAATCCCACAAAGGACAAGACGGCAGTAGATATGAGAAGACGCAAACTGACATTTCGGTTTAACAGACCACAGAAGAAAGTGTACCGTGACCTGATTGACTCACGTGTCCTTTTTAAGACTATCCCAGTTGCATTCCTTGGTTTTAAAGTCGTTTATAACTGCTCAATGTTACGTCATAGCATACGTGTTGGAAACTGAAACAAAGCGCCAATTGGTGCACTGTTAAAGCCCCTGCCTTCGAATCCGTGAGAATTCTATAATTATCCAGAATATTGATGAATATTAGATTGTAAGTGAAGACGATACGGTTTTGTTATCTTATCTCGTTCGAACAGACCGTAGTTTCGTATTAGGCGCGGCCTGCGTGAAAAGAGTAGAACATAATGGTTACACTTGCCATTACTGTGCAATTAAGAAATTGAGACTCGGTTTTAGGCTAAATACTCATTCCCGTGGTTAACAGCGTTTTATAGGTTTAATTACTGTCACTTTCAAAATTATCAATGGTGTTCAGACCGCAACATGGCAGACAGAAATACTTTTATTAAAAATGATTGCGTACTCTGGGGTGGTTTGTTATTCTTCCCTTTTTTTAACACGTGACGTCAACTTCTAATACGTAACACGTGACGTCAACTTCTAATACGTAACACGTAGACAATTTATCAAATTGTCTTAGCTACTCGATTACTTTATTTAAAGACGTTTCGATGATGGTTTTAATGGAAGCTCATTGAAGAACTAAAATGTTTCGAGAAGTTAACATTTCACAGCTTTAGTTTTAAAGAAAGTAATAACACGAATGATTTGTCACTTACATTCATCATCCCTGCTACTGTGTGGAACAGTCATTTTCAATACGTCAATATGTTTAATGTATAAATATTTGTCACAACTCATCAAGAGGGCTGTGGAGGGTATCAACCAATGCTGCCCGAGCTCTGATCCCCTGCAACCCGGCATGTAAGACATGGCCGAGGTGACTAATCACGCAACATCGCAAGCCTGGTGATCGCGAGCGATGATGATCACGCCACACCACACGGGCTGCAAACGATTCTGTTCTTCCACAAAAGGCGAAAATGATCTGTTGAACATTAACATTTTTCTGGGCCTTGATTGAAGGATTACCGAAGGCCACTGCCGGGAGCGTTCAGGTACAGCAGACGATCTGACAGTGGCGGAAATTCGGAAAGCACGCATGCTTCTTTCGCTTGCAATATCGACGTTGTTTGGTAGTTGAATTTTTGCATTGTTGTTGTTGTTTGTTCGTTTGTTATAATAGTTGTTGGGGTTTTTTTTCTTCTATCGAGTAACGTGTTCGTAGTGGAGTTTGGCAGACAATGAATGAACGAAGGTGTTGAGTTACATCAGTGAATGGTTCAGCCATAACTTCCTGTACTGCTCAAAAAAAAAGGTGACCTTCCTTTGACACAGGTCATGATCTAGCGAACAATTCTATCACACCATGCCTTTGCGGATTGAACATACGATAACTCAACATGGTAACATAATGATTAATATCGATCTTTGATCTATAAATTCATCTTAAGTATATTTTCGATATCATTTGAAAGTGATAAAAGCAATGACAATAACACAATATGCAGAGTAATCATTTAATGTTTTCATCTTACTAAGGCTGAGATTTCCCGAAGTCTGAGGTAAAAGGAAATATATCTAAATGTTACTTTTCATCTACTTCAGTCACGGAGCATATATATATTTAAACAATTCATTACCCTGGCTGATAATGCTTTATCATGCCTTGAGTAAAATGCTGCGTATATTTGTGCTTGTGGATGTCGATCGATGATTCCATGAAATATCGGTTCTCGACACAAGTTCCGAGGATCGCATAACGTCAATCATAATCATACTGCCCCCAACGAGTAGTTCTTTGCTTTCAAGGGAAATGCTGCAAGGAAATGCAAAGGCCAAGATCTGTCTACGTCATGGCGGTAAGAGGCGACCCACACGCAACCTCAATATGACGTCACGAAACTGTGCAAACTCAAGTGTCGATGGTGTCTCATGGAATTCCCAAATCATTCTCACTACAGACATGGAGCGGAAACATTCCATTTCTCGGCACAGAGTTACTTTTCTCTCTGACGTTGCTTATAGTTTGTACAGACCCACGTAAAATTTTGCAGGACTTTTTTCAGGTCTTTTTCCTTGATGAATTATGATGAGTCACTGGATATTTTGTTTAATCTATGGGCTTTATTTTATTCCTTTTTAGGGGACGTCATGAAAACTAGATCCACAATATACGGATTCTGCTGGTTCGAGGCAGGACCTGCTTTCACTTCTTGAAATAGACTGTTGTCTCTACAATGTATGAAAACGAGCTGCTGCTGAATAATCGTGTTCTTATCCATAAAATTTTAAAAGTTCGTGAACATTTTTGTAGTTCGTCTGACCTCAAAGATGTGCTATAGCAAGGTGTGAAGACTGCAAAAATATCTGTCAAAGTTTGAGTCGGAAATTGATACCCCACCAATGAATCAAATGAGTAAATACAAAGATTTATTTGGTCAAGCTACCTACTAAGTAATAAATATTGTCATACTTCAGCTCAGACAGATTGTGAAATATTGTTAATGTTTTAGAAAAGAAGACAATTACTTTTTTCAGTAATCGACGAAAAGAAAATGATCAATGAGATACTACTGGTATCGTATTCTAGGAAATGACGTGAAATGACAAGATATGACATATGATATGATATGATATGATATGATATATGATAATGATATAATAAATATATGATATGATATACGATATCAATATCATATCATATCATACAATACAATATGATACTATCATATTACACCAAGTCATATCATATTTTATGAAGTTATAACATTTTATGATTAATTTTGATTTGATTTGATTTGACTTGATGCGATTCGATTTGATGTGATATTGCCGTTTCACCAGCAGGTTGAATGAAATAAGTGCATGTACTTGCAGACATCACCAGACTCTGAAAGTCATTTGAGGCGGCTTGAAAGGTATCAGAAGGCCAGGATTAGACAAGAACTTGGTGGCGCCTCCCCGGGACGCACAGTCACGGCTGCACGACGCAACACGCCATCGGCGCGGCGACACCAAGTAAGAGGATCATGAAAGGGGCGTTACAGATTTATGAAGATTCATTCAGAAACTGTGGCTCAAACAAACGTGTGGGTGTGTGTGTGCGCGCGCGCGCGTGTCAGTGTGTCTTTGACAGTCTTGGTTTGGTCAACACATTGTCATCAATCTGGAGCAATAAATTCATCAGTACGTACGATGCTGGTATATCCAATACTTGATGCTACTGTCAGAATACCGTCACGCAGTTCATCCTGATCCCCCTCCCACCTAAAACGATGTCTTTTGATACCTTTAACAGATTCAAGACAGGTAAACTTAGAGAGATAGCTTTCTTCCTCTCCTTTTTTCCGATTTTCCTTTTTGGTTACTTTTTCTTTGCCTGTTTATGCCGAGTTCAAATAAGAAAACGATCACTTTTTTTGCTTGCTGGCTGGTTCTTACCATGTATATCAAACGACTTAGAATACCTCTTTGTAATCCCCTAACAGTTGATTCTGATAATGACCACAAAGTTGAGTTTGATCTACAGAGAAGACATTTCTGGTGTGCAAATGCTTAGATCCTTTCACCGCTGCTGATGAACAATAATAAAAAAAAAAACATGTACACAAAACATCAATAGCTTTCCCGGCCTCTACCATTCTAAGCCACTGTTGGATTTCCATTGTTTCAGCGAAGGTGCGAGAGCTATGTTAGGCAAACAGTGAATGTAACGTGGTTACCAGGAAAACGAAACTGGTTGAGCATTATCCATTATCATGATTATCGTCAATGTCATCACCTTCGACCCCATTGTGTTGTTTGTTTTAGGGCGGTCTTTCAATTATCAGCAGCAGACTGTTGTTGATGTTGTCATTCTTGTTTTTCATATCGTTGTTGTTGTTTTGTATACACAATTGTCGTTGTTGATGTTGTTGTTTTCATAGGGGTTATTTGATTGTAAACTGTGACGGAAGGAGGAAGGCGTGAGCGCCAAATAGGAGAGCATTCAACTGATGGCTATCGCCTGCCCGAATTAGTGACATAGGAAGTCGCACAGCGTGGGAAGGAAACGAAGGCCCGTTCCGATCACAAGAGTTTGTCATGCTATAACTTTTAGGGACTTTTTTAAAACTTGTTATTGTTGTTTTATTATTCTCCATAATGCCATGATGATGTGCTTATTTCCAGATTCTGGCTTCTCTGCGTGGACGTCGAGGCTCATATAGAGCCGCCTGACATTGGCGCTGGCTAATTAAACAACAGAGCAAATCGTTTCCCGCTTTCTGCGTTGGCGTTACTGTTTTGCGTCGAGTCGTTATCAACTCCAAAGACCTTGGTGTACTAGTAGTGTTCATGCTTGTTGATCCTCATGTGAGGTCATTGAACACCCGAAAGTTAATGGACCACAGGTGGCAAACTATTCATGCTTTAAAGAGAGACATAAAAATGGCTAATACATGGTTAGAAGAAAAAAAAAAAGGTCTCGATTGATCGAGTACTCCACTGCAAACAATGACGTAAGTCCATGGACAGACATTATAGTATCTCCAAAAAAAAAAAAAAAGAAAGGAAAGAATTTTTAAAGCAATTCAGTCACGCAAGACTCTGCTCTTCAGAGAAACAATAATGGATGTTCTATTCTAAGGTCTTTGTTGGGCTCAACACCTAGTACGGACTATATCTCGGAATGGCGAGCATGACTGGCGTAAAGTACTACACAACAGGATCTTTTGAGGAGATAAAGTTGTCATTTCCGAGTTGTCCAATCCGTCGACACACTATTATACAGTATATGATAAGATAATGATCCCGTTGAACTTGGTGATACTTTATAGTTTAACTACACCTAACTGATGATAAATTTCCATATCATCCTGTCTGAAAAGAGGTTGCGTTAAGATCTCCAGGAAAACCTAGAGGGAAGATCCCCTTCGTTTTCAAGTAAACTTTGATTAGGGGAGTAAAGTTAAAGGGATCGTACAGTTTTGGTTGAGACCTAATTTCAGGTTTCTAACATTTTCTGGTGAGATAATGAGAAACCTCTTATGAAATATGAAAGAGCATGTAATTCTATGATGAATTCAACGTTTATTTGATGAAAATTGGTTTTGAAATGGCTGAGATATCCAAAACAGAGCGATTCTAATAAAGTGTGGGACCCACATTCTATTACGATCCCTTTGTTTTACTTTGTTTTTGGATCTTTCAGTCATTCCAAACCAGATTTTCATCAAATACTCTTTGAATTCCTCTTAAAAGGGTATGCTCTGTACTATTTCATAAGTGTTTCTTGGTATCTCGCAAAAACTTAAAAGCCTTATTCTCATCTCCACAGTACTGTACTATCCCTTTAAACACATGGAACCAAAATCACTTTATTATAAAACAGAAACAGCACTTGAGGACTGGAAAACGTTTTAGGAAAAGTGTGATATTGGTTACGAACACATATGAAAGTAAGACAAGCCGATGACATCATGGCCTCAAAACATTTCCTATGTGGTTTTCAATGGTTGTTTGGAGTCAATAGTATTTAGGAATTGTAAACAGTGTTGTCGAACGAAGCGGGAGTTAAAAGTCTAAATTTAATGTGCAGAGAAACAATTAAACAAGCAATTAGACAAAAAGAACAAAGAAAAATCAACAAGAGAGTTAAAAGAGAGGATGAAATAAAGGAAAAGTGTGTGAATACATGTTTGTGTGTGTGTGTATCTAACGTATATGAACAAGAACGTGAGTTTAACACCACTAAATAGTATTTACCATTTGCAGATGAAAAAAAAAAAAAAACCAACAGGTTTAGTGCTTCAAAATAGTTCTAAAATGTAAGTTACGGATAGAAACAAGGAATGTTAAAGGGATGGTACAGTATTGGTTGAGGTGAGAATTGGGCTTTTAACTTTTTGTGAGATACCAAGAAAACATTTATGAAATAGTACAGAGCATACCATTTTAAGAGGAATTCACAAGTTTATTTGATGAAAATCGGGTTTGGCATGACTGAAACATCCAAAAACAAAGAAAAACAAAGCGATCGTAAAAAAGTGTGGGTCCCACACTTATTAGAATCACTCTGTTTTGGGTATCTCAGCCATTTTAAAACCAATTTTCATCAAATAAACTTTTAATTGCTCATAGAATTACATACTCTTTCATATTTCGTAAGAGGTTTCTCATTATCTCATCAAAACATGAAAGGAACCTGAAATTAGGTCTTAACCAAAACTATACGATCCCTTTAATCAGTATAATCAATGCTAAGTATTGTTGAATATACAAAATGAGAACAAAAGTTTTATTAAAATCGTTTCTAGAATAAACCGTCTGTACAGAGTTAATTTATTGTGAAAATTAGTAATATCTCCTCATATTTGTGGCATTTTTTTATATGTTTGGATGTTTTGTGATACAACTAAATTATACATATGCAAAATGTGATAACTCGAACATTTTTTTAATCACTGCTCCCAATGGTAATCGGTGGCTTTAATATTGTAAATGTCTGTGTTGGAGAGAGAGAGAGAGAGAGAGAGAGAGAGAGAGAAGAGAGAGAGGGAGGGGGAAGAGCTGAGATGAATGAAAATAATGAGTGGAAGAGAGTGTGAGGATGAGTAAGAGAAAGAAAGTGAGATAGACAGAAAGACTGATAGACAGAGTGAATGAATGAAGGGGAGAGTGGACGAGGAAGAAGGGAAAAGAAGAGTCCGTGTGTCATCCGCCAGATATTCAGCGCGACCCGGGACAGGTATTAACCCGTCCCACCTTTATTTACTTCGGGCATATACAAATCGGAGGATATCAATCTAAACACCGGTCATGACGTCATAATCCACGTAATCCCTCGCGAGGTGGTGAGCTAAGGAAAGAGAGACACCCATGTCTTTCTTGTTATTGTTTTTTTTTTTCTCCCCATCTCTTTCTGCTTTTCTTTTCTTTTCTTTTTTTGAGTGAGCGTTGACGGTAGATATGTGTAGAATACCGGATAGTGTTTATGTCACAAGTCGCTAACACGCGCACGCACCTTGTAGTAGTTCATCTACTCCCTCACCCCATTTTTCTTTTTTCCCTCTCTACTTTGCCTGTTTTGTCTCCTTTCCAGACAGAAATTATATTTATATATATGCTTGCGAAACAAAAATTGTGGTTTGTTTCTTGTTTCCTCTTTGTTGCTGTTGTTTTCGCTTGACTCTCCATGATGACGATATTATTCCATTCTCAAATAGGCAGAACTGGTGTGTACGGAGTGAAATTTCATAATATACCATTATATTCTGAAAGTGTGTGTTACCTGCAGTGTGTGCACATTGTACCTGACAAACAACGTGCTGACAAATAAAGATTACGTTGAGAGTGATGGTGATTATGATGATGATGATGATGATGATGATGATGATAATAATAATGATAATAATAATAATAATAATAATAATAATGATAATAATAATAATAATTTCAAATTCACATTCAAATTCATAATAATAATTATAGTAATAATAATAATAATATCCTTATTATCATTCTTAATATTATAATTATTATTATCATTATCATCATCATCATCATTATTATATAATTTACACTTTATTTCTTCAAAAATCAAAGCATGTAAACATAATTATAATCCTAGGTTAGTTCCTGCCCATCATATAGGCAAGTAAGTACAAGGAAATACAAAACACTGTTACGACACAAGAATGCACAAACATCAACAGAAAACAAATAGTACATTAAATGAGACTGTCTAGAAATTAAACTAATGCAATTCTGACATAATTGATGCATAGCTAAATTAGTACCGAATAATAGAATACGAATAATGACTGCTATGAGGGGCACAGTTAAAATTATGGGCCCAAGGTGATGTGAAAACCGTAACTATGCCCGAAGCGAAGGTGAGGGCATGGTTACGGTTTTCACATCACCGAGGGCCTACATGATTTTAACTGTACCCCGAATATCAAGCAGTCATTATTTGTTTTATATACCGAAAATATAGATTCCGAAATATAGATACCGAAAATATAGATTCTAGTCTCTTTTACAGCACTCGTAATCAATGCTGATCGACAGCGCGGCGGTCGTATCATTGGTGCGTACAGTGATGTGCACGTGTACCACTGCGTTACGTGTACTACTGGGTTGCGATTGTCTCCAAACCAGTCCGCTAGTCTCTTTTACAGCACGCTGATTGAATGCGCGGCGGTCGTATCATTGGTGCGTACAGGGAGCGATCTACGTTTACGGGGTCGCGACTGTCTCTAAAACCTATTTACTAACTGTGCCCGGGCCCGTCACAGTAACTCAAAAATAGGGCACAGTTATTTTCATGACTCCCCTTTTAACCAATCAGATGAGAGGATTCTAGAAATGAGGTATATAATGTGATATAAAGCTAATATAATACATGTAATTATAATTATAGTAGTATGACTGTATTGACGATAATAACAAAAATAATGATAATGGTAACATTGATATCAATGATAACTTTACTACAATCAGTAATGATACCGATGATGATAATGGTGATACTAATAGATAATAATAGCATTAACAATAATAACAGTAATAACATATTAATGGTGACAATTTGGTCACAACGGTGGCAGATTCTCCGTAGCTGTATATGTGCCTCAGGTGGTGTTCCTCAAAATGTTAATCAATTTTAACGTGAAGAACACTGATTTACTTCCTCGAAGGCCACGAGAGATAATCTCGATCCTTTGTTGAAGATCCATGTACATAACATGATAAGAGAGAAAGATAGACAGATAGAGAGATAGATAGATAGATAAATAAATAAATATATAGATATAGATAGATAGATAGATAGATAGATAGATAGATAGATAGATAGATAGATGGATAGATAGATAGATAGATATAGATAGATAGAAAAATAGATAGAAAGATAGACAGATAGATAGGTAGATAGATAATTTCATAAATATATAGATATAGATAGATAGATAGATAGATAGATAGATAGATAGATAGATAGATAGATAGAGATAGAGATACATAGATATAGATAGAAAGATAGATACAAAATGTAGATAGATAATAAAGATATGTATTCATCATTAATATATGTTCGTTAATTTGGTTCCTAAGGCACTTGACATGCACAGGCAATTAACATTTTCCAACAGATCAGATACTATCAATTCTTTGAAAGTTAACTCATAGATTTCCTTTACCATCTGAATTCCATGAATCAATCAAGTTCAACAAACTGCGTGCTTAATTTTATCATTCATTAGCTGTGACGTATAGAGAGAATTGGGACCAAAAGGACTCTACAATGTCCTGTCGGGAAACTCATATAGCACATAATCTTGGTTTCAAAATCCCCTTTTACTCGGGAGAGTAATTCTGCGAATAACCTAAAAAGAAACAAGTTAAAAAAAAAACTCACATGAATGAGCGAGAGATAGAGGGAGAGAGAATTAGAAATGGAGAGAAAAGGGGAGAGAAAACCAGAATTTCATGAAAGAGTCGCACCGTATGATATTACCGTCTGTTTGAACCGGAAATAGTTCGATTTGTGCGGTTAGCACCGCCGGAGTCACGCTCGCATGAGAAGGAAAGACAGCCAAGCGGTACGCAGTTCCTGTCATTGTCTTAGTGTCCATCAATCTCGCACTACCGCATATACACCGTCACATACATGTGTTAAAATTAAAACCGAGGTCACGGCAGACAACATGGCATCAATGAATGGTCTGTAGTTGTTTCTTTTTTTATAATCGTATTTAAACGTTACTGTGCAGAGGGTGCATTTTGTGTTATCTTCCGCTTTACGTGTTGCTACCTTCGATGATACCAATATGGCAGATGCGTGTATTGTTTGGATCACCATGGAGACGACGTGACACAATACCCAGTTGAACCGGGATGACTACAGATTTAGAGTACATTTTAATGTCATCCCACTTCCTATGTCGATCAGGAATAGTTACATCGCACTATACGCCGACACGTCAAACAAGTAAGGTATGTTTTAAATCGCCAGAGCTCAATTGGCGTAATACGTATTACCAACTAATAAATGACAACAAAAAAGTGCTTTCGAGTCCACGGCGACGCTGTAGTATTAGACCTATTTGTAAGTGTTTTTTTTTTTTCATGTTTGGTTCTGTGGCCTTGTATGTCCTATGCATGGGTGCGTGGATGTATAGTTTACAAATCGCGTATGTAGTTTCATGAATTATACCACGTAATTCATGAATGATTTGCAGAACGCAGTAAACAATTCTTATCTGAAGCTCAGTACCCCTCGGAAGTAGATCCCAGCGTCGCAGGTTACGGTGTCAAGCACTACAGGCCCATGATTACCAGCCCAGACAACTTCACAAGTATTGACCATTTATTATGCAACAGGTGTAAATGGCTTTGGTTCCGGCTGCAATCTTCTACAGCAAGCCCTTCGGTCACAGAAAGGTGAAATTTAGTTTTGAATAATATAAAATACGTTTGTGTTTACTTTTTTATCCAAAAAAAAAAATAGTTCCTGTGACTTACAGTCCACGTTTTTTCCCCAAAAATAGTTCCTTTGGCTTGCAATCCATGTTTTTTATACACATAACATTTCTTTCTTTTTTTTTGGGGGGGGGGTTGTGTTTGTTTTGTATAGTTAGGGTTTTTTATTTTTGTTGTAATTGGGGTTTGGGGTTTTTAAATCTTTTTTTTTTTTACAGTACAGTACAGTACAGTTTACAGTTTCCTTTTTAGTTTTGTTTTTGTTTGTTTGTTTTTGTACAGTACACGTACTGTCCAAGAACGTATGAAATGCATCGCATTAAGTTTGCATTGTGGCGGTACAAAAGCATTGTTGTAATACACGGTGGTGTAGTAGGTAGATGCATTGAGTTTAAGCCCTATCTGCCTTGCGCTGCCACCTGTATGGACAAGAAGTTTAACACAGGATGTCACTCTATACTGTCGTGTGGTAGAAATTAGTGTTTGACAATGTATATATAGGGATAATGATATGACGTGAATCTCAGGGCACGCAACTGAAGCAGCCAGCCTTGGGTGGAATTAAGACAACGTCACTATCAATGTTGCATTTAGAAATCAGAAATTAGAATCGAGAAAAATTATTATGCAAATGAGAGTTTCTAAGGTCATATAAGTAAACAGTCGTAGTCCTCCCAAAGACATCTTGATATTTCCAATCATAATTATCAAAAGAAAATGTTAGAATTTTGTTTTTTTTGTTCTTTTCTACGTCATTTTTCTCTCACGGTAAAAAAAAAAATCGTTATGGCTAAGTGTTTTATGTCTATGAATCTAGCTTCTTTTATTACTACGTACGTAGTTGCATAGTGTTATCTGTTTTTCTTTTTTACTTGCGGCCGATTTACTTCTTTCACGAGGTACCTCTTTAGGGGAAAACACTGGTCACTTTACCGTTAAGGAAATATCAATATCTTTATACCTCACCGTCGGGCTACTTATCCAGCCAAAAAATGACACCAATAAGGTCACAACGGCAGACACTGTCTGGGAGAACTTCGGTTGCACTCGCGATAATCACAGCCACCGCTGAGGATTTAAAATGGAAGTACCCCGTACAGCAGTACTTCCTTCCTTAATAATGCACAGACACAAGTCACAGGGAGAGAGAAAAGAGAAAGATAGAGAGATAGTGAGAGAAAGAAAGGGATAACGACAGGAAGGAAAAAGAGAGACAGACAGACAGACAGAATGAAGAACGAACGAACAGGGAAAATGGAAGATATTAGATCGAAATGCAATTGTTGCATAGCTTGTTTATTTTGTTACCATTTCCATCAGTTATTACCTATAAGCTTATAGGTGAATAACAAACATTTTCTTCCAGCGCATTGATAATTGTGAATGATTATGCACGTTGATAGTTCCAAACATTAGCACGTGAAGTTTCTTTTATTACATTTATATGCGTCTTTTGGCGCATGATAATGGCGCTATATTCAGTAGAGGTGAAATACGCCCACGGTAAAACACCATTGCAGTCATTCCAAAATGTTTCGTTTTCTTTTAGATAATGATTTGTTTGTTTGTTTGTTTGTATTTGTGTTTTGTTTCGTTTTGTTTGTTTTGATACGGGTTTGTTTATATGTTTACTGAAAGCAATCTTCTCTTTTTTTTTTAATACACCCGTTTTCTCTTTCCTTACAAAAAAAAAAGAAGATAGATCACAGACTTTTCATCGAGTAGAAAGATTAAGCTTAGCGTCAGAGGGAAATGCATAGACCACGTCAAAAAGAACAAAAACTACTTAATTCTAGTTATTTTCATGGAATATTGTTTGTACACTTTGAAGTGGGTGCTGCTACTCCAAACAGGAAGTAGACATATCAAAGTACAGTTCTTCTCAGTGTTCACTTTAGCTTTACCAAGCAGGGTAAAACAAACAGAGTGAGATAGCTAACTAGATTTCATAAGAATCGGATGAACACGAAGAAAGTAAAACAACGTAGTCCTAATAAAAGGTGGGACCCACCTTTTTTTTTTTGTAGAACCACTTCGTTTTGGGATATCTCGGCCATCTCAAAACCGATTTTCATCAAATGATTTTGAATTCCTCTTCGAATTGTTTTCTCTTTAAAGACATCGTTTACCATTTCCAGGTGACACAAAAACTCAGCTTTAGTGCCTCAAAATAGTTCTAAAATGTGAGTCAGGGATAGAAAAAAATCAATGTTAAGTATTGATAAATATACAAAATGTGAACAATAGTTATAATTAAATTATTTCTACAATAAACCGTCTATAGTTATGATTTATTGATAAAAATATTGATATCTCCTTATATCTTAGGCTTTATTGCAAATTTTTATATGGTAGTATGTTTTGTGATACAACTGACTTACACATATGCGTCAAATGTGATAACTCGAACAGCTTTTTTAAATCATAGCTCCCAATAGTCAACAATACAAATAATTTTTCATGTGAGCAGTTTCTAAATATCTAACAAATAGTAATAAAACTTGAATCCCCATCTCAACCACAATTAGACCATCCCTTTAAGTAATTGTTATACAATCTCTTTAAGCAATGGCCTTAAACACCATGCCAAGGTGCACGGCCACTGCAGCGAAGGGACTTGAACCAGAGACCTAACGACTAAGAGGTCGACACGTGGTGTTATATCCACTGAGCCACAATGGCTCGTGGGTGATTAAAGCAAACAAAAAAAAAAGGCTACTGGGCATACAGATTGACACATTTTTCAGTGACGTCACAGTGTCGTATGCAAATTAGATAAGATGATAAGATTATCGCACCCTTTAATAGTCTTCTAATGAAGTGTATGCAAATCTCCTCAGTCCTACATAAACCTCTCTTTTTATGTTAGATGAAATTTAAATCTAAAAAGAAATAAAATCGTGTATCAAATTACCCCACAATATTGTCGTGATTTTGTAATGATGAGGCAAAGTTGTTTTAGCTATAGATACTGATTTGACAAAGGTGATTTATTAATTATGTCTCTATGTCCACAACCAGTGACATTATCCTCTCATCAAATTTCCAAATTGTCATCGTGATCGACATCATTTTGATATTCTATATTGAAAATTTGTGAAGTTTAGACATTCTGTGACTTCCTTCTGTCAACATACCGTATAAAACTTGAATTTAAAGAAAGTATGAATGGTCTTGATATGTTCAATTTTAGGAGAGATTTTTGGTTTGTTTGTGTCCTTCGACTCAAACAGGGACCAGGGTTGCCCTTTAAGTTGGCCAGGTTTGGGATGTCGCTTCGCTATCCTCCTAATCCAACGCGACCCCCGTACGCGGCCGCTTTCCTCCCGACAACTCGGCCGAAAAGTGGGACGCAGATAAAAGTGTTATTGGCTTGGTGAAGACGGAAAAGACGTAGATTGACCGACATTTCTTCTTCTTCTTCTTCTTCTTCTTCTTCTTCTTCTTCTTCTTCTTCTTCTTCTTCACTCTCTTTCTCTCCATCCCTTTCTCCTCCTCCCCCTCCCTCCCTCTCTCTCTCTCTCTCTCTCTCTCTCTCTTTCTCTCTCTTTCTTTCCACCATGTTCAACGGCATTCCTATCTCAAGTCTGGTCTTATGTCGAACTTGGAGTGGCGATTTGATTTTTTTTCCCCCGGTCCATATCTTGCTGGGTTACTGATTCCCTGACAGGGAGCTGAGTTGTGGGTTATGGTATTATTTAAAGTGCGCCCTGCACGGTTTTCCTCACGGCAGTTTCATGAACCGGAATCTTGTCGAGTTCCAACACGACCCTATACCTGTATGGGTTCACTCAATATGAAACGCACAGACATACAGAAAGAGTTTTACCAAAAATATAGGGCATTTCAAATACAGATAACGCAATGCAAAGATATCGGAGATATTTCCTATAATGATTTCGGTTACTGAGTAATAGATTTTGCACCGGTAGTATGCCTGATACTTTGCGTAGATGAACTCTCTCGAATCCATGAACACCAACCGCGTGCAATTTGTCACTGCAAACTTCCACTGCGTGGACGGGATGTTTCGAAGACACATTTTTCTGAGAATCCAAATCGGTCGTTTCCTCTCCCCGATGTCAATCAAAACGAAGAACTCCGAAGAAGAAAGAGAGAAGAGCCCGGGTTGCAAAGTTTATGACTACTCTCGTCAACACCGGGGTCCTGATAAACGAGGGGAACTCCAAATTGACCGTTTTCTCGTGACCACGGATCTCTCTAGATGGGAGGACTGGGCCACCCAGCACTGGTGACGCCTCCTATATGTCTTCTACCATCACCTACCAGAACGAAATATGCCAAGGAGGGATGTTCCCTCGAAGAAATATGGCACCAAAAGCTGGCTTACCATTTTCCTCCCCCTTCCAAGTTCAACTTTTGTTGTTGCTTCCAGCCTGAAATAAACTTTTTTTTTCCTATCTGGCGCTCCCTCTCTCTCTTTGACCGTACTGCAGCGAGTCGCCACGCCTGTCTAAACGTGATGAAGGTGGGCGCATCCATCTGCATCTGGTTTCCATGGCAACGGAGTCACGCATATGGTATAGGCCTCATCCCAAACGACAGGACCAAACAGTAAAACGAGACACAGAGAAAGAAATAAAATCGTCGTGCTCTTCTTCAGTGATTAAAGCCAACCCAACGCAAAAATAAGTATGGTGTAAAAGTAAACTGAAAAGCAAGATAATCTACTGAAGCCTAGGTATTTGAGGTATTGCCATTGTTTAGGGTAAAAGATTTTGTCTATTTGTTAACATACTCACTGTTCGTAGAGTCTCTTTTTGGTCTCTCCTGCAGTTTATCATTTTCAAAATATTAACGGTAAAGAAATAACTTGGGTATTATTCTTCCATGCTCCTATCTGGGCCCGTTCAAGAATAAAATTTTATTGCCATTGTCTTGTACAAAATAAAGGAGAGAAAAAGAGAAGAGCACAAAATAACCCTGAGAATAACCAAAATAACCCTGAGAAAAACACACGCACACACAACAATTATAATCTTTTCTACTATTCATGTACTTTACTTAGTAATAGAAGGGAGGTAGGCCCTACTATAGTTATAAGTGATACTCCTATCAACAGAAGTACGCGTAGAGAAAGTTATGAGGAAGAAAAAGAGAAGGAGAACAAAGAAGAAGAAGAAGCAGAAGAAAAAGAAAAAGATGATGATGATGATGATGATGATGATGATGATGAGGATGAGGATGATGAGGATGATGAGGATGATAGTGATGATAATGATGATCGCAGTGATCATGGTGAGGAAGAAGAAGATGGGATAGTAAAAGCAGAGCGAGACCTCAAAAGCCCCAGCCAAAAGAGACCCCATCATATGACTGTCTCCTAACGGAGCACCAGTGCGGGGAAAAGCCTTCTGGTAGACCACTGACCTTTTTGCTCATGATGAATGTGACATTTGCGACGTTGGTGTGATATTTCATTGTGCGATCTTACTTTAAGAACTTTTTTGTGACAAAATTTGAGGAAAAAGGGAAAAAGAAAGTAAGTACATGTATATGGGTATTATATGGATAACGAAGCTCAGTTCAAGAAGGAGACCACACGGATACTACATTTTCAAGTACCCCCAAAACGCCACCATATATATAATTATTTCGTTTTGTTGGTACCAAGAGGGTAATGCACAACAATGTTTACCGCCTATCACCATACTGCATAGTAAGATTGTTAAAGGTACTGCTTTATCATTGGGAGCAGTGATTTCAAAAAGGTTCCAGTTATCACATTTGATGCGTATATGTAGGTCAGCTTGTATCACAAAACATCCTACATATAAATATTTCGCAATAAAGCCTGAAATATAAGGAGATAATTATCACTATATTTCTCAATAAACCATAACTATGGACGGTTTATTCTAGAAAAAAAAAATTATTATAAGTATTATTCATATTTTGTATATGTAGCAATACTTAGCATTGATTATTCTGATTAACATATCTATAAGATAAGAGAAGTTCCATAAAATAATCATGCATGGAGATATTTGTGTGTTACATGCATCTCATTTATACATAAAGATAACTTGGATATTTGCAGATGGCTTAGAGTATTAAATTTCTTAATGACATTTGACCGATTGCTTGTCAAGGGACATCTAGAAGATGTCGTGTGTCTTGACTGATTCACTGTACTTAAATTTTCCACCAGATCACAATATTCCTGACCAAAATAGACATGGATTTCCTCTGTTTTCTTGTATTATTATTATTATTATTATTATTATTATTATTATTATTATTATTATCATCATCATTTTTATTATTATTATCTATGGTCGATGTGTGTAAGTACTCTCCTACATAGCGTATAAAACTTGAATTAAAGAAAGTAAGGATGTACTTGATATGTTATTGAAAAATATTTATATATATATATGACAATGTTGGGTGAAGAAAAAAAAATTATAACAATTTTCCGAAAAATGTCTGTAACTGTAAGGATCAACAACAATATTCATGCTTCTTTTTCTTTATACCATTTCACCATTAAAAATGATTTCATGCTTCATTTTAGCAAACACCATGATATACGTCGTTCAGATAAGAATGCGAAATCCATCACCTATATAAAAGGGAAAAAACTGGAAAGGCAAAACAGAAAAGTCGCAAAGCAATCGTATACAACGAAATGAAAAATACAGTAAAGATGAAGGAAAAATTGGCACAACTTTTTTTTTCTACTTCCACTCCTTACTATGGAATGGCCTGTGGGTCAAATAGAACAATAAAGTCAATTTATTTTATATCATCCGCGCATTTGATCCCCGCTGCGTGGATGGCAGAAAAAAAAAATAATAAAAGAGGAAAAAATGTTTGAACTCGGTAGCTTGACGTTAAGTTACATGGTCAGCGCAAGCATGCAGAATACATTTTTTTTAGCTTCTTCTACCCCCGCCTCTTTTTTTTTTCCAAACAGCGCCACAAGAAACTCCTTCACTCTAAAGGCTTACACACAGAGCTCAGCTATTTCTGGCTACCTACTACGTATGGTGTGGGAGTATAACTCTCGAATACGTCCAACGTGTGTCGTCAATGTTGCTTTTCACATATTGAGGCCAATAAAGACTTCTCAGGGTATGTGGTATAGTTTTGATTTGTGGTATATTTCAGTATTTGTCTGATAAACACTTACACATTAAATATAGCACGTTACAGGACATGCATTAATATAAACGACAGGCCAGAATCAATGATGTGGACCGCCATCTCCAATGAAGTAGGAATCCAGCCCAACGCCAGTTGGTGGTGAGGAGTTTTTATTTTTGATGATGGAAGTGATTATCTCGGAGTCCTGCGTACCATAAAAGACAGTTATTACCTGTCCGCCCTTTCACATTATTGATAAACATTATCACTTATAATATTTTATTTCTGTTTCTGATGTGAACAGGGCCAACTGGGAAAACAGTGCTCACACCGCTTGGGTGCCTACCCTGTATAAATAAGACAAAATAATAGTAATTATAATAATAGTATTACATCTTCACCTGAAATGATAACATTCAGTAGGTCATACACGCTTCCTACGATGTCCTTTTAGAAAGAGGTAGTGCTCTGTTTTGCCTTTTCCAAACCAGGTTCTCGCTTCTAACTTATCGCGTTACTACTTCTTCAAATAGTGCTAATTTTGTTGTTCATGTTGTTATTACGATATTTACATCATCACCGTTAGAAGTAATATCATCATAATCATTTTTATTGTTGTTGCATTATGAGATTAGTTATTATTATCATCAGTATGATTACCATCAACATTATCACCATCATCATTATCATAGCCGTTATGATTATACGCCAGTAGAAATTCTTGATAGTACTCATCAGAAGTATGATTTTATCAATAGTAGCATCATTGTGAGTAGAAATGGTATTATAGCTATACAATATTCTATTCAATTGATCAACGTTGTCATTGTCCTCACATGGCCCTTCAACAGACCTGGATTATTCATTCGCTATAGATAACCGTATAAAACTGAGTACTAACTAGACATTAGCCCATTACTGTCTTGATAGACTAGAAACTCTTTTGCAAGGTTATACGCACTTCTTTGAAAATGGGCAGACGGTTGCAGATTTTCTCCGTCAACTGTTCCTCTTCAATCCATACTGCATGGACTTTTTTCTTATTTTTCATTGCAGAATGGTGCTTCAGGGGCCGACTATATCAAAACGTATACTGACGGCACATTGCCTCTTCATGAGTATACACCACAATTATCCCGTGCGCTCGAATCTCGAGAGAATTAGAGGAGGACAAATATGTCATCAACCCAAACAGAGTAAGAAAAAAAAAAGGAAAATCCAATCCATAATTTTCGAGCCAACTGTGCGCGCTTTTCGTGTCTTGTGCTCGTCCGTGAACTTCGCAGCGGAATTCATCGGGCACTGGAGCGGCACGCAGCCGGGGGTCTCCCGTCGTCCATGCCTCTCGCGATCTCGGCTAGCAGAGCAAGAGATGTCTCAGCGGCATAATGTGTATACATACATGCACACAACTAGTACCTCCTTTACAAGCACTTGCAGACATAGAGCAAGAAGGGGTGTTCAGTCTAACAAGTTGTTCCTTTTCAGAGCCACTCTTGCACTCATAACACGATGTGAAAAGGTTTGTACCAGGGCGACAGAAGAACGGAAAAGAATGGAAAGAATACGACTAGCAAACAATCTAGGACTATGTATTTATAACCACAGACATTAGAAATCATTACCTCAATGTCCGTAATCCCATCGGCATTTTTTTTCCTTCTTCTTCTCCTCCTTTTTTACATTTATCCAATCTCAATCAGTCTCTTCCTCATTCATCATAAGTCATCTATGCTAATTGGAATTTGTCGAATCTGATTAGGTGAATAGTCCGTGTCGTCGTTTTATGATGTTGTTGTAATAAATTGCTTGTATCTTTTTTTGGGGTGTATGTGTTTGCGTTTCTCAGTGGCCCAGTGATACGTAACAGAACTCTACTCAAACTTCAGAAGTTTGTTTTTACGTGCCCACCAAGAAACAGGCAGTTCCTTTTAATACTTTCACTGTAATACTACGTGGATTTGTTTGTTTGTTTGTTTGTTTTATTTCCGTACTAAAAATAAACATATTTCATACATAAAGGTCCAGAAAAGAAAAAACCATACGGAGGGTAGCCCATGAATACTACTGTATATATCGTTCAATCCTGCGTATATGACCTAGCAGGGAAAAAATACCTTGATTCCGTTTTCTAGATATGGCAGGTGTGTTCCACACAAGGAACAGCCTTTGATACATAAAAATTGATTTGTGTAAATCGCGCTCTCATAATATTATGCAAAAATACAAAAGAAATGTTTTCTTACACTACCCATAAAATTTCCATGCATACTTATAGCAAAGGTTGTTCCTGACAGCCACAAAGCTAGAGGGAGACTTTGCTTGACATATACAGCAATAACTTATGCATATAAGGAGCAGACTTTATTTGGCGCAAAGGACTGCATTTTGATGGTTTGTCACTCCGTCTGATTTGAGCAATTTGCCGACCGATTTCCCTTTGATCTACGACATGCTCCTGTTCTAAAATCAAGCTTAATGCCTCGCAGACAGCTCATAAGTATAGTACTTCATTTGCACTGTATGACTTTGTTGAAATCTGTTAACATTCACCAGGAACGTGTAGCAAACAATCGACATTCTCCTTTCATTAGGAAACTCCGTACCTGCTCACATCACCTCAATCATAGGAGCGAGTGTCATGAATTATTGTTATACGCACTCAAAAACTCCTGTCGTACATTATCATCAACAGCATGACGACAGCAACTATTCCCTCCAGTTAATGTCATAGGTTGTAGAAAATGTCCCACAGACTGGGCATGATGGGACAACCTGGTAAAAAGTAATGCTGTCTTTGTGTCTCCAGGGAAAACGCCACTTACGTGTTATAGTTGACCTTAACTCGTTTCCTATACGAGGTCATGAACTCCCCCAAATTTTGTACGGGAAAAACTAAGGAGTTGTAAGTGAGGGGTTGACGTTTACGGAACTCAAACCAGCAAATCAGAACGATTTGTAAATAAACTAATTGGATGAAGCTACTGATGAAGCTACTGATTTTTTGAAGTGATAGCCGCAATCATGAGGCATCAATGTCCACATGCAAACAAAATGAGGCAATGGTGTTATTGCATCACAATTTTCTCACAAGTTTCTACATTAAAGATATGATTGCTATAGTCGATTTGTAGCCATTATACAACTCTTTTTCCCGAACCCATGTGCGCTTTGAGTATCGATTGGAACACACACAAACACGCACGAGTGAACCAAGAAAACAGTGTGTTATACACACTTTCCAAAGTCCCTTCTACAAGAAGGGTTTAGGTCGTCACTTCTGACCTAGTAAAGTTACATTACTTGGAAGCTAAAGAAATCATTATTGTTTAATTCGAGAAAAGAAATGACAAGATTTTAGCGTAGATCAGAGTGGAATTTGTGACATGCTGATATAAGTATTCAATTCCTGTAATTAGGCCTATATGGATTGTCATCAACATCACGTTTTTTTGAAAAAAAAGCATGCATAGTTTTCTAACCTCAAGTGTGCCATTTTATAAAAGATTCTTCTCTCTTTTTTTTTTTTGTAAATCATTCTGTATCTGAATCATCCATTGATACGAGTACGTACACTTGGACATAAAGTGGCATGTCACTTGAAATTATTTTAATCAATAATGCGAACAGGAATACATAATCTATTTCCGGAGTCTTGCAACTCACTAACATTTTTTTTTTCTCCTTCCCTCTCTGGCTGAAATTCTCTTTCTCTCTCTCTTTCTCTGCGCAGAACTTCCATCAAAACTATACAGGGTCATTTATACCACTCCTGCGGAGCGTCAAGTAGGAATCCATTAGAACCCTGGACGTGGCTGTTACGTACTTGACGTGTCGAGAGTCTAAGCACCAATTATCACTTACGAGTGGCCGAGTTTTGATAAAAACCTTCTACGACAGACAGGAAAGCAAGGCTGTTTTGTGTAGTACCTGACATTGTATTTATATAGATGACTCCCCTGTACTCTTTATTGCAATCTTTTTAGGACTTTAAAAACCTTAGCAAGTGCTTCACATGTACTCCGTTTATACATATTTTGAGAAAGAAATACGAATTTGAGGAATCAAGCAACGGCATTTCTTGACCAAGATCAATTGATATGGTACGTCCGGCGAGTTGAAATTGGTGCTTATTTTTTATACTTCGTTTCCCCATCATGTGGGAACATCTCACAATATTGTGTTGCGATAGTATGATAAAAATATGTATTGTACTTTTTTTTCCCTTTTTATCTTAAAGCATAGATCATTGACTTACTGTACGCAGGTAGCTGACGACATATTTTGAAATATTTGGAAGACAACTTACGTCCTTATTGTAAAAAACAGCTGCCCTCTCCCACACGCATGAACACACACACTTATGTAAGATCAGCACTAGAAATCTCAGTGACATCACTTAGTTTATAGTGTCAAGTAAAGTACTTTTACTTGAAAACGACTAACATGCATTTTAACTGCAAAAAAAAAGTATTGTACCTTTTTCCTTATTTAGGCATAGAAGACTGACCATTGACGTGGTGTACGCAAGAAGATACTAGACCCTTATATAGTTAAATACATATTTTGAAATACTTCAGAGACAGCTTGCGTCCTTATTGTAAGAAACTGCTGCCCTCTCCCACACGCCATACACACACACGCATGCACACACACACACACACTCACACACACACACACACACTTATGTATGATCAGCACTAGAAACCTCAGTGACATTACTTAGTTTATAGTGTCAATTAAAGTACTTTTACTTGAAAACGACTAACATGCATTTTAACTTCAATTAATGCTTGTATTAACCCCTCCCAAAAATAACAACAACAACAACAACAACAAAAACCAATCTCTCCTCGATTGCTCTGCTACCATTCTATCCTTTAAAACTTTTCATTTTAGTTTTTCCCATTAAGAAAGATTACACTACAATAGGCATCCCTTCCGTGCGAACAATGATTCTATCACGGAAGAAGTGATCACTTCGCACCAATAATTACCCCACTTGACCAATATGATGACCCCCTCATATAGCAGCACGCACGTAGGGATCTATTGCCGGTAGATTGTGATGAACAGAATATAATATAGGCATGGACCTTTTTGCGGTAGGGTCCATGATATAGGTCTACTCGGGGAAAAGCATCGCTTTGGTTTTTATCAAGAGGAAGGTTTTTGATGATATTTTCTCTTAAAGATTGATTGCCGGCGTGATGATGGCAGCAGCCGCCAGTTTGGTAAACATTAGTGGATGTTCATTACACGTTATTCTCCCATAAAGGGTACGCCATAGCAATATTTTTGGTGGTTTTTTTTCTTTTTTTTTTTTTGTTAGTAACATGAAACATGCAAGTTATAACCAGTCAAGGGAAAGGTGCATTCCAGTGTCTTTGTAATTATATTAGTCCTCTTAAAGCACTTAAGCAATGTTAGACAAATGATGTCATTGACGGAATCTTGGTTTGATGTTGCTGGGTTTTGTTTTTTTTTGTGAACGTATACGTATCCAAGTAATTTGAAGAAAAATATTAGAAAAGGGTTACAAATATACGGCGCGTATTTAGACATCAATTTGGCTACATAAGTGATGTTTAGGGTATCATGACTCAATACATGTCAACATGCATTTAATTGCAGTGAACAGTCTCTTTAAATTCCTGCTCATGTTGCCCATAGCATAATTTCGGGCAAAAATTAAATTGATTTGAACGTGGCACTATTCGAATGTGTCACCAAGATGTGAAACGGGCTACACAAATGTCGCTCACAGGTAAAAGATACGATGGTGAAGAAATTATACGGCTTTGAAGGAAATGGTTCATTTATGAGGGGACTTACATGCCAAGCATTTCAGCAGTCCCCTCCATTTCCAACATTTTCTTTTTTTCATACGGTAAAGTCACGATTTGATGACTGTATTTCATTAAACCATATTTTTCCTCATTACAAGATATCTACTTTAATGAATTATAAGCAAATGTTGTTGGAAATAAATATGAAATAAAAAATGAGATGAATTAATTCCAGGACAATGGTCCATAATAACTTTAATTGTGTCAATCAGAGGAAAGAAGGACGTTTACCCACACAAAAATTCTAAACTCGTACCGCTAAATAGGTGAGTATGCACCATTTATGGAAAACTATCATAAAGATCCATTGTTCTGAATCAATGCAGTGGTACAACATTTTGAGCGAATCATAATGATAAGCTAACAGGCCTAATGGACGTCGTGCAAGCCTCCAATATGGCGTCCGCAGAAGCAGCGTTGATTATTATACGGCTCCTAACTCGATTGCTTGGTTTATAGAAAAAAGTGGCATCAATTTCACATTTTCTTGGAAAGAATGTTTTCTCCGTGACTCTGCTCGTGATACGTCACGCACGTGAAGAGCTTCCGCAGTATACACTGTACCTCCTTCAAGACAGAGACAAGGCCAGTTCCTTCATATAAGAATCCAAGAAAATCACGTGAGCTCTTTTTTTCCCCTTGCGAACATACAAGCACATATAGTATACGTGTGGTAGGGGATGGGGCCATGAGGGAGCTCAACAATGCGTGTTTGCCTATGTCTGGGTTTACCTCCTTGGTGTATAAAAGCAAGGAGAGAAACTGGGCTCGCCTATTATCTCCTTGGTTTAAATATGTATGTATGTATGTATGTATGTATGTATGTATGTATGTATGTACTTATGTGCGTGTTTGTTTGATTTACGACGACCTGAACACTGTAACAGAAGGAAAAACGGTGGATTTTCTGTGAGGGGGCGCTTTCACTGTTGCGTGTAAATCACGCAAAATGATTTTGCTATTCTGCACCTAGTCAAAACCTGCCAAAGTGTATATATATATATATATATATATATATATATATATATTTCTGAGTAAGAGCACTTTTAACCCTTCCACTGGTTCTTGTTTAATAAATAACTTGTAGGGGAATGGAAAAGAAAATGCGATTACAATCGCTTCAGAATACGCCTATTAAAGTTGCAGACCTGCAGAAGATGATATAATAGATTAGTCTGCCATGTCAAGACATGGAGCTACCGTACAGCACCATGGTCAAGATCAGGCGTGTGATCTTTGCAAGGGACAAGAACGAGACAAATTTGCCTGCATTGTCACGTCTTCAGCCGTACAGGTGTATCTGCCGTGCTCGCTCCATACCTTCGCGACTTCCCGGTGCACTAATGGCTCTCACACGGGCTCGCCAATGTCTTGTCCTGCCTGGCTTCATGGCTTCACAGATTGTCCAAGAATCCACGCACGTATCATCGCACCTAGCTGCTCCAGCCAGGAGCTCCATCACAACAGTTCGCACGTGCGATGTCCCGTTTCTCCGCTCTCTGAGACAACCACACAACACAAGCATCGAAAACGCGTTTCAGTGTTTTACTCCGCTGTTTTCACAGAACACAAGGGCCAGGAGTAACCCGCGCCACATTATGTAAACAAGAAGCGCTGAGAGTCGACGGGTTTCTCTCAAGTTCAAGGGTCACGGTTGCCGAGACCGGTATCAATGATAGCAGCCGATATCCAGAGCGATACGCAGATAGCAATCTTGACGATGTGTCGTCTGCCAAGGAGGCGGCCGGGAAGCGAAGGCGGACAGCACGCAGGAAGGTTGCGGAGCAATTCCATCACTCTCCGAGTACGTGTGTCACAACTCTCGCTCCAAACGAAAACTACTGAGAATGTCGAACGCTTTCGTTTCATTCTCAGGCAACGTTTTCAGCATCATTATTTCCGCAACAAGACGAATAAACATTATCTTTATGGTTGACTATCATGCAGTATTTTATTCTGCTTCTAGAATGATCCTAAAACCGGTAACATGTCGTTTACACCCCGATCGGTTCAAGGCAGTTTATAGAGTGTACAATATCGTCGATGGAGAAAGACATTGTACACGGTGGTTTGCTGTTCTTCATATCTCCACAGGAGTGAGCAATATGTGCTCAAACGTGTGTTATCTGTTCTTACTTCGTATCCTCGCATCATTTTCCTTTCATGTAATTTTTTCTCTTCCATCATCATTGCCCTTGTCTATTCATTATTTTAAGCCAGCTATATTTATCTACCTTTCATCTGTGTTTTATCTTCGATACTTTCAACCTATCTACCTGTATTTCTAAACCTTACTACAACTATGAAGAGCTTTATTGATCGAAGGAAAATCGTATCATTCATTCGTTCACTGCGAACTCGGGGTCACAGTTCCAACAAGATGTCAGCATCGATATTATGTTATGTAGCAGTGAGGAGCGATAAAGATTATAATCTGTACAACTAAGAAATTAGCATTTTGACATCTCAGTCTGCTCATTACCATGCTGTTTTATATCCGTATTCTTACTGTATCATATACGGAGATTGCTATTTCTATACACAGGAATACGAAAGAGAAGATTACAACAATATTAGTGAAGAATACCAAAATACAGGCTCTTGAACAGTAGACCTACCCATGATATGAAGTATAGTGAGTGGATACCAATTTACATCGATTGGAATATGGTGATGAAAAGGTAGAGAAATGCAATAGGATCATACATGCATGTTATACATCATCATCCAATGACTTTTTAGTGGAGAATAGTACCTATAGACCTTGAATTACATGTATAGGTGTCTATATCATTTCAGGAGAATACATGATACAAGATGCGTTTCTCAATCGTGAAAAAAACACAAAAGTTTATAGTTTTTTATGTCTGGTGACTTCCTAAGACTATTCACACACTCACATGAAAGTCTCTAAAAACATGCATTATCATGGGCCGTTATACTTCTTTCTTGGTGTTGGGGATATAAAGAGAGAATCGACCGTTAAAAGATGGCAAAGTGCGAATTATGAGATGATAATTACGATGGAGACTCACCGCTGGATCGACCATTTGTTTTGCTGAACAACCCTTCTGCCATCCCGGCCCATGTAGCCGGACTTTCGTTGATAACACTTGCGTTGCTGCCACACCCTTGCCAGACTTTTGTTGCCAACACTTGCGTTGCTGCCACACCCTTGCCAGACTTTTGTTGCCAACACTTGCGTTGCTGCCACACCCTTGCCAGACTTTTGTTGCCAATACTTGCGTTGTTGCCACACCCTTGTCAGACTTTTGTTGCCAACACCTGCGTTGTTGCCACACCCTTGCCAGACTTTTGTTGCCAACTTGCGTTGTTGCCACACCCTATATACCATCTGCAAAGATTTCTCTCTATCATCAGCCAGTGGTAACTGTTCGAAGGAACAGTAAGATAATGCTGTCGTTGCCTGCAATCATGACGATGTGGCGATTAAATTTTTCTCATCATTTTCCTTTATTCTTCAGCACCATTCGTCCTAGTAAAAAAAAAAAAAGACGAAAACAAAACAAAAACGAAAATGACCCGGATGTGGGAGCGATTCTGCGATATTCTCTGGCATAGCTTGGCCATATCTTGACCAACATGACAACAAAATATTCCATCCTGGTAATTATATCCGATTACCACCACTAGAACTAGCGATACTCACAAATAATGGTCATATTACAAGGTAAAGTGTGGTATTATCCGCACTGCCAGATATCTGAACATCGTACATTTCATCGGTGCCATGACTACAAAACCACTTAAATCTCAAAAGTATTTTACAAATTCTACAGTATTTTGACTTATTTCTGGACACCAGACGCCTTGAATGGAAATCGAACAAAATCACAAGCAGACAAAAAGATACACACCACCAAATAATTTTCTGCTGAGCAGGATGATACGGCATTTTAAAACCTTGTTGTTGTTGTTGTTGTTGTTGTTGTTGTTGTTTTGACGTCATTGCTGTTGTTGAGGCCAATACTAGTAAGTATGAAGCCGAAAGAAACTTTTCAAAGAAAAAGAAAAAAAAAAGGAAGAAGCTCAGCTCTATCTCTGTACATTTCTTTAGAATTCAAACAACCATCGTGACTTTCATTTTTGAGTGAGATGTATGTGTAGTGTGATTCGTGACAGAATCGTAGACACAATCGGTTTGAGTGTCCACATAATTTCCCCCAACTTTTCTTTGATGACGCTATGTGACGTCAAAATACGTTTCTTTCACTTCAGACCAAACTACAAAGACATTTAACTTAAGTAAGCGATGCTGATCCAATTGATATGTGTTTCGTATCAAATATGGATGACTTCAAGACTAGGTCATTTCATAACATCATAAAAAAAAAGCTCTGGTTGTAACAATTAAAAGTTGCTACGTGATGAGCGCATGGAATGTCATTTCAAGTAACGCTTTATAGTCATATTCATGTTCGAGGCAAGCCCTGCTGTTTTACCATGAGTTCCGTCCCCCATTATTTCTAATTGGTCCCTTTGATGCCCTTTTCACCAAATTAACGTTGTATCCTCCAAGCGTATACAAATCTGCAGATAAAAGAAATTGTTCATAATAATTATTAGAACCGTGCATTCCTAAAAGGAAGATGTCGACACAGGGCAGTAGGCAATGTGCGAGAACTTCTTTTTGCTCCCATGATACAAAATATTGATATTTTGTAATGTGTAAATTGGTGATGAGAACAGCAATAAGTCGTTGGTGATACAAATACGATATGTCCATCAATGTCAATTCAGAGGGACTCACGAACCTTCGTACCTTGGAATACAAGCTACAGGATTTACGGTGACAATTAGTAGCAGAAAAACCTACTCACCTGATGATAAAAGCTGTAGTTCCAACGAAGGGGAGAAGTGCCGGATGAAAAAATAAAACTTTTTTTTTAGGTGTGACTGTAGCACGTTGCATAACTTTTGGGAAGCCGAGGTTACTGCACCGTCCGGTAGACTTCAGCCGGAATGAGCTTCAGGAATATTGAATATTCTCTGTGAACGGATTCGCCTTAATAGAAAATGAACTGTGAGCTTAATGATTACCTATGGTTAAAAACGAAAGTATATGTATTTCAGACGAAGCGTCATAAGAATAATAACATCATTCAAATTCAGCCACACACGAAATTAGAATGTTATGACGTCAGATTTCCAAATCTAATCTGCTATATCCTCAACAGTTGGTTTCGCATGAGACACCGAAATATTACATGGTTGTGCATAATGATATTGAGAAGTGTTATCATAGAACACTTTTGTCCACCACTATTGTGGTGCTAAAAAGCGCTTTAAAAAGTCTTGTTTGGATGATTTTATTCCTCACCTGGATCCCGGACGTCATTCTACCCCTTTATTTCGTCATGACTTTCAGGGACACTGCCTCAACGCAGTTGAATAATATTGAACGGTCTCACGAAATGCCTGACAGGGTTCGGATTTCCTTGTTGATGGATGCATTCTGCTCGCGATTAACCCTCACGATCCAACAACAGAGCAACACCATCAACATTTCACGCGGCAGAGAGTCGCCGATGGTAACGGCAGAGTTAACTGGAAAACGAATTTTTCTTGTTTCTTCTCCAGCGACCACCTTTTCCTTACCTTCTGCGCGGCGGATGGTCCTAAAAGCGCGAAGGGGACGTAGGGTCACGGGAAGCTCTTGAAAATCATCGATCGCCACTCAACAACTGCATTCGTTGTCGCAAGAATCGAGGAGTGTCCATCCAGACGGCAACCTCCCATCCGCCCGCTGCTTTTGCTGTTTCGTTGCGTTGATGGTTTGGCTGGCGGGAAACCGATCCTCGGGATCGATGACAGCCGAACGATTTTCTGGAGTATTCCACGTCTGTTGCGCGCCATGAGCTTGTGAATTGATTTCTCCTTCGTTTCTTTTTTTCTTTCATCATCATCATCATCATTATTCGAAAGTTGGATGAGCACCACTGCGCAGGCAGTTTGCATATCAATGATGGAGGGGAAGAGACAGACGGGTTTTTTTTCTGTGTGTATAATTCTGTCAAGTGGCCTCTGCAATGGCAGTGGTGTCTTCTTCTTCTCCTCCTCCCCTTCTACCTCTCCCTCCATCGCATTTTTCTTCCCTCCTCCTCCTCCTCCTCTTCCCTCTTCATTCTCCTTATTTTTCTTCCCAACAGAACGCGTCCCTGTTTAGCGTCAATCTATTCTCCATGATAAGATATCAAAACTGGACAAGTTTTCAATGTGACAATTCTGTAAAATGGGGGTGATGTTGAATTTGGGCTGTTTCATGGTAGCCGATGAATGAGTGCATAGAAGAAAGTTGTACAGACCTTTGTATACCGGGAGTAGGCCCAAAAAGGAACTGGTTATTAATTAATGAAGTGAAGTAGGGCCTCGACACCATGTCTGTGTAACTTGAAGAGAGTATATTACACCGAGCAGTCCGCGTCAAAGTGTCCCAAGAACCGGTCGAAGAAAGAGTGATGATAAAGGTAATGATAGCAGCGATGATGATGATGATCTTTACATTAACGATATTGACATTAAACTTAACGATAATGATTAACGATGATATCAACGCTGATTATAAATGTATTGTAGTAGGCGTACCGTAAGTGAGTTGACTGCATTATACAAGATCGCCTTTTAGCATCCCCTCAATTTTCATTGACAGTCTTAAATGAAACAAGATGCTTTTCGATGGTACTATGTTACATGGAGTTTATGATAGCATGTTACATGGAATATACTATTATTTTGACGCTTGTAATACATAGGCCGATATCATTTGTACTATACATATAATTGTTTGGAAATGAAAATAAAAAAGAATGAATCAATTAATCAATTGATTAATCAATGATAACGATGCTGATGGAGATAGTCCTTCAGTAAATATTATATTCAATTCAATTCAGTTTATTTTTTTTTTTCATTTCCATCTGTAAAAAGTAATACAAATAATACGACCTACAATGCATGCATATTGTGAAGATGATCTTAATGTCAAAAATGGATTCTATCAGATCTAGTAGAGCACTAATGTTCAGAGATTGGTTCGAATCTTAAACTGATATGAACATATACACGGAAATCATTAAACATGAAAATCTCAAGAAAACTTTCACTTGACAAATAGGTCAGGACAAAAAGTAAAACGGTGAAAGCATCTCAACACGTTATAAACGCAGAGGGCAAGACACGCATGCGCACACAGACACAGACACACAGACACACACACAATAAAAACAATAGGTAAATTGTGCACACAGTGAGATACACACACACATGTATATATATATATATATATATATAGAGAGAGAGAGAGAGAGAGAGAGAGAGAGAGAGGGGGGGGGGGGGGAGGGTGAGAGAGAGGAAATAACGATCGAAAGAACAAATTCAACTAGAAACCGGAACTTCAGGACAAACGATGGTCAGCATAAAGCATACCGCCGCGACGGTATGAAGTTGTGAATTTACCATAAGTCCTGGACCACAGACACACACATACACACTTTTTTAAAAATGATATTCTTTGGTTTAATTTCATTCAATATAAGGCTCAATTTCACAATGAAACTGATATTAAACAAAAATAAGCAGCTGAATTCTCCTCACTTGTGCTGCTGAATCACATTTTTAAACATTTTTAACAGCACGCGCACGCACACGCCATGCACGCAGGCAGGCACCCACACATACACAATACACACACAGTATGTAAATGATGGTGATACATTGTTAGTGAGAGCGTGGATTCAATCAAGGATTTGATAAAGACATTGCCCTTTCATGCCCCTGAGGATGTGATAAGCTCCATATAATTTCAAGAAAAGTCTTGAAATCTTGAATGTTCATATACACTTTAAAATCCACTTTCATTCATTTTATAATGTAATTCATTAGTATGTATTATGTATAAATGGTCCGTGTATCTCGAAAACGTCTTTGTAAAAGATGGCATATACGGACATAATACTTTCCCAGGTTTCTGGCATATACTCCAAGCGCTGCCGGAAATGCTGTGTAAATATCTCACAACGTAACTATGCAATAATGTAAGCACATGCTTGCTTGGATTTTTTCCCACCATGGTTTGGTCCAGAGCCAACTAAAAGAGCTCCAACTGATTTCATACGTTTTTGTGAAGAACGATGATGATGATTATACATGTAATAATCATCAACATACACACTGATACAAGAGAAGACCCCTGTGATTTTGATTGGCTGTTGAAATTTCGCCTCAAAAAAAAATCTGATATTTTCGATGGAGGCCAGGGAAGTGGAGAAAATGATGATCAAAGTTTATATTGGCATCAAAAGGGAATTCAAGTGTTGACCGATGGCCTACCTATTGTGCTGTGATTTTACATCAAATGAACGTATCACAGTCTGTTAGTTCAAAACAAAAATGACTGTTTATATTATGAAAAGAATAGTTAATATTTTTTTTCCATTGGGGTGCTCATGTTAAATAGCTATTATAGAGCTAACCACCATCACACAAACATGCATGCACACAAGATCACATCAGGCAATGTCAGGGCGTCTGTTTGCAGTGTAATATGTTTCATATTCCCTTTAGATTTTGTCAGAATTTTTCTTTTTGCAGGCCCTACGTTGTCATGAAGATACATGCGTTTGAAATAGAGGTTTCTGAAGAAGGCATATAGATGCATAATATAAACTTGCTACATCATTGCCATTATATGATATGGAAATCATTAATAGATAATCAAATCATTTTGATGTTACTTGTGATCCTACTTTCCAAAATTGGGGCATCCCAAAATATCCCTCAAGTGGGAACAGGTCACTAAAAGTTCGTATTTCTTTTCTCTTTCCTTTTTTTCTTTCCTTTATCTTTTGTTGTTCTTGTTTTTCTTTCTTTCTTTCAGACTTTTTTTCTTTATATAGCTATGTTGCCCTGGGACACAACATAATACAATAATCTCCAGCCGTGCTATTACGGGTACGATTTCAATTACAGCGGCAAAGCATGAGAAGTGTGCTAATGATGTTTTAACTACCCGTCTTGGGTAGAATACATATGTGACAATGCTTTTCTATACATTTATTTTTTTCCTTCTTTTCAAAATGGGTGCAAATCAAAAGCTGAAGTAAATCAATGACTGAAGTATAACCAAGAGTCGCTGGATTTCTATGGTTGATTTCTTCTCGCTTTTACTTTTTTTTTGTTCAGGTATCTGTGCGCTTTTTGAAGCGTTTCTCCATGAGATCAATTGCCGCTAATAAATTCATACACGCTATCAAGTTCACGGCGGACACGTGTTTCGTTTTTAGAGCATGCCGCGGGTAAGTGATATCATACGCCAGATCTTAAGCCAACATTGATTAAAATTCAAGTCAATTTCCATCGTATTCACATTGCACGAGCCTAATACTGTGCTGCTGTCGCTCTGAGGATTTCGAACCTCTCTCCTTTTTTTTTCCTCTCTCTCCATCTCTCTCTCTACTCACTTTCTAGCTCAGTATATATTCTCAGTTCTGAAACACCCTCCAGAGGACAGAGCTTGCGCGCCATGGTGAGAAATTTTGACTTGAGATGAGAAAAAGACGGAGCAGGGAGAAAGAGTACTGGCGAAAGAGGATGAGAAGAGGGGAAAAAAATCATCAATAATGAATCCAGATTTACCCCCTTTCTCTCCCTCTCTTTTCTCACTCGTCCTCTCTGCCACACTGACCGTCTATCCGATGCTGAAATGCATGACAGATTACCGTGTTCAAAGCCAAAGCGTAATTGATTTGGTGTGATATGATATCGTCAGCGTATAATTCCGAACCAGCGGACACCCGAGGTGCGGGGCTGCCGTTGCCAGCGGCCTAGAGATCGCTGGGAGATCCGATGTAGAGGCGGATATATATCCATGCACACATACACACGCATACACACACACGCACAAAGAAAGCATAATACGGCTCGTCTGTGTGGTATACGATACGCATCTCTGAGCTCGTAATTGGAAAACAACGCGTCTATGGCGATCATTAAGGCATCTCACATTATCGAGCTGTATAACTTATCCAGAAACATTTGCTGAGGAACTCTGGTTTTGCTCTTTTTTTTTCCCCAGCTACATATATCTATACAATTTTTTATTTTCGCCAAGGCTACTTTCTATGCGAACTGTGGTTGTGTTTCTGTTCCAAATAAGAAGAAAAAAGTTCAAAGAACTATTGAATTGAGTTAGTGATTACACATTTATTACCTAAAATATAGATATAGATAACTAACAAACTTTCCAACAGGTAATGTTTCACTGGAAAAAACAAATTCGACTTTTGCAGACGGAGAGGAGGATTTTGTAATTGTATTCTATGTTTGATATCAAAATTAGCAGGCCTGGATTGACAAAACAAACCCTCGTTTAGGATTTCCATCTATGCCTTAGGGGAAGACATTCTAAGGCCTGGAAAGTACTGACCTTTTTCCTTCTGCTTTTCATGCTATTTCGAAAGTGAAAAGGCATTTTTTCCCCTGAAAAAAAAAAACCAACAACAAACCAATTGGCTCGTTATTGTTACCATTCTATTCAAGTTGACAACATACATAATCATCTTGTACATTTTCCCCTAAACAAGACAATTAACAAACGTAAGAGAAATATATTAATCATCATATCATTTGGCTGCATGTGTATGTGTATTGGTCGAGTATTTATTTTGTGCGATTTGCATGCGATTTAATGTGGGGTGCAAACCGTTGTTGTTACAGATATCAAACTGACAGAATTGAATTATTGCTTGTCACTTTCAGCTCCTGGGTACAAGGCAAGTTGCCTAGTCTGTAATTTCATCTCCAGAAAATAAAATAAAAAATGTTCGCAGCGGAGTTCGCTCTCCTTGTCTTGATAACAATGGCAAGATCTTCGCACTCTTTACGTCAACGACACAGAATAGGATACAATGTAAGTTCACAGCTCCTCTAACAAGTATCTACAAGTTTAACAATATAGTTACCAGCCAGCCGTATCTGTAATTGAAAAAACGGCCTTATTTGCGATAGTCGTAGATTTTGAAAATACACCTTCGTCGCACCCTACGAAATCATCGCAAGTTGACCGGGCAGAGTGCGCCGGGCACATTGCTGAAGTAGCAGACTGTAGAGACGTCTCCTTCAAGATGTGCGCCCCTTCTCTACAGTATAACATGACAACAAGTCAGTCGTTTGTGGGTTTTCATTCTTCACCATATTTTCTGGGTACACACAGTTCAATCAATAGTGCCTGCAGGCTGTAACATTGTAGGCTTAATCTGAATTTGTATTTTCTTGTTCTTTAAAATAGTTACTGTTTATAATGATGATGTCCTTGTTTATACCTATACATCACATTCAACAGCTATATTTCAGCTGTACGATGAATAGATTTTAAATGATTATTAATGTATATGTTTAGATATTGAGTGATCAACGTTTTAAAAGCCCTGCTTTTCAGTGGACTACTCTTTCCATTGTTATACTCTTTTTTCTATCATGTATCTGTTCTTAGTTATTCTACTTGATTGCAGACATATTTCATTATATACTTTATGATCCATACTGCGTTACAAATACTATAACTACAAATTGATAAAACGATTTGATTTGTGTAAAATGTGTTTCGTATTTTGTTTCAGTCATTTTTGTTAGGTGGATGGAAATAAATGATAACTAAATTGTCCAGAGGGCTGTGGTCTGTGATTTACAAGGTGAGTTTGCAGACTCTACGAATAACTGCCCCCACTCACAGGGGAATCCCGGACCGGTTAAAAGTTCGTCTGATAAGATAAAAAGTCAAAATGTTATCAGCACAACAGTGAAAATTTGATCAAAACCAGACAAAAATTATGATTATAGAAGTTATGAACTTGTGAATTTTTGATGATTTTCATCAGACACTGTTCAAAACAGTTAATATGAATATGTAAATTCTAGAGAGTTGATGATGTCTTCGCCTCAAAATTTGCATATGGTTGGTACACAAAATCTTGATATTTCTTCTTTTTTTTTAACGAAATTATGCCTCGGTGACAAATCCTAATATATCTGATCTGATCAATATTTTTGAAGCTATTCAGCCAGGAAAGACGTTATGTTTTACACTTTCATAGCAGAAAAAAAAGATAAATTTAAGTTTTGTTTTGTCTTTTGTAACAGATCAATGGAAAATTGTTAATTGATGACATCATATCTGCCCAATCACTTGAATATTCATTTCAACTGTTCGAGAACTGTTGTACAAAAAAACTATAGAAACTTTACAATTTCATATCTGCCTTAATCTATATCGGATTTTGATTAAATTTTCACTGTTGTGCTTCTGAAATCTTACTCTTTCTTTTCAGACAACTTTCAACTGGACAGAGACTCCAGTTCAAGGTCTATTGCAAGGTACATGGTTGGGCTCACGCAGGAGAAGAAAATATGGATATTATGACGTCGATTGCTAGGAAAGAGTTGTCTCGTGTTTTGACAACAAGCCGTAAACGATGATTTAGGCCCCTTGTATCGGCCAAATTCTAAATTTTCATTTCCTTTTAAAATAACAAAAATTCTTCTCAGATCCTCTTTCATGATAAAATGAAATTTGCAGAGATGATATAAATCATTTGCCATGGAACTTGATTGAAGTATGTGATTTGCATGGTGTGAATTTTCATCGTCATCTTTCAACGTTATACAAGACGTATAGGACGTACCGTTTTTCTCGCTGTTATTGAGAAAGTGCTTAGTACGGTGAAAGGAACTAGAGGTATAGGCGTTTGTTATCATATCTCTGTACACTGGAGTAGATCAAACATCGAATCGTAGGAAACGCATTTAGAATCGCGGATGACATTCTCTGTTCAAAGTAAGCATTGAATATTTTTCGGCTTGTTTCGTCGATGTGTACAGATACGACCTCGTGTGCGTGTTCCAACACGCCTGAGCAAAACGTACCTCAATTCTGCCTGTTAAATCGACGGCGTTGCACAATAGATTATGCATACGTATGATCCTTTATACGAAATCGGCTGACAGTGATTACCGTGTAAAAAATTATGGATTATATCTAACAATAATTATATCGATATATCATATCCTTTTTTTATGTATATAAAATGGATAGTTTTTTGCATAACATCAATATTAAGAGGTTGCGTTTTCATTCACCGTTAACCTTATTTGAAACAAAGTCGAATGAAACATACATGCTTGAGTAAATTCCATAACACACAATGTCACTCAAACAGTAATGAGTACTACTATTTAAAACAAAGAGGTACAATGCTTCATTACAAGCTACGTTCTTGGCCAAACCTACAGTGCTTTAATTCTGGTTCGCACTTGGATATGGAGGAAAAACCCCTTCTGATCCTTCGACCTGCGATGTCTCCATGATTCATCGCGCAAGAAATGATTCATGATTGCAAATTCGACACCCCTGTTCACATAGACCATGTTACACGCCACTTATGTTAACCGCTTTCAAAGCTGAATTTTTTTTTCAATTTTTCCCCTGTGCATGCAAAGAACATAAAAACATGAATACATGTATATTCATACATAAAATATATGAATATATATATACATATACATATATATATATATACATATATATATATACATATATTTATCTATTTATATACATGATATTCATACATGACATTCATATATAGAAAAAATAGATAGACAGATAGATAGATAGATAGATAGATAGATAGATAGATAGATAGATGAATAGATAGATAGATAGATAGGTAGATAGATAGAGAGATAGATAGGTAGATAGATAGATAGATAGATAGGTAGGTGGATAGATAGATAGATAGATAGATACGAGATAGATAGATTGTAAATACTGTATCCCTTATTATTTTCCTATCGAAAAAGAATATGGCCAACTTATACTGTTATAGATAGATAGATAGGTAGATAGGTAGATAGATAGATGAACGGGTAGATAGATAGATAGATAGATAGATAGATAGATAGATAGATAGATAGATAGATAGATACGAGATAGATAGATTGTAAATATCCCTTATCATTTTCCTATCGAAAAAGAATATGGCCAACTTATACTGTTATCGCATTTCGTCGCAAAACGTTATCTGCTGACTTCGTCCGTTTGTTTATCAGAGAGATTGTGTTGTGTGGCGCTGTTTATAATCCAACTGACCGAGTGAAAACGCAAGGTATTCTGCACTGGTGTTTAACGTCAAGTAGGCCCTTCATCATGTCGAAACACTTTTTGACCTTTCACTTTGATTTCAGTACTCTGTACCTTGTCGAGGTTTTTCCAGACAACTCTTTACTCCGTGGTTCTAGTCACACAGCACAGAAACGTTCTAGCTTTTCGCTGAGTTACCTCTTTAAGAATGGCGGTTGTCTTCGCTTGTTCATTTTGCCAGCAGTTTGGAAGTGACGAACTTCCACCCTGGCTCGTGATTCATATAAATGTGCATTGAACAACAACTAAAAGACCTGGGAAGAGAAAAAAATGAAAGAAAGAGAGTCATAGGTCATTGCTAGGGTACCAGTACGTGACCTTTGTCACAGGTCAGCTGACCTTTTGGCGAAAGGGAAGTGGAGCCGTTAATGTCAGGTATGGGCGGTAAAATATGGGAGCAAACTGTACGCTATAGTGTATTAGGTATTTTCACGACATGTGGATATTGGTTCGTGTCGACTTATACAATTTTGGTTTCATTTATTGGTTGCTCGTTTTCACAATTTCTTTCCAAATTAATTTGCAATAAAAATGTCTTTATAATCGCGTCTGCAGTTACATTTGTTGTTAAATTTGATTTGCATGACCAAGGAAAATAAAGCATTTTATACACGGTATAGTATATTCAACATGGACACAAGCGGGGCTTTTCACTACAGCCCTGTATTATGATGTACGATTATAACTTTGTTTAGGACACGAGCAGCCCTCAATTACACGTGCATCTTAATACCTTACGGTCAATTACTGAGTCGCAATTAGTTGTGGGTTCAGAGATAAGCTTGACTGACCTGACACTGCAATAAATCCGGGAAACTGCTCACGCACTAACGAAGTTTGATAAATGATAATACTGTAATTATAACCAGATCCAGTGTATCTGCATTGACAATAAATCATAAAAAAAGGAATAGGGAGATAAACCTCAGGGAGTATTATGCAGCATATGGTAAAGGGAGAAACAGTAAACTGTGTTGAGGATTGTGAGATTGTGAAAGTTTGGGGGGAAAAAAAACCCAAGATTTTCCTTTCCACTAGTTTGAAGCTATGAAGCAAAAGTTAAGTGTGTGAAAAATGGCCTTATACGTTACAATCACACGATATAATTCAAAATTATATGATTTTCTTATTTTCCATACCTTTTTTGTTCTTCGTCCTGTTTCATTAATTTTACTTCACCTTATATTATGAAAAGCCAGCTTGAACATCCGTCCAATTCATCCCATCATCATCATCATCATCATCATCATCATCATCATCATCATCATCATCATCCATATGTCTAACTCGTAGATAGAGAAATTGAAAGATGTTTCAATAAGTTTTCCTATTTGTTTTACTGACAGAAGTTTGATATCAACACCATGCTACTCTCATCGTTTTCAAATGGCGAACACGCAACATAAGATAACGAAGTTGAAATTCGGGGGCAGTATAAGGATCATAAGATATCATGATCAAGCATGCCTTTTCCTTAAAAGGTTGAAGTAAAATAAACAGGACAAAGTGAGTGAAACAGTAAAAACAAGAAAATTATATAATTTTGACGATCTACATTATCAGTCATAACCGCATATACGCAACGCACACAAGGTACAGATGCCATACGCTTTGCAAATATCCCACTGGTTTGTACATAGAAATAGCATCATACTGCAATATTAACCATATCAAGAATTCGGCATCTCTACTTTTTAGTGGTCATTATAGCTGAATCGTTGAAGTTTGAAACATTTTTTTTTTCTGTGAAAGATGTTTTTATTTTCTTCCTATTGAATTCACTTCACGAAAGGAAATTCATAGAAAATTTGCATGCAAGCGAATGGGTATCTTGAACTGCCATAGCGTCATCACTTATTCTAATTTGCATCATATTAGACCGATATCAGTACTTTGTAAAGACATGTGAATATGTAGATTGTTACTTTCTAATATTGAGGGGGTTTGTCCAATTTTAGGGAAACTTTCTCTATAAAACTTTATCTATTCATACTCTGTCTAAGTACATGTATATTGTATGCTTCATCAAAGAGTGAACCACTGAATAAATAACCTTCCTTGTTTACATCGTGATTCTACTACAAGAATAAGGAAAAACAAAATTATCTAACAGAAAGAGGAGGAAAAACTCTAGTGAGGACAAAAGATAGTAATAAGCAGGGCGACAGAATGAATAATCATGTATTAATTAGTTAAATGTAATATTGTATCACTGTGAGTGTGAATGCTATCATCAAAATAAGGGTAAACAATGAACCGAGAAACAAACAAGGGAAACAAAATCAATTTCTTTCTTCTCTCATGAGCAAGATTAAGTTCTCTCTTTATTTTTTTTTCCATATTCATAAAAACGACGAAGAACATTTTGTCACTTACATTCATTCAATCAGTCAATCATAAACTTTGGACAACTTCATTCTTTGCCCCTGACATTAACGAGGAGAAATGATGACGAACTTTGACGAACAAATTAAAAAAAATCTCTTTCTTCTTTCTTTTTTTTCTAAATTCCCAATCATGTACGTCCTTCGCAACCTGATGTGAACACGTCCATTCTCAGTTCACGATAATTTCGACAATGAGAACAGATAACAATAGTCAAGTATAGAGTTTCATATCTTGCCGCGGCTTTACACAAACAGGAGGGTCTTTTGAAGTGCCATATACTGTATGACGAAAGGGAAAGATTATAGACTAGCAAGAAGCTCCTCGGATTGACATGAATTGATATGACAGAAGTTAAAAAAAAATTAATCCTTGTTACTTTTCCGACCAAGGACGTTCGATTCATTCCCGTTAAAAGCGCGAATCACATAGATATGAATATATTGAGTAACTTTATACAATTATGTGTAGAAATCATCATTCGAACAGTGAAGCAGCATTACAACTTAGTATCAGAACACGTAAGACTACACATAAATTTAATGAGTCAAAAAAACAGTGATTTATGTCTAGGATGTCGACGTAAAATACACCAGACTATACAAATTTGTATACATTAAACATGAAAGAAAATTTCTCGCTGACCAGTATTCATTTTGATAAAAATCACGTATCTATTCACTGTAATGAGCTTTTTTTTATTTCATGATTGCGAACTGCCGTTGTTCTTAGATTTCAGCTCCGGTAGCAACGGTGATTTATAGTGAGAAAGCCTGCCAGTTGACTCACAAACGACATTTCCCCTACCATTTTTTTTCCTGCCCGCCAAAACACCATTATCCCACCTTCTAGAACGTTACTGTCAGATTGGGTAGCGATTTCAATTAAATCGTAATCTCGAAATTCACTCATGGAAAATTAATCCGATTCAAACGATTTTTTTTTCTCTCTCTCCTTCATCTCGCCATCTTCCAAACGTGCGTGGTCGAGAGGGAGAAGGCTGGTAAGAAATCGAAAGCCCGCACTCACGAGAGAGACAGAAGGAGAGAAGGATGGAGAGGGGGAAAAGAAGAGAGGAGAGAGGAAAACGTTCGCGTCTGAGACCCAAGAACGCGTGAACGGCCGAGGGATCGGCTCGGGTGAGGAACACCACTAACATAGCGACACTTCGCTATGTGCAGCGCGCGGCTCCAAAAAAAAAACCCCTTGTATTGATTTATTTCGTGGATGGCGTATTAGGCAGGCTACAACACAGAGATACACACGTACACACACATACCAAGAAAAAAAAAATAGATGAAGAGGAAAAAACTTAAACGAAAGAGACTGCTTGGAAACTCGCTACTCCTACTCTATACTCCGTACTCTGTCTCATAGCACAGTATTGTAATGGGGAAATAACTCCACGGAGAGTCCCGGCAAATTTTGGACTGCAAATTGAACTTAGCGCTCAAGAACAGTTAAGTGATAGCGTTTATCCAGAAAATGATTTGCTCCTTCGGGAAAATACTGAAGTCACCATCTATTATTCTCAAAATGAAAGGAGATGGACCGTGTATTTCCACACGTCCCTTCCATGGAAAATGATTAGAAAGAAGGGGACACTAAATCGTGCCCAACCATGACTTTTTGCCCCCCAATATCTTATTTCGAACAGAGACAAATTAGCAAAGGCGCTAAATGGCACAGAACGATACATTGCCAAAGAACAACTGTAGGCGAATGAACCTGTAGACGGTTAATGCGACTTTGTTTTTGCTTTTCTTTTGCTTTTTTGCTTCTAAACAATCAGACGAGGTTTCGGATCGTGTGAGTTTCGGGTCACGAGGGTTCTTTCTTAATTCATCGCTAAGGAAAAGTGTCATTTCTAATACAATTCAGCTAAAAAATCAACCCCTATAAATCCTAAACTGACTGCCGGTCAGAATAGTCGACGATTAGAAATTAAATCAAAAACTTGGGGTAGAATGTCATCGCTATCGTTTCCTGAGTTATAATACTATAACTTTATAAATAACGCCGAACTTCTACCAAAGATTTATTTCCAATGTACACTATTGATATCTTCAGCAATAAGACATGAACTTTCAAGACATGTTCACAATCAATATGCCTTGCTATTCTTTACTTTTCATGGTTTTGTTTTCGGGTGTTTTCGTTTTTAGCCGTCCGTCCCTGTTTGATATAATTGATGGCATATCATTGTCAAACATCACTACTACCATAATTATGTTATCATTATTATCATTATTATTATCATTATTAACATCATTATTATTATCATCATCGTCATCATTATTTTTAATAACTACCGTTACCATTATCATTGTCATATTCACATCAGCAGCGTCAAGAATTGCTTTGGCAAATAACTCGTGAAACACATACAAGAAAGTTCTTAAGGTGGAAAGTACATGTATATTCTCGATCTAAAGTAGTGTAACACACATAATGGTAGGGACGCTCGCTTCATTCATATGAAGTCGTTGTGAAATTATTCATTCATTATTTCAATTTAAAAAAAGAGTACTAGTATTTCCCGTCTCTAACTTAGACACATGAAAGGTTTAAGTTGCTCTCCGAGGAATCGATATGTACACACTTGAAAAGATATGTTAAAGAAAACGCTGTCTATTCCGTTCCTCCCGTATACAATATTACAATCCCTTCATCACCAATTAGAGTTGATGGCGGAAAGAAACTAAACTGTTTTATCATTCTTGGGTAGGAATTCTCATAATCCCCATCCCCCCCCCCCCCCCACCATACCACATGGAAATATAGCTTCATATTTTGAATGACATTTGTCAAACTGAGCCAATGAAGTTACATAATCATAACTAGAAAAGAAACCCTGTTTTCCGTGTCTCATTCGCTCCAATACATGTCCTAGTGTGGTAATCAGGTTTTTAAAAGAGTATTGGAAGACAAGAATTCTCACGAAATTCGTTATCCACCTCGTTAAGCGCCCAACTTACACATAATACATGTACATAATTATACACATAGACCTTTTCTTCTGAAAGCAGGAACCATTCATACACAATGCATTTGTCAATCGGTAGCCTTACAACATTTCTGACTGATTCGGAAACTCTACACCAAAGATATGGCAAGTCAAAAGAAAAAAAAAGTCGTATGCCGACAAGCGGTCCTTGCATAATGATATAGTTAAGATGACCCTGCATTTGTTTTCTTTTTACACAACATAAGTACGATTCTCTCAAAAAAAAAAAAAAGAATCTATGATTCTCGATCTTGTTTCTTTTTATCTGATCGGAACAGCGTTATAACTTTCAGTGACAGTTATCCTCTGTGTTCTTTGCTAAGTTGTTTCAACCATCGGCAAGAGCGTCTAGAGTATTTGGTCAAAAAGAGACACATATCCATGTTCGTGGCCTGTCTCACTATCATGAACTCAACGTTGTGATTATAAAACACATACAAAAAAAATAACGATCACATGTAAATAAGAGCTTTTAAATAATTATAAAAACGGTATTTGCCTCATGTACTACCTTTTCATCCGTTTGTACGTCACCCGAGAAAACGATAATCGTCAAAAAGGGGGCCGCCTAATGTACTACTCACGAATCATAAGTGGAGACGATTTCTATCTCTTTGTCAGTATTAAAATGCATTGTAACAATGCGGACGACTTCAAAAGGGCCGATACATTTGCCGCGTATCCGCACACCACAGCATGTTTGTAAGGCTTTTCATTCAATCGCAAAAGAGCTATTTACCAATGGCATTTGTTACACTAAATCTGCAAATCATTTTACATTCGGCATGTTCGGGGTAATCTTTCATTTTTACGTTTCATGTGACGTACACAATAAAAAAAAAAACTTTGTCAATGTTTAATTAAGGTAAATAGAACACCGATATAGTATTTAACCAAAGAGGTTGCAGACATTATATGACATAACACTGCTGCATTTTTTGTTTTCATATCAAGTTGATATCATCGTGCATAATCGAACGGGAAAGCATTGTCTTCCAGTGAAAGAAACATAATAATTATATTGAACAAAATTTCAATAATTTCAGTTCTCTTATCTCTCCCAGGGTGCAACTGCAGCTGTTCTGCTACTACTCGTGTACAAGCATGCCACGTATTACGATAAAACTAACCATTGCATGAAAGGAAGGAGAGAGAACACGTACTATCCCTGTCCCAGATATACCTCACTTAGGATTCGACTTCCGGAAGGAAGTAAGAATTACAGGAAAAGGTATCTGACCCACTGACAGTTACGACGTACAAAAAAAAAAATGATATACAAGTTGTAATCGCTATGAAGATACTAAAATGCAAAAGAATTGAATTACGGAAAAGCAACATGTATTTAACGTATATAACGAATGACGTAAGCGTCATAATGCACAATAATACCCCATATTTACTTTGGTATCAGAGTTGGCAATCAATCCAAATATCATTCTTCTCTTTGTACTTCTAAGTTTGATTTTGTTCGTTTGAAAGACTGATAGACAGGGGGCCAAACAACTTTCATATTCAGTCGCGTTATTTCGTTTGACTTCGTGAGAAAAATTAAAGTGTAAACAAAGACTGACGTGATTAAATACGGACTCTATGATAACAAAGAATGAACAACATTAACGAAGGGTAGAACAAATCAGTGATGGCTGTACACCCACCGGTAAGTCTGAGTGTGTCTTTCTGTCTGTCTGTCCGTCTGTCTCTGTCTGGTCTGTCTGTCTAGCTACTCCTCCATCCTTGTTTTCGCTCACATAGAAGTATGCTATCGTTGTTCAATATACTACCAGTAAAACGAGAGCCGATCCTTTGATGGCCTCAATATTCGAAGTTATTTGGTATAAGAGTTGTTTGTGTTTTTTTGGCGATCAACGTCTACTTATCAAAGGTGCACGGAGTGTTCAAAACTTTGGACAATCGTAGCTGTAGTGAGCCGACGAAGGATACATCGAGGCCGGCGTTGTACCTGAGGGCGATGACCGGTAACCGCTCATCGATGACATCGACAACTGACAACTTTCGTTCGCGTTTGCCGACGTCGGTAGCTGGCCGTTTTGAATAGTGGCGTGGGATAATGCCACCGTGCGCTGAGGGTCGTACATACCGTAATGGTTTTGGCTGGAAGTTGACGAATGGACGTCGGGACTGCCGTTGTTGTACCACGAGTTAGCGCGATGCACATTCACAGAGCTGGGCTGCGTGGTGAGAATCGAGCTCGATCCGGGGGGACTCAGCCGCTGGTTTAGTCCGTGCTCCTGTTGGATTTCTTCGGGCGTCGGCGCAATCGCCATATGCTTGCCCATTGCCATTGTTTCTGGCTCGTAAGTTGCACATGGATATTGGTTCAATGAGCCAAGGACGGAACGCTTGGAGCAAGAAATACCGCCACGATTGAACTGCGACAGGTGCTGCGAGTAACCGAGCGGCTGCGGAGATAGAAGCTGGCCCGCGCGGGAAGGCAATGCGTGAGGTGCGGAGTTGGGATCGCTGCCGCTCCCGCCACAGCCGCCGCCGTGCGCCGCTAATCCGTCCCGCTGCTGCCGGATGGCCATGAGGTTCTCGACGGTGTACGTTCCCGAGTGGTGTTGTGATTCGAGCAGCGGATTGTCCACCGACATTTGGTGGTGGGGTTGAGTTGGGGAGGGCTCATTCAACACGTCCGATGGGGAGTCCATGGGCTCTACTTTCGGCGTGATAAGAGCGGCGCTCGTTTGCACATCACTTCGACTAATCGAACTGTTCACTGAATCACCCATCTCACCGGCACACACAACGCCATTGGGCTTACCGACTTTCTCCTCGGCCGAGTGGGTACCGTCACCGCCGATCTCCTGCCCCTTCCTCAGCTCGCCGTCGCGTTCGTCCTTATCGCCCTTCAGGGAGTCCTTCTTCTTGAAACGCTTTCTCCTCCTCAGGTAGCTCCCGTTGTCGAACATATTGTAGCTGTCCGGGTCCAGGCTCCAGTAGCTCCCCTTGCCTGGTTTCTTGTCGTCCCGCGGGATTTTCACGAAGCAGTCGTTCAGGGACAGGTTGTGACGAATTGAGTTCTGCCAACCCTGTTTATTTTCCCGATAGAAGGGAAACCTGTCCATGATGAACTGGTATATTCCGTTCAGGGTAATTTTCTTGTCCGACGCGTTCATGATGGCCATAGCAATGAGGGCTATGTAAGAATATGGCGGCTTGACCATATCCTTGGGGTTGGCCTGTTGTGGGGCGTACGGTCCATACGGAGATCGAGCCATGCTAGAGTACTGGTCATGGCCGTACATCGACATCGACATCCCAGAGTAAGTCGGATGCCGATAGTAGCTCTGGTCGGGCGGGAAAACCGAGTGCATGACGCCCAGGTTGTTAGGTATGGACGGAGCCGCCGTGTGGTAGGGCTGCATCGCCATTCCCTGGTTCGATACCGGGGCGCTGCCGGGGTGGACTTCGCCGGGCGAGGTGCGTGATGCGTACATTGGCATGGATGTATCTCACTAAGCCGGACTTTCAGAGGCCTTGTGTGCAACACGATTGACACTCATAACCCAGAATATCTAGCTCACGTTGAATTCGTGCCTATACTTCTCTCTCACCAATTCCTATATCACGATTGACACCACGCCCCCCTCAGTATATCGCAGCCAATCAGAGCGTCCGGTTCCTGACCACCCATGGTGTGTGTGCCACACACAGTGCGTTCGATGCGTAGCGGCTCGCACCGACAGCAAACTAACTGCTCAAGATTTGACAACCAAATGCCTTAATTGCCCATTTTAAACCATATTCCTTGTCGAGATTAATTATGAAATTGTTCAGATGAACGGAGAATACGCACTAGCCAAACACTGGCTCCAAAAGTCCTGCTGAATTATCACACTCCGTAGAACATGAATCGATGAGCACGTTACATGACTAAAGTGTACACATAACGCATTCACGGTTCGCAAAGTCGAGAAGTGTCGCGTAGATTTATATTTAGAGAGTGCGCTTTCGCACATACTCCGGCACACTAATCAGGGATTAAGACCGTTTAATTTGGCTGCTTTATTTGATTAACCACTCAAAGTTGAGAGGCATTGGTGTGCTAATAAAAAGAAGAACAGAAGTCAAACCAAAACTCATTAAAGGCGTTCATATGCCTTCTTGATCGAGGAAGTTGTGCTCACTCTGCTTGTTCGCAATAGGATTTCGGAATCTGTTTTTTTTTTTTATTGACACAAAACTTAGTTTCATTCTACCAACATCCGAACGAGAGAATGAGGAATGAAAAGTGTCTATTGAGTCTTCTTTCTTTTTTTCTAGATCTTTTTCAACACCAACAATTCGTGCGCAAGGAAGCAAATGATTTGCCCATTTTCTCGGGTCACGTCTATGCCCCCGATGCAGAAAAGACCTGATAATAATCGGCATAGAACGGGAGAAAAAAATTATAGGGTTGCGTCTGTATGGCAGTGTTCTCGACAAAAGGTTACTTGATGCAAAGCGAGCAATCAGCAAGCAAAGGAGACAGAGAGTGGGGTGGCCTAGTGTGCTCGCTCAGGTTGAGGTGTGTTGTAGCTCTTTACCGTTTCCTTATTCTTTTCTATCCCCTTTCATTCCTCTCTTCTCCATCCCCCTCCATCTACCCCCCCCCCCATCCTTCTCCGCCTCTCCTCTATTTAGGCGACGCTGTAGAAAACATCGTGTGAAAGGATGTGTTTAACAATACCTCAACCACCACACTACAAAATCACGACCAAAAAAAAAAAAGAATTGAAATCATGGAGGAGTGAAATAGATCGACAAGAGGACATCAACCTTGGTAGTACGCAGAGAGGCAACTCGTCATGATTTGATTAAAGAGCAAATCTAGCTGGACCACGCTCATGTTGACTATGGAGGATAGAGGCAAAACCTCCCAGAAGTTTCATCATAATCGATTATCAATTTAAAAAAAGACAGAAAAGCAGTGCGATAATTAGCAACGACTATACAAAGTGGCAGAGAGGATAAAGCCATTACATCACGGCTCTCCAATCAATCTGCTAAAAAAAAATATCATAAAAACATGTTTTGAACTACAATTGAGCGATTGCAACCCTTTTGCCCTATAATTATAGTAATTATTGCTGCACGGGTTATTGGAACATACTCAACAACAACAGCAATAATAATAAATAACAATAATAATCACAGCAACAATAACAACGACAATAAGTCATTGCGAAGAAAGATTTTGTCTTTGTCTTCGTGTCAAAGAAGGAAATTACGTAAGTATTATTTTGTATAAAGTAGTAGTTGAATGGGACACATGTGCATGATTAAATGGCATCGTCATTACCTATAGTTTGCAAAGTTGCCCCATATGACTGTTTCTTGAATCAACCCATAACCACTTTAAATTTAGATTTAATTTTCATTAAGTTTCCGTCATTCTGTGTATGTTTGTTGTTGTGGTTTTTTTTTTTCACTCTTTCTATCCAAGCCAACTTTAGTATGGTGTGGAATGCCACTTGTAAGTGGAGACATGGAAGACTCAGCCAAACTAATACATTGTATATTACGTGGAATTATGTTACTCGTGGAAAGTTAAACTTATTTTGAATAATTACAAGAGTTACATGAATGTATTACACTTAACATTTTTAGACAGATTTATTCACAAAAAGAGAAACACATTGTGAATAGCCTTATCGGAATTTTTTATTGTCATTTATGGGGATTTCCCCAACAACTTTTCCCAAAGTGCTTTGCCATGCTTTGGCATATAGGGACAATGCGCGAGCTCCGGGTACTGGGCATTGTCAAATCGACTGAATATTAGATTTCATATAATTATTGGAAGTTGTATAACACGTGAACATTTCATCGTGTGAATGCTTGTGATTCCGTGCCTAAATGGTTAACTCTGGAGTAAACGCTCCTCTTTTGAATTTGTTCTGCTCCGTTTCACTAGCTAAGCGTGATAAATACAGAAGGAGCAATTTAAACATCTCTCTTCTTTGCCCTGCCAACAACCCATAGTTCAGGCAGAGTTACCTTTCCTTCAGATAAGATTCTTGGCAGGGGAAAATCTCCGGACCACACCGCTGCTGATAAGCGATCGGCGTGAATTTGCGCTAAGAGCATTCCTGCCTAATTGCCGTGTACGCGGGAATGCACATACAATTTATACACGGCACAGCTGCGACGTCAAGGCTGGGACCCCTCTCGGCTCGGGATTTCTGGGCGGGCGGTGACGGGGAATGGAAGTCACCAGGTTTCGGCCATATGGTCGAAATGCGATGCTCTCTGACGGGGAATGAAGAGTGCTTACATGACGAGTTTGCTCGACGAGGTAAACTTTTTTTTTTTGTTTACAATGTATCTACACAGCCACGCTACAAGTCTGGTGCGACTTACTTATGTTCCTCCATTTCATTTAAAGACACATTATTTATCACGAGAATATAATAATGCCATCGTTGGCAGTTTGTGAATACTAGTGCTATGCAAACAGGAGAAGCGTGGATAGTAGGTTTGTCAGTAGTAACAACGCTCTGGTCCGTGTGTCGTTGGCAAGAGGCGATTCCTAGCGAAGGTAGAAAGTGTATAATTATGTAACAATCGCAAACATAAAATAGCTTTACATAAGTACTCAATTTCATGTCATCATACTAAATAATCATGCTTTCCCCTCCAGACACAACATACAATATCTCTCGATATTCTAATGGCAGAGGATGAACGGCTAAACAGTTTCAACATTTATCATCATCAACTTTTGGGGTTGAATGGTTGCTATGAGCGAATGTTCTGAAACGCATAAATCAATTACTGTGGTAAATGGAACAACTCCTACAACTTCTGTTTTATAAATCAAAGAAATCTCTAATACTGAAACATCGTGTTGCCCAGAATCCATCTCGTTAGAAATGAACCTCTCAAGGAAAACAGATGAACAAACAAACAATAGGAAAAGGATGACGTATTTACTCACCAATACTCCTTGTAGGCCTCCTGAAAGAAAAATAATGCAGGACAAATTTGATCTTTACCATAACAATATCTATGATTTAAAAAAAGCGGTTTGTTTGACGAGGTAAACTTGAAGATGAGTTGGCCCTTAATGAGTAGCTAAGATACAATTTCAAAATGCTGTCTCTTCTCCATATTATTAATTTTCATTTCATTTTATTTATTAAGTTTCCACACAAATCATACAGTGTTGTGTTTACAACATCCATCCATGACAATGTAAAGTAACACAAGTTATAAGTAATAAGTGCAGTATATACAAATAGCATTTACATGGCACAAAAATCAATATTGAAATCATTCTCAAGTACATTACATTCATGACGGATAAGTAAAATTGTGTGTGGTGGAAACCTACGTAGAAGCAGATTTATTGACTGACATTCTATCCAGTCATAGTGCTTAGAACTAAGAAACAAGCCGACATACATACATACATACATACATACGACATACATACATGTAGGCCTACATATTCGCAGATGCTCCTGACCAAAAGCCTGAGAATCGGGCGTGCTTTTCGCTTGTTTGAAGTCCTGCTGTTACGGTTTTATTGCATATAGCGAAAGCGAAGTGTCGCCATATCAGGCAAGCCAGCAGGCTGAATATTAATAGGGAGGGTCATTTTTGTCTCGTGAAACGTAAGCAGAAATAAAATGCAGTTTGGACAGAGAACAAGGTATAGTATAACGTGTACCCAGCAGCTATGACGTATTCAACATAGACCGCTTTCAGTCAGCGTTTCGATTGTGAGACATAGTGCAAACGAATGGATCATTACGCATACGTTATTGCGAAATGTTGTGATGTGTAATAATGAAATCATAAATGCAGTTACTACTAGAAAATGTGTCTCATAGTGATATGAGAGAGTTATATATGGGAACTTGCATAACAAGTGATAACAATGATACGATAATCAAGAAATGTATGCACTGTATTATCCAAAGTAGATAGAAAGTCAAACCAATTGGATAATATGTGGTACGTCGATGGCTACACGTTCTGAAAGCATTACCTCTAGGCGGGTTCCTCCGTTTTCCGCAAGACATGACTATCATGCTACACTGACATGGCGAATTGTAGACAGATTTAAACATAAACCACTTTGCATTTTGTTATACAACAACATCACAATGTATCTGATACAAGCTTTGCATTTTTATTCCTGTGTATTGCTGTTGTTGTCGTCGAAAGGAATATAAAAATTGAATTGAAGTGATTCAAACGGAATTGCAGTTGATGCGGCATACCATTTAACAGAGACAAGATGAGAATCGGTATGCTCTTATCGAGTGTTGTAATCATTATTGTTTGTTTTTCATTGTTGGTCACGACTGTATTTGATTTATGGACATTGAGCACACGTTCTGAAACATATTGGCATACTAGTAGTCGTGAAGCGTCTTTGACGGGCTGGTGGTTACCGTTCCACGGGGTAGTGCGCTGGGTGGCAAGTTGACAGTCTTACGTGTCGAACTGTGTGATTTTATGCGTAGAATAAGATTCATATTTCTTTCAAAAATGTCTTCAAAAACAGGGGGAAAAGCACACAAGTAAAAACTTTGGCGTGATGGTATCCTGATTAGGAATTCACTGAAGGGGTTGCTTTAGAACAACGTCTTTCTAAATTCTAAAGTATGGGTATTATATAGCGGTGTATTAATTTCTATTCAATCCAACAAAGCTCTCAAACAAACAAGGACAAATAAGTTCTGGAATGCACGAAGTCAGATGACAACATGGATTTATCAAACAAACAAGTAATTAACCCAGCTCCGAGGGTCGGGCCCGTTCAAGGAAGAACGTTGTTCTTGAATGTTGAAATAATGCAGAGCTGTTCACAAGAAGGGGGAGGGGAGTAGGGGACGAAGGGACAAAAAGAAAAGGAAAGTGACAATCAAATTCAAAAAAGGAACAAAAAAAGTGAGCTAATCCACGGCCAAGCATGCAGAAGAGAGTCTTTCCGTCTTTTCTTACACTTTCCAAACTTTCCCACGGCCGATACAATGCGTAAATGAAAGTGCGTGTAACACTATATGCCCCGCCACTTCAGTCGTGGCTAAACGAAGAAAGGATATCTCCGCCATTCTTACCGATTCTTTCAAACTTTTCCCCGCTCTAGCTTCCTCCACTGTTTTATTTTTTACCCTTTCTTCCTCTCTGAATTCTAACGGAGACCAAATGTTAACACTCTGTCAGATTTCGAAAAGGGTTCCGTTTCGCTGACAGCCACAAAAAAAAAAAAAAGCAGCGAGAGAGAGAGAAGTGCATTAAAATTGCCGCACTGTGCTAAATTGCGCTAATGGCGGTATACAAAAGTAATTACAAGTTTAATAATATGAAGATTAAAATGATTGTGAGCTTGCAAAGAAGCAACAATTTTCACTTATTTATGTGCCATATCCTTATCCATAGATTCCTTTCTCTCGTATTCATATCGCAAGCAGCAGAAATTGAATTGATCACTTATTTGTTGTCGTTGTTTTTTCCATATAAAAAGCACAGGGAAAATCGTATTCAGTGAAAATCGTATTCATAACAGTTGCACTTGTTAGAATCAATAAGAAGACCCAAGACGCATACGAAGAGAATACATTAGAAATTTTTAATGATGGGACAGTCTTTCTGATAGCTCTCAACAATACTATTGGTATCTTACATTATCTTGCATAAAAAGGAAACAATTAGAAGGATAACAACAGAGGAAAGCAAAACGACAACATCTACGAACTCACAGTGTGACTACGTTCAGCGTACAGAGAACGACGGTTGGCGTGGAGTGATGATAGAGGGCAGTATACCACTTTGGAATGCGGTGCAAACAGTGAGCGGTGTGCATATTCGCTTCTCCCGAGAATGTTTTGTCCAATGAGTTGGACAACGTCAGAATACGGAATGATTCTGACGCTTTTCTCACACTTGTTTAATTTTGTACACCAAAGTATCATCTTCTTACAAAATACTGCATGTTTGCACTGCATATATGTGCGTGTGCGTGTGTTTGAGCGAGTGTTTAAGGGGTAGTATCTATAGAGTTATTTATGTTGAAAGAGAGATTTTTGCAGTATCAATTGAAAAATGGATTTGTTGTGTTTTGAATTGTATTTTGTATTGTTTCTGTTCATGTTACACCCAGAGTGGGTTGATTCAAGAATGATTTGAAAAAAATCTACATGTCATATGAAATTCGTATAATGTTTTTCAATGGTTTATCTTGTTTTATTTATTTGTTTAAACATATTTGCGCACTTATGTATATCCTTCTGTCTGTCTGTCTGTCTGTCTTTCTTTCTTTCTGTCATTTCTTCGTGAAGTCCCTTCCCCCTGTGTTGTTGTTTTTTTTCTACAAATTTTGCACAGTGCGTATGACACAGACAATACGAGAATCTGTCCTAAATATACTGAGTTGAAATTCGAATCTAACCCATTTTTCTGCTCGCTGTGAAGGTCTGGATATCATTTTTTTTTCTTTTCTTTTTGCGCTTCCATTTAATTTATATCGAGCTTCGTGATTTGGGTACTTTTAGAGACCATTATTGTTATTTTTTGCTTTTTATTGGCCCCATTTTGATGATTGCGATCACGTGGATAGATAGATCTATAATCTATACCAACAATGCCCTCCCCCAACCCTCTTTTTTTTTCTCTCAATCTCTCTTCATCTCTTTCTCTCTTTCTCTCTCTCCTACTCCTTCTGTCTCCGACCCCCCCCCCCCTTCCTGAATTTCTATTTCCCCGTCTTTCTCTGGCCAATGTCTTATCACCCTGGGGGCTCTCAGGTTCAGCCCGTCCCAGTAATCAAGATTCTGCCCCAATATCGCTTTGAAAAGGCAGGCCAGTTGAAAGAAATTAACTAGGGCAGATATTTTTTCAAATGTTCACAAACAAATTCAGCAATTGTCCGAGTCCTGAAATTGCTCGCAGCTCTCATTTGTGTGTGTGTGCGCGCGCGATTCCTCCCTTGCTAGCTGGAGGTAAGGGCATTCTCATTTTTTTTTTTTTTTGGTGGTGGTGGTGGTGGTATATCGAAAGCTTCCGAAAAAAAATAACGAAGTTCATCATAAGGGAAATGCAATTTCTGATTGATTCTCTGTAATGCCCTGGAAATCTGGTCTCATATTAGACTTAATCTTCCCTCCAGCGTTCACCTCTTTTCTTGCCTTTACCTGTCATACTCTCTTTCCGCTTCTCCTCGTCTAGCTCTTTCCATCTTTCTCTCTCTCTCTCTTTCTATCTATCTATATACTTAACCACCTATTCACCTGTCTACCTACCTATTCGCGTCTCGCTCTATCTATCAGTTAATCTATCTATTTATCCATCTATTTCTTTGTCTCTCTATCTATTTACTTATTTATCTCTGTGTCTATCCATCTATTAATCTATCTATCTCTTTGTCTATCTATCTAGAATATTCATTTGTTTGTCTATCTATCTATTTATCTATTTATCTATCAATCTATCTATCTGTTTATCTATCTATCTATCTATCTATCTATCAATATATCTATATATCTATCTATCTATCTATCTATCAATCTATCTATCTATCTATCTATCTATCTATCTATCTATCTATCTATCTATCTATCTATCTATTTATCTATCTATCTTTCTGTCCTGTCATCTATACTTTACCTCCAAACGACGTCTGTGTTTATTAGATTACTTCAGAATATCTGATCATATCAACCATCATCTCTAATAATTATTCAACATGGTATACGAGTTCTTTGTCCTTAAACATACAAACATTTCACACACTATATTCAATTGATGGTACAGCGAGGTATATATCATTTTTCTATTACTTTTTTTAAAGAAAACGATAAATGATGTGTACATTGTCATAATTATTCACATCATCGAGAAATCTAAGATAAACACAGACACTCAAGAGTGATGAATGACTTTAATCCTTTAGACATTAGACTGAATTCTCTCAACATCAATCAGTTGGGACTACATTGGAATAAAACAGCTATTAAGATATGAATATTGCTTTCTTTCATTCATCAATATTACATATATATATATATATATATATATATATATATACATATATATGATTTTACTGGATTTGTCGTCATAAATATATATCATATATATATATATATATATATATATATATATATATATATATATATATGTGTGTGTGTGTGTGTGTATATATATATATATATACTTATATATATATATATATATATATATATATATATATATTATATATATGTATATATAAATGAATGTATGTACGATATGACTTGACATAGAATATACAGGATATACGAACATTATAATGTCTCGTCTGGCTCCTAAAAACACTGTCAAAGACGTGATAAAGCCTATATAGAATAGGAGATTGCCCTGTAGGGGCTGGCTGCTGACTCTCGAGGAAGACTGTAGATAGCGAAGCTTGTTCTTCTAATATACTTAACTCTCTGCGTGCCACATTTATTGCCTGTTCATAGGTTTGTGTGTGAAATTTACGCACATTAATGACTCATTGGCGCAGAATGGGTTTAAAAAAAAAGGACCATATCTTCGTTCTTAGTCCGTCGTCGTTTCGTCTTCTTGCTATGTTGCAGGATATGTGTCCTATCTCCCGTCCACCTTCCTAGTCCCACGTACACTCTTTTCTGTCCGTTCTTTCACGCCCATCAGCTCCCCCTCCCCCCACCCCCCCCCCCCCCCTCACACACCCCACCCTACCCCCTCGTCACTTCCTCCTCCTCCTTGTTACGCATCGACGAACATGAAAACTGGAAGACATGGGAGAAACAAAGAATATTGCAGGTAACGCAATTTTCTCCATGTTTTATTCAACCCTGCGGTGATTTATCAAATTAATTTCGATCTGCGCAGAATAGATCTGGAAATCGGCAACAGTTCGCGCGTTTCTCCTGCCATGCGACGGGATGTGATTATCTGGCAGGCGGAAAGAACCGAGAAAGAATGGGAAAAAGTAGGGGGGGGAAGCGAGACAGAGGTGGAAAAAAATCATATTTTCCTGCATTGCGACGAAGATGCAAACTGTCCACTGTCTTACCAGTTTTTGTTGTAATGAGGCATGATTTCTGGGTCATATTGTTGAAATCGTTGAGCGAGGTAAGGAGGTATATTTCTATTCAGTAGCATTCATACACACGGGGGGGGGGGGGGGAGGGAGGGTCACCTCCCCTTACCAAGGAACCACACCTCTGCTTCGCCTTAAAACACTCATTCACCTATCACCTGAGAGGGTAATAATCAAAAAGAGTTATACATTGACAAAATGTTGGATGCAACAGTTTGTTCATTTCATTTTACGGTCACTCGTACTTTGATTGATTATCACATTTCCCACCTGGTTTTCATTTTTTTCTTGACTGCCATGAAGTATGGAATAAAATATTCCCAATTTTTTGCCGCGTGAATAATCGAATAAAAATCAATTTCATACCCACTCACAATAGCCTAGTCGGGCGTGCATTTCTTCATGTAAATAATTCGTAATATAGATTATTTTCTTGCGAAAAAAATAGAGGAAAGAATTGTGACAAATTGGATAAAAAATGAAAGAAGTGGAAGATGCAGGAAACGTTTACTTGATGCTCTAAGCGTTGCACAACCGCTCAATATATTCATGGGCGCATCCTCTTAATTTCGTTAGTTCACCGAAGCATGGGGACGTGGGTGTACCGCCGAGGTGAGGTAATAAAATTCATGATTTCTAATCCATTTCCAGATGGATGATGCTAAAAAATTCCGTTTTCCGCAGAGCACACTTGAAGCCATCATATATGATTTATAGTATGACGAAACTTGGCGTATGCTATGTATGAATTAAATTTACATCTTCGTCCACGACGATATTGCAGTTGTCATACTCCTGCATGTCGAAAAGCCCATACAGATCTATAGAGATTGGCTAAAGTTACGTAGGTTTGGGTACATTTGTTTTTACTTGTAGATAAAAAAAGAAAGAAATTGAACATGCACAGCATCCCTAGTCATAGCAAACATATAGCATACAAAAATTCATGTGGTAGATCCCCGCAAAAAAAAAAGTGAATAAATGAATATATAATTGAAGGGCTCGGTGCAATATAGTGCTAACCCACACCTTTGTCAAAATTGAGTTACATGCAATTTCATAATCCTTATCCTTCACTCTAGCCTCCGTGAAAATATCGTATTTGAATTCAACCAATAAGATGGTAAAAAATGCATGCATTCATGTTTTATTAATGAACAATGTATGGACTTTCGAAACATTAAACAGCGATTATCTCAAAATGACTATTGTGTGGGTTAGCACTATATTGCTCAGACCCCTTCAATTATGTATACGAATAATATACATTCGTTATCTTTATGAGATTATGATGTAAGTGAGTGCTGAAGTATTCGACAGCAATAGGGATGAAGACGAAAAATGTATGAAACAATGTGTTGTTGTTTTGTTTTGTTTTCAAGCAACTCCAGAAATAAAGAACTGTGATTTTTTTTTTTATCAACATGGAAATTATGTTCATATACAAGGCCATAGGCTTATATGTTTGTTTGAGGTTTGTTTTTACACATTTTAAACCATTATCACTTAGTTTCGTTTGTCACACATGTCGCAGATTATGTGAGATATTCCGTTATTGGAACTCGAGATGTCTGTTCAAGGAGGTACTCTAATGGTCATGTCGCATGGTTGTGAACATTAATGTAGATTACTTATAGTAGTACCAGGTGATGGTGTCAAATTGATGAAGAGTTTGTCATCATTTTGCATCATTTTCGTTACTTCGGGACTCATTCTTTTCTTGTCAGTCATTGATTTCTCAACAATAAGCTCAGCCTCTGCCGTATACAGCCACGTGGCATATCATTTTGACAAGCCATGATTTCTATCAGGCTCCTTCGTGTCATATCAAATAATTTTCCTGTCTTGGTATCATGTTGATTTTTTTTTTCACTTGTTCTTGTTGACAGTTTTCTGTGAGGTTTTACCAACTACAGACTCTTTTTTGTTTCCTGTGTCTATCTATCGTCTTTCTTTCCCTATTTCTCGTCCTCTTTCCCTCTCTCTCTCCATCCAGCGGGAGATGAGAGTTCAAACTCGAACAAACACATCACGAGGAAATGTTCAGTTGCATGGCTTTCGCTAATCTTAGCACGTGTGAATTGGTGTTATCAGGACAAACAAGATCGTGTTTGGACGGTGAAACGAGAGATCGGCCTACTCGTGGCGAGTATTGACTTACCTAAGTTACTGGGTAAATGACGCAAGGTAGATGACTGCGCCGGCCATAGCTCGGTCCCACCCATTGGCTTTTGCGTTGCAAGCTGGGTGAAGAGCCCAATGCGCCGCCACGGTTCTGTTCACTGACACACGGATTTTACATACCGAGATCCCTTCATTTTTTTTTTATTCTTCTCTTCCTCCCGATCCCTCTTTCTCTCCCTCTCTATTCTTGAAGAGGATTTCTCGCTAATCTGGGAGGATGATTTTATGTTTTCAGTATCTCGAGGGGGAGATATAGTCATGTTGACGAAGCGTTTGTTTTCAATCTGTTAGCCCGCCTTGGTACGTTCTTTCACAAGTTATTTTCGCGTTGCGGGACGTGGATTTAGGGGAGATGCACTTCTTGGGCTGGTCAGCGGGCTGTTTAGGGGGGTTCCTGGGATGAATGAGGAGGTATCAGAAGAATGCATCAGTGTGTGTGTCGACAAAAGAAAGACAAATACCCGCCAGCCATTCCGTTACTTTTGGTTGCCCCCGAGATGTAATTGCTTCGGAAAGAGATGTTAAAGACAGAAGCAACAGCACAAGTGACTCTTTTTGGATATGTATTGAGTAACCAACCCTATTGCTTCCTGACAGATCATACGCATACCATAGATCCAGTACACACTTTCACTACAAGAACAGATGCTTTTAGAACAGACATAACATTAAATACACTCTAAGCAAAATAGGTTCAACTTAAGTTGCACCTTTACCACTGTCACACTGGGAGCACTTTAACTAGTGTAACTTTTAAGTTGAACCTTTAAATGTTCTCCCATTATGATTAGATTGCTTACGGTCGTTCTACACACACTTAATTGGTCTATTGTGACGATATATTTCATAATTATTTAGATTTTTTTCAAGTTCCATGAATGTTGTTATCGTTAATTTAGAGCTTAATACAACTGAGTATTTCATTATCAACAGTGCGATGGTCTAGGATAGACGTCCCTGCCAAAAGTATTTGTATCCACGCGTTTACCAAACTGACAATAGTGACAGTGAACAGTTTTCGGCTCAGAAGGTTTACAAGTAATTAGACAGGGTAAAATACTATGATGTTTACAGTTTATTTGTTCGAGGTGCTCGCGGTGCTAGTTGACAGGGCGTGTGCGCCAATTAGTTCGTCGAGCCAGGGAAACTCGAGAATATAATTGTTGCTCGGGCCATGAGTTGGACAAGATAATTCTCAGTTTCTCTCACATAAAGGAGCTTGAGACAATGGTCCCAAAGGGTCAAGGGTCACGAAGAATATGGACTTCGAATAGCTAAAGATTAGCATATCTGATTATTTGGAACAATGAAGCATGCAAATAGTGGAGGATAAAAAGTCGTGCAGAAGAGGTCCGAACTCGTACATTACATAAAAATGTGAGAATTTTCAAGAGAAGGTGGAGAAAAAATTAAGTGACTAAGGCGTTACATAGCCATCATGTTGATTTTTCTATTTTACAACATTATAAGTATATCATTGCATAGATCTGTTCAAAGATTGTGTATAAGTTGTCCGTCACTAATCAGTACGTGACGGCTCTATGTCGAATTTGTCATGCAGATTGTAGCCTCAATGTGTTTTAAAGACCTGCCTCTTTTTTTTTCATTCTGGAGTGTTGATGGAGTGGACTTTAATAGGAAGGTGCGTAATTCGATCGATTTGATTAATTTATATTGGTACCCACACTTTTGCCACTGATTATCGCTTGTGCTCCATTTATCGGTAGTGGCATCGAACTTCAGCGAATCATCACAAAGGAATGTGAATGACGAGAAGGATTGGTAGATGAAAAAAGAAAAAGTTACGTCTTGCTTCGGTGCCGGCACACAAACAGCAATATTAATCATAAGATCGCACGTGTTCAGCATACATGCACATCCCTGCCACGCTATCACAATCTTTCCTCAGCCTACATACCTGTCTTCGCTGTGCCTGAAAAGCAGGCTAATGTGAGAATTGTTAGCTACTGGGGGAGAGCAAAACTTGAATAACATTTTGACAAGCGCCCCCATCATGCATGTTCATCACAAAAATGTATCATTGGTGTTGCTTCTATAACGCCTCATGCCGAGACATCAAAATGCGTTTCCCCCGTCACGGTTGCGTCTGCGTCGCCGAAACAGAGATAATTGTCCTCCCGTAAAATACGTCCCCTTCACCGGAGACGAAAGTATAGAAATGGGTACCCGGTAATCTGGAACACTCATAACTGCAGTGTCTTCTTGGGGACTGATATTTCGCACTAAAACAGATTACCCCGTGCAAACTAATTATTTCATGATATTACTTTTTCTTTATTGTTATCATTGGTATTACTTTTTCATTCTTAAGTCTGTAAATCATCTTGAATCAGCAATATTACGCTCAAAAACATCGCTGTAGTTATGACTGTAACGATCATCATTATCATTATTCTTATTATTTAATAGTTGATATATGTACGTAGGAGAAGAAGCAGAAATAGTAGCAGCAGTGCAGTATCGATGTATTTACTGATACTGATATACCGTAATTATGGTATTTATGATTATGTTCATCATCATCATCATCATCATCATCATCATCATCATCATTGTCAATGCAGGTAGTTGGTGGATCGGGGAGGTGCCCTCCCCCCGGGTGGATTTAGGTTTGTTAATCTCACTTTGTGCGTCAAGTATATGGCTTTGTAATGTGGTATCTTTCTTTGTTTTCGTTTGTTTTCTCGTCCTTGCGGGTTTTTTTAAAGAATATGTGGAAGCTTAATGACGCATTCTCATCCTCACATTTTAGTTGCTTGGGTTGACTTCGAAACAGCCACGACTGTGGCGTGAGACGAGGAGCACTATATCCTACGACATCGGCACAAGTTTGACCGGCCAGCAAGGTATACCAATCAAACGCCACCCTCATGTACGCACGCATGCATACACCACAGTCCATTGGTGACGAACGCGAGGAAAACTCGCCGGGTCGTTGGGGATGAAGAATGGGTTATGAGAGGGTGTTTGTAAACACCAATGTATCACTTCTTTCGCGTTCGTTACGGTCGGATGATGGCGAGAGAAATCGTCGAGGAAGGCATCGAACACAGGGCGGGAGGAATATCTTTGTTGAGCGGAAAAACGTTGTCTGTCTCACCACAGACATCGCAGGAGACTAAACTTTATCATTGAAAAAGAAAAAGAAAAACGATAAGAATAAAGATAATAAAAAAATGATGAACGAAATCCAGCAAATAATAGATGGCCTATCTGCACACTCTGACACATTCTACAATTTCTGATGTTTTTCACGAATCATTTTGCGAATAATGTCAGATGTATTCGAAATAAGCAGAACAGAGAAGTTTCAGTAAAATGTTGGGTGTTTAACATCGAAGGTTTGTATTTAGGGGTGACGCGAAAAAATTAGTAACAATAATGATAACCATGGTAACGGTAGTGACGTTGATGAAGATGATGATGATGGTAATGATAATGAAGATGATGATCATCATAATGACAGTGATGATGACGATGATAATGATGATGATGTTGATGATAGTGATGGTGATAATGATGACGATGATGATAATGAAGATGATGATCATGATGATGATGGTGATAATGATAATGATGATAATGAAGATGATGATGACGATAAATGATGATGTTGTTGACGGTGATGATGGTGATGACGATAATGAAGATGATAATGATGACGATGATAATGATCATGACGATGATAGCGATGATAATGTCGATGATGATGTTGACAATGATGGTAGCAGGGACGATAACAGCACTGTGGACTTTAGCGACAGTCTGTAATCATTATCTAATGTTAGCTTTGATACTTTATCATACCGAATATGATATATTTTACTAATAATGGCCAAGAAGAAATTTGATGATGCCTGAATTCAATGTCGACGCAGGTTTCGGTGTAATTCGGTTCGATTTCGGTGTAATGACGGTCATTCGATATGTTCAAAAAGACATCCAAAGATAAGAGCAATAATGTCACACATTCATGAGTTCTGACAATACTCCGTGAAGCAATAGCAATAATCTTCATAAAGTACTAACTAATAAGGATGATAAGCCAATGATTGGATAATAACTCTCAGTTTCTCGCTCGCCACAAACAACGTATTCATGAATCATTCTATTTCGATTTACGTTGTTCAGCAAACAGCCCTGATGCCACTTATGACATCAAAAAGAAAAACATGTATACTTCCACTCACTTTTGTTGTGTTAGAATATGGTTTGCATTGTTGAGTTATAGTGAAGGTTTTAAAGTTGCTAAATCAGCGACCACGTCGAGTAAAAACATGACCCTAAACATTTTCCGTGCACAAAGCAATATCATCAACTGGGCTAATTTTTGTAACCCTTGTAGTTTTGCACTTTTCTGGGTAAAAATTTGCGAAACTTTAAAAGTCCATAACTCTCTAACTTTATGTCTCATTTTAATTTTTAAAAATGTCATTCTACTCGCCTGACTTCATTCGATTTATCGAACTCAATTTGAACACTGCACTTAAACTGGAATAGATGTGATATTGCTCTGATGTGAAAAAGCTCGAGCTCACACTTCTTTTATTATTAAAAGGTATCATTACAATTATTACTAGTAGCATGTAACCATTATACACGGGTTCATGTAAATAATTATTTTGGAAATGGTTGAAATGAAAAATGGAAATTACGAGGAACTGCAAATTTAGTCTATTCTCCTCGAACCATCAGAGATCGGAATGATGCTACCACTGTAGTATGTGTATGAATGTGAGTGAGTGTGTGTGTGTGAGGGGTGTAAGTGTGTGTGTATGTGTATGTGTGATGAATGGCGAGATGGCTCAAAGGGAGGACAAGATAGACAATGAGGCGACCACCAGTTAGTGATCCGTAGCATCCCACCCAGCTGAAATCCAGATAAATGATTCGGGTCAAACTTGAGGGCGCGCTCGCATCGAGAAAAAGACCATATCGGGTCACCCTTGTTTTTGCTTTTGTTCTTTTCTTTTCAACACTTTTATTTTTCATCTAATTTTTTTTTTACACTGACGAGTTTGATTCCAGCTGGTTTCGAGCTGTGACTGTTTTATTCTAGAATTGTGAACTATGAGAACTATTATGTGAGGCGTGCATGTAAGCTCGACATAATTTCAGTAATGTCGCATTAACGACCATCATTAATTTTTGCGTTAGTATCTTCGGAGTGAACACTGAATTGTTTTTAATCATTCCATGATACCACTGCAGCATGAATGAAAAGGAACAAGAGCCTGGAATTTATAAGAATTTTGTAACTATAGACAGAATTGTCGTTTTCGGACGGTGCAGAAATTGCATGTTCTATTACGATTGGCTACAATCGCAGATGAAGAGAAGAGAAAAACGCAGCCAAGGCACGGTGCATTCATGTGAAAGAACCCTAGCTAGTTTCTCAGAGAATGTATAGAGCCACTTTGAACTCCCTCAAAAACCCTCATCCAGAGCACACCACCAAAGGGGGCAGAATAATGGAAATCCGAGAATGTGCCAAATAATATCACCGACATCCCCCGCGCCATTCTATTTATCGTCTGTATTATTAACACTTATCACTTCCATTTGACAAAATACTTCATTCACGTTTATTGCTTCATTGTGCCCCCGTCAAACGGGACCATTTCCACATTTCACAGCCAGACATTCCAGCAAAAAACCACGCACTGTTCGACACGGCGCTATAACTGGCGGGACTTTTGTGTTTACCTCGAGAAGTGTTTCTCCCGGAGAACCTTTTTTTGTTTGTATTCACCCCCTTTTCTGTCCTAAAACGATTTCCTTCTCCTAAATGAAATGAAGAAAAAAAAATCTGTTTTCTTGTTCCGTTCAAGCCCAGAGTCAAAGAAGGACCTGCATGGTCTCTTTGTGTCGTCAATGCGGGGTGCCGTGAGCTAAACCTGCTGCGGAGTGCACCGAATAACACAGTCTCTTTTCAGATTATCACTTTGGATTACATTCAAATGCATTTCGAAATAACAATGCCACTTCGTGCCCGTTTCGTCCAGAACAAACCGACAAACTACACACGCACACACTGAATGTAGGTGTGTGTGATATGGCGTGCATAATTTACTGATATCTTTACAGGTCATCATTGAAAGAAACTTTGTTTCCTTCTGTCTTTGCAGTATGTCTCTCACTAATATATTTCAATAAATCATTTTTCCCTTTCTAATATGTCTATCATAGAACGACCTATCTTTATGGGACTTTTTCTCGTTAATGAAGACATACAAAGTCTTGTCTGCATTCAGTATACCACACTTACTTTCGCCATCTTCCATATTATGTCTCCGAGTGTGTGTTTTGCTCTTTCCAGTTTCCAGTTTTTGTGCTGCGTTAAGCAGTAACTGTCTCATTAGCTGTAGATATCGGGAAATCAACCTCAGAAAGTCAAACGGTATATGGTTAATCCCCGCAAACTGAAATAGCTGTTTCCATGTTGTGCTCTAGCTGTCTCTTGTCAAAATATTGTTTCTATTTTTATGTATTGTTTTTCTGTTGTTGTTGTTTTGTTGTTTTGTTTTTTTGTTTTTTTAGTGTATTAGATGGGGAAATAAACGAACATGAAATGAAAATGAAAAAAAAACTCACAATCTCCAACTTCAACATATGATTACCCAAAACGGGTTATAAAGACAAATTCTCTTCTTTGATCGTCTGTTTTAATACCAATCTGCATCTCTTGATTTGGACACTGATAGTGCAGTGATTCGACGATTCTTATACAGTCATAAAATCATTTTTAGTTGCGTCAAAGAAACCTGTCACCTTCCAGTCCAAATTTTCCTCCACGAAAATCTAGGAGCAAATTCGGCCACCACGGAGACCCGTGTAGCACTTGGCATTACAATATGCCTGGCAGAGAGGATTTGCCACTCAATGTTTTTATTTTCTTCTGGTCAAGCGAGGGCGGAAGTGTAAAAAGGAATGTAAAAGCACACCAACAAACAAAAGAAAAGAAACCATGGCAGGTGTCCACATCACCTCGTCCCCCTGCCGTACGACCTCTCCCCCAACATCCATAGTGCTCCTGATCCTCCTTCACTATCATGACTGGTCGATATTCTTCCAATAATTGTAATGTGTGTATTTGGCAGCGTGTCAATGACTAATACCAAAAACATACAGCTACCTATAATATACTCTCCCTTTCACACGCAAAATACTCAGATCATTATTATTCACACATAGGCACACTTACAAACACACACAAACCACACACGTATCGTTATCATGTCCATATTTCTGCATTTCGAGGAATTTTCGATAAAGGAAATGGTACTTAAGTAACGGAAATAAGCTTCGCTATTGTTCCCATAAATTGCCGAGTTGCAGAGAAAGAGGAAAATATGTTTGTGATAGATCTGAGATCCAGTATTTTTTTTTTGTTATCTTAGAGTCGTAATGCAAAATCACACTTATTTACATGAACTGAGATGTAAAGATATTTATAGGGTTATATGGATGATTCTTCATTTTTTTTTTGTTTCAGCAAAACATACGTAATATTATGCGATGCGATTACGAGAAAAAAAATCAAAATACTGGGATTCGATGATTGTGTGACTATTTGATCATTTGAAACCTGCTGTTAGCACTATAGTTTTACTCAAAAATTGCGAACTTTTCACTCTCAACTACTTCAGTAACCTGTTGTTGGTTCATCAGGATACTATTATGTTGATTTGTCCGTCCATTGGATAAGACAATAAATGGAGGTCCCGTGTGTAAGTTGCTCACTACTCACGCACGTGTAAGAACCCACTTCATGATTCATTCATCGCAAGGAGCAGGGCGCTAACTCTACCACTTACTTGTATACCTATACTCACACAAGAAAACGGGCGAATGATGCCGACCCCTCGTGGTTCGCCCCAGGTGACTAGCAATAGTCAGCAAACAGCATCAACCAAAAAACATTTGTACCATAAAAAAATGAAGAAGATAACGAAGATGATAGTGATATTGTGACTTGACATTATAAAGGGGTAATATATCATCTTCAACCATGACGCTTAATTCAATAATGGTACGCAATGATAGATGATATATGACTTTCAGGATTACGATGTGAAAATCAGTTTTGACTGCCTGCCGTGGATAGACGCAGTCCGTTCGTAGCCCAGGTTCAATGAACTTGGTCTCTTTTTTTTCCTCGCTCATGAAGAGCCTTGAAATTATTAGCATCTTGATACTTTCCACTGCACTACCGTTCTACCACCATAACCAGCTATAGGTACCGCAAGAAGGGAGCGCTTCTTCGTGGTGTGCCATCTGTCCATTCCTCACCCGTCCCCGATGTCATCGCGTCGTTCACACTTCGGTCGACCACGCTTAGTTTCTCCTTTCGCCTCGGATATCGGGGTGGGGGGAAATATATGATGTGTCCTCAGGAGTCTTCGACGGACCAGTCTCGAAAATGCGACGTGTCTTTCAGTGGCGCGGATTAGCGACCGTCTGTTAGATGTGTAGGTTACGATCTGTAAAGGAGGGCAGGGCGGGAAACAAGAGAGGAAGAGATAGATAGAGGAAAAGAGGGAGGGAGGGAGGGAGAACTATAGGAGAGGGGAGAATTAAACCAAGACAGCCCCTAATATTTATCTGAGTTGACACAAGCTACAGTTCGGCGTTAAGGCTAGATTTAATTAGTGTGTGTTAATTCCATACTTATTGTTTCCGACTCAACAGTTATTTCGATTTACACTCTGCAAAGTCTTTACCATCTCCCTCCAAGACAGGTTAGGAGGGGGGGGGAGGGTCCCAGGACGTCCCATTTGACAACATCAGTAGTGTTTAGAGTGAGAACTCATCTACTTTACAATATTCTGGATTCTCATCGTTAGTCCATATGAACATGTTATTTGGCATAGTTATCTCTCTTCAATGCTAACTGTAGAAGTTAACTATAAGATTCAAGTGAGCATGATTCAAGCAAATAGAACTATGCATAAGGTACATACTGATGAACTAGGAATAAGAAATTGAAAGAAAAAAAATATCTTCACTCTTCAAACTTATCAAAAGGCAAAACGCGTCTTTTTGTTAACATTTAACGCGGTCAAAGCAAGGAATAACTTGCCATTGCTTCCGTTTCTACTTATCGCATCGACGGACCAGAAGCTTCGACCAGGTGAGGACGGATAAAATGTAAGCAATTAGATCCAGATTAATGGATCACTAGCTACCGAGAGTCCGAGAAGAGAGAAAAAAAAATGAAGAGAAGTTGTCCTTTATATCACTTTCCTCCTTTCCTCTGGAAAAAAAAGGAGGGGAAAAAGATTATGCTCAATGTCATTGCACTCTGGAAATTGAAATGAAGAGACGCGAAGGATGGGAAAACAAGTTAGGCTCGCCGTAGTCTCCTACAAGTTGTCATCAGACGAGCGGTATTATCAGCGCTGTTTAAAACGAAGGGAAATAGTACAACCTTACATCGTGTGACTTACTATGTTGAGCTATAAGGACGATGTTTTCTGTTTGTTTGTTTATCGAATATTGATGTTTCGCATCACTTGTCCACTCTGTCCACTAGAAGGGTCTTTTGAAGAGAACATAGATAAGTAGATATCAATCGTGTGTGGATTATTTGGTGTCAAGGTAACAACGGAAAACATGACTTCGGCAGCGTGAACAAGCGCCGTCCGAGTGGTTATAAACCAGGAGAAAGTTTTGAAAGTGGAGGATTTAAGTGTATCGACATTAAAACGACTTTTGTACGTTCAGAAAGTGTCCACGTCCCAACACTCAAAGGAGACGAGCAAAAAGAAAATCAAAGAACTTTCGAAAGGATATAGAAAGTTTAAGTAAAGTGCAAGCGACGGCCACAAGACACTGAAAAATGCTAAGAGACGCATGGGCGAAGACTATTGGCAGAAGCAGGGGTGAAAGATCGAGATGGATTGAAGAGGAAGAGGTGAAGACAGGATCCCTAAACTTTACTCTCTTTACACCCGTCACTTGTCAAGTCTGGGTCCCGAACCGGGGCAGGGAGAGGGGATGCCCCCGGGCGAGGATTCCTGCAACTGGCAGCCCAACTCCATTTCGGGCTTTTCGGAGGAGTGTGATGACGCGCGGGTCTTACTGTCCTGAGGGACGGGATAGAGGAAGGGATGGGAGATGGGGGTGGGGAGGGGGAGGGGTTTAGGAAGGTTGGGAGGGTGGGGAACCCCTGGGAAAACAAACGCGGGGTGGGTGAGTGCAGCTGATGATGAACGGGCAGGCTAGCGCGCACGCGCTGTCCAAATCAGGGAAGGGCGGGAAAGGAAACCAGCCCCGGGAATAAACCTCGGGAAAATGCTGCGGGATATGGAATCGTAACGTCCATTCGGGAACAGGTAGGCAAGTGTAAGCATCGTACTCTGATCAGGGTGTAATGTTGGCACTATTTCTCATGATTAATTTCTAAAGAGTATCAGGTGATACATAAAACTTAGTTATGATGGCGATCTATTGTTTTTCGTTCCTAGTAAATTGTGACCATTACCAAGAAGTGCTTATTTCGAAGGAAAAAAGAACAACAACAACGCACGTATACATGATGTGTATTGAAGATTGACGGAATTAAACAGCAAGTCAAGATGAGCAGTGATTCAACGTCTTGTTTCGTAAAGAAAACCAAAACCTTAAGAGAAATGTGGATTGAGTGAAAGCAGCAACATTAGTAGTACACATCAGCGAAAGTTTGAGGAAAATCGGACAATCGATACAAGAGTTATGAGTTTTTAGGGTTTTGGTGTTGGAACCGCTGGATGAGGAGACTACTAGAGGTTATGACGTCATGTGTGGACAACAATATAAAGAAATTATAAAAGGAATTCCACAAAAATTCATTTTTCATGAAAATTACACACTCCATCAACTTGATACTGACAATTATTCCCCCTGCTTTCTGGAAGCGGTTAGTCAAGTGCTCTTTCATTATGCTAGACAATCCACTCTCCTACATTTTGGTGAAATTTCACACTTCCTACCACTGCACCTCCGATTTCAATGTAATCTTCGACCATTATGTTTGCTGGAGTATACTTAGTCCATCGAAGTCAACTTTAACGTGATGTGGAATAGCGAGATTCATTCATTCATTTTTTTTTCCATATTTGACGACACTCTTCTGCATTCACACTCCCAATACATGCGCCATAATCCAGTCAGATCATTTTGATTCACTATATCCCGAGTGGTTCTTTTCTTCAATCTGTACACGTATATCTCAATTATGTTCGGATGTACACACTGTATATTTTTTTTGTCTGGAAAATAAAAAGATATAACTGTATTTCATTTGTAATATATATTCTTTGGAGAAAATTCCTAATAAATTTATTTGAATTGAATTTGAATTTGAATTTCCAACAGAAACATATAAGTATTGTATAGAACTTGAAAACATATACAATAAAAGATAATCATGCTTAGAATGTTTCAAGTATACGGAAATGCTGGAAATGGTGAGGAATGCTAAAAAGTAGTGCTTGTAGAGTCCATTTCCCCCACACGTAATACAACAAATCATGATTACGATTGATATACTGTTATACATACAAAGCGGAGTTACAATAATAACAAGGTGAGGGTTAATGGATGGTTGGAGCTGCTCAGCAGAGATATCTTGATTTCAACAGAAAATAAAGTTGGATTTTCCAGTCCTTTGCCACCATTAATGATCAGCACAATATTACGATTTCAAGATGTTGATATACAAGACAATAACTTTGGTCATGAGACTCAGATAGATTCTTGTAAATAATCAATTTTTTTTTCTTCAAATCATTTTGAAAAGAACTTAAACATGGGGATTTGTTTAAACTATCACAGTGAGGTTATCATGGTTATTCCAATATTCAGATCCAGCAAATGTAAATATAGATTGTATAAAAGTAGTCCCAGTTACAGGCAAATGGAATTCATCAGAGTGACGAGTTGGGTATTTATACATGGAAGGAGCGGTTTCTCGCAAACATGCTGGTGAAAATGGAAGGTAATAAATTATCACTGAGTCTGTACATAAATTGGGCAAGATGATGATGATAAAGATCGGTTATCTTTAAAATTGTATTTTCAGAAAACAGAACATCGGTGTGAGATCTCCAAGATAAGTGGCAAATTATTCGAAGGGCTTTTTTTATTCTTGAGACGGGACAGTCTGTCGAGATAAGTTGGAGAAGTGTTCCCCCAAGCTATGATACCATAATTAAGATAAGGTAAAATTGAAGCTGAATATAACATTAAGAGGGTGGGAGTGGGAAAATAATATTTAACTCCATCAATAACACCAATGTTTCCGGATATTGAGGAGAACACCCCTAGCCAACCAAACTTCATACTCGCCTTTGACAAAACGTCAAAAACAAAATGACCAACAAAAAAAAATTGTTCAGAATTCAGAATATTTACATCATTTTGAAATTTTGTTCACTTATTCCTTCGATATTTTCTTCTATATCTTCCCATCAAAACAAAAAGCATTCCTTCAACGTTACAAATTTTTCTATCATGTCGGGAAACCAAACAAAAAAGAGAAAAAGTGAAATCAGACAGCGGGTTGATAACTGAAGCTTTTCTTTCATTTCCTTGTTATGATCTTTTTCCCCTTAGACAGTGATTCGGTTAAGTTAGATATCTCTTTTTTTTTTTACTTTTTTTCTCTCATTATGTCATTTTCTATCATTTTTTTTCTTTTCCCAACGCCGTATATGCGTCAGATTCTCAGATGACAAGTTACTCGAAGACGAAGTAGCACGGACGTGAAATATCTACGGGTACGGAAGAAGGAGAAATTGGCCTCCCCGACAGCCCCGACAACCGGTCCCTGAAGCCACTTAATTCTGAAATGCGTCGTGATTATTGTCTTCTTTCTGGCTTTTAAATCCACCTTTTCCCTCTCACTCTTTTTTTTTTTCCTGAGGAGGGGGCAGCGGGGGCTTGGGTGTATAGATACATTTCTTACGCTAATTATGATGTCAGGAATGGAGACGGTTTGTTGCAACGTTGTCCCTCAATGTGTACATCTGCTGTCCAAATTCATTAGGCGATGCGTTCCTGCAGACGGTCATGTTGAATCAATTTGGGCGGGAAGACACTTCTTTCCCGCACCGGGACCTGGCTCGCGTCGGTTTGAACTTCGCGACGCCTGGTCCGTGTCTAGCAGGACCAGCCAGAGACTGGGGGGAGCCTTTTCTGAGAACTGTTTCCTACACCTCTCCTATTTTTCCCCTTCTTTTTCCTTCTGAGCAGCAGACGACCACAGCAGAAAATTAAGAGCCCGCGACATGACAATTACCGGGACAATGATTTTTCTTTGGTGGAATATCCTAGACATGGGTTTATTATCGGGATTATACCATCACTCAATGTGTCTGTACCTCTCTCCTTATTACGTCTGTATTATACACGCTACTATTTCAGAAATAAGAGACTAAAAAAGCCTAGAAAAAAAAGGATGTAGCTCTCCTGTTATACTTTCTCTGACCACTTAAAAAATGGGGTACTCGTTTATGGTTTAGTTGTTCTGAATATTTTGACTAAAAGCCCATGATGCAACATACATAGTTATTATAGTTCTTTTCATTCGTCTTGGGTCAAGACTTCTTGCTTTTGTCGTGTTTGTATAAAGTTCGTCTGCATGGAACGCTTCTCTTTTAGTCTTATGTGACACAGTCACTTAATTGAAATCGACAGGATTGTCGGTAAGGATTAAACGCATTCCTTGAACTTCATTCTGGATCCCAATTTGTATACTTAGAATGTCTTCCAGTTGTCTTGAGACAAATAAAAAGAAAAGTCTTGTCATTCAATAAATAATGGTTCACAGTGATCCCATACAAAACGATGACATGCGAGATCCACATTACTTCTCATTCTCGATAAAGGTAAGTTCACTTTTGTACAAACTGTACGGCAAGGGCAACCAATGATATTATCAACTCATTATTCGCATATTCATATATTGACTGTTCAAGAATTGTTTTGTGAAAATTAGTGAAACTTCACAATTTCGTAACTTCCATGATTCTTGTCCTAGAACCTCAAGCATAAACCCTTTTATTCACGCCTTCACGATGGCGCATCTTTGTATGCAATGTCCACGGCATTTTGTGGGATGGTGCACAGTCCTGACATGGTTACAGTGATGAACCTGTAATAATGTGATATTTAAGGACTCCTTTTCTTTTACCATTTTATTTAATTGGTTTACATCAATTGTTTTGCTCTGTGCCATTGGGGACATTTGGCACGGGTGTTGCTCGTTGTTTCGGAGGTTCCTTATTCCGAAGGGTCGTTATTTCGAAGGTTGTTAATCGGAAAATGATATTAAGGTGTGTACTAACGCACCTTCGGAATTAAAAACCTTATGTCCCTTTCGGATTAACAAACCTTCGAAATGAAGAACCCTCGGAATAACAAATCTTTGAAATAAATAACGGTACCCTTTGGCACAACAAACCATACTAAACGAAAAGAAAACCCCAAGCGCCCGCTTTGTTTTATCATGTTTTATTTTGGATGTGTAATCACTTTATAAATATCATTAGTTAGTCCGGTTGAATGTCAGCATTAAAAATGATAATAAAAAAGTGTAAAAATCCTTTTCCCCTCTCTGATTATCCTCTCTTTGACAGCGTTTGATGGTTAGCCGTCATTTTTTTTTCATAGTATGATATGAAATATAAGTCTTCTCTTGGTATGTCTTTGGCGTTGATTTTCTGACACTGTAGACTGAACTTAACACTTGATACCGAACTGCTGAACTGGTTCATGTGTTATAAATGAACAGCTAGTATAAAGCCAGATAACTCACATCTAACCACATACGCGTAAGAGGCAAGCAATGAGGTATTTCCCCTTTCTTTAGACCAAAATTAAATCCTGATGAACTTTAAAACGAAAATGCAAAACAACAAATTGGTAGATTTCGTCCGTTGATGAGTCATTGGACTGCCATAGCCGTGTACTTTGACACTGCGATGATGATTGATTTCAATCTTTACGACAGTAACGTGATAAGCATTCACATTTAGCATTGTGGTATTTTCCGCTTTCATTGGACCAAAATTAAGTCATCTTGAACTTCAAAACAAAAACTCGGAACAAAATTGTATGTTTCGTCTGTTGACAGTCTTTTGACTGGGATACTCGTGTACATTGACTTTGCGAAGGTGATTGGTTTCAATCTTTATGACAGTAACTAAATAAGCATTCACATTTTACAAACAAGTTTTCCTTTAATTTTAAAACCCTCTTATTTCCCAGGTAAACCAAGGTACCTATACAGGGTGAACGAGACGACAACAGATAGATCAAATATTACACAGAGTTTCACAATTCGTTCTATATGCTGCCACAGACACCCCCGATGTCATCCAAGACACTATAGACTCTTGTTGTGAGTGATTAGCTGTAGATCACCCGGAAACTGGACTCAACACAGAATATAAGGACCGCTCTTCCTCTTCAACGGGCGGACAGCCGCGAACATCTCACATTTCGAATGACAGAGGAAACGATATCCTTCTTTAAGGCGGTATTCCCCATCGCCTTGTGGTCAAGACGATTTGAATAAATGGAGTGAATCGAACACATTGGCTATAGTAGAAGTTTCATTTAACATCGAATATGAAAAAAAAAATGATAAAGTTGGGGATTATTAATAGTTTCACATGATTCCACGGATCAGTGATATGCAAATGAGATGAGATGATGATGACGTCATCACTCTGAAATTCCCCCATTGGTTTATTCAAACACACACACACATACAAAATTTATGTGCAGGTCAAAAGGATGAATTCCACTAATATTAGCATATACTAGATTGCGACCAATATAACGGTGTTGGTGAAGTGTGGGGAATTCTATGTTCGACTGTGACGAAACTGAGACCACTCCGTTTGATTCTACTCGATTCGTTAAAGTCAACTGGAAAAGCGAAGTGGGATGGCACTTTAAATATTGTTGAGTACTGAGAGCAATTCAATATAATATGGAATCCGATACAAGCTGCACTGGATGAGGAATCAAGTTTATAATTCCCAGACATTCGTAAGTCGATGAATCACAACTGTTAAAACAACATCTGTAAAATAAGTGAGAGGTATTATTGTTTCACATCTAAATAAATACTACAGCAGGCTGGGTAACGCATCTTATACGTACCATATTGACACAAGTCAGTATTGGCTAGTTCTATTACTGGCGAAATTGAAATTTGTACTTCCGCGACTATTTTGTTCTATTTGTTTTGTTTCGTTTATTTGTGTGTGGGGGTGTGTGTACGTGTGTGTGTGTTTGTGTGTGTGTGTTTGCCTGTTGGAGTGTGTGTCGTTTGAAAATATGATATAAATGATACATTCTTTCCACAATATCATATCCCTCAGAGATGTACCTCTGATTATCTTGCCCATCATTGCAGTATCATGGTATTCACTTCCAAGTTCTAGACCATTGAAACGACTTTTATCGGAAAGTATACTCAGTCAAATTCAATGTTGTGTATGTGAACTAAATCTGAATCAAAACAACAACAACAACAACAACAAAGAGAAAACAAGTCCCTCTTGAAGCGGTGAGTACTTGAGCGTCAGCCTTTAAAGTATCGCTAATTTCTTTCCGATATCAAAGTGCGAGGAGGATTTTGTCCTCTTTCTGTCAGGGAAAGTTCATGAGATCACAAATGATAGACACTTTGTGGAGAGCAACGATTTTTTTTTCTCCTTCTTCTACTTCATTCTTGACTATGACAATTGTTCCGCATAGTTTTCACTCTGAAGCATGTCCGCGCTCCCAATTTGACGCTAGCTTCCCCGGAACTACTTTTTTCCTTCTTTTTTTTTTAACGCGAGTATGCACTTTCACCCATTAAAGTGTACGGCAGGCGGGGGGAATTTTCTGCCAATTTTCGGCAAGAGTTCTGCCACGGATTGACTCGGCCACCCACTCGACTGCATGCAGGCGTCTTGAAGTGATTTTGCTGAAAGACGCTGCTACACGAGGAAGTTGAAAGCGGAGATTCGAGAAGTTGTGTTCTATTACTCGACAGGGTAAACGAACTCTTGTACCCGAGCCAGTGTGTGAAGTTCAGACGCAATGTCGTCTGCTCGAGTGCAACCTGGAACGAGTCCATACGCAATGAGACACTGACACAGGATCGCGTCCATTCTCTTGATGAGTCAACGACAGTGATGATGATGGCGTTGCCATGGAAATGCGCGAGAGAATAATCTATACGTAACCAGAGAATCATAATAATTATATTTGGACCCACCTGCAATGAATTGTGTATATTGTCTGAGAGGAAAAGCTGCGATCGCGTTGTCGGCAGTCTCGTCACTGAATGTTCCTACTTCTCCCGGCATCATAACCACCAACCTCTCCATCTCGCTTTCCATCAACTCCTCCATCTCCTTGACTACTGCTTCCACTTTCTCCAATATTCTCCTTCTCCATCTCCTCGAATGTTCTTTTGCTCTCTCCCTCTCTCTCTTTGTTCTTTAATTCTCTCTCACCTTCAGTTTCTTCATGCTGCTATTCCATCTAGTTATCTATCTACATAACTATAGGTCTATATTCATTGTGTGTATGTAGGTACGTATTGCTATGGAAATTTTATAAAGCGTTTAAGACAAACATGTTTCAAAGCTCTTTACAATTATCAAAAGAAAACAAACATATAAATCAACTACGAATACATTCTGTTTATCTATCTATTTATCAATCATCTGTCTATTTTTTCTATCTACCTGTATGAAATCCATCTATCTCTTTCTGTCTCTCCTCCTTCATCTCTTCTTTCAGTCTTCGCTCCCTTTTCTCCTTTCCATCTTTCTTTTTCACTCTTTATCTCTAGCCCGTCCTTCTTTTTTCCCTCTTCATCCTTTTCTGTTCATTCCATCTCATTTTTGCCCCCCCCCCCTCCAAGCTGCTTCTTATTCTCCATCCATTCTTCCAGTAAGCATTGGTAAGTCCCCAGTCTGACCAACTCCAACTGCATCCCAAATTTCATGATACAAACATGACAAAATAAAATAGAAAAAAGAGGAGCGAGAGAGAGAGAGAGAGTTCAATTTAACGATGAGGATTACCATGGCAATGAAGTGAGTGATAAACATACAGAATAGCCCCGAATCGCCCCTGTCATCAAGAAACCAATACTGCTACTTGTTGACAAACAGCAAATACGGCCATGATCCATCGTGAGAAACACCTAGTCTACCTCACGTGACCCCATTTGGGTATTCTCGTCTTCGGGTACCGTAGCAGTATACACTTTCTTCATCCAAACCTCTTTTGAGGGATCTTCCCCGGTTGCCAGTTCGACAAAAGAAAACTCCACTAAAAGTCATTTATTTTTCTGTAATGTTAACTAGCAATGGATGGCTAAACTTCAAGCTGTAACCAAGTACGACTATCATTTGTGATCCAAATTTTAATGACATTTATTAGTCTTTTTTTATCGCAGCTTAAATGATACTGTGCTGGTCAACATCCCTCGGTGGGGAGGGGAAAATAGAATGTCCGTGTTGCTGAAATTGTCAATTAATGTGTGTACATGATGCTTTAATCGCCAAATCTAAACTGTCATTAATTTTTAGAGAACGTAATAACAATAAAAGCCATTACTTCAATTAAAGTGAATGTAAACTTCGTTTTTCAGCAGAATAACTGTGAATACAATACTGCATGAAATTACTGAATAACATTAAATTTTACAAAACGTACTTAGTAAATAAAAATGTTTGTTTTTACCTGTTTCCAGTCGGCACTCAATCGCAGCGAACGACCACATTGTGATTTTCAGACCCTGATTTTTGTCTTCTTTTGTCTGAAAGCTATTTGCAAAAATGGAACTTTTTTTGCTTAGCAATGAAACACTGGATAACTGGGAGTAACTTGTCTTGCAGGAGTTCCCTGGTCGGTTGAAACCACGAGAAAGCTGACATCTGACCTAGAATTGAGGAGCTGCATGAGCAAGCCCATAATATCCCTCGATTCTACTATTCGAGTCTGAACGCGGAGACTACAGAGGAAGGCAAAAGTTTAATTATGTTCGCAAAGCATAATTAAACAAATGTTTCAATCGTCGCGTGATTACCTTGTTCTCTGGCTATCAACTGTGTTTGAGTGAAGAAGGTTAGCCCTCCTTTCCCCCTCGTATTTGTATGTCTCGTTCCCTCCGTACCTCACTGTTTTTCCCTTTGTTCCCCTGTGTTGTCTCTCTGCGGGTAACATTTAACGCAGACCTATATTTCATGGATATGTCTAAACACAATCTATCGTATGCATATCTTTTGAAAGTCCTTGTCTGAACTATGCTGTAAAGTATAATTCATCTCGTTGTCAAATTATTTATTGTATGACTCATATTTTATGCAATTTCAAGACCGCGTTAGTCGGGTGCTTGTTTTTCTCATCATTAATCGAATATTAATCTACCACCTTGGTATGCTTTGACGCTGTTTATCTCTTTTCACCTAAATGTCACGATAGGCACTGCCAGCTTACAACACGAAAACGTTTTATCATTATCATGAATATAAATGTCATTATCATTATCATCGTTACCGTTACCTTTAACGATTGAGAAAGAAATCTAGCCAGTTAGCCACCACCTAGGATTCCGAAAATCACTGAATGTATGCGTCCAGTTTGATACATGCAAATGATATTTCCAGACTATACCGTTACAACTCATGCAGCCTGTAGCGGGATGTACCAAATTGCATACAATTTGAGTATAAAGTATTTTATACAATGAATTACATACATAGTACGCTACACACATTACGAACATTGTGTACGACCAAGACTGCCAATGGAAATGACCGACTTAATGGGCCTGATATGTTAGATCACCTGATTCATTTATCCTTTTACATTGTTTGCAGTTTGTAGGTTTGTTTGTTTATCTTTTTAAAGAATAAAGATAACAAGGAACTACAATAATGAATAAATAGAAAGATAGAAAGAAGAAAGATTTAGAGTTATATTTTGCTTTTGGACGCTCTCCATGCGATTCATTATTTTGATTATTAATTGTACTGCGTTCAATACTCGCTTTTAGGAAAAGTTTTTGACAACAAAGTTGCCTTTCAGTCAAGTAATTTGCTGTTGTTGTGGTTATTATTGCTATTGCTCACTTTCTCTTTTGGTTGCTATGGAAACATCTCCATGCGTTAATTCGCACTTTCTTATTCTTCCGCAACCTGTTTTATTTTTTTTTACTTAAAGAACTCCACTCTAAAATTGCTATCATTTTCATAAGAAAGGGAAAAAATTCCCTGCAGAACAGTGAAAAAAAAAATCAAAATCGGATAAGAAATGAGGAAGTTATGACATTCTGAAACTTACAAAATTTTTCGCAACACACGCTTTGACCCATCGTTATGAATATTCAAATCAACAAGTTGATGATGTCATGCTCTCACAATTTCTTATTCATTTCATAGACAGAAATGACCCAAGAAAAATCATATTTCAGCTTTACAAATATAAAACTTGCCTTAACACAGAACTACCCAAAATAAGAAAATAACAAAATGTTACCTCTGAAATATTTTGGGATGGGAATATACTTTGACCTGTATTGCCTAAAACTAACAATTTTTCTGAATTTCATATAACACATACCAAATGAAAAATTGTGAGGGCATGACATCATAAATTCGCTCATTTTAATATTCATAAGGAATGGCCAAGAAATGTTTTCCGAAAAAAGGGACATTTCAAAATGTAAGAACTTCTTTATTTCTAATTCGGATTTTTTGTCATTTTGAATGTTCCGTAGAATGTTTTTTTTTTTTCTTTCTCTTTCTTTTTGAGTTTATTTATTTTCGGGGTGGATTTCCTCTTTAATCATTTTTTTCTTTCGTGTGGAAGGTTTCTTTGTTTCTTCTACAAGTAACAAAACTATCTGTTGTATTCTTTCTTTCTCTCGGAGGGGAGGGGGGGGGACCTGGGGTCGGGTAGTGTGTAGGGTTTTGCGCCATCTCATGACGCGGTCATTGTTTCGGTCACGGTTGAAATGCTGTAACGTCACAATTGCCGATTGCTGATTGGATGGCGAGATGAGGCTGCCGAAAGACGATTCAGACGGTTTGTGTCACATCGCAAGAAGTGCTTGTACATTTCACTTTGGGACTGCCCTCTGGTTGTGACGTCATCACAGTTCGTCATATTCTTCCCTCTCCTTTCTTCCTTGTTACGTTTTACTCACCACTTTGTTTGTTTTGTTTTTCCTTGCTCAAACTATCCCATGTCTCAGTGGACTCGTCCTGTCTCTTTCTGACGAACATTGTGTTCTCTGTTGTCGATCATTCTTTCATAATTATTATCATCAACATTGACAGCATATCTTTATTCACCTTCCATGCAGGCTAGGTATCTATTTGCCTATTCATGTTAGCGTGCAAACTTGCCAAGCGAACGCTGACATTCGTCGATGTGTGTGCATAATATTGCTGACCAATCTCTGCCTCTTTCCTCCCCCATCAGCTTGTGATCAAAATCAGCACATTTCGAAGGTAAACTAATGCCTGTAGAAATACACGTATGTACGTATAATGATAAGCAAAATACAGCAACAATTGCATCATGATAACCGACTATACCCGACTAGCGGTGATTGCTGGAACTGGACAGGGAAACGACGGTCGCACGTTTATTAGGAAATCACGATCAATTGCGAGGCACTGGTCGTTACCGTGTCTGTTCGAATGTTATTTTGCCCATTTAATACGAAAGGAAGATTACACCGGTTCGTGTTCTAAGTGTAATGTACTTTAGTATCTTAGATTTCGTGACATAAAAAAAAAATTATTCAGAATAGAATTTGTATCAGTTAAAAAAAAACGTTTGCAGGAATAAATAAATCCCACTTGATATCAAGTCGCTTTGATGCAGGATGATTGGAGGGCTATTGCTTACTGCTCGACACTGCTCTTCTCATCCTTCTCTTTAAGCCAATCTGCTGTTAAAATTTCAGCACCTCAGAACTGACTCATTCACAACTTAGCCCATATTTGCAACTTATTAAGTTGGCAACAATGTCAAGATAATTAGCGCATTGCGCAAATGTTTTCATCTCGCCAGTGTATGATCTGAAGACTGTTACACGACATGAATACATAATACTCCTACTCTTGCTCCTACTCGGCCTGCGTCCTCACAGACGTCTACCAGCTCCCCCTCTCCGCAGTCGTGTCTTCGGCTGCCACATCCAATCCGTCCAGGCATTCTCCGCGGGGTGCTTATGAAGAGGACCAGGTGCTCTCACAGTCGTTTCGTCCATCCGATTATGATCGGCACATGTTTCCGCCAAAGAAAGAAAAAAATCGAATCATTGCACATGAAATCCACTCAAGTTCACCGAACGGGCTTGTTGATGATTCGACCGTCGTGTCTGATCGCCCTCCAGTAGAGCTACAGCTGTACGCCAGAAAAGTGTGTGCTTGTATCACAAAGAAGTGGACGTGCAATTTTCCAGAAAAGCGCAATTCCTTGCTTCAGTGCAGTGTGTTTTCATCACATTCTTCTGATTCCCCTTCCTTATATCAATCTTGATATCTCGTCATCATCGTTATGTTCCCAGGTTCCACAGAATAGTTATGATAATTCAAATTAATGAATTCTTGCGTCGAGTTGACATTTATATTACAACTGATTGACCAATTGCCCCTCATTGTCATCGACGTAAATAAGCACCAATTATTCAGTGTTTTAGTAGTCACCATGATAAAAAATTAAAATAAAAAAGTAAATAAAGGGGTATTCATGCATGTATATCGTTTTATGTTATTCGTTAAGTTCAACTTGAGCATCCAGTGGACCGAGAGAGTCGAGATCTCTAAAGCAATGAACAGAAATTTATTGTACAACTGTATTCAGGACCGGTACCTGAACCACGAGGGTAGGCTAGCGATGCCACCACGTAGGAAACACTATATAGGGTACCGAAGGTGCGCCACGTTACCAAGGCCCAAATTTGTAGCTGTTATGTGGAACCACTGGTGTAAGATACCAAGGACACCACGGTGTACCGTTACCTGGAACCACTGATGAGGGAGTACTGAGGCCCCACGTTGTAGCCTTTATACCTGAAACCAAAACGGTGAAAGGTAACGATAACACAATGTTGTACCGTATTTACCCGGAACCAATGGTGTGGGAGGCTGCACGAGGCCCCACCTTGTAGCTGTTACCTGGAACCACTTGTGTAAAATACCGATGACACCATGTTACCCCGTTATTTGGAACAATTGGTGTTGGGATTGCCGAGGCCCCAAGTTGTAGCCGTTATACTTGAAACCAATACGTTGAAAGATAACGATTACACCATGTTGTACCGTAGGCCCTTCTTACCTGGAACCACTGACGTGGGAGGCTTCACGAGGTCCCACCTTGTAGCTGTTACCTGGAACCACTTGTGTAAGATACCGATGACGCCACGTTGCACCGTTATTAGGAACAATTCATGTTGGGTGTACCGAGGTCCCTCGTTGTAGCTGTTATACCTGGAACCAGTACGGTGAAAGAGAGTGATTACACCATGTTGTACCGTTACCTGGAACCACTTGTGTGGAAAGCATCGTAGGCCTAACCTTGTAGCCGTTACCTGGAACCACTTTTGTAAGATACCGATGACACCACGTTGCACCGTTATTCGGAATCACTACTGTTGGGGGTACCGAGGCCCCACGTTGTAGCCGTTACCTGAAACCAGTGGTGTACGATACCGATGACACCATGTCGTATCGTCACCTGTAACCACTGGCATGCTCGGTGTAAGGTACCAATGACACCGTGTCGTACCGTTACCTGGAACCACTGGCATGGCTGGTTGAAGATACCGATGACACCATGTACCGTTATTACAGGAACCACTGGAGTTGGGGGAATTGGGCCCCACTTGTAGCCGTTACCTGGAACCACCAGTTTTGAGATACCGATGGCACCATGTCGTATACCTTTGCCTGGAACCACTGGTGTGGGAGCACAAGGCTCCACCTTGTAGCCGTTACTTCCCTATTGGAAAGAACACAGTGTCCAACAGTGTGTTCACAATGTGTTCACAGTGTGTTCGTATAGTCGACTATGTGAAAACGCTCGAATTAAACAGTGTGAAGATGATTTCACACTATGATGTGGTTTTCACAGAGTGTTCACATAGTAATGCTTTGTTTCACACTGAATTGACGACTCACATTGTATTCATACCATTAAAACGCTCGAATCTAACAGTGTGAAGAAATTTCACACCGTGTTTACACTGTGATTCTCACACTGTGAGGCACTGTGTTCTTTCCAGCGGCGTTGGAACCACCAGTTTCAGAAAACGACGCGATGACACCATGCCATAGCATTCCTGGAACCACTGGTGTTTGGGAGTACCGAACCCCTACGTTGTATCCTTTACATGGAACTACTGGTCGTGTACGGTACCTATGGCACCGTGTCGCACCGTTATACCTGGAACCATCAGTGCCTTAAAACACTAAAAGGGACTAGGCTGAACTATTTCTTCAACAAACTGTATATCTGTGCCTTTTGAGGCACTACGTACTCCTTTGCACAAATTTCTAACAAAGAAAATACTGATCAAACTTAGAAGATTACTAGTATCCAGTCTTCACCATAAGATACCACGTGCGATTACTTATACTTAGACGTCTTTACACTTTAGACGTGTCTGAAATAACGCAAATGTTAGATCATCACCGATCTTCTCCTGTGACTTTACTGTCATAATTATTTTCATTTGATATGACTTTCCCTTTAACCTTTTCCCTGTGGAAAGTAAAAGCACAATGGTGGTAAGGAATTGTCATACTTATCAATTCGTAAAGACAATATAACCTCCGATCTTATGAAAATATCGTCCCTATACCGATGATACCAGACACTAATTTATGCATCATAGCGTTTAATACATTATGCTCCCAGCACACACACACACACACACACACACACACACACACACACACATACATATCGACTAGTTTAAATTCACACACTGGTACGCAAATAGATATGCGTGGTTCATCCAAATTCAGTAAACCTTTGTTTTTTATGTGCGCTTGGATACTTGACGCAAAGAAAGAGAATGTAAACAACGCATATATTTGCCCTATATTCTAATTCAATAATTCAACAATTCAACAAGAGACGAAGAAAGTAAGGACACTCAGACAGAAAAAGAAAAGAGGCTTCAGGGATGAATTCAGCTTCAATGATTATTACCGGCTAAGTCCAATTCAATACATTTTTTGAGCGCAAAGAGCCAAGGGTCACTCAACTTTAAGTTGAGAGGAGAAAATTCACACACTTCCACGGGCTCTCAAGAATTGATGGAAAACACCATTTTCTTGTATTTCACGAGTTTCCGGAACATTTCCTGAGCGGTGACTAGTGATGGTTGCCGTCAACAGGTATCAAGAGTGGAAGATGCTTTCACCGGCCTTCCTCTCCTCTTCCGAGAGAACCGGTCGGAGCGGGGGAAGCCTCGGGGGCCTTTCTCGCCTCTGAGTAATCTACCCTCACCGTCAGATTAACACCAGGCCCGTGCTAATTTCACTCACGTCTTAATCCCAGATTTGGTTTCAAACAACCCAAGAGGGGGGTCTAATGAGTGCCCGTCCCGAGTTCTGGGGCAATGAGGGGAAAAACTGGAGTGATTTCTCCGAGCCTCATGGAGCGCGAGATCGGTGAGGGTTTCCATCGGAGGATCGGTACATCGACTCAGAAGTTCGGGCCACACAAAATGCAGGAGGACGAAATGACCAGTCGTTTTGTGTAAAAACGATCATGATAGTCAAAATTAACAATTATACGTTTTATTTATGACACCTTGGTGTGCGAATTCAAATTAAGCAATATTTCATCAACACCACTATGATAAACGTCTATCGTCTGTTAGACATTTTTATCAGAGATTGCATTAAACGTCTGGAGAAACACTCTAAGTACGTGCTTCACGCATTCAAGATTTGATTTCGCTCCACCCGGCTACCATGCGTAAAGAGCCGTGGTATATGGTTTCGCTGACTCCCGCTGTGATGGGAAGGCCCTACGTAGTGTTGCGTTACAGATATTGGTGTCAACGGCCTCATCGACTTCGTTCGCGGTCCCCGAGGCAAGGCTGCCGTGGTAGGTATCATGCGGCTATCAATGGCTGACCTCCGCCAAACTCTCCCGTCAGCCTTACGTCCTCGCGATACGCTCCGCGCGCACGGACTCTTCGAATTATGCCGACATACCGGAGAGGGGAAAAGATATGGGTTCTAAAACCGACGGCTTTTGTGGAAAACGTTTACCATCAATTATCTCCTAGACATTCCAAGTAAATGAGTTCTACTAGTCTCATGTGACAGTCCATTGAGCGGAGTGTACCGCTGGCAGACTTCAATGGTCTGAAGAATCGGTCACCGCCTTTATCTCTCGCAAGTTTCTTTTTTTTTACGAGATGATGCTTTATAAGCAGGTTTTAGGTCGAAACGTCAAGCAAAGAATTAAGCACGTCCTGATTGAAATCTTCGCATTGTCCACACCTCCCTATATGTCGATTGCGCTTGCTTCAAATGAAGAAGAAAGAAGAAAAATCAGGGGATTATTGTCATGGGGGGGGTCGTGTTGATCAGGAATGATTGCCTCGTTCAAAGGGACTGTACAGTACTGGTTGAGGTAGGGATTCATGTTTTGAACTTTCCTAAGTGAGATAATGAAAAGCCTCCTATGAAATATGAAAGAGCATGTAATTTTAAGAAGGATTCAACGTTTATTTGATGAAAATTGGTTTTCAAATGACTGAGATATCCAAAAAAGTGCTAATAATAAAAGGCGACATGCCACAACTTTATTAAGATCTCTTTGTTTCACCTTGTTTTTGGATATCTCGGCCATTTCAATACCGATTTTCATCGAATAAACTTTTGATACCCCTTAGAACTGCATGCTCTTTGACATCTCATAGAGTGGTTTCTGAATATCTCGCAAAACGTTACAAGCTAAATCTTCACCTCGACCAGAACTGTACACACCCTTCAAGACAAAACGAATAGATAATAACTAGGGAATTTTTATGTCGACATTGTAAAATATGTAGCCCAACGGAAAAAACAGTAATTGCTGTCTCACGAATTGTGTTCTGGCTGATTTGTTATTGTTGCTGTTATTGTTGTTGGTTGTAAAATATGTAGCCCAACGGAAAAAACAGTAATTGCTGTCTCACGAATTGCGTTCTGGCTGATTTGTTATTGTTGCTGTTGTTGTTGTTGGTTGTAAAATATGTAGCCCAACGGAAAAAACAGTAATTGCTGTCTCACGAATTGTGTTCTGGCTGAACTTTTGACACACATCAAATGCACTGGTTTAAACGTCGCTTATAACATTGTGGTTCCTTATTGTTTATTTCTGCTGATGTGATGAGCAGGTCTAGAAATCACAAGTTCTGGATGTCTTCAATTAGATTATGCATCACAGATTTAAAATCATTGATAGAAATTTTCCTTTTTCTGTACTCACCAAAAACAAAAACAATATTGTGTTTCCTATTGTAATGTCATTAACACTAGGGACAGCTGAGTTAAGCATAGCGAAGCTCGATGTTCTGTGCCTCACCTTGATAAAGGAAATTGTTGTTGTTGTTGTTGTCTGTTTGTTTGGTGTTTTTTTTTGGGGGGGGGGTCTTGTTTTGTTTTTATTACTTGTGTTGAAAATGTCTTGAATTATGTTGCATAAAACATGGTGCTGGTTCATTTGGATATGGTAAGTTTCAAATCATTGTGTATCATATTGCTTACTTTAGCTGACTGTACTGTTAGTATCATAAGGACAAGAAGGGTTTGTTGTTGTTTTTTTTTAAGGTTAGAGCCTAGTGGGTAAGAGAAATAAAAAAATGCAAGATTAAATAATAATAATAGAATGATGCATAAATTTATCATATAAGTCCTGCACCTGTGATGTATAGGGACCTATTCACATCAACAAAATTCATCATAGAACAAATACATGGTACATTACGGGATCAGAGCTGGGTGTCATTGGTTGTGTAAGTGGAGAAGGTTTGTATATGTCATTTACCATATACGTACATGTTTAACCATCAAATGTCATCAACTGGCTTTTTACAAGAGCAAGCATGAGCGGTGAATATGACAGAAAGTGATAATATCTGCCAGGTTTCGTTCAGTTTTTCACAAAACTATTGCTCTTTTTCACGTTCAACTGAATTGTTCAAATCGACCACCTTCTGATAAGCATACTATCCATGTCTTCAATTCGTTGAATTACACTGTATTTTATTGTACCTTACATTCAGTTATGTCTCCAATGGCTGTCTTGTTACATCTTTAGATATCATGTTATACTTTTGTTACATTTGAAAATTGAAAAAAATAAATAAACCAACCAATAAACAGACAATTCTCTTTTATTTCTTGTTTTACTCTCTCTCTTTCTCTCGCTCTCTTTCTCTCTTTTTCGTTATATTTCTCTCCTTTTTTTCTCTCAGCCTCCATATTTTCGTTCTTTCTCTCCCTCGCCCTCTCTATTTCTATATTGTATCTGCCACATGTTATTTTTCTTCCTTTTCTCGGGCAAAAATAGACTGTATAGCAGACAAGGCAGAGTGAAACAGATGACAGCATAGAAAGAAAAAAGGGGTGAGGTGGCGATGGATACAAACTGAAATTGATTTTGCCCAGTTACGTTCCTATCCGTCGAGTCAAATCGATGCAGACGGTGAACCCAATCAGGTGTAAAGTTTGCTAATGAAAAGTATCCACAGTGCAGCTAGGTTTTCCCCGGTTTGCAAAGCCGGATATGGGTAAAGAAATGAACAGGCGGGTCATCGCATCTCGCTACTATACTGTACGCCATCACTGCTGCCTTCGAGGAGAAAACCACTAACAAAAATCATCTGTTCCGAATTCTTGTCGAGCCCTGGAGGACATTCATCTTCTTTCTCTCAATCTTTTTTGTTCTTTTTTTTTTTGCTTTTAAAAGAAAAAAAATAAAAGAAGAGAAAGCTTCATATGCCAGAAAGCGTCAAGAAAGCATCTGCCTCCGTCGGTTATGTCATTGCAACAGGCCTGCCGGGGCTGGTTTCACCGTCATCACTCGCAAAAATCTGTTGCGGGCGAAAGTCGATTTTTCGTTCACGATTAACAGCGTATATACTCCCTGACGAGCCAGCCTCCTTCCAATGTTCATCGCTAAGAAATGATGGCCCCCGCGTCATCTCCTCTCTTGTAAATTCAATTTCATTCCCGTTTTTAATCCTCCTGTTGATTTTTTTTCGTCTCTCTCTCTATACCCACTTCATTTTCCACACCTTTTCTGGCTGCGTTTCTCCTCCCACAGTTTCCCGTGCCTGAGTCCATCTAAACCTGCCAGGTTTCTAACCCGTGGTATATAGAGTGCTTTGACTATAAAACACAGACGATTCGTCGCAACAACAGCATTCTGCCGAGAGGAGCTTGAGGGTCTTTTCTCTCTCAATTTCCCGCTCTTCCTCCTAGTTTCTCCCCAACAGTAAAAAGCATCTTGCTCTTTGTAACCACCACCCCCCCCCCACACACACACACACCCACACACACACTCACACACATGTCCATATACAGGCACACTTTAACATCATCCGAGAATTCATAATGCAAATTGATTTGGGAGTTCTTTTTGTTTTAGTTGTGCTGAATTCTTTTACCTTTTACATTTCCGAATGACACACTGTTACCATGCACACAAACTCAGTAACGCGTGTGTCGCATTTTTGTTGTCGGGTCGTGATCAATTTTTATGCTTTGCATACTACTGTGCCTATTGTACTTCAGTCAGCATTACTAAATTCCAGGAGGTACGGTATTTCACCGAGCGGCGAATGTTGGCGAACGTCGAGAAGTTTAGGATGCGTCAGGGGTCGTTTGAACATGTTCGCTATATTTTCTTTGCGTCAGGAAAAACTGTTTGAGATAATGAAAACTGTTTGCGAATTTGATCGCATCTGTTAACAACCTTGATTCAACTGTGTACGGACTTTGGTGAAACCTAAAATTCGCTACGTTCGCAAACATTTGCCGCTCAGTAGTATACATCCTATAGAGATGTAGAAGATGTGTGTTGCTGCTAATTGTAAATGAGGGAGTTTTCACATCACCATTGTTCGTCCAAAGTATTTTTCACTCCTAATGTACATCATCTCCTTACTCATATCTGTCTGTCTGTCTGTCTGTCTGTCTGTCTTTTCCCCTCCATTCTCCTTCTCCCTTTCTGTCACAGATAAACACAAAGAGAGAGAGGGAGAGAGAGGGAGAGGGAGAGGGAGGGGGAGAGAGAAACACACGCACACATTTTTAACCTTTCATACACCACTAACTCCACCAATTTTTCACAAACTCCTACCACGGAGGTATGCACATGTGATACCTCGATCCTTTGCTCCTGTACCAACATGACCAATGCCTGCCATCAGCTCAACAGCGAGTTCCCCTACTCCATCTCACGGGACCTGTGTGAGGTTCACGATCAGCGAAAAGATGCACTCTCTCCGAGTTCATAACCCTCGTTTCCCCCTTCGAACATCTCTCCCTCTCTTCCGCTCCTCTTTCTCTACCCCCCCCCCCCCCCCTCTCTCTCTCTCTCTTTCTCTAAAGAAAATAAGAAGACAAACTGAGTGGACGAAAGAAGGAGGGGAGGAGAAGGAAGAACTTGCGAATAAAACGGACACTACTTTCCTGCGGTATATGGGCGATGATCATCCAGGTGCTTCAATGAGGGGGCCAGACTAATCGAATTGTTGAACCTCTAATTGACCCTATCTCCCTGCCTCGAGCAATGACAAGAAATGACAATTCCTGTCAAAAAAGGACGCTGTCAAAGATTGGGTGGTACTCTCACGTGCAAGTCTTAAAAGTGAGAAGAAATCGATGGCGATCAAATCGTCGATTGGCGAATGCTGTATTGATTGTTGATGTAGTGCTCTAGATGTCCGCCCTTACCAATGCCTACATGACAGACAGCTCGGGTATGCAGAACAATGTGAGCGCAAGCGTCGTGACCCGGATATAATTCTCCGATAACTTCCGGTGGAAATTTCGTCGTCGTCGTCGTCGTCGTTGTTGTTGTTGTTGTTGTTGTTGCTTTTGTATCTTGGAATGGTTAAAAATTGGTGAAAGTCGATTAATGAATCGTTTTGGGTTTGTTGTTGTTGTTGTTGTTGTTTTGTTTTGTTTTTAACTTAAACCAGTAGGCCTATCAATTTGCACGAGCTTTGGGTGCAACCATGTTGTACATTTTGTTGTTGTTGTTTTTAATGTGAAATGGCTGCGTTAAGGGCTATGGGCCAGCTTAATTAGAATTTTGTCTCTTTACTTCATGATATCTCCGTGTTTGTTTGATTGTTTGTTTGTTTGTTTGTTTGTTTGTTTGTTTGTTTGTTTGTTTGTTTGTTTGTTTTACCTTGTCATTTTTTTCCTCTCGTGACTCGACGGAGCGTAGTGAATGTTTGTACGTTGGACGTGTTCTAAAGTTGATTAGGAATTCGTTCCCTCTCCTGACTTTCGTTATTTCTTTCTTTGAGAGTGTACGTTTGTAATATCTTGCCAAAAACGCCACGGAACAGCTAATTACTTTTTTCAAATGTAACTCTAACTGATCGCTCTTTTCTTTGTCTTTGTGGCTGTGGTTATAATTTATGATTTTGCCCCAAAATGTTCCGGTGTAGGGTGCACGTGAAAATAAAATCGTGAGCATTATGATCACTGTCGAAACGGGTTGTCGTTAGACCGTATAGACGTAATACTTGACGAAATGCTAATAATCACAAAATTGGGACCCACCTGCGATCCCTTTTTAAAAACAGTATTACCGTTTTCAGTTATTATTCCGTTTTGTTTTGTTTGTTTGTTTGTTTTTTGCCATTGTCGTTGCTACTTATTTGTTCCATGTACTTCTTCGAAAGGGGAGAATATCATGGTTTAAAACTGTTGTACAAAACATACCTTAAACAAAATTGATTTCATTAAAATTCAAAAGGCGTATTGAAGATATGATATTAATGTTGTTTGTTTATCATATGATTCCCAGACCTGGGTCTAAGCGTATTTAAAGCAAGGAGATTTGTTGATCTGTGCTATGACTGGAGCCATGGTTGCTTTCGAAAGCTTGAGCTTATTCGGCATTTAGATTTACCGATGATAAATTTGATAGTGTGGACAGATGATATATCGAGAATATTTGTGTGCTCGCGTATTTGACATTAATAGTTTGTGTGTGTGCATTTGACATTAATAGAAAGCAAATTTCAACAACGTAGGTGGCCCGATATGGGAAGACTCAGGAGAAGGAATTCGAGCATAAGGCCGCCTTGTGTCGCTGTTTGGTACAAAATGCACTAGATCGCCAACTTGTTCTGCTCGACATCAGGAATCGCGGATATAGCGGCGGGTCGCTGCCGTGCATGCCAGGCCGGCGGACGCCCGAGGCGGTTAGAGGAGTTGATGTCTCGCTTCTCTGACGTGCGTGCCCCGCGTGGTGTTTTTCACCTGGGCCGATTGCGAAGCGGAGACACTCACCTGGCTTTCGGGTCAGTGAGCCCGTTCCGCGGGAGCTCAAAGGGCAATTACCTGGCTGCCATGGATCGAGCGCGGGCGGGCGGGTGATGGCAGAAGACAGGGGGCAGAGCGAGATTAAAGGACAAGTTCACCTTCATAAACATAAGGATTGAGAAAATGTAGCAATATTAGTAGAACACATCATTGAAAGTTTGAGGAAAATCGGTCAATCCGTTCAAAAGTTATGAATTTTTGAAGTTTTTGTGCAGTAACCGCTGGATGAGAAGACTACTGCAGTGCATGATGTCACATGCGTACAACAATATAAGGAAAATAAAAAGAGAATTTCACAAAATTTCATCTTTTGAAAAAAGTACACATTCCCTTGACTCGTTACCGACATATGTCATGGGTAATATTATTCCCCCTACCTTTAGAAAGAGGCAAGTCAAATGCTCTTTTATTATGCGAAAAAAATGAAAATATGTTGAATTTTCTTTACATTTTCTTTATACTGTTGTACTCATATGACATCACAAGCTGTAGTAGTCTCCTCGTCCAGCAGTTCCAACACAAAAATTTTAAAAATTCATAACTTTTGCATCGATTGTCCAATTTTCCTCAAACTTTCACCGATGTGTTCTACTAATATTGCTGCATTTTCTCAATCCTTATGTTTATGAAGGTGAACTTGTCCTTTAATACAAGCGTTGCCGATTTACTGATACTCGTAACAGCAGGGAGGAAGACTTCTCCTCGATGACACAATGATTTTTGGACAAAGATTGATGTGATCTCACTTTCGAGGGGCGAATATTTCTGTGCCCTTTCATATGCTCGCTGTGTCTTTATTAAGAGAAGTGCCCGATCTCAATGTCTAGCCTAAAAGCTTGATCTTTGAAACAAATGCGATGTCAAACAAAAAAAAAAAAAAAAGGTGGAGGAAAAGGAGAAGAGTCTTCATGCTATCCAGCCGTGATTGTAGCTAATAACTTCAATCTACCTTACTAAATTATTACCAGCTACCTTGGCAACAGCTAGGCACAAACTTATTTGGCTGTGGGGGATTTGCATCTCTTTGCTGTCAGTCTGGTGTCTCACCGAGTATGTAACTGATATCTATTTTTTTTCCTGAGCTTAAAGGGATTGTACAGTTTTGGTCGACACCTAATTTCAGGTATCTAACATTTTTTTGATGAGATACAGTGTAGATGAGAAACCTCTTATGAAATATGAAAGAGCATGTAATTCCATGAAGAATTCAACGTTTATTTGATAAAAATTGGTTTTGAAATGGCTGAGATATGCAAAACAGAGCGATTCAATAAAGTGTGGGACCCACATTTTATTATGATCGCTTTGTTTTACTTTGTTTTTGGATGTTTCAGTCGCTCTAAACACGATTTTTATCAAATAAACTTTTAATTCCTCTTAAAATGGTATGCTCTGTACTATGTCAGAAGTGTTTTCTTGGTATCTTACAAAAAGTTAAAAGCCAAATTCTCATCTCCACCAATACTGTACTATCCCTTTAAAGGTAAATAGATAAACAAGACAACACGTAATGAACAACTTGGGCACAATCAAACACATTCGAGCAAAGTTGCGAGTGTTATGGACCACCTCCTTGAGTATAATTCAGTGATTCTTAATGATTGATTATAATGTATGCTTTGTACGCTATGTATTTCTATGTTAGAATGCAAAAATGACAAAATGTGAAGAAAATTTAGATAGATGAATTATCTACCACATCGACAAACTCTGCTATGAAGGAGTTGTGTCAAGACGGTTACGTTGGTGACGTAATACTCCTGTTAGGATGGATCCCAACATTTCACATTTTTCGTGGAAAAAATATTAGTCATGTCATAATGCAATAGACGTAAGTTTTCCATGAGTCCTCAAAAAACGTCAGTAACCATAATGTTTGTGTGTCTGTGTTTGTGCGTGTATGTGTGTGTGTGAGTATGGTGTTGTGTATAATATGTGTGAGTATGGTATTGCGTATGTGTGTGTATGTGTGTGAACATCGCCTTCTTATTGGTAGGCATTTATTGTAGGTCATAATAAATATAGCCAATCTAAAGAACTACTATAATGAATTATTACTAGTTTCTTAAAATGCGTATTAATCTTAAAATGTGTCTCCAATTGTACTAAAAAGAAAAAAATAGCTTTGGCAGATCGATGTTAAAGACTTATGGTCAGGGATATTTCGATCAGACATGAACTAAACAATTTTCATTCATTTAAAAGGCCTAAGGAGGCAAATTCAAGAATGTCTAACCTTACCAGTTATTAAGCATGTAGTTGCAATGGATCATGAATGCTTCAAGATGACACCACGTTGTTGAACCTAACAAAAATTTATTCAAGTGTGATAAAGAGGGGGGCGAGCTTGAAGCACAGGAATGACGAAAAACTGGGGAAAGAGGAGCGCCCTCTGTTCAATGTGAAATGACAATTTGGGGAGAAAGAGAAAAAAGAGGGTGCAGAATCATAATGTCAGAGCAAGGACTAGAGATGGCGCTATTGCAGTTTAGACAACATGGAGCTGAATTTCACCTGTTCAAGATTGAAGCTCACGTCCAGTAAATCATCCTTCACCACAGAAATGGGCATAAACATTCAAAAATGAAATACGCCATTGTATATCCGTAAAATGGCTAAAATACGCAAAAGATTAGACATCTTTTATGCTCGGACCATTGACAGACGTATCAAACTATTTCAGCTTAGTTTGGCCAATCATTACAAAATGTGTACCTGCACCTACAAGCAAATATAATCCGTTTGAACTGTAAAAAAAAAAAACCTTAGACACCCTCATACCGCGCATCCTTAAGAGGAGCCATCCCTTATCGATTGCTGCCAAATTACTATTTGCAACTATTTGCGATGATTTTCTTGTTTTTACTGATTATAGCATGATAAGACGAATCCACCTTGATTTATGACTGTGAAGCTCACATTACTCCGATATGAGAGACCTTACAACTTCCTGACCATAGTTTTGTTGGTGAATTAAATGAAACAACTAAAATAATTCAGATCTTTCACATTAATATGACAATAATCACTATCCTATTGTCATCTTTTGTGAACGAAATATGTCATTGTACAAAGAAATGGCGTCAATCGTATTGGAGGGGGACAGTCGTCACTGAATACCTCCCCAACTGTAGATGGCGCTCTTCCATATCTTGTGCTTGATCAACGTTGCACACGGGCCCGAATTCACGAAGGTGGTACAATGACAAAACCATGGAGCGCCAAGTGTCGCATGGAATATTTCGTTACGAAATCAGTCATTTCGTCGATGAAATGATTATTTTGTAACGAATTAACAACATTCTGAAACTAAATGAACATTTCGTCCACGAAATGATAATTTCGTTAGCGAAACGGTCACTTTATTGACGAAACGAAATGACCAATTTCGTAACGAAATATTCCGTGCGACACTTAGGGCTCCATGGTTTTTGTCCATGGTTTAAACCATGGTTTCATTTTTGTACCACCTTCGCGAATTCGGGCCATGGCGTCGCTTTTCTCGTCATCACTGGGAAGTGACAGATGTAACTGTGATGCCTTTCATTAACCCTTTGTGCGCTTTGAGGGCCGATCGGCACAGGAAAACCCATATCGTTGTACACACAGTGTTAGCTGTCCAAAGTCCCTCACACAGACAGGGTTAATTGCACATTTCATGAAAGCTTGCAAGCTTTGTACCAGATACCTTGTGGTTTGATTTTTGATAAATGTTAAAATAAATTAGATCTATCAAATCATTCTGATCTAACTGATTATGTGCTGTAATATAATGAAAAGTCTGAGTGCAAAATGGGTGAAGGAAATTTCTAAATACTGTAAAGTAAGTAGGCCTACATCATCAGATAGAGCAAAATAAAACCTTTCCAATGAATATATACTCACTAAGTGTGACATAACAAGGAATCTTCTTAAAGTTATGACGAAAAATATCCCATAATTTCTTAACATTTTCACTATTATTTATCTCTTCTTCTTCATCTTCTTTTCTGCTTTTGGCAGCCTGCTTTAATTGCTAATATCTCAAATTAAAAAGAATGGAGTTGATTTGTTTTGAGATCAAACCCTCACAAAGTTGCAGTCGACGACGTACTTGATTTATTGATACTTGATGCTAATAATCTTTCAGTTATGCAGTCCCACTGAATACTGTTTTTTTTTTTAATTTTATGACAGATCGCATGTTTTGTTTTAATTTAAATCTATGATGTGAGCTTGATCTACCCATTCATATCTAAAATCCAAGTCATCTTCAGAAGCTCGTAGATCTATGTCTACTGAGAGTGCATGTATCAAAAGCATTTTGACTGGGTGGCGTGAGAAAAAAAAAAACACTTTTGGTAGAAAATAAAAATAAAACACTTCTTTGCTTAAACAACGTTACAAATGAAAAGAAATAAGAATATTAAACACTGATCAATTCAGTGCTTATTTACGTCGATGTAGGGCAATTTGTCAATCAGTCGCAATAATACGCAGTTATTATTAACATGTAACGTATTATTTTACCCAGGAAAAGGTTAGCAGTAGTACGAAACTTTGCCAAAAAGGGGATATTAATGTGCACGATGGATATGCCCAGCTCCACGTTGATATGATAATCCCTTTATAAATGTTACTTAAGGGTTTCATGTTTCATTTTTGTAATCACCGAATTTCAAAAAGATTCGGTTTTGTTTTATTAATTCGTACTATAGTAGACCTACTGGAACCATACTTATCTTAGTTGGTTGATAACGTCTAGTTTTGATAACACTTATATTACGTTTGAAGTGTTGCTAGCCTCCTTTTTTCAAAGTTTTAGTTCAACACAAAAGTTTTATGTGGAAATTTTTTGTTGGTTTTTGGAGGCAAGGATACTAACAACTGCCGCTTGGAGAAAGAGACTAGTGAAAAAGAAAGAGAGAGAAAGAAATACATGGTACGTAACAACAGATGGCGCTGTTCAGAATTTGCATTCCTGTTCCATCGGAGAAATTATGTTTGGTGCCAATTCATTACATTGTCAATCGCTTCGACTGTCAAGACTTTGAGCAGACGCTAGTATTATTTTGACGAAGCTGCTTAAAGCTATTCAAATAGATCACCTATAAAAAATTAACAAAAAATAATACTTTTTGTATTTCTCTAACGTGGCCAAAACAATTTCAGTGTCAAAAGGCATTTACATAACTCGATTGTCAACTAGGCCTAACTACTCTGTATCAAACCCACTTTACAACCTTTCTGACATTTGTTACGCCCCCCTCCCCCTAGTTCTAAGGCCTCGAATAATTGGATCTGCAAAATTAATGGATCTGCAAATGGATCTGCAATTGGATCTTTACTGTTATTCATGGAGCAGTGACTTGCAACGTCAGTACAGAGCGCTTGGACAGATGAACAGCGCCATCTTGTGGTAGCGTTTGTTGCCCGTATTTTCTTTTTTGTTTTTGTTCCTCAAAAAGTACTATTTTCTCTGTTATGCGTATGATGGCATACTCCTTTTTTGCCAATAATGCCGGCATCACATCACCAAACAGTATTGTGCGCCCCGATGCTGAACACATAGGCCTATTATGTAAATATGTATATCTTTCAACGTCTTATTTCCGCGAGAGAACCATTCTTAGTATAAGAGTGAGCTTTCTGATGTAATTTTTAACCCGTTGAGGACGCACAGATTTTGCTATAACGCGCATTTCCCATGATAGACACCTGCCCGAGCATACTCGGGACTGTATGTATTTGTCAACTCAAAAGAAATGTATTGGGCATCCACAGTCTACAGCAAATAGAATGTTAAATTCAGATGTCATTTCTTTATGCTACACACGATTTATCTAGACATAACGAGACCTCTGTTATTCTCATGTACAGCAGCTTCATGACTATAAGTGCGAAACTTCTAAGTGCCACCAAGAGTACGAAATGATTCCTCGTCTTTTGGGGGTCAATTTGAGAAAGCGAGTCGAAAGATATATTATAGATCCTGGCTTTTGACCTGTTAGGACCGAGAAGGCAAAATATGAAGATCTCGTCTTCTTGTCCTCTTGGAGTCACAGAGGGCGAGAAGAAGATTTGTGAGACCTCGACTTCTTGCTTCTTCGGACCCAGAAGTTGAGAAGGTATCTCACATTAGGGGGCTTTAGATTCGCGAGGATGCAACCTATAAAAAGTAAAATGGCGCCCCCATATGATCATGGATTGCATCTGATTCAAGTAGCTGCTCTCTTCGTCGTGAATTGAGCGGACGCAAAATGGCCAAGAATGAAACGCGTAGTAAAGGCAATTTTGTGCATGCGCAGAAGATTTTTTTTCTCCCTCAGAACGACCGCGTCGCGAAAAACTAAAGCTCCCTATCTATTCCGTCGGGTGCTACTTCTTGGACCCGAAATGTCTAGAAGACGGGATCTCACATCTTACTCTTTTGCCTTCACGGACCCCAGAAATCGAGAAGACGAGATCTCACGTCTCGCTTCTTGCCTTCTCGGACCCGAAAAGGTCGAGAAGGCAAAGAATTATATCATCTTCTCCGTAGCACGTATAAGCTTCAGTGTACATGTAGGTGTGAAGCAGAGAGGGACAAGTTCCGGCAAATTCCCCCGGTGGCGGCTGCTCGTAGAGGGCTCACATCAACAGTTGGGTTGAATTTTTTCGGGAAACAGTTCTTGAACGGTCAATATGAATATGCAAATGGCAAAGTGAGCTTGTCATCCCCTCACAACTTGCCATATAGTTTGTACGTAAGATAGTTTTTCATTCAAACGCGATTTTCATTCAAACGCGATTATGCCCGATGCTCAAATCCTCGTATATCTAACTGATCACTATTCTGAAGTTATTCAAGCAGGAATAACATCATGTTTCAGACTTCAGTGACAGAAACATTGAAATTTCGTTATATTTTGTACACGATCGATGGAAAATTGTGAGGTATGATATGGTTAGCTCACTCATTTGCATAATATTATTCATATCCACTGTACAAGAACTGTATTGCAGAAATTAGCAAAACTTACCAAATGTCATAACTTCCTTACTTTTCATCTGATTTCAGTCAAATCTTTACCGTAAAGCTCGTAAGATTTTACTCTCTTTTATCAGACCAACTTATACTTGGACTGGATTTCCCCTTTAAATCCTACGGCTTGAACCAATAGCTGCGCTGGAAACATGAGAAAAGGCAACGAAAATCCAAGAATTGAGACGGGCCGTGAACGAGATCTGTGAGTTCGTTTGAGTGTTAGTGTTTTGATCATAATCATCCTTCCAACATCTGAAGTCATTAAATAGGTTTACATGATAATCATAAATATCACAGATCCCGGTTAGATAATTTGTAACCCTCTCCTTTCCTTTAGCGAACTCATTGCACATGAATTGTAAAATGACCTCCTTAAAATTCTGTAATGTAAATGTTCACATGAAAGAATGTATACCAATTGAAAAGTTATAGAACTAGTAATACCAAGAACCTTTGCCCTTTTACCTCTCTTGACAGATAAGTTATACATTGATATAACTATAATCAAATTCGTTATTATCATGAGAGTATTACACCTAACTCACTTTCAGTTTCAGTGTACAGAAGACAGCATTGTAACTACCTATACATGAACTATCGCTATCATGTTATCATAATCATCATCAAACTGTACTGTCATGGTAATCAATATCGTTATTCGTATTGTGTCTACTATTATTGTTATTATCATCATTATCATCATCATGTATATCAATAGAATTACTGTTATCATCTTTATCATCATTAAAGCCACGTTGGGAGCACAGATTGGAGAAAAAAAAATGTTTGCGTTATCACATTTGATGTATATATGTATAGTTCAGTTGTATCACAAAACATCCTACCATATAAAAGTTTTGCAAATAAAGCCACAAATACAAGGAGATATCACCAATTTTATCATTCATTCATTCATTCATTTATTTTTTTCATCTCCAACAGAACTTGTAAATACATTTTTCTCACACAAAACATAAGTACATATATATGTCAACAATTACAAAATATGAAAAATGATATTTATGGATAAACAAATGATAGGGTGGGGCACAAAACATTTTGAAGTTTAGAAAATGCAGGAGATGGGGAGGAATGCTGAAGAAGCAATGCTTGTAGGGTGCATTCCCCCCAAACATAGTGAAACAAAATATACATAAGATATCATTGATCTTTTACTTTTGTACACGAGATTCAATTTACAAAAATGAATTACACAAATTACGAATAAAAACCTAACTATCCCTACACAGACACCCAGACAAATCCAAACACTACGTCGCTGTCATGCAGAAAATAGAACGGGAACGAAAAGACAGAGAGATGAAGAAGAAGAAGAGATAATATGGTTGGAGATTGGAGAATAGAAGAAAGAAAGAACTATGTCGATTGAGAAGACAAGAAGTGAAGAGTGAACGGAACCGCTATGCCATACGCATAATATGAAAGGGAAAATGAAAGTGAATATTCCAGTAATTCTGTACTCATTAAAAATTCAACAAAATTCTATCTTTGTAATTTGAATGAGAAAAATATCTATTTAATGTAACTAATGTAAAAATTTTCTCAGCAAACCATAACTGCAGATGTTTTATTCTAGAAAAAAAAAATCTTAATAAAACTATTGTTGACATTTTGTATATGTAACAATACTTAACACTGATTATACGGGTGCACGTCATGAGACCGACACTCACGAGTCATACAGCCCACGAGTCACAGAGCTCACGAGTCATACAGCCCAAGAGTTCGACACTAAGCTGACAAGACCCACGAGACCGAAGCCCGCGTTGTATATCTTTCAAACTCGTGGGCTGTTTTTACCTAGTGTCGAACTCATGGGCTTTATTTGCCTAGTGTCGAACTCATGGGCTTTATTTGCCTAGTGTCGAACTCATGGGCTGTATGAGTCGTGAGCTGTATGACTCATGAACCTCTTTTCAATGTCGAACTCGTGGGCTGTATGACTCGTGGGTGTCGGTCTTGTGGGATGACCCCAATTATATACTTCATTATACTTATTAACATTTTTACATTGGTTGTTTCTATCCTTATTAACTAACATTTTAGAACTATTTAGAATCACTGAAGCTTTTTTTTTTCATCTGCAAATGGTAAACAGTGGCTTTTACATCATTACAAAAAAAAACCAAAGTACGTAATGATATTTCTTACTGACACTATCACAAACAGGAAATACGTTCGTTAATACACACAGGTTTTGTCTTGGTGCTGAGTACGATAACATTTTAGAATACTGGGTAGACACTACAACAGTGACCGCTGTCATAAATGAAAACAGGTTGTAGATTTCGAATGTTGGTTAAATGGATGAAAAAAAAAAACGAAGGAAAGAAAAAGAAGTGAAAAAAAAGAAAATGTGAAGAAAGGAAAATCGGTAGTCATGTCATTTCAACACCGTCTCGCTGTCATGTACCTCAATATATACAAATCACTTCCGAGTTCGTGTTATTCTGACTCGATATACCTCGCCAAAATGGCCAAATAAACAAAGACAGCTATTTTTTTTCTTCTTTGTGGCCGAGAAAAACTGGCTGTGCTTAATTCCTTGTTTTATTTCATCTTTCTAAGGCGGAGCACTGGAGGTTGGCTTAGAAATGGGATAGGAGCGGTGATAATAAGGAGAGGATAACGCCGTAGAATCCAAAGCCGTCCTGATGGCGGTGTTGACGTGCGTTTCTCGATGCATTTCAGCACGCCTGCCCCCGTTCGTGCATGTGGATTTCGGTCTGTGTCAACGAACGCCGTAGACTTTTCCCACATCGTTTAGAAATATCCCTCCAAAACGTTTCCACCTTTCAGAATCTTTTTTGTACAACATGCCACTTTCTCATGATTCCCTGCGATGTGGCTTATGACTTTGATTAATGTTTCTGATCAAGGTGGAATTGACATTAATAAGAAAATGAACGCGAATATTATAAAACGACGGGTAAATAAAGTCTACTTTTGAATGTGAAGAGGCGCCCTTTTTTTCTTGCACAATATTTGAGGCGCCACCGGACCGGGAAGACTCCAAGGTGGTGATGGGATACATCTAAACAGGTTTTTTTACTATTTAAAGAAAAAAATAAGGAAGGCGGGGGTAGAGAGACAAAGAAACAATAGAAAGAAAAAGATCTGGGAGTAGAAGGTTGACGATGCTTCATTTATGCTGATAGAAAAAGAGAGAAGAAAAAAGTCAACCGAATCGAAATTTCATTCGCCTGTGCATGTGGATGTGGTAATACTATTAGTACATAGTTGTTAAATGTTGGCCGCATCCGAACCATCTGAAGCTGTATCAAGAGATAATGGGTTGGTATAAGTCGCGAAGAAGACTGAGGCAGAGAGATGCCTCTCAAAAAATTACTCAAAACTTCCACTGTTTGATTTTACTCTTTCTTTCTTTCTTTCTTTCTTTCTTTCTTTCTTTCTTTCTTTCTTTCTTTCTTTCTTTCTTTTCTTAAAGGACAAGTTTACCTTCATAGACATGTGGGTTGAGTGAATGCAGCAATATTAGTAGAACACATCAATGAGAGTTTGAGGAAAATCGGACAATGCCTTCAAAAGTTATGAATTTTTGAAGTTTCTGCTCAGTCACGGCTGGATGAGAAGACTACTATAGCTTGTGATGTCATATGAGTACAACTACATAAAGAAAGTATAAAGAAAATTCAAGATATTCTCACCTTTTTTCACATAATAAAAGAGCACTCGACTTCTTTCTTTCAGAAGTCAGGGGGAATAATATTACCCCTAACATAAGTCAGTAACATGTCGAAGAAATGTGCACTTTATTCAAAAAGTCAAGTTTTGTGAAATCTCTTTCACTGATGTGTTCTACTAATATTGTTGCCTTCACTCAATCCACATGTATATGAAGGTGGACTTGTCCTTTAAGGTGGGGGTCGCGACCATGTCAAAGGTTCATATCCATAATGATATCTTTAAAAGTACTAATATCATTTAATCTAAAATGTTTATTCATACATGCGACCTTCTTCTTCTCTGATATAAATGTCCGTGTACGTTATGAATCTGTATCTCTGTGTATGTATGTGTAATATGTCTGTGTGTGTGTGTGCGTTTAATAATACATCGTTCTGGAAAGGACTAAAAGTGTATAAAGTGTTCGATATTGAAAAGGGAATTAAACCACAAAAAAAAGTATCACCAATTTATCATTGCTGTGCCTGGTTAGTTACGTTGCGGTCGATTACTTTAACCATTTTCATACCGAACATATAGGGCCGATAATGGAGCTCAATCACCAAACAATCGAAACAAGATCTGCGCATCAACAGAACGTAGTCACATGCCATGAATAGTTTTCTATTCATTTAATTCTGTATGTTAAACTAGTCTCCGAATCGGGATTAACAATGTCAGATATAGATACTCTTGAAAGCTGATAAATTGATTTTCACTGCATGAATGGATATTCATGAAGATTCAAGAAGCCAAAGATCTGCTTCTTTTTTCTACAGTCAAACTGCTTGAGACGCTTGAAAGTGGTGAAATCAATGGTGGCAATAAACGGTTGCAATAAAGACAACTTCTGAAGGGAGAGAAAAGGACGTTGTTTAATATGAGATAAAGATCAGCTTTTTTTCTACAGTCAAACTGCTTGATAGTAGAGCAGATAGGTGCAAAATTTCGTCGAATTGTGGGTTTCGTGAAACAAGCATGAAATTTGGTCTGCTGGTAGATTATGACTCAGTGGTGATTTCTAGATATAGGGCCATCGCAGATTCGACCTTGGACAAAAATGGCGGCCATTTTCCAAAATGGCCGCCATTGCTACTTTGAAATTCTTTGATATTGTGGGTTTAATCAATTCTAGGGGAGGGATTGTTTTCCCTTTTTATTATAAATCACACCGCAGTAATTTTACTGTCCACATAACATTCCAGACTCGACCTGTGACGAAAATGGCAGCCATTTTGCAAGATGGCCGCCATCACTTATTGAAATTCTGCGATATTGTAGTGTCATCACAGCTATTGTTTTGAAGGGTTTGGGAACCCGTCTGGCACCATTTCATATTTGCTTGCGATATAGGGAAAGAGTCTACCAAAAAACTTAACTGACGCGATTTGGCGGGATGAGGAATTGTTTTGGAGTATTTCGAGATCAAAAATAAAAGTTGGTATACCGGTACCGACTATTATTCCAGAAGGATCCAGACTAACTCGGTCTTGGGAAAACTTGGTCCTATTTCAGACAATATACACGCTGTTCGTGATCGCCATACTGAAGAGACAATCAAAGGCGCTTGATAAACAAAATAATTTCAAAGACAGCGCGTCTCAGGTGATGTGCGTATATACGCTTGAGGACAGCGCGCTGTCCATTTGTTTTGTACTGGGTTAGCGCGCACTTTCCTGTTTTCAACTCGGACCATACTGTGACCAAGCAGAAAGCAAAGCGCTACAGGCCGCTCCCATAGTACAACACAATACAATCTAGAGGGACAACTCGTCCCGCCGTCAAAGCGAGGCCGAGTTGTCCCCGAGTTCGAGTTTAGCCTGACCCCGAACGGATAAGTTCTGAGACTGTGATTCTGGCGAACCCTTTTGGTTATTATTTCGCATTTTCGTTGTTGACCATCGCATATCTTGTTATAGCAGCATTATTCCACACATTTCTTAGGCATACGTGCACATTTGGAAGTGGAAATTGACCATTAAAATGCGAATGATGATTTTCACTTAAATATTCAAAAATTTTGATCAGTTGAATTTACTCTTAAAGGTGCATGGTCCCCGTATTTTAGTCAAATGCGTACGCGGGCGCACGGCGCAAGATTCCTATAGAGACCTATGCTATCGACTTCTCTTGGGCGCTTACGCTTTGGCCCACTTTCCCGAGTCCGAAGAAGTCCGATCCACTGTGTCAGTGGTCCGATCACAGTTCGGCTCATGATTCGGCTCAGGGGGATGACAGCTTTAGCAAATTTCTTTTGTGATGTCATAATAAGAAGCACATATGCACGCCCCCTGGCATTACTGCAGACTGCGTGATGCGCAGAGAAGACAACGAAGGCAACGTTACTTAGCAACACCTACGCGCTTTACTCTTGATGACAGCTCAATTTCGGCAATCTTCGTATCAATGCTAACGGTGATCGGCAGTAGCATCAACAGCGCCATCTACACTACCGGGACTATGCCCCTTTAAATAACATAAACAAAAAAAAAAAATATTATGCTGTCGGACTTACTGAGACATGGACCTCTCACAATTTTATTGCAACGGCATGTTTGCTCTTCCTGGCTATCATAGTCCAATTACAAATTAAGTGGCCTGAATACACATGGAATAGGGCAGGGCCCTGTTGCGGAAAACCCTTACCGCTGGACTTACCGCTCCTTTCTAGCGGTAAGTCTTCAAATTAGCGGTAAATTTTATCATCCTTGATGCTGATTGGCTGTGACACCTAATTTTGACGGTAGTTACCATTGAATTTCAATGGTAAGTTTTATGCAAGGGGCACCAGGTGGCTACTTGTATAGCGCACGGGTCCACTTCTCAATGCTCATAGGGTTTTAAAAATGAAAATATATCATATATATCTTCTCTCATTTTGAATACAAGCTTAAATCAGAACTTACTGTTATGAGTTAAGCTTTAGAGACTCTATACGCTGAATTGGTTATTCCCGGCCACAAAAATATTGTAACTGGAATTATACATAGACCGCCACAGAATTGTTCTGAAGTCTGTCTTAATGAATTTTAATTACATGATATTCTCTCGAGCCCTTAATTGAATAACAAAACATTGTTTCTAATGGGGATTTAAACGCAAACCTCCTACAATTAATTTGGAGAAAATATTTGTGTAAATATTTTCTTGAATACTCTTATCTCATTTACTTTAATTGTATGATGTCATTTATGTGAACACTTTCTTGAAAACTCTTATCTCATTTTCTTTGTTCCCACTCATTGATAAGCCAACCAGAATCACTGATACCACCTCATTCTATATATACATATTCTTTACAAATCTACAGCCGATTCAAACAGGGATCCTAGTAAGTGACATTTCAGATCACTTTCCTATATTTTCTAGTTTATCTCTAAAGATTGAACGGTATGAATTTTGCAAAGAATATATACAAAGTTGCAGCCCTGAGAATGAACAGAAATTTTAGGACGACTTACTGCTGAAGAATGGACCTCGGTTTTGAGTGAAGCTGATGTGAACAAATCTTTTGATAATTTAAGGCAGATAATAACTTTGTTATTCAATGAAAATTTCCCTGTGCTAGAAAAGAAATCCCGTAAGTCTAAGAAAACTCCTCGCATGCCTTGAATTGCATGTTCTTTAGTGAATTTAATAAATACGAAAAATAGTTTAAAAAAAAAATAAATATACGTATAAAAACACCAGAATCAAAGCAAAAGTATACTTGATCTGATATAGGAATATTCTTACTACCACTTTGCGTAGTGCTTTGTAACCGGCATGGATCCGTGCAAACAGGCAGTGGCGTATCTAGGGGGGGGGGGGGGGGGGGCAAGGGGGACACGTACCCCGGGCGCCACTACTTGAGGGCGCCGAAAACGAAAAAAAAAAACGAAAAAAAAACAGAAAAGAAGAAGGAAAAAGAAGAAGAAGAAGAAGAAGAAAAAAAACCTTTGCCTGACCGGGGGGTGGGGGGCAGGGAGAATGGGGGAGGGAGAAAACCAAATAAACCACAAAAACAAAAAGTGACAATGTGTTCACACAAGAATTCCATGTTTTGTAAGCTGAAATTTCGGCTCGCTCGCTGCGCTCGCTCGCCAAAATTTATATACACATGTATATAAAAAAGAAGATAAGATCAAAACATGATGACGCGGACAAAATGACAATGTATACTAGCATTGTGTTCACACATGCCATCGTTAGAAGGCAAAATATTACATGGAGCACCGGCTGCAATTTTATTTCCTTCGTTCTGAAGCGATCGCCCATTGGATCAAACGAGAGCGCCAAAGGTGTCGAACATAATATGGGGGGGGGGGGGGGAGGGGGCGAAAAAAAATCAAACAAGATAAGAACAAAACATAATGATGACGCGGCATTATACAAATTTCGGCTCACTAGCGCATATCTTTTTTTTTTTTTTGGTTCAAGTCCTCAGTTTGTTGGTATAAATCGTTATCTACAAGGTCGTCACTTTATCTTGATTGGAATTTTAAGATTTAATAAGTAAAATATGACAAGAATTCCATATTTGTAAGCTGAAATACAAAAATGTTTTGCTCGCTCGCTGCGCTCACTGCCAAACTTTATATTAAAAAAAAAATATTAACAAAACTTTATGGCGCGGAAATATGCAAATTTCGGCTCAATCGTGCTTACTAATTTGGAGTATTTTTTCCAATTCCTCAGTTTGTTGGTATAAATCGTTATTGTAATAAGGCCGTCATTATATATGTTGATTAGAAATGTAAGAGTTAATAAGCCAAAAAATGATAAGGATTCCCGATTTTGTAAGCTGAAATACACAAATTTTCGGCTCGCTCGCAGCGCTCTCTCGCTAGAATTTATCCAAAAAAAAGAAGAAAAAGAGGAGATGAAAACATGATGATGCCAAAAAAAATATATATATTAAAATATTCGGCTTACTCGCTACGCTCACTCGCCAAAATTTATCTGAATTTATTACATTTAAACTACCCTCAAAAGACCCCTTTTAAGTGCTTGAGAAAGCATATCATGTGAATGTTTCTGAAGTCCCTACCGGGATGGGGTTGGGGTTGAACTCTAACTTTTTTCAGAAATTATAGTGGCGCGATTTTCGCGCTTGCCCCAGACGCAGTTTTCCGTAGATACGCCAGTGCAAACAGGTTATTTTTAAATTTCTTGAAAACCAACTACTGTATGTGCTATTTAACCGTCCATTATCATCCTTGCCAGGCCATTATTATACTCTTTGATAATGTGCAAATAGACAAAGTCACGAATACAAAAATTTTAGGCCTACATATAGATGACAAATTGAATTCGAGAATTCATATATTATATGCTACTTTGGTAAATTTCTTTCCAGAAATGTTGGCGTTATCAATAATATAAAATCTATATTTCCAAAGAATGTAGTGCGTATACTACTGTATACTCAACCCTTGTACTACACTATCTCAATCATTGTCAATTATGGTGTTCTTGCCAGGAGAAACTCAGTAAAACTTTACTTGGATGAATTATTATTATTCCAAAAACGCGCAGTGAGAATTATTTTTCTGGTGCAACATCACGTTCTAACACTATTGAGCTTTTCTATGAAAATAAATTTCTAAAAGTACATGATATACATTCTATGAATCTAAGGTCCTTTATGTACAGAACGAAGGATTCTGAATTTCCACAGGGTATTTCGTCACTTTTTGTTATAAATGAAAAAGTGCACAATAACTACACTCGGCAGTCTTCTTCTTACAACTGCCATCCATTAGAACCATCTTTAAACAAAATACATTTGCTTTGGAAAAAGGTTCAATTTCAGGGGTATCAGGATAGTAGGACTACTGATGTGTGGTTTATAATATAATGGAAAAAGATTTCCACCCCAAAAATTGATCTAACCTACAATATCAACAACTTTTATGTACAAGCCATAGCGGCCATTTTGGAAAATGGCCACCATTTTTGTCACAGGTCGAACTTGAGATCATGTTGTGTGGACAGTAAAACTACTGAAGGGTGATTCTTAATGCATGAAAAAAGATTTTCATCCCTAGAATTGATACCACTTATACTGAAATGTCAACAATTTCTAACGAGAAATGGCGGCCATTTTGAAAAATGGCCGCCATTTTCAAACAGGTCGAATTTGAGATGTTATCTGAACAGTAGAACTACTGATGTGTGGTTTATAACATAATGGAAAAAGATTTTCATCCCAAGAATTGATCTAACCTCCAATATCAATGACTTTAATATATACGATGGCGGCCATTTTGGAAAATGGCCGCCATTTTTGTCACAGGCCGAATCTGCGATGGCCCTATATCTAAAAATCACCACTGGGGCATAGTCTACACGCATGCCAAATTTTCATGCTTGTTTCACCAAACCCACAATTCTTTCACCTATCTGCCGTAGTATGAGACGCTCGAAAGAGGTGAAATCAATGGTGGAAATAAACGGTTGCAATAAAGATAACTTCTGAAGGGAAAGAAAAGGACGTAATTTGATATCATCTATTCTTTACAGCATTCACAAATAAAAGAATAGATTTAGAAAACAATATCATGAAATCACTGTAAAGTCGTGTGTTTTTTTACATATCTAAATCCATTTTTCACCGCTGAAATAGTAAGTGAAACGCTATATCAATGAATATCTGTATACGCTTGTATGGTTTCACAATATCTTTAAAAGAGTTTGAGGAGAAAAGTGTGGTACATTGTCTGCATTTTCCCGTATGTGCGTATTAAGTGCGCGTGTGTGTCTGTCTGTTTGTCTGTGTCTATGTGTTTTCATGATCTTTGTTTTATTAAGCCACCGCATAGTTTGGGTGACGAAATGGGACACTTGCTTTGTTTTTAAACTGTTGATCGCAAAAATCACCAAGTATGCCAGTTTGAGTGGGCGAGCAGAACAAAGGAGGGAAAAATAACAACAATAAGCAACAGTACACAATAAAAACTTGTTCCAGATTATGTGAGAAAATGTAAAAAAAAAAACTAATAAAATCAAGGAGTTTGCTAACATAGACTTTGCAAAAGTGTAGCAAAATTGTTTTGATACACACACAGTAATCCTGTCATGTTTTAACTATATTCATCCTCAATAACATTCGATATACAAAGCTATCCAGTTATAGTCATCCATCTATATAGCTTCATCATCTATAGCTTCACAAACAATATCTGGATTGCCATGGGTTGCAAAGAAAGGGGTGTTTCAGGAATGCATTGTACTAACACAATTATGGCCGATTTTTTTTTTACTTCTCGTTCGAACTTTTTTTCTTCTTTTTGGAAGTGTATTTGCTTGCTCTTTATGTCGAGATGGTGATGTACATATTTTTGGTTTTGCCGTTTCAAGCTTGTTTCCCCATTTTGATTCTGTTGTGGTTGTTGTTGTCGTTGTCGTAAAGCTTTCTAATCCATGCACATTTTTTTTCTTTTTTGGTGACTCAAGCCAATGAAAATAGATCTTATCCTCTACTCGTCTCTCCAGATTTATACGCAGAGATGAACAAAGCTATTATTAACAGAGAATACAAGAAACCTTCAATGTTGTTGTCGTCGTCGTATAGCTTTCAAGTTTATGCGCAATGCCTTCTTGTGACTCGAGCCAATGAAATACATATTCTTTATTGGTCTCTCGGGGTTAGTATACAAAGGTGAACGATGCTATTTTCAACCAAAATACAAGAAACCCCAACAAATAATATACCTTTCTTTTATATTTAGGCAATGAATGTGAGGGACATGATAGAGCGAAAAGAGAGAGAGAGAGAGAGAGAGAAATATTGATACAAAGTACGATGTATTATCATCCATTCAAGATAAAGATATTTCGTTACAAGCTCGTGGCGCGTTTTGACGTCTAACGATGTCGAATACAAAGGTTAACGATGCTATTTTCAACAAACTCTCAACGAATAATGTACCATTTTTTTTTTATTCAGGCGATGATATGATTGGACATTATAGACCAAAAACAAAAGAGAGAGAGAGAGAAATATTGATGCAAAGTACGATACAGTGTACTATCATCCATTCCGATATAAAGTTATTTCGTAAAGCAAGCAATGTGTATTTTATTACAAGCTCGTGGTCAGTTTTGACGTCTAACGATGTCGAAGAAGACTGAGATTTTCCGCTCAATGACTTCGCTCGTTCCTTTGAACGAAGTCTTCTAACTCCTATACAGACACTACCTTTCCTCATTCATGGGCCTTTCAGGCAAACAAAGCAAAGCTACACAAAGTGTCATGTAATTCATTCCCCATTCAAATCAGCAAGTGAGACCTATCGATCACGTCATCATTATGTCGGAATTCTTCTGAATACTATAAATGCGCCTTTATTTGCCCCAACAAATTACATTTTCTTCACTCCTCCCAAACAGAAAACAAGACCAAACGAAATAAACAAAAAAGAACGGAGTGAAGTGAAACACACGGGACTTCTTAGGACACATCTGAATAAAAAAAAAAAGTACAGTAACAAAGAAGAGAAATATCATTTTTAGTCACCTTCTCGAGCAAGAGGCTTTAGAATGTTTTGCCCATAACGAGATACGCGAGGTGCTTTATTTCACAAAAGCAAAGGTAGAAGATGACGATGAAAATTTCACATGGCTTTTTTTTTTGACAGAAATGTAGGGTTAGGTCGTTGTGGTGCTCTTAATTTATTTTGTCTGGGGACTTTGGGAATAAGTATGAATGTTGAGCATCGAATGAGCTGGGGACGGTTTTTTGATCTGAACTCGAGGCGATGCGCGGAAAATGAGGCCTTCGTTCGGTACATTGTGTTCCACCTGTTATGTTAGACGGGAGCGTCGAGTCGAGAAACCAGAGTGTCAAAAGGAGGTCAAAGGCAAGTGGCGAGGAGTTACTGACCAACCCAAGGAGGCACATAAGCGGGCTTGTTGTTTGACGATGGCAAGAATCCATAACGACCCTGTTTACGACGGAGTAAGAAACTCGAGCCGACCGAAAAACCTCTCGAGAAAAAATGACGCGCGACTTGAAAGTTACTGCGGGTGCTGCATATCAGGCCCGAGTTTCTGCCCCTCTCCGTCCCTATCACTCATGCCGTCAGCTTCGGCGACACCATCACTTAGCGTTTCGTTCGACCCTCCCGTTCAGCCCACCTATCTAGCTCTCACGATGTGTGGTCCCTGAGATAATAATGCAGCGAGCTGTTGCGAATCAAAGCGAGCAAAACAACATTTGCACGAGGTCTCTGGTCTTTAGCAGTCCGCAGGGGTACGCCTCTCTTGTTTTCGCTCGCTTCTTTTTTATCGCACTTTAATTAATCCGACAAGGTCTGAGATCATATATTTCATCGCTTTTAAAACATCCCCTGGAATGTGAAGGCTATCTCGGGGTAGGCGCGCCCTGCACCGCGCTCTAATCACACGAGCGCCCGAGCGGCTTCGCTGCGAGATAGCAACGGGGAACTTACCCACTGCGGTGCGCTTGCTGTCTTGTGTGTGGATCTTGCAGGTCGAGAACATGACCATTGGCGCTAATGCTAAGTGATTGTAAATCAGAGGAGCTATCTTTAAGACACCCCTACTGTTGCCTGTGACAACATCGTGGAATGAATATAACCTTCAGACAAGCCAAGGGCTAGAGTAGGGAGCTGGTTCACTCACCTATGCCAATGACGACAAACAGTCCTGTGAAAACAAAAACAAATCCAGAGAGGACAAAACAAGTACATGAAGCGTATACGCTATATATGGCAAAGGTTAATGTGAATGTTCAAAGTGCTTTCAGATTCATCGTTATTCAAGAGAAAACATATTCACGTTGGGTTGCATGTTCAGTACATTAGCTATCGGAGTGCATGGGCTTTTTAGGGGTAGCTTTTTTTGTTTAAGTTCTGCTTAGATAAGCACATCACATTGTATCGGGACAATTAATGAGCATATTATTTAAACGGCTTGCCTTGTCACGGTCTGATTTGAATGCAATGGTAATAAGATAGGCTCTTTATAGATAGACTTCTTCTTGATGGCACCTGAAAGATGTGGATTTATTGACAATTTGAAACATATAATTGAATCATAATTGACGTTGTTCAAATCAGTGGTAAACTAAAAACCCCGCAGTGATGTTAAAATAAACATAAGGTTAACGAAGAAGAGTACTGTCATGACGACTTCTAAGAACTATCAGTTTGGATAAACATATTTTACACAAGTTTAATTTAAAAAGGGATGGAAGAAAGAAGTACAAAAATATTGGGAAAATGCTCATAAAAAAAAAAGGAGCTGAATAAAAATGTTTCGAAAGGTGCATCAGATTGGCGACAAAGTGACTTGATTTTAAACTCATAATAATTGATTGCGCAATGCCGGGAGTAACTTGTGCATCGCAAGGGGCATCAATTGCAAGGAGAGAATCAAAATACTTTCACAACGTTTTGGAGTTGCAACACCTTGAATCGGCAAGATAGTCCTAAAAACTAACTCAGATTTTAGTGTGTTGGACTACACATTATCATGAGGTTATGAAAAATTAACTTCAACATTTTTGTAATAACGTTACAAACCATGCCGTCTTCCTATGATGATAAAAGAATATTTTTCTTTTTTTAAGCAAACTATTCTCGAGCTTTAAACGCTATGATAAGATTACACCTGGACATTTGAGGAAATTCTTTGAGTGTTTTTTCCCCGAAAGGAGACACACCAGAACGACGTATATCACCAGTTAGGAACATCCGTTACACTCCAAAAATTCAAAGATTGTTCCAATCATAGCTTTCACAGTGGTAATGATTTCAACTAAAAATTGCTGTCACTCGCATCATTTCAAGATGCAAAATAAATCAAATAATATAGCATCAGTACATTTTCAGCTTGACACAAAACTTGCTGTAAGATTTTATCAAGTGATCGATAACTTCAGGCCGTATTTTTAAAATGTAGAATGTTGCTGCTAATATGCTTTTTAGAACATTATCTTATGATCAGCATGTAGAACTCGAAGCAACAGCATTGAATTTGTTTATATCGATCCAGACCAGAAAGTCACAGCCGGAGGAAAAAAAAAGAAGAAGAAATAAATTCAAGTCAACATGAAAGCCTTGGAACTTTTTGCATGTTTAATTCAAACTGACAAGCTCTGTCTTTCGTTATGATCTCGGTACTTTTGACAGTACTTTTGACCACCAACTACAATTTTCCCAAAATGTAAAAACAAAACAAAACAAAACAAAACAAAAACGAAGCTATGATTATGGCTGTCGGTATACTTACGTGTATCTCTGGTTCTCAGAGAGAAATGACATCATTAATGTCCGTATGCAGCAGTAAAGGTTTAGATCCTTTATTGATTATATTATTTGTACTCAAATTGGACACGGTTTGATAAAGAAGAAAAACGGCTGCTCGTAACAAAACGTTTAATGCCAATTCCATACATTTGTTTGAAATCTCCTCTTTGGTAAGGCTAGAACATTGGGTATGACCTAGCAGTTCTAGCCATAAGAAAATCAATGAACTGTTGTTTATTTCAGAGTCGACATCCAAAACAATGGCCCAGGAAACTGAAATGCATGTACACACTCCTACGCGACTCGATTCATCGTATTTTTCCCTGACGAGCGTGCCTTTTTGATTTAGTATACATTATTTGTCTTCAACGTGCAGCTAGCTCATAGAATCGAAACAAAATCCAAATTCTTGCGATGGTGTCCTCGTAAATCATGTTTTCGATAATCTAAAAATGTGGGTGGTTATTGAAGTAAACCAACAAAGTTCACTACCCACGCTGACCACTACAGGACCACAAAAACACAAGTTTATCACCCCTTCCTTCTTCCTTGATGGCACCGTTGTTATCGTAGTGTAATACTGACGATTATTGTTGACATCAACATCAAATCTAAGTCGGTTCTTTTACAGAAGAGTTTTCTATAGTAGTGATGCTAAGACATGAATTAACTGATACGAGTGAATGAAAAGACAATACGTAAAAGAGATCATGATTTATGTGACCCCATGTCACAGCAATGTGGCTACAAACTCGTGTCATTAACATGATTAAAGGGTATAGAATTCACGATGATGGTCGTGATTTTCCGACATGAATATTCTTTGCATACAAGCAATTGAAATCTCTCCACCTCATATTCAGCAAAATGAATTCAGGCATTTAGGAAAATATTGCCTACCGAAATAGCTCATCCACTCAGCAGAGTACCATGAATTGCAAAGGATTTGTGATGAAATTAGCAAAAACTATCAGATCAAATGAAAAAAAGCATCAGAGTTGTGTGATGGTGCACATTTCAAAGGTATTGTTTACCATTGGGAGCAGTGATTTTAAAAAAATGTTCGAGTTACTATTTAATGCATATGTGTAGGTCAGATGTATCACAAAACATATAGCCTGCCGTATAAAAATTTCGCAATAGAGCCTACAATATAAGGAGATATAACTTTTCTCAGTGAACCATAACTATAGACAGTTTATTCTATATAGAAACAATTTTCTTTTAACTATTGTTCATAATTATTTTGTATATCTAACAATACTTTACATTAATTACACTGATTAGCATTTTTGCATTTGTTGTTTCTATCCTTAACTCACACTTTAGAACTATTTTGAAGCACTAAAGCTTTTTATTTTATTCGTTTCATTTTCAAATGGTATATAATGCCTTTAAAGAGGTATTGAATTTGCCTCGGTAAACTTTCGTTTCACTGCGAACGGCATAATTTAAGCCTTGTTGAAAATGAAGAATTTACAAACTGCAACGAATCATTTACATACTGCAAATCGTATCTACAGCCTATACTACAGCACCAAAGCAAGACACATCTTCGTCGCTAAGACCTTCCCGGAGAAGAGGTTGCACACTGCTGTTGGTAAAGTTTCAAGGAGCATCAATTGGAGTTGCAAACTGGAGCTGAAGGCAATACAAGTCAAGGTTGAGTGTCGTCTTGTTGATACTTTCCCTCCAATCTTTTAAGACTTTCGAAATGACCTTAGTATCCATCAAGCAGCGTTCAGGCGGTCAATGCACTCATGATGTCAATCACATATGTCCAATAGTGACCAATAAAAAGTGATTTTAGGTCTAAGCCTGTTACCTTTTCTTTTTTTTTTTTAAGCTGGGGACTTTTTTTTTGTAAGTGCCGACTATACCCTTTATTCAAATAGACGTTCAACGTCACGTGAGTCAAGGATCTCTCCGGTGAAACAGCCACATGCTGTTGTATTTTTTTAAGTTTCCAGGCCTCGCATATGTACGATAATCTATAATGATCCTAATGATTCTTCAAAGGAAAATCGCATATCTGTATGATAAACTTAATCACATAAGTCTACATACGAGCTCTACTGTAGAAAAAAAATGATATGTTATGTATAATCATTCCTATCAGTAGTCCTGATTCTAACATTAACCTACTTTTATCAACCTATAATCGATTCAGATCTAATTTTAATACCTGCAGTGAATGAAGCTATTATATGTTCGTAGATATGTGGTATTAAAACATACAGTGCATATAGGTACAGTTAGATAGAGTATAATGATGGATGGCCCTAATATAAAGCAGTGAAAAGCACTTTATTAAGGAACACTGATTCTACAAAAAGGATTAACTTTCGCGATACTTTTATCGAAAAATCTCTGATTATAAAATTTCTCCACTTACCGATTTGTCGTCGTCCTTCTTTTCACTTCCATTTTCAAAACATTTCTAATCACAGAATGAGAAAATCTGGTGATATGTTAGTTCTTTCTTCTTTCTATTTACTGTCACTCTTAATTTGAAACTCTGTCACTCACTGATTTCAGATAGTCATTAATGAATAAAAACGTTATTATAAAGTACGAATATGTTGCATTTCATAATATCGTAATGCTTTGTGTATATGATATTGTATTGTATTTCATTGTAGTGCTGTAGTGCAGTGTATTTTTGTTTTAGCGCAATGAAACTCACGTAGCTTAAAAAATCGAAACATCAAACACAACAAGGTACACTATGGTATCTTGCTACTTATAAATAAAAATAAAACATACGATTTTACACGATACAGAAAAAAAATACGAACATATACAATATTGTCCACAAAAAAATCAAAACAAAGTGATGAAAAATAGCAAGATTACAAAAATAACAAAAACTGATGACAAATATATAACAGAATTGATCTAGCGTCACGAAACCAGTGTTAACCCTTTAGCAACTGAAGATTCCGTACATAATGGCCTTTTGTTCCCTTGAAGGTACATCAATATTACTCTCATTTCGACAACTTTCGAAATTATGAAAATAGATCACTGCATTTTTAATGTTGTCTATTTACAAGTTATGTTTATTTGATAGCCTATTACGACTTTATCAAGAGACTTGTGTTGACCTTTGACTTCTTTCATATTGCGTAATTATATGTTCTATATGAAAACAATAAAAATAGTAAAGCATAAAATAATTTTTTTAAGCGGACGGGCGGTTTCGGGCAGTTTAGGGAGTAATCTGACGGGCGGTTTCGGGCAGGTCAGTTGGTAATGGGTTAACGAAAAGGTTCGTGATACTGTAACATTTTCGGTTTCATTGAAACTTCGTTGAATATGAAAACAACCATTTAGTTTCTTTTTATATTATAATACTGAGTGAGATGTTGAAATAAAAACATACTTGAATCCAAAAAGGTTTACAACACACATAAAAAAAACTAAGGAAATGTTGAAGTATTTTCCATGGGAAAATTGATATTCACATCGTCTTTCATAATGGGATTGTTTTCAATGTTTCAATAATCTTGGAAAAAAACCGCCTAAGACAAGCTTGTATTGAGATGGACCAAATTTCGCATTCAATTACATCAGATTGAGTTCTGCTGAGTTTATGTAAACGTAGCGGCATATTGCAATACAACAACAATAAACAAAATTAGTGTCGCGTTTGGCTTATATTCCTCTTCTTCTTCTTCTTCTCCTTCTTCTTCTTCTTTTTCTTCTTCTTCTTCTTCTTCCCATCTCAATATTTTTGTTTTCTTCTTGTTTTTATGTCTTTGGTCGGGCAATCATAAGACTTTGCATTAAGGAGCAACGCTTCAAGCCGGTCCGTCTTCAGTTAGCAGCGCTCAGTCGAGGAAGATCGAGCGGGAAAAACAAGCGAGGCTCGAAGATGTGGGTCTGCATGGCAGACGATTGAGGGGTCACGGTGTTTATATGTTTCTGACCATAAGGTCGCCAATTGTTTACTGCGAGTTGTTTTAGGCGGCGTAATTTTTCATTGCTCGTCAAAAAGAAGCTGCAATATTTCTGACCCCAGGGGGCAGGGACAAATGACAAACATGACTGTTTGACAAAGCTGCGTTCAAAACCCATGTACATGAGGGGAGCATGCTCTGAGAATTGGCAGGTTTTGACGGAGCGCGAATAGCTATTATGGAAAACAGCATTTGGCAATCACGTTTGTGCGATGGGGCGGAAATAAACAAAACACGTGACAACGTGAAAAGGGGAAAGACCGGCAACTAAATGAATGAACAAGTTCATCAGCTGGATCGGGAAAGTAATTGCAAGTCTATAAGAGTATGACACGCGTCGAAGAAATCAATGATCGCTGTCTGTTTTCATCAAAACCAAAATCTTAAGCGGATGGACATGAACACGTAATGCACTAAGAAGCTCGCCTCAAAATTTGAAGCGTCAGTCGTCATTATAGAGTTTCTGCTGTGACTCCTGAAAAATAATGTCCACCCTTCATAAGTTCGAGTAAGTAGCATAAGGGTATCATGGATGGATTGATTTAGTCCATTCTCGATTTTTTCTATAATTTTCGTAGAAAGAGCCGCCTCTATGACGTAAACATCGTGTACAATTTTCGCAATGTTTCGAGTTTTTTCTGTGCGTGTATGTGTGTGTGTGTGTGTGTGTGTGAGAGTGTGTGTTTATTTCCAATTTCTTTCTTCGAGTCGAGTTTCACTGATGCTGAAAGACATTTTACGTGCATGCCTGATGACCCACCTAAACTGATCAATCTATCGATCTAGTTTGCTGTCAATAGCAGCAGGAGAACCAAAGAAAGATGAGGTATAGTGTCAATCAAATTTCTCGCCAATCGTTAATCAATATCTAAAATAAACATGATAAAAAAGGATGTATTTTATGTTTTCTTTTTTCTTTCATAATTTCAAGATATCATGTCGAGATGTCAATTAAATCTCTGAAAATAGGTCAGTGGTGATTTGAATATTATGATAAATTATTTTCATTTTATTTCCTGTGATTGCGTGAATCCTCCTTCTATTCCAGCATCACTATAATGTCACTTTATTTTTTTTTTCTTTCCCGGGTTGAAGAATTCTTCCTTGGAAAAAAAGCAAAATTATATCCATTTTCTCTGTAATGAAAAAAAGTAACTATTGGAAGACTAATAAAACAAACGTTGTCAAATCGTGCTCTCTGCATGGATTAGTATACTGTACTTTTGAGTAATTTCAGAAATACAGTTTCAGTTTAGATTTGTCGTATTGACCGTATCCTATTCACTCTAATATGCTATAGCTATAAATAAAGACCAATAAATCGGACTTCTTACTTTCCTCTATTTGAAAAAAAGAACACCCGTTTTTGAAAGAAAACATAACACTGGGTAATACTTCTGGTTAGAAATTCTGAAATCATATACTAGTAGAAATTTCAGTGTCTAGGGGATAACTGCATGTGTATTGTGAACGATAGCTCCTGTGGGGTGCCATGTTGTGATAAATAATACTATTATCTATTTTACTAAGATAACAAGTATACTTCTCTAAAAATCTGAAGGAAGTTAAACATATTGAAATAAAAATATATAGGCCTAATCACTTTAACATTGCTGTAGTAAATTGTGGTTGGACATTCTTTCTGAAACAGCAAAAGTGGATGCAGAAAGTTCTGTTCTGATTTAATTTTGATTTGGATTTTAAGTGAACACGATTCTATGATAAATATCATTTAGTATTAATACAATCATAATACAGTCATAAAGCTTGAAGGTTAGAAAACGAATGATTGTAAGACTAGGGATGGGGAGATACTAATCAACGTTGTATCAAATAATGTGTAAATCTGAATTAATTCAATATAATTTCAATTTGGTTTTGAAATGAGCACGATTCTATGATGAATATCAGTGTTATCATAATCATGATGGAGATTGTAAGTAAAACCAATAAATGAGGGTGAGATCGTGGATAAAAAGATGCTGAGAACAAAAGAGAAGACGAGCGTTGGTGTGCATGGCAGGGAGGGCTACTGCTGATACATTGCTGGTATAGGACCCAAAGGAAGGAGTAGGGGAGCGCCATGCATACGTCTGCCCCTACAGAGTTGGGTTTCGCTTCAACGACGAGTCTGGCGCGTTCCTGTCACAAAGAACGAAAGAAAGAAAATATAAGCGTTCTGCTTAGAATCTTCATTTATTTTCTCTGCAGATTTAAACCAACTTCTTTATTCTCTTTTTTTTTTTTGAATGATGAATTCGTGTACGTTAGTGAAAATTGGACACATAATTATGAGCAAATAATATATAAGTTAAGATTTTCCAAATTGAGTTACATATCTTGTCTTAATCTTATATGCTTACCCAACATGTATTGAAAGAACGAACGTTCATGACGATGTGTAGGCATTAAAGGTAGGAATTCATAAAAAAGAATACTATTCAGCTCAGTTCAATTCACTTCAATTCAATTCAATGTTATTTTCTTCCGACAAAAGATAATACATAATGTTGTGTAGACATTTGACAAATGATATTGTTTTATCAATTTGTACGAAGTACAATATTGTTCTAAGTCTCACAGAAGTATTATGACAATTTCGCGCACTCAATTTAGCACATAACGAACATAGTGATTATTGGAACAGCGTGTAATGTGTATATAATATGAATGAATAAAGAAATAGCCACATAATTGGAAATGAAAGCTGTTGGCTGGTGCATCATAGCCATCTTAATTGATGGGTGCAGACTGGACGCCCTACAGCCAGCAGAAGAGAGGTACATGACAATCAGATTAGCACTGGTCTTTCTGGTGTACTATTGTGTGTTATCCGATAACAGCAAGTAGGCAGAAAGGGTAACAACATCAAAGTTGCGTTTTGCCTAAATTTGTACATACGGCGCGATGAATAATACATTTTATATATTTTTATGGTATTTGGAAATGAACATTGAAAGATTGTCTTGGTAATTTTCACAGTAAATTTTTATTTCTCGCATAATACACTGAGGTAAAAACAGACACATCTACACGTATCTCTCACTGATTACTATAGGTTTTTCCCGGCCAATTTCTCACTTTTGTCAGTCCATTTGATAAAAGGTTCATTCAATTTAGCGAAAATCCTCGTCACTGCACATTCTGTCATTCGAAATTGCAAGTTGGTCGTTCAATTTAGCATTTCGATCAATGAAATTTGCACATGTGCCTTTCGAATTCGTAAAACGAGCATTCAAATTGGCACGTGCTCTTCAGTCATTCAAATTCCCCAACAGTGGCCGAAAGGGGTATTTCAGTCATTCAATTTCGCGTATGGGCAGTCAAATTCCTATCATGTTCATTCAAATTAACGTCATGTTAATTATTTTTTGAAAAGGTGATAACATTTAAACGCGTATTTCTATGTGACTTTTTGTTTCATCCACGCACTGTTAAGCAGTAAAAGTATCATATTTTTACCATATAGAACTCGAGTTTGTTGTTCTGTAACGCCCCTTTTCTTTCATACATGTCATTTTAGGCCTACATGTACCAATACTATACAGATTAACTTCATCTTCTTACAGTCATGACAGCACAAGTTAGATACAGACGTATTTCTCAAGAAGACAGAATAAGAATTATAGGAACATTTGATAATCATAACCTTCACTTCCCAGAACTGGCCGACACACTCGGAATAAAGCACTCAACGGCTAGATAAGTTGTGGCCACATGATGCACTATATCTTCGGACTGGAAGAATCACTAAGCACATTGAAGAAAAAAAACTGTTGCCAAAATCTCTAAAATAAGCACGAAAATATGAAATGTAATGACGCTTGCAAAACAATAACTATGTTGACAAAAAAAAATAAAGAAAGAACCAAAGCATTAACATGTGTGCTAAATTGACTGCAAAAGATGTTCAATTGGATGCCCAAAAATGAATTTGAATGAACGAGTGCGGCATGTCCGTGATCACGTGACTATATCATTCTAAATTGAATGAATGAATAACGAAATGGTGCTTGTTTTACGAATTTCAATTCAAAAAGTGTTAATTAGAATGATGCTAAAGGTAATTTGAATGCTCCAAAATGAATTTGAATGAAGAGATCATAAAATTGAACTGCCGAACATGTCATCTACGCTAAATTTTGCTAAATGGAATGCAGCAATTAGGAATTGGACTGACAAAAGTGCGAAATTGGCCAGGAAAACCTATATAGTATATAGAGTACTCTCAATTATAAAGGATAAATATTACATGTAGGCTTCATCTAAACATATGAATGCTTTTGCCTACGATATATCTCACTCTATTTCTCTTGTATTGTTTTGTCTGTTTTTCATCTCTTCACATTTTCCTCTTCCAAGGAGGGTAATTGTGATAATTCCTTACCTCTTCCCTATCATCTACTGTGAGGACGAATTTCTTTTCCTCTTTTCTGCACATGCACATACTCTCATTCAAACTTTTGATCACGAAAATAATATATTGGCGTGACTCTGCACGATGCGTCATAAATCTCGCTTGTGCCTCTCCAAACCTGCGTTCGATGAGTTACGTGAAAACAAAAAGCATCGCAAAGGGTCATTCCTGGCTTTATCAACCCATTGTCTGGAGTATATCATAATAATGTATTTTGCTGTGTGCACAGGTGCGCAGAGATAGAGAGGCAGGTGTTCCTATAGTTCTCTGTGTGGTATGTAGCCATTTTACATTTTCAACGAATCGGAAGTTACGATGGCTCACATAAATCTATCATGAAGAAAAACAAAGCGTCAATATTAGTCATATCCCCATTCGATTTAGCGAGAAAAGGAAAAAAACAACAACCCAAAACCCGAACTGGATTGTCTGCGAGATGTTTCGAAATCAATAAATCTGAAGCGGCATTTTCCAGTCGCTGGTCCTCACACAGGATTTCCTTACGCCATTTCATCAACCAAAATGTGTCTTCTTAACGGCCCTCCCACTGAGCTCATTCGTGTATTTGAGTATCGGCGGAGTTCCGTCAAGTTCCCCGCGTGGGTTCGGGGCAACGTATTAATCAGCGTGATGATATCGTGACCTTTTGCGTCTCGACGCGAGCCTAGGAATATGACAAGGGAGGAGCACTCAGGGGCCCATCTATCATCGGACATGGAGGATAAAAAAGAGAGAGCATTATGGGTAGAGCCATGGGGCTTTGCGCGTCACGCATTATGCGTGCTGCCCCCTCACGCTACCCATTATTTGTCTTGCGAAGCCCCAACGGCCGTGACATTGGACCGCAGTGCGTTGGCCAGCGAGACTCCGGGGTTGGGGGGGGGGGACAATTCTCTCAAACCCCTTCACACCTCCCACCCCATCCCCCCCACCCCCCCCCCCTCCTCACCTCCATGGAAACTCTGGAGCAAGGCATAATGAGTTGCGTGGCGCTTTTTTGACCTTCTTGCATCTCCGATGAGATCATATCAAAGGAACACAAGGACATTGGGGAAGAAGATGAAGGAGCTGAGATATTTCTCTCAAGGAAATGTATTTCTCCTGAACATGAGACGTACATTTTGAAGGAATTGTTAAGAATGTGCAATACGTAACTAATGTAAGGCAAGAATATCGTTATCTGGGTGACATGAGAGAGAACCATTGTGTTCAGATGAAAATTGCGTTTTAAATACGAGTAGTCACATAGGTGTTTGGAAGTGACATCAAACAAAATGTGTGAACGCCGTAACCCTTCTGCAAGTTCAAAATAATATCAGAAAGTAAATTTGAAAACAGCTGTTTTGACCACGTGACAGTGGCATCACTTGAATCTTAATTAAAAAAAAATATCCTTAAATACTATGGAAGATATTTTCATAGCTCAGCTGAAGATGTTCAATGGATATTATTTCGAATATAACCTGCATAGTTGTTAATATTTACAAGTTTAATACCTCTGACCAAGATATCTACGATAGTCATAGAAATCACATGACAAGCTTACGAGCTAAATGACACACAGTCAGACGATCATGTAATTCATGTTGTTGTTATCTTGCGTATTTTATGCGAATCAAAAAAAATCAAGAAGATTCTTATATTGCCCGTTAACCATAAACAACGATCGTCTTATGTTTGATCGCATTCAGGTATGCAACTGCAATATATATAATTGTGTGGGTGTGGGTGTGTGTGTGTATGTGTGTGTATGTGTGTGTGTGTGTGTGTGCGTGTGTGTGTGTGTGTGTCTCATGTGTACATCTACCAATCTATATTCCACGATTTTCTGTAAAATCTATATTCATGGAAAGCACTTATGTTGAGGGCATTCGAAACCATTTCTGAAAAATCTTATTCTTTTCCGATAGGCATAACTACTAGTATTCCAAAGTTTGGAAAAGTTTTCGAGCACGCGATAAAACGATTGTTCTATCTATTTACAATAAAGCATTAAGTGGCTCCAACTCTCTGGAAAAGGATAAGAGGAACTGAGAAGCAGCTAACCATAATATTTTTCCGGTTTTCAAGTGTAGATACATAAACTAATAATGGTTATAAAAACACAATCTATCTAGAGGGCTCATGAGGTGTACACACCATGATTACCTCAGTCAGTCGTTGACAAAATATTCTTACAGAGAGCGTGCATGTTTCTCTTCTCTCTCTAAACAACTGCTAAAAACACGATGGAGATTAGAAAGACAACTGTTTTGTGATTTTCATGACTTTTACCAAGTCCTTTTCGTCATCTCCTCCATCATAATCATTATCAGCCTCATCACCCGTTTCTTCTTCGCAATCTTCATCACTACAAAGACTTAATATAGTAATAACTTACAGTGTGAAATGAAATGACTTTTCTCACACATTGTCTATCGGTCATCGGTCCACGTTACCATGGTTACTGCCAAAGCCACCTCTGGCGGCTCACTGTCTATCTTGCAGACTGACGGGTTCACTCAGTGGGGGCGCGCTTTGGAGACAGGTGGATAGGTGGAGACGCTTTCTTCTTTTTCTTTTACTTTTTGGAGGGGGCTTCTCGTTTCATGGGTGATAATG